>NC_042629.1:55719677-56332341 GCF_901001135.1 Rhinatrema bivittatum | reverse complement strand
TTGCTCGTCATTATCAGGTGGATGTTCGTGGGCCGTCGGCTGATTCTTTTGGCAGTAGTGTAATTCGAGCGAGACTCTCGGGGTCCCATCCCATTTAAAGCGGCTTGGGTACATCCCAGCAGTCTGGACTGATCCTGGTACGTACAGGGAAAGGAAAATTATGTTTCTTACCTGATAATTTCGTTCCTGTAGTACCAAGGATCAGTCCAGACGCCCGCCCTATATTGTGCGTAGGAGAATCCGCTCGACTCCCATTTCTATCACAATTCCGCTTTGCACAAGGTAAGTGGAATTTTTCCTTCTTTCTCGTTTGGGGAAGGAATGCCTTAGGGGCTGCAGATTTATGTTCTCTCGTTTTGCGCATTGCGTTCTATTGGTGTTTTGCATTGTTTGCGCTTTGCCTTTTTGCACGAGGTTACTGTTTTTTACTTACCTTACTACTTGATCTAGACAGTTGCCATGGTTATTTGGCTAAGTGTGCGGAGGAGTTCTCTTCTTCTTCTGCTTGGTATCCATTATACTGAAGGACGGCAGGTGGCGCACCAGTATATCTGGGAGGTGCTTTCAGTTTCTCTCTGACTCCATCTGCTGGAGGGGAGACATAACCAGCAGTCTGGACTGATCCTTGGTACTACAGGAACGAAAATTATCAGGTAAGAAACATAATTTTCCTTTAATTTTCAAAGTGAGAGCCTGCACACGCTTTCACCCCGCCCCTATAGCATGGGTGCTTTTTTCCAATGAAAGCAGCGCATGTACTTTTGATAATACAAAACTACCTGTGGTGTTTCAGTCCCTGTCCCACCCCTTGGGAATGTCCCCACCCCCTGCAAATATGGAGAAAAGTAGGCGCCTACTGGCACCAGCGTGTACTTTGCCCTGTATAACCTGTTGTGGGCAGTCCGTGGATAAAGCTCCGTTTTACCCACGAAAACTGCCCTTACCTAGGGGGGATTTGCACTTCAACGGGATTTTGCCAGTGTTGCTGCCAGCCCAAATAAGAATAGTAATGTAAATGTTACCTACAAACGATCCTCGCAGTATTTTCCAACCTTTGATCGTTCATTCTCTGTGCTCTTGAATCTGGTAACTTGTGGTGTCTTTTTTATTGGGCACCAACAAATGATAGCGCAGTGAGTGAGCTTTCGAGACCGTACAGGTCCTCCCTTCAGTTGTGCCTGAGAGGCTGAAAGAAGGAAGCTTTTAGGGATAGAAAAATGTTGTTGTGCAGTATTTTTCATGGTGAGCTATGGACGTATTTTGAATCTACCTTCAGGCTGCTGCTGCAGGAACCCAGAGGAATTTTTGTTTTACTTCACACCGCGCTAGTGCTGCCTTAGCGAGATGACCACCAGAATGTTACCGCCTTTACCACTCCTTGGCACTATTCTTGGTAGGAATCAGGCTGGGAGGGGGGAAGAAGGAGAAATCCCTGCTCGTGCTGGCCAGGAGTGAGGCTGGTATTTTTTTTTCCCCGGGGATGCTCATGGGGCCCCCATTTCCAATTTCTGCCCGGGTGCTGGTTAGCCTAGAGCCTTGGTTCGTAACGCGTGTACTTTTTAGCCATGCTGGAATGACCAGGGGCGGAGGTGGGTTATGGCAGAGAAGGGAAAGAAGGGGTGTGGTGAGTGCAAAATTAACTCCTCCCCCCAGTGCTTCCTGTGCATACTTTGTACCTGTGGGGAAATCAGCTGGAAAGTCTGCAGGCCACTTTTTTTTTTTGAAAGGGTACTTTTTCTTTGAAAACAAGGTCACGGGTCCTGCAGCTTTCCTGATCTTTTCTTGAAATTGTCGTCAAAGGCCACGAGGGACCGTTAACCCAGCCCGGGGTGGTTCAGAGCACATCACCTGCCATTGTTTTTTTTTTTTTTTTTTTTTTTGACCCCGTTTCAGCTCTCGCGACAGAGAAGCGCCATCGCCGATGACCTTATCCAGGCGCGGCGGGAGGCCGAGCGGCACGGCGAGGTCCTGCTGCGCGCCTCTCGGGAGAAGGAAACGCTCACGAAGGACAAGGCGAGCCTGGTGATGCAGCTGACTGCATCCGAGCGCGAGAACAGGGCACTGGCGGAGGAGTTAGCCGGGCCTCAGGTAAGGGAGAGGCGGATTGCATGTCAGCGCAGTGATCCAGACGAGGGAGGTGCTCGTGGGGAAATGCAAGACCATTCCTTTATTATTCCTCATTTATTGGCGCCCATCTACAGTCTTTTGGGGGACAATTCTGTAACATTGCCCATAGGTTGGCTGGCAAATATTTGCACAAGTTACACCAGTTTTCAAAGTGGACTTGTGCGCATAGCTAAAGGTGCTAAAGCACCTTTTAAGCTTTTAACCCGTACGCTCCTTGGTGACACTTTATATTTTATTTCCTGCCTTATCTTCTTTCCAGCTTGTTGCAAGCTTCCAAGTTCTCTTCACTGTTGATTGTAACTTGACTATTCCTGCCCATTGTTATCTTTCGTTTACTTGAATTGTTACTTCAGTTATACCATTGTTAAATGTAAACCGATCCGATATGGTTATTACTATGAAGGTCGGATATAAAACAACTGTTAATAAATAAAATAAATAATAAATAAATATGCCTTTGAAAATTATCCCAGCAAAATACGCACATTACGCTGCCATCTGATGCAGGAGGTTTTGCTGAGAGAGTAGTACCCATAACGGTATATTTGAAACGGGCACGCAGGCGCATTACGTGTGTGTGTGTGTGGTGTGTGTGTGTGTGTGTGGGAGCGCGGCCAGATACGCGGCAGTTTTATACCCTGCACACACACGCGCATGTTATTAGCCCTGGCGCTCATATACGTGCGACTGATCTAAATGGTGGTGCGCACCACAGCGTGATATCAGCCTTCGTATGAATGGAACTTTAATATCAATATCACTACATGATCATCTCATCATATGTCCCACTGCCTAATTAATCAAGAATTCATATACACCTCGCCTCCCCCCTACGACTGCTCACATATTACAGGACTGCTACTTGATTGATCAAAATCGCTAGTTATATTAGATTCACTATTTAAAATGTTATATCGCATTTTGTTTAATGTTAATGTATCTTAACCAAATTCCCAGTTTCATACTTCCTGTTCTCTGTAAGACACACATTGTTATGTCATCCCAAAGTTGCTTGTAAACCGAAGTGATTAGCTAACATTGTTACTAGAACTGCGGTATATAAAAAATGTTAAATAAATAAATAAATATCTGCTTTGAGCTGTGCAAGGGAGGAAAACTTTAGAACAGGCAGGCGCCCACGCCATGACCAGTTTCACCAGTCCTTGCACCCAGTTTGCCCAGTCTACAGCTAAAGTCCTCCAAACCCCCATGGTTCCTTAGCCTCAGTTACCCACCAGACCCCCTCCAAGACTTCAGAGATGCCTGGAAATAGTTTTAAGACTTACACCTCCCTCCATAGTAGAAGTACATTTGCACACAAATATACCTGGGCGTGCACTCAGGTGCGTAGGTAGTTTGGTCCCGCCCTGGAACGCTCACACCACGCCCACATTCCATCCCTTCCCCCCCCCCCCCCTGTGCAAGATATTCGCGCATCGGGACTTGTGTGTGCATGTGGACGGTTTCTAAAATCGGGTGGACACCCGCGTGTGCTAGAGGCGTTGCAAATCTCCTGATTTTGGCGCTTGCCTGGCTTTTAAAATTCACCTTAAATATTTTACAATCAGAAAGTCTGGATGTAAGTGTCAGCCTCACCCCGACTCCGCCCGCTGGCATTCCTCTCCCCTCTGTGCGCCCTTGTGCGGAGCTTCGCTAACGGACCTGACCCTGAAGACGGTGGTTTTGGTGGCCATTTGTTCAGTAAGACGGATTTCGGAGCTTCAGGCTTTGTTCTGCAGAGATCCGCTCTTGCGTATTTCCAATCGTGGGTTTACGCTGTGAGCGGTTTCATCCTTCTCACCGAAGGTGTGGTGTCCTCCTTGCAATGTTAATCAGATGGTTGAGCTGCCGGCTTTTCCAGAGTGGTCTCGGGATTCGCCAGAGCCCAAGGATTGTTGCAATATCTTAAGGTCACTGGCAGTTTTCGGCGATCGGATCATCTCTTTTAGGGGGTTGGTGGGGCCAAAGAAAAGGGATCAAAGATCCTAAAGCCATGATTTCATGTTGGCTAAAAGAGACCATTTGTTCAGCTTATATTTGTAAAGGTCGAATGGCACCGCCAGGTCTGCACACGCCCTCTACAGGACTGGTGCAGCAGGATCATAAGATCCCAAGAGGTGTTCAGGCGCTGCCTGGTTGTGACTAAATGTCTTCTAGGAAATGTCGGGAAATTGTTCTTTCTGCCAAAGGAGGTGTTACAAAGCACTGATGGAAATGGTGTCCAGACTTTTGCACATGCCATATTCACTATTTTATTATTTTCAGTCTGTTAAATTCAGCAAATAAATAGTAATTTTGCATTAAAAATTGCAGAAAGTTGTCTTGATGAGCTTAATACAGAATCATGGAGAGGTTGTGCCAACTTCTGTTTATTGAGAGATTAACTGAAACATACTTGAGACCTAACCACAACTGTAAATGTCCTCTAGGTTCATGGTATTTTTTGGCTTGGCAGCTTCCTTTTTTTACTCCTTTTGGAATTGCCAGATTAATCAGAAAAGGCCTCTGTTAGACAATAGTGCCACAAGTCTTCATTCATCGGTACCCAAGTTATTTACCATAATTCAATAATCTTCCAGGGAACCAGAGACTGCGACTCTGTTTGCAGCCCAATACGTGAGCACCCGAGTTCTAGCTAGTAAGCGTTGCACTTTCAAAGGGATCTAGCCACCTGGGGAGCCTTTGAAAACTTACCCCAGCTATACAGCCTGAAACTAGCTGCCTATATTCACAAAACATGCTGCCTGATCTCTTATAATCCCCCTTCCCAGACTTCTCTTAAATGTGGTGGAGGCATAGCCTAATGGTTAGGGCAGTGGACTGGGATCCAGAAAAGCCAGGGTTCAAAGCCACTGTTGCACTGCATACACAGCCTGGCTTCCTGAGGTTTCCAGTTTAGTTTTTGTCCACACGTTTCTCTTTATACTTTATCGTCACTTTATTCTATATTTGGTATGGGTCCATCTGTGTTCTGCACATGTGATTGAGGTGAGTTATTCTGCTGGCATGTAGTTTCTGTGTAGAGATCTATACAGTCCGACTAGTGCCTGCTTTCTAATAGGAGAGGTGTATTGGTGTTTTAGGGCTAGGTGTAATATTTGCAGTGTTGTCTTTTCATAGGCAGGGTTGTTACTGCTTGAGTGCTGGCATTTAGTGATTTTTTGGTATGGGAGGTTTACTATATTGCAATTGTAAATCATTTAACTCATGGCTTTCTGAGGGCCAAGCCCGCAACCGGTACACATAACAATAGACGTAATACTTTTATAGATTCCAAGTGCTTTTTTTTTTTTTTTTTGCAGGGTTTTCGGGTCGGCCCCACAGCAGTGCATGTAAAAGTAATAGGCATGATGTGATATTTTTACCTCGGAAGACTGAGAATGTCCTTTTTTATGTAAAATCTGTTGTTATAGATGCACCGGTGTTAAAATTGTGTGCGGTGAGGGCTGGAAGGAGGTAGCGCTAAGGCTGTAAAGTTCGCCTAGGCTACCCTAGCACCCAGACCCCACGCCATTCACCCACGTCTCCAGGGAGCAGATGCTGGGGGGGGGGAGGATGTTGGCTTTCCTGGCAACGAGGCAGGGTTGCCAGCTTCCTAGAGCTGTTACCACTGCCGCTCTTATCTGCCACTCCTCCGGGGGCCCTGACCCCTGCTTTCCCCCTTCTGCAGCATTTCAAATCCACCAAAGAGCCTGACTCCGAGGTGACGCCCCCCCCCCTGCCTTGACCCTCTTGACTATCTGACCTGTGCTTGCAGGGGGGAGGGGGGTGAAGCACCTTCTCTCCCTCACCTCGGGCAGCAGATTGCCGTGAGTTGCTCCTGTGTAGATCACTCTGGGTTTGTCTGCAATAAGGTGAGGAATGAACGTCGCAAAGAATCAATGTTCAGGATGTGTAGGCACTGGTTTAGCAGGCCTAAGACATAGGTAGGAAGCCCCTCTGGACGTGATTGTGCCCCCCTACTGGACCACCCTCTCACCTTGAAAAGAAGAGGATCCCCCCCCCCTTGTATTGATGCCCCTTTTCCCTCCCCCCCCCCCCCCAGGGAACTGAAGACCCTGCGGTGCCCCCCACAAGAAGATTCTGGCCCTCTCGGCGCCCCCGTTCCTCCAGAAACTCAGCTCACAATTCCGGGGGGCCTTGTCTTCATGCATTTGGGCATCGCAGAGAGCACCGGGGGGTGGGGGGCGCAGTTTTCTTACAGGAGAAGGCCATCAAGGGGAGGGCATGGTCACCTTTAGGGGCTGGGAAGGAAGGTGATGGAAGGAGAGTGCTTCGTTCAGGGATAGGAGGTTTGGCGGGATCACGTATATCTGGCACATCACGGCTTAAGCAGCCCTGCCTGGCTGAGTAGCAACACAACGGGCTAAGGACAGCAGCGCAAGTGATGAGCGTAGGTCGGGGGCCGAAGCTACGTTTAAGCCTAAGCAGCTTTTTGAAGCTTCCCGCTTGCGGGGGCGGCATGGTTTCAGTGGCTGGAACTCCTTCCTCGGGAGATGCCGCGAACGCAGCAACTCCCATCCCTGGCCAGCCGGGAAATCGAGCCCAAGTGTCCCTCCGCGCCCTTGGTTCGGCTGTTGATCAACATGCGGAGTCCGATATTTAATTAAAAAACAACAAAACTTATCCGGATAAGTCTGATTTTATCCTGCTGGGTGGAACTGCTAAATATCCTGCACATGGCCAGCAGGCACCACTTGGCCGGATAAGCTCCCGTCTTTTCCCGAGTGTGGATCCTCCGGCAAAAGAGCTGCGACGTTTGGATGTAAAGCGTGCGTCGTTGCGGTGCCTGAAGGTCACGAACAGCTTCCGCTTGCCAGATCATCTTTTCTGCGCTATGGAGCGGTGCGAAAAGGGGGTCATAAGGCGACAAGAGCCACAACCGCGCGGTGGTTGAAGGAGGCTGTTAGCTCCGCGTGTATCGGTCGGGGTCGCCCTGTCCTGGAGGGGCTAAGGGCTCACTCTGCCCCTTCCCAGGCGGCCTCCTGGGCCGAGGGTCAGCAGGTTTCACCGCAGGAGATGTGTAGGGCGGCTGCGTGGAAGTCGTTGCACGCTTTCGCCAGGCGTTGCCGTTTGGATGTCCAGGCCCCGGAGGCCATGGGCTTTGGTGAAAGAGTCATTCGAGCGGGACTCTCGCGGTCACATCCCGTTCTAGGGAAGCTTTGGTTCATCCCAGGAGTCGGGACTGATCCGGGTACGTACAGGGAAAGGAAAATTTGGTTCTTACTGCTAATTTTCGTTCCCGTAGTACCACGGATCGGTCCAGAGTCCCGCCCACTGGAGGAAGGGGAGATTTGGAGAGGCCGCTAGACCTGTTTTTGTGATTACTCTGAAGAATGGCACAGGTTTGGTTAGTCCTACACAGGGTTTTGTGTGGGCGCAGTTATCTGTTCCAGGTTTTCACTTCCCACTGCTCGTTCAGGGGATGTTAGTTGGTTATTGTACTGGTATTTGTTTCTATTTTGGGCTTGGGTACAGATCAATACTGAGGGACTGCAGGTGGCACACCAGCTTATGTGGCAGTGGCAGTGAAACTTTCTCTGTCTCCATCTGCTGGAGGGGAGGCAAAACCCAGGAGTCCGGACTGATCTGTGGTACTACGGGAACGAAAATTAGCAAGTGAGAACCAATTTTCCTTTCTTGGTGTGCATGGAGGTGTTTTCTTATTCCTACCAATTTTCTTTTTATGCTCACATCATAATTTGTTGCATCTTTTTTTTTTTTTTTTTGTGATTGCTGCTTGTCTGTGTGCTATTGTGCATTTCTGTTTGTGCGCATATGTGCTTTACTTTTCCTCCATTTGGGTGGTTTTCTTTGAATGTGTTTCTTTTCCTTTGTGTCTGTGTAGGTGATGTGATGTATTTGTGTGTTTCTCTTCTGTGTGCATTTCTTTTTGTATCTTTGTGTGTGTGTGTGTTTCTGTTTTTATGTGCAATTTCCTTCCTTGTGTGTGTGTGTGTTTCTGTTTTTATGTGCATTTTCCTTCCTTGTGTGTGTGTATGTGTTTCTGTTTTTATATGCATTTTCCTTCCTTGTGTGTGTGTGTGTGGAGGGCGCTTGCATCAGGCCGGGAGATGCAGTGTAACGTAGCATGCTTGTTACTAGGGAGTAGTGTTTGTGTACAGCTTGCAGTAATAAACTGAAGCCAGTTCTGCTCCGATGCACTAACAGCTGATAGGTGTAAAATAGGAAGGAAGGGAGCAGAAGAGAGGCATGGGTGGGGGAGAGAGCGGTGAAATGTGGGAGACAGAGAACGTAGAAACCAGAACCTCTTAGCTTGGATACAGGTTAGTATGGTGTCGGTAACGGAGTTATCTTCTTGGCTCTCACTCTCCAGCCAATACACCGTGTACATTCTGGGGACGTATCCTGACCGTGCTGTGCGGAGCGTCTCCCTTACTTCGTAGGAACGTGCTATGTCTCTCGGGCCAGGACGTTGCCTGGCCCAGCTGGTCCTGTACGTGGTTTTGCCATTGAACATCTGGATGCGTGCTCTCCCCTATGTTCCCCCTTACGGCTGCTTCTGCAGTCTGAGGGGGAACTTCTCAAGATGCCTCCCAGAGTGGTGGCCGTGGACAGTGTCCTGATTTTGATCCTTGTATTTGTGCCCACTTCTCTCTGCCCAAGGGGCCAGCCTGGCTGTGTGGATGACCGGGAAGACGCTAGGCGTCTAACGCCATATGGTGCTGGGGAGAGGAAAGGTGCTTCTGATGTGCTTTTGAACGTGCTTTTTCAGGTCAGAGAAGGAGGCCTTGGAAAGCAGCCTGTATGAGATCCAGCAGCAGCTGGTCCAGCTGGAGACCAGGAAGGGACAAGCGGAGGTGGAGAGCCAGAGCCTGATGCTGGCCAAGGAGGCACTGCAAGGTATTGTGGAGGATGGGCACCTCTCCTCCACCTTCCCCTCTCTTTCCTCTCTGCCTCTACCCCCCCTTTTTTCTCTTCTCTGCTGCCTCCTTCCCTCCATTTCTCCCTTCTTCTTTTCCCTCTGTTCTTCTCTTCACCTCATTTCTTCCCTCTTCTCTTTACCTTTTTCTGTCCCTTCCTCTCTTCCCCTCTTCTCTCTTCCGCGCTTCCCACTGTCTCCCAGCCTGCCCTGCTCTCTCTCCCTTGTCGCTTTATTCTAGCTGAGATCACGGCTGTCCGGAAGCAGATGGAAGTTGAGCTGAGCAAAGGGGACCGAGACAGGGAGCTCCTGGGCCAGAAGCTGTCTCAGATGGAACGGGACGCGCAGGCCACCCTGAGAAACGAGCAGGCCGCCCACGAGGAGGATGTGGATCGGCTCCAGAGGGAGAAGGTACAGGCCTGGCCCGGACTCCACCCCACACAGCCAGGCACAGTGCTCCTCTCTCACTGTAGTCTGCTACGGAAGGGGCTTTTGCATTTTCCGCAGATCAGCCTGAATTACTTCCATCTCTTACTTTTCCGTTCTACCTGATGAGAGCGTGCCTAAGGTTTGTCACGAGCTGTTCAGACAGCGGGCATCAGTTCTGCCTCCCCCCACCAGCATTTGACCCAAGCCTGGTGCATCTGTCGTGTGCTAAGTTGTGGCAGTGGTGGATCTGCAAATCCCTGGGATTCCCCACCACTCAGGGCCCTTTTGCAGAGCAGGCAGGTCTAAGTCAGTCTTTCTGTGGCCACTTTGGCCCGGCTTTACCCAGTCTGTCATGCATTTTTGATCTAGAGATTGCACTGATGTGTTCCTCAACTTTCCCCCACCCACACACAGTCCCTATCCTCAGCAGGCGACCCCCCCCTCACCCCACCCACTGTATAGCTCCGATCTCTTGAAGGGACGCATCGTCATGCAGGCATTCCCAGGGTGGGGGAGGCCAGGAGAGGCAACAACGCATGTCATTTTGCATTCTGTTTATTGATTTAAAAGGTGTATAACCCGCTCACTCCTAAACGCTCGTGGTACAGAAAGCATTAAAATTAACAAACATAATACAAGGTACAAAGAAAAAATAAAAACCCAAGCGTGCTGACTCTTAAATGTACACAAGGCCGGCGAATGGCACTGACGCACGATTCTGAAAAGGAAAATTTTCAGGGAAAAAGCTCGTTCGCGCGTCTCCATCAAGCGGCTAAGATCTGGAAGAGGCCACTTGTAGTAGACCCCAGCGGGCAACTTTGAAGGGTAAACGCGTCCGCGGTAAAAAGCAGGGGCAAATCTCCTCAGCGATTGTCAGAGGGAAAGGACGTGCCCCGAGGAGCCCGTTGGGCTTTGCAACAGCCTGCGTTGGTACGAAAATAGCGCCAGGCACGGTGGTGGATTTAATTCTCCGCTCGCTGCGGGGGTGGGGGGGGGAGGTCCCCTTTCCAAAATCAGATCATTCGGCGGGCCTGGAGGGGCCTCCTCTGATGCCGTGCGGGGCCCTGCAGGACTGCCGCTTCCAGAGACCGGGTGGACCTCCGGTGATGGGGCGGATGTTCCTTGGCAGTTGCCCACTCTGAGGGGGATATTCAAAGCCTTTGTGTGTGTGTGTAATCTTTTGAGTTAGGCACCTGGAAGCTGAGTTTAGAAACTTTATCCCTGCTGACCTCTTAAATTTTGTACGCACAGTGCTTTCTGCACACAAACATTATCCAGACAAACAGGGTCGTCACTGGAGGCATTCTGGGAGCGGGGCTAAACTTTTGCTGGTGAGCGCACACAGGGCCTAATTTGTAAAAGCATTTACGTACTTAAAAATGGGTTTTACACATGTAAATGCATTTTCCCTGTACGTACCCGGATCAGTCCAGACGCCTGGGTTTATTCATTCCTGCCAGCAGATGGAGACAGAGAAAAGCCTCGCTGACACTGCTTGATAAGCCCTGGTGCCACCTGCAGTAGCTCAGTATTTCTCTGTCTCCAGCACTTTACCCGAGTAAGTGGGATTTTGAAAATTGCTACAATAGTAGTTTAATTTACACATGCAAATCCTTTTGAAAATTACCCTCATATCGAGCGCTCTCTGGATAAAATTGTGCACACAAGTTTGGTCGGGGGAAAAAAAAAAGGCCCTAACTTTATCTGCTAAAGTTGTGTGTGCGTAATTTTCCCCAAGTATATCCGGTGGGAGACTTCTGCGTGGAAATCCCGCCGACTATCTGTGAAATATTACATGCATAACTTTCCCAGAGAAATTTGCCATTCGCCAGCCTACTGAACGTCGACCTCGGCGCTTGTTGGGAATTCTACCTCCACCCAGTTCTTTAATATTAAAAAAAATTAAGATCCTGCAGGCTGCACGGTCTTCTGTTCGTTTAATTTTTTTTTTTTTGAAATTTAAGTTTTTCATTTATTGAACCATTCAGCACATGAATAACACACAGTACAAAGAACCGGCCAATGAACAAAAGCATAGAAACCAATCTGGTTACAGAATTCAATAAGTTTCCAATAACTGTTTTTCCCCCTTCCCCCCCTCCCTCCCACCGCATGGCAGAATCTCACAAGAAACACCAATTCAGTAACAGTAGTATAAAGCTTCAGCAGAATACAAAATACATGGTTTGGAAATATACCATAGCAGAAGGTGATGATCCAGGTGTCCGGAAACAAAAATCCAGCCTTAACAGTCCACCAAAACAGAAACGATACATAGTATATAACAGAAAATGATAAGCTTCTTACAGTGTCAAGATGTAGTCAGTAAAGGGCTTCCAAAGTTTGTGGAAAGAAGTGTGTCTGTGATACTTGTCAGCTGTAAGTGATGCCAGGTGTTTATATGAGTGTAATTTTACTAATACTTCGGAAAGTGTGGGCAGGCGAGGAGACCGCCAATGAAGAGCAATAAGACTACGTGCAGCAATAAACACCTGTATACACAATTTCTGTTGCATTTTATCTAGCGTATCGGGAAATACATGCAGTAAGGCCATCTCCATCACTGGAGAATTAAGAACCCCAAGCATATCGCTGATCATTTTAAAAATCCCTTCCCAAAATGGCTTAAGGATGGGACAGGTCCACCAAACGTGCTGATATGAGCCTAAATCCCCACATTCTCGCCAACATGCGTCCGGGACCTGCGCATACATTTTATGAAGCTTGACAGGTGTAAGATACCATCGGTACATCATTTTATAACAGTTCTCCTGTAAAGTAGCAGATATAGAACAATGGCGGGCCTGTGAAGCAATAATGCTCCATAGCTCAGGGCTGATGCTATTGCCGAGATCCCGCTCCCATTGGACAATGTGGGTGCCAATTAGTGCATTGGGAGGATAAAATAATTGATAAATTTTGGATATAGACCCACTAAGGGCATCTCCTTGAAGGAAATATAATTCAAATAAGGTTCTCCCCGTGCGCATGTAGTTGCCTTTAATCGCGCTGCGAATGAAGTGCGCAATTTGTGCATATAGCAGACAATCCTTGTGATCTAAGTCATACAAAGTAAAGAGTTGCTCCCTAGGTATCAGAGAACCTAGCTGCAAAAGATGCCCCATTGTAGTGATCCCTTGCGCCGCCCAATGCTGCATGCGAGACGTTTGGTAACCTGGTGAAAAGCTAGTATTGGTCACTAATGAGGATTGATAATAGTATCGGTGAGTACCCACTAATTTTTGCCTGGAATGGGCCCAGATCTTCATGGTAACTCCCAAGGACCAGGGTATCTGATATATCGGCAGCCACGTATGTGCATATAGCAGCAATTTGTGCATATAGCCATAAAACAGCAGAGAGATTCATTGGTCCCAATATAACCTGCTCAATAGTAACCCATTGCTTACGGGCAGCCAGTCGAGAAAAATCTAATACTGCCCGCAATTGGGCTGCATGATAATACCTTAAGAGATTTGGTACCGCCATACCCCCCTGAAGTTTAGGAAGATAGAGCACGGATTTGGATATCCGCGGGGGTCGGCGTCTCCAAATAAAATCAAAAATTCTTGTTTGCCATTTCCGTAACCTATTAGAGGATATAAACACCGGCAAAGATGAAAATAGATATAAAAATTTCGGTAACACCGACATCTTAGTTATAGCAATCCGTCCCAGCCAAGAAAAGGCGGATTTGTTCCATCGACTAAGGTCAGTAGTCACCTTACGGAGTAGCGGGTTATAATTTAGGTCGAATAGGTCTGTTAGTTTGGAGGATAGCAAGATGCCCAGTGTTCGTTTAATTTAAAGCTGGGCTCGCTCTTGCACGCAGTGAGGAGGAGCAGGCTGTCCTGCCTCCTCCCTGCACGTTATTCCCCCCCCCATTGCCTGATGCTGCCTTGGTTCTGTGCAGGAGGCGGTGCGCCTGGAGCTGGAGGGGGAGCGGGAGGAGCTGCTGCACCAGCTGACTCGGGAGCGGGAGGAGCTGGCCGCTCGCTACGAAGCGGAGAGGGAGGAGCTTGGCGAGGAGATCGCAGTGCTGCAGCAGGAGAGGGATGAGAGTCTGCTGATGGCAGAGAACGAGAAGCAGCAGGTAAGGCAGGAAATGGCAGCGTTGCCCCCATTCACATCCTACCCCTGAACTTACTTTCTGACATTTTCTGATGTGCTTAAGGTTTGTAAAATGTGGTGAATCGACAGGACTCGAAACTGCAGTTCTCGGTGTATCCACCGAGCAGCATTTCAAGCTACACACACAGAGCACTGCTATACCATAACACAGCACAGGCGGCAGCAGTGTAAGCTTCTCATGCACGCACATGTACTGCCCCACCATAGAAAAGGTATGGCACAGAGAGCAGCAATTCAAGCTTCACAAATACAGACGCTCATGCACGCATACACGCACCCCTAGGCACATACTTACCGCCCAACCACAGAACAGAGGTTCAGCAAGTATTGGAGTGCTGCAGATGGAGCACTCAATCCTGTGATGGGCTCTGTAGGATGTTGGAGCATTTTTGTGACATTGCTCAGTTCTGTGATAGCAGGACAGGTCTCTGGTCCAACCAGAGTTAGCCAGATAAGTTATTCAGCTAACTCTGAATATTGGAGATAGCATAGCTGGCTAACTCAACTCTTCCCAGTTACTCCCCCGGAACGCCCCTAACTTATCTGGCTAAATTCTAGCCAGATAACTTATTATCTGGCTAGAATTGACGATAACTTATTATTTGGCTAGAATTTAGCTAGATAAGTGTCCTTTAAGAACTTAAGACTTACCATACTGGGTCAAACCAAAGGTCCATCAAGCCGAGTATCCTGTTTCCAACAGTGGCCAAGCCAGGTCACAAGTATCTGGCAAAATCCCAAGGGGTAGACAAATTCCAAGCAACTCCACCTTAATAATGGTTAATGGACTTTTCCTCCAGGAACTTCTATAAACCTTTTCTAAATACAACTACACTAAGAGCTTTCACCACATCCTCTGGCAATGAATTCCAGAGCTTAATTATGCATTGATTTGTAAAAAAACAAGAATAATCTTATTTTATTTGTTTTATATTAATCAATTTTTTTGTAATTTTTCTTCTTTTTTTATTTTTATGTTTTTATTTTTCATATTTTATTTTACACTTTATTGTAAACCGTTTTGATTAATTTACTTGTAATGGCAGTATATAAACATTTCTAAATAAATAAATGTTTGTTTATGCCCTCAAAAAATGTAGCAATTTGTGAGGCAAGACTTCCCTTGGCTAAATCCATGTTGGCTTTGACCCATTAAGCTATGCCTATCTATATGTTCAACAATTCTGTTCTTTATGATACTTTCAACCATTTTGCCTGGCACAGAAGTCAGACTGATCTGTAGTTTCCTGGATCACTCTTGAATCCCTTTTTAAAAATTGGCATTACATTGGCAACCCTCTAGTTTTCAGGTACCATAGACAATTGTAATGATAGTTTACAAATTACTAATAGCGATTTCATTTTTCAGTTCTTTCAGCACTCTGGAATGTATACCATCTGGTCCAGCCGATTTGCTATTCCTTAGTTTGTCAATTTTCCCTATTACATCTTCCAGGTTCACTGAGATTTTTTTCAGTTCTGCTGAATCATCACCTCTGGATATAATTTCTGGCATGGGTATTTCTCTTCCATCTTCCTCACTGAAGACCGAAGCAAATAATTTATTTGGTCTCTCTGCTATGGCTTTGTCATCTATAAGTGCTCCTTTTACCCCTTGATCATCTAATGGTCCAATCGACTCCTTTGCAGGCTTTTTACCTTGAATGTACCTGAAAACGTTTTATTATGAGTTTTTCTTTCCATGACAAGCTTCTCTTCAAATTCTCTCTCTGTTTCTTCCTTATCAATGCTTTGCATCTAACTTGCCAGTGCTTATGTCAATTCCTGTTTTCTTCATTTGAATCCTTTTATTATTTCTTGACAGATGTTCTTTTAGCTATTATAGCCTCTTTCACCTCACCTTTTAACCATGCCAGTAGTTGTTTAGCCTTCCTTTCACCTTATCTAATGAGTGGAATACATCTGGTCTGGGCTTCCAAGATGGTATTTTTAAACAACATCCATGCCTGAACCAAACTCTAACCCTTGCAGTAGCTCCTTTCAGTTTTTTCGTAACCTTTTTCCTCATTTTATCATAGTCACCCTTTTGACAGTTGAATGCCGTCACAGTAGATTTCTTTTTTGCGCTTCCTCCAGTTATTAAGTCAAATTTGATAATGTTGTGATCACTACTGCCAAGTGGCTCCAACACTGTTACCTCTGGCACCCAATCTTGTGTTCCACTAAGGACGGGGTCTAAAATAGTTTTCCTTCTTGTCGGTTCTTGTACCAGCTGCTCCATGAAGCTGGCATTTATTTCTTTGTTATCTGGCTAAATGCTTCTGCATATGGACCTTTTTTGAGGGCAATTTTCAAATGCTACATATGTGTAAATGGCTGCTTACATGGGTAAAAAGGCTATTTGAAAGTTGCCCACTTTATATGCAGGTACAAGCATATTTGTAGCTTCACAACCCCCGTACTTTTACCTGCACTGTAGTGGAGGCGTTGCCAGGGGAGAAGAAAACGCAGGTAGTTTTGTATTTCAAAACAACACGCGCTGTTTTAGTCAGAAAAAGTAGATGCAGGTCCCTGTGGGTACTTTTTTTTTAGGCAGTTTTCACAGCGACTGTGCACGTAGTTTCACTTTGAGAATCTGTGTGAAGACCACAGCTTTGCAGCAGTGTGTGGGTAGTTTAAAAAATTGCCTCAGTTGATGTTTAAAATGTTGAATAAACTTTACATTACAAAAAAAAAAAAAAAATCGCCTCCAAAATTTATATCGTTTTCTCTTTTCGGGGTTGGATCAGTATTTTTGAAGTTAAACTTTTCCCACCGGAAGCTTCCTGATGGGCCCTCAGCCAGAGAAGGATTAAGGCTGACTTTCTTTTCCCCCTCTCAGGCTCTCTCGCTGAAGGAGTCGGAGAAGACTATTTTGTCGGAGAAACTGACCGGTGCTCAGCACAACCTCGCCAACCTGAACATGGAGCTGGAGAGGCTGCGTCGGGAGACTCTGAGCCGGCAGGAACAGGACAGGGTGCGTACGGCCTATAACAGGTTAGGGCAGGATCCCGCGCGTACACGGGGGAGGAAAGAGCGAGTGCGTGTGGAGCCTTTCGTGGAGCGGGAGAAGTAGGGACTGAATGGGGTGTGTCCGGCTCGTCAAAAGCAGGGTGGCAATGGAGATGGATGCGCAGGAGCCAAGTGTGTACGGCCTGGGAAGGAGGAGAGGCAGGTCTGAGTATGTATGGCATGATCGGGTGTCTACGGCCTGTCACAGGCAGGACTTGGGTGCACGTGGCCTGTCACAGGTGGGCAGTGGGAGGGGCAGGACTGGGAGCACACTGGCTGCCATAGAGGGGTAGGGACAAGAATTGGGTACGTATGGCCCGTCACAGGCAGTGATGGGGATATGAATTGGCAAGGAATTCCTCGGAAATCTAAGAGCTGGATGCAAACAACGTGCCATATAATCAACATATCCGGGGTAGGGGATACAGCCAGGCAGGGAATGATAGTATTTATTTATTTAAACTATTTATAGGCCACATAATTCAATGTTCTAAGCCACGTAATTCAAAGTTAGAACAAAACCTTTCATAATTACGTTAAAACAAGCACAAAGAACAATAATGAACTTGACAGGGTTTATTATACTGTGAAGAAGATGGGCGGGAACATACGGACACAGCTTGCCTGAGATGCTCAAACAGCACGACCAGCTGAGAAAACTGTCAAGTTCGGTAACGCAGACCTGGTTACGATCTGCTGCCCAGGGCTGGTGTCACACTTTGAACTGTGTGGCACTACGGCGTACCGCACAGTTCAAAGTGCAACACTGGTCCCAGCAGGCAAAGGAGCAAGATGCGGCCCAAGCTGACATGCTGCCGTTGTCCTCCTCTTACCCCTGTCCAAGATGGGAAGAGTGAGTGAGTGAGGGGATCGGAGGAGATGAAGGGATGGAAGTGAGTGAGGGAATTTTAGAAGGTGTAGGAGCGGGAGAGTGAGTGAGGGATGGGAAGGGAGTGTGGGAAGAAAGTGAATGAAAGAATGAGGGGGAGAATTAGGGAACTGTAGGGTGTGTGAGTGAGAGAAGTGATTGGCATTGGTAGGAGGTGTGTAAGAGTGGATCCTCCCCCTCTCTCCTGATGGTGAATCTCCCCGATCCTCATTCCTCTTCCTCTCTTTGCGATCCCTTCTCCCTCTGCTTTTCCCCTGTGCCATGATCCATCCTTTGTCCCTAAGATCCTCCTCCATTTTCTGCCCCCACCTCCCTGAGATCCCTTCTCCTTCCTCCCCCAAATCCACCTCCTATTCCCATTCTCGATCCCCCTTCTCTCTTCCCAGGACCTTTCACTAAGACACCTTTTCCCCCTAAAAGAACTGAATAAAGTAACCAGACACACAAGTTTTGTCGGTAAAGTAAAATACAAATTACGGTTCCCTGTACGTACCCGGATCAGTCCAGGCTCCTGGGTTTTGCCTCCCTTCCAGCAGATGGAGACAGAGAAGTTTTAAGAACAAACTCTGCCTTATATTCCAAGGTGCCACCTGCAGTCTGGCAGTATTTCTCTGTCTCCAGCAGATGGTGGAGGTGCAAAACCCTACAGTCTGTGCTGATTGCTTAGGATTGCCTAGGAGTTAGTTAAGAGTTAGGGTGATCTTGTCTTTTAAAATTTTGCTTTAATTGAGAAAAAAAAAAAGAGGAGCAGTGCTGTCTTCAGCCTCCCAGGGGGGTCGTGAGGTCCTGAGAGGACCATCCCCCGCTGGATTTGGTAATGCAAGAAACTATATTTAGCCTCTGCACTGGAGTCCATTTTTACCCCTTGGGCTTCCAGCTAGCTTGATCCTTCTGACTGTCAGCCCCATTATGTATAGGTAGAACCCTGCCTGCAGTAACCCCGCTCTCTTGCTCTCCCGCGTTAGAGCTATTTCCTCGGCAGTCATACCCCTGATCTGGCTGGTGTTCTGCCCCCCCCCCCCCACCGAGTGCAGAATGCCCCACTTTCACGGTTCCCTTTCTCTTCTCCACCCCCTTGCAGGGCACGATCAATGCACTGATGTCGGAGCTGAAGAATCTCCGGGCTTCGTATGAGGAAGCCATCGCTTCTCAGGAGCGCGAGGTGAAAGGGCTGCAGGAGCACAGCAAGGACCTGGTGAGGCAGCGAGAGGCGGCGCTGCAGGAGGTGAGCACGGGGTGAAGGGACTTCAGGACAGAGCACGGGACCTGGTGAGGCAGCGAGAGGCGGGCACGGGGTGAAGGGACTTCAGGACAGAGCACGGGACCTGGTGAGGCAGCGAGAGGCGGCGCTGCAGGAGGTGAGCACGGGGTGAAGGGACTTCAGGACAGAGCACGGGACCTGGTGAGGCAGCGAGAGGTGGGCACGGGGTGAAGGGACTTCAGGACAGAGCACGGGACCTGGTGAGGCAGCGAGAGGCGGCGCTGCAGGAGGTGAGCACGGGGTGAAGGGACTTCAGGACAGAGCACGGGACCTGGTGAGGCAGCGCTGCAGGAGGAGAGCATGGGGTGTGAAGGGATTGCAGGAGCTGAGCACAGGAGAACAGAAGTTTAAAGCACAGCTAGTGTAGGTGAAGGGGCTCTGGTACAGTGCTTGGGCCATTCCTCATGCGTGTACGTCTTGACTTCTTACCCTGCTACATTCATAATTTGTGGATCAGGAAAGGGCCCTACAAAGCCAGAGCCCCTGGCATCGTAGCTCCTGCCCCAGTTCTGGCACTAGGGCTGGCCACGTAGCTTGCCAAGTGCAGAGAGAATATAGTCTCGGCTAGGAACAGACCCTGCCATGTGCAAAGGTCTGTCCACGTGACGTGGCTAAAGCACCATGTGTGAGCTTGGAGGAAGATGCCGAGGCTGAACAAAGAACACCAGAACTGGCCACAGCCAAAGTCTGTCCTCTCAAAAATAGAAAAACACCAGCGCCAGCCACAACCAAACTCTGCTCTTAGCGAGGACCATGCAAGAACATTGGGCCAGAGCCGAGGTCTGTTCACGATAACATGTGCGTGGAGACAGAAAGGGGTCTCCTGGGAGCTGCTCACATTAAGGCGTGCATAGGAGTGGGAGAAGGAGGTCTCCAGGGGTCCTGCTCACATTAGGGCAGACAAGAAGGCAGGAGGATGGCGTCTCCAGGGCTCTGTTTGGCTCTGTAATTGTATTTTTTTGAGTAGTTTACTTTTCTTCTCTGGTTCAGCACCATTAGCCAGTACCACCCACGGTGTGAATATTTTCTTCGGACATATCAACAGGCTGCACTCTTTCTTCACTACAGCGCCCATATGACTGTATAAGCAGCCTGTCTGCCACTTCCTGCTGTGTGCTGGGTGACGCCCCTTTGTGCAGATGCTTACAGATGTGCGCTGTGCACCGGCTCTCTCAGCCTGCCGGGCGCGCAAGCCCAGTATTAAGCATAGGCAATTACCTAGAGCGCCAAATACCCAGGCTGGAAAGGAGCCCGCCCATGCCTTCTTAAGGGCCATGATCTCTGATCTCCAGTGGGGGGCGTCCACCCCCCCCCCCCTCATTTTTGATCTCTGGGGGTGGAGGGGAATGACCCCCACTCTCCAGTCCTGCCAGTGGGGTGGGCGTGCAGGCACTTCCTGATGTGGGTCTGTGCTGCATCTCACCCCTTTGTATGGCTCTCTTGCAGATGTGCGCGGGTTATCGCGCCTTTCTTTTACAGATGTGCACTCCCCACCTTATCTGTCTTCCCATTCATACAGATGTGTTCTAAGTGAGTCAAGAGTTCCAGCTGAGAATTAGCAAATAATACCAGTATAAGGTTAGAAAGAACCTGGCACCCTTTGCCTCTTCCCCATTTCGAGGTCACACCTGCTTCTGGTGGGATTTATGTAATGCCCTGGACGAACTGGTTGCTCGTGGGTCTTTTTGTTGCAGCTTTAGAGACAGCGCTGCCGACTTCTCCGTTTCAGGTGGAGGAGCTTAAGACCCAGCTCTGTGTAGTGGAAGACACACGAGATGGCATTCGCCGGGACCTTATCGAGGCCCACCGCAAGGTCCGTGAGGGTCAGGAGGGTCAGGCGGTCCAGAGGAAAGAGATTCTGGACCTCCGGCGCGCCCTGAGCGACGAGGGCAAGGAGAAGGAGGCACTGCAGAGATCCAACGAGGAGCTCCGGGCCGCGGTCAAGAGAGCCGAGGGCGAGCGAATCAGGTGAGAGCGCACGGTGTCGGCGGGTTTTACTTAAGGAAGGCCTCCGGGAGCCCACTGGGTGAGAACGTACTGCTGGTGAGCTACTAACCAAGGTTCCCTGTACGTACCCGGGTCGGTCCAGACTCCTGGGTTTTGCCTCCCCACCAGCAGATGGCGACAGAGTAAGTTTTTTGACCGGCAGTATCCTCCATCCATGGTAACCATGGGGGTTCAGATGGAGGCAGCGTCCCCACCAGGTGATGATGTGCTTCTGGGTAGTGTGTTTTTGAAAATGTCCTAAAATTACAAGGATACAGAGTACCTGCATACTTTGCTGCTGCTGTTTGTGTGGCTTGGGAGAGTTCCAGGGGAGAGATGACATGCATATAATTGAAAATGCTCTTGCCCCTAGGAACATCTGCTTGCAAAGTGGCTAAATGTGGCTGCATTGTGCGAGTACATGGCTGTATTTAGCTGCTGTGCCTTATAGCAGTTTTCTCATATCGGGATCTAGCTGCAGAGTTCTGTGGTCCTACAAGCATATGCCATACTGGGTCAGACCAAGGGTCCATCAAACCCAGTATCCTGTTTCCAGTGGTGGCCATTCCAAGTCGCAAGTACCCAAGCATTAAGTAGATCCCGTGCTACTAATGCCGGCAGCAAGCAGTGGCTTATTTCTTATTGATTAATAGCAGTTTATGGATTTCTTCAAGAACTTAACCAACCCTGTATTAAACCCGGCTACACTAGTTGCCTTAACCGCGTTCCCTGGCAATGAACTCCAGAGCTTGACTGTGCATTGAGTGAAAAAGGATTTTCTCTAATATTTTTAAATGTGCTATTTGTTAACTTTATGGAGTGCCTGCTCGCCGCCTCACCCTCCTGCCTCGGCCCTTGCCGCCCGGACACCAGCGTGAATGTCTCTCACACACAACGCTGTTCTTTCCCTCTCTCTCTCTTGCCTGTTAACCTTTTTTTTTTTTTTTTTAAAGACACGGCGCCAAAATAAAAGAAATAGGGAAGTTATCCCACACCCCCTGCTATGTTTTCGGGTATGGTAGGGGGTGGTTCACAGTTCAGAGGAGATAGTTGCCAGTACGGAGGAGGCTGTGGTCATTTGTGCTAACCGTGATGGTAGCTGGGTTTTAACCATGGCTGCGCTCAGGCCTCCCACACCAGCATCTGTGTTCTTAATATGTTTGTTTGACTTCAGTTTAAAGCGAGCCAACGAGGAGAAGGAGCAACGGCTGTCCATCCTGGAGGAGGCGCGTACCGCTATAGAGAAGGAGTCCCTGGATCTGCGTGCAAATCTACGGGATGTGGAGAAGTCACGCCTGGAGGCCCGCAGAGAGCTGCAGGAGCTGCGACGGCAGGTGGGCCTCTGTGTGTGTTATGGGTTAGGTAGGGACTGTGTTTGTGTGTGTTTGTGTTTTATTGGTGGGTAGGCAGGGACTGTGAATGTGTGTGTCTGTGGTTGATGGACAGCAGACATCTGCAGCTCACAGAGCCCAGGCTGGTTCACACTTTCTTGTGTCCTGTGCTATGCAGGGACTTAGGTCCACAGGTCAAGGGCGTCGTGGGAACGGGAGTTAAAAAGCCAGGAGCACATTTGCATTTCCTGTCTGAAATGATTCAGGGCGGGTGAGAGACCCCTCTCTCCTCTGTGTGGCAGGTGAAGATGTTGGACAGTGAGAACAGCAAGAAGAGCAGAGACCTGGCGGAGCTGCAGAGCCGCATGCTGCTGGAGGAGCAGCGGGAGGAAGAGGGCCGCCGTGAGTCCTTTGGCCTAAAGCAGAAGATTGCGGAGACCGAAGCCAGCAGGGAGTCTGCCAGGAAGGAGGTACTTGCCAGACGTGGTCCAGCCCAGCTGCTGTACTTTTATTCACGCTCGGGGCACGTCTTAAAGTGATTTCCGCGAGTAAAAAGCGTCTTAGCTGTCTGAAAACCGCCCTGCCTCAGTGCAGCTAAAAGTCTCTGTGCATTGTTCCACGGCACGTGGAGTTTTAACCACATGAGGAGGAGGAGGAGGAGGATGGCATTTCCAAATCTTTGCTTGTGCTTTTCCAGCACAGAAAAAGCAGGTGCAAGTGACTGTGGGAACTACCCCCATAAGCAGATTTGAAAGTGAAGGTGTACCTGTGTGTCCCCTTCAATTGGCAAAAAAACCACCTGTGGGTAGAAAGGACACGCGGACTTTGTCCCAGTGTGGACAGTTTGAAAATTGCCCCCATAGTATCCCAGTTACTGACCCTGTCCCTCAGCAGATTACTTTCTTTTCCTGGCTCCGTGTGATCCGGGGTGAGTCTCTGTTTCTTTCTGCACTTGTCACTGACTCTCTGTGTGCCCCTGGGGGGAAAAACGCTTTGAGGTCCACGTCAAAAGGGGATTTATTCGGCTAAAGTCCTGCCCTGCCAGAAAGGTGAGGTTTAGCCGAATATAAAAGAAGCGGTGCGGGGCCTAATCTTAGCCCGCGGCACCAATATTCAGCGCTTAGCCAGATGGGTTTAGGAGGGCGCGTCCCGGTCTAATGTTATCCTGGAAAACTTTTAAACTGAGTGGGAAGTATTCAGCGGGACGCGTTTCCTGCTGACCATCTCGGCTCCATTTACTGAGTGAGATTACCCGGGTAACTTGTGCTCGCCGGCCCGCTCGGTATTGACATCTCTGTCTCCCTTACAATTTCGGTTACTGGCAGCTTTCAAAACTGCCCACACTGATGCAAGGTCCTCTTATCCCTCCCATCCCCTGGGCTTTGCACCACTTTTCAAAGGGGAAAATAAAACACGTGCAAGAAAACTGTCCCTGAAAAAAGTATCCGCAGAGATTTCCACC
The DNA here is from genome assembly GCF_901001135.1 of Rhinatrema bivittatum. Taxonomy (NCBI): domain Eukaryota; kingdom Metazoa; phylum Chordata; class Amphibia; order Gymnophiona; family Rhinatrematidae; genus Rhinatrema; species Rhinatrema bivittatum. The sequence goes on along the minus strand of NC_042629.1, from coordinate 56,308,830 downwards.
TGCTTTTTCTTTTGAAAATAATGTGCAAGGATTTGAAAATGTCATTATTTCATGCATTATTTTTACCCAACTATAAAAGTCTGATTCTCACCATCCCCCCCCCCACCCAACACACACACACACATACTTTTGCCTAGGCAAAAGTTTTTCAGTTTGCCCACGAAAATCGGTATTTGCCCAGGTAAACGGCTTCTGAATATTGCCCTGCCTGGTTGAAATCGGGCAGTTGCCTTATCTCCCTGTGCCCCGGTCACCGACTCTCTGTGACCCTGGCCAAATCGCTGAACCTCCCTAAGTGCCGGCCTACCCAGCTGTAGGTGGGTGATAACGTCCTGCCAGAAACCTATCACCATCTCTGCACCCCAGAGGTAACGGCAGCCAAGTGCACGAATCACCGTCGTCGATGTTAATATCAGAATGTCGTGCACACGCCAGAGCACAGAGAATGTGCGCGCAGGTGTAGTCACAAGGGGCCTTGCACGTGCTTCAGCACCACAGGTACACTCGCAGGAGGTCGGGCACACGCCTCAGCACCCAGATACCACTCACAAAGGGTCTTGCATGTGTCCCACGCACATCGTTTTTATTTTGCACTGCTTTTAATATTGATGGTAACAGACCCTCCAGGTCCAGTGCCGTTCTCACTCGGGGGCCCTGCTGTGTCCCTCACAGGTTGGCAGCTTGCAGCGGAGGCTTTTGGAGCTGGAGAGCGAGTTCCGCGTGCGGGAGAAGGACCTGCAGGGCAGCCTGGAAGAGGCTCACGGCAACGAGAAAAAGCTGCTGGACAACGCCCGGAACCTGGAGATCAAGATGGAGCGCGCCGCCAGCGAGGCGGCGGAGCTGAGCCTGAGGCTCAGCGCGGCAGAGGGCCGCGTCCACGGGCTGGAGGCCGAGCTGGTGCGCGTGGAAGGCCTGAAGAGGGACGTGGAGTTTAAGCTGGGGAGCCTGCACTCTGCGCTGAGGCGCACCCTGGGCATCGGTCGGACGGGGCGCTTGCCGAGCCCGGGCAGCAGGGGGCGCAGCGGTTCCCCCAAGAGACCCTTCTCTCCCACCAAAGGTAGCCACTCGTCAAGGCCGGGTGCTGTCCCTCTGCCACCGGCCCAGGCCTGTGACCTGTGAGCTCGGACTCCACAAACACGGCAATGCAATGCCCATGCAACAAAACGATTCTTAAACCGAATCCCAGGGTCAGGGCGCATTGTTTTTTGTTTTTTTTTTCCCCTGTGTTCACTGTTTTCCAGTGTAGAGTAGAAGCGCTGCTGCCCACCCAGGCTAGCAAGGGCTAGGATGAGAAAACAGAGACTAAAAGCATTATGTGGCAGTTCTGGAAACCAAACAATCCTCCTGTCTGAAAAAGCATGGGTCTCTTTAAGCAATGCTAGACAATATATTCAGTTAGAGAAACGGCTCATTTCAATCCCAGTAAAGTGTAGGTAAGATAAATATTGAAAGCAGCTAATAACAAAAGTGTACAGGAAGGTATTCATTTCCTAGCGTGTAGCCAGATGGACTCAGGAACAATGGGTTATGTGCTCCTCTGCTACCAGATGGAGACGGAGTCAGGTTTCAAAGCTGACGTCACCCTAGATACACCCCTGCAGTGACCTCAGCCCTTCAGTATCTCTCCGTCTCCTAGCAGATGTGGGCATGCTTTTCCTAGGGGGGGGATCGCTGTACCCTTTAGAAGAAGAAATTCTACTTTTAAATTGGAGAAAGATTGAGCCCCGCTCTCCTGCCGTGATGCACAAAGGTCCCTCCCCCAGTCTGAGAGTTCCTGAGGTGATTTCCAAGATCCCTCAGGGGTGTGCCTTGGTCAGTTAGCTGGGTCCCGGCGTGGGCTTTGCTGCTGAAAAGCAGCGGGTGCAGGAAGCCAAGCGCGGCAGTGACAGCCAAAGCCCCCTCCCTCTGCAGCCGGAGACCATCTCTGCACTCAGCCGGGAAGAGATGAACCCAGGTAAGTTAAAAAAAAAAAAAAAAAAAAAAAAGAGGATTCCTCCCAATTCAGAGACAGGGGGGTTTCGGTAAGACTTCCTCCAGTCTCCTTGCTCGGTGCACCGTATCGACATCGTATCTGAGCAGGTTGAGCCCCCCTCGCCCCTCCCGATGGACTAGGCCCTGCTTTAGGCTCAGTAGGCACACCGCATGGTAGGCTGTGGCAGTGCCATCTTGTGCGCGTTTTTGTGCGTCTTCTATTGCCCACCATAGAGCGTCAATACGCGCGCTGCGTGCCGGTTTTGCGCACGCGCTGTGCACACGATGTCGCGCGCCTACGCGCCTGCATTCGTACGGGCACATCTCTCTGGGCGCGGAATTTAGCTAAAGCCGGGCGCACGGGCTGTGCGCGGGCCTCACCACGGCCCGCCTAGGCACCGAAATCTACGCGCACAAATTTTCAGTCACACGTCTAGCCGGTTAAGTCCAGCTGACAGTTTGGCAAAAGCTAACTGAGTAATTTTGTGCGGGACAGGCGTTTGTCCTGCGGGAGCTGTCGGCACAGATTTAGCTGAGTATTTATTTATTTATTTATTTATGTATGTATTTATTTATTTATTTAAGAGCTTTTGTATACCGATGTTCATGTACTGGTACATATCACGTCGGTTTACATAAAACCAAAGTAGGAAATTACATCGAACAATCGAACATTATGTCAGACAAAAGGTAACGAGTAACAGGTCAAACTTCATGAGAACTTATAGATTATGCTGGGAACTTATGGTTGGAGCTGGGAACAACTTATGGATAAATTCAAATTGTTATTACAATATCAAATAAGTAAAATTTAAGAAAGAACAGAGTCAATAAACAGAGTCAAATATCAAATAAATAAAATTAACAATAAACAGAGTCGGGAATTACAGCCGACTTGTTAAACATGGGTGTAGATAGATGTAAAGAAAGCTAAACAGGGGAATTAAGGGCTACTGCGTCAGGGTTCTAACGTGATGGGGTATGAGTAGGGTTGAATATCGTGCTACCTGGATAAGTTTAATAAAAGCACATCAGGAAACATCCTGAATCCGCCCCTTCCTTACCCGGCTAAACTTGTGTGAGTAGAAATTTTATCCATACAAATTTTAGCCAACTAAAAGGGAGAAATGTGAATGAGTAAATCTTGAGTATAGACCTCATAACTTCACTTTGGATTGCACAAGGGCCTATCTTTTGAAACTTTGATCCTTTGTTATGCCGTGTCTCGTCTGGTTGGTTTTTGGTTTTTAAACTCGCAGCTGCCCTGTCTCCTGATTGTTGCTCGTGCTCCCCCCCCCTCCACTGTTTCAGCTGCGGCACTGCTCTCTCGTTGCAGGCTTTGACAACACGTTTGCGACCACCACGGATGGACGTGGCAGCCCCATCCCCCGCACGGGCACCCCTGAGCGTGGCCCCGCCTCTCGCCCCCTGTCTCCGGAGCACCAGCTTCCTCCCAGCCGGGGCGAGGAGCTGGTGGCGGACATCAACCCCGAGGTGGTGCGGGAGGCGCTGCGAGACTTCCTCAGGGAGCTGAGAGACACGCAGCGGGAACGGGTAATGCTTGCGTGAGCCGCCCCTGAACTTCTCTACACCACGGCATATTCAAAGGGAAGAACAGTGTGGATTTTCTATTGCACAATCCCAGGGGTCGTTTGGTAACATCGCACATAGGACAGCCGGTTGTAATCCTACCAAATCTACCCACACCCGCTTGAACCTGCTATTTAGTGCATGGAGGTTTTTGAGAAAATGTACACATGGACATATAGCTCCTGTTCTGGTGGTTGGGCCTGGAAGGCAAGGGACGCATGAGGTCCAGGGCTAAATTCCGGGGTGTTAAGTTCTTTCTGACCGGGTGGGTGGGCGGGGGAGGAATATTTCTTCAAGGCTAAAGGTGTGGGGGTGATTCTCTCTCTCTCTCTCTCTCCCCCTGGGGAGTTCTCCAATATAGGGGAAGAGGGATGTGAGTGCCAACAAAATACTCTAGATGCTCGGGTTGGGTGGACAAACAAAACTTTACCGTAGCAACTATTCAAAAGCAAGTCGTGGCACTTTACACACCAGCTCTTGGCAAAACGGTTTATCACGGTTCTCCAGATTTCCTGATCTGTGCCAGGGTCTCCCAGTAGACGAGCCAAGGAAAGAACGCGCCCTCTAGGGCCTGGAAGAGTAAGACTTCCCAGGTGGACGAGGGTCTTCTTGACGTGGGCGGAAATTCTCCCTCCATAAATACTGGCAGACAAAACAGGGTCTCAAAACAGTGCACAGCTCCCACTTATACCTCTTCATCATAGGGTAAAGGCGCTGGATGGGGGTCTCCAGCACTGTTCCCCCTTAAACTGTGCACATGTGCACACATACACAGGTCAGGAACCCTACGCGCATGGAAAAACATAGTGCGCCCAAGAAATCCCAATGATATTTGCATCAAACTGGCCCAATAGCGCACGAATAAAAGAATTTCCATCTGCTCCTTAATTTTGCTGGGTAATACCGCAGCACCCCTGGCATAGTCTGAGCTTTTGCCTAGCTAACAAATTATCCAGCTAAGTCAGGGGCCATCAGACTGGCAAGATTTTTAAATCCTGAGAATTATTAGTCAATACTGCTGCTGCTCTAGGCCCATATACACCCATCTGCCTCTGATCCCATATTGGACCTCCCAAACCAAATCTGGTTTTTGGGGTTTTTTTGCCCTTGTATTGCTATCAGTAACCCCATTGGGTTAATCACCGAGCACCTTCCTTGCCCAGAGCCTGCCTGCTCGTTGGCCATTAACACTGGTATTGCACCAGTTAATTTTGCTCTCAGTACAAGCCTGATTGCCTAGAGAGGGTATTTTCAGCAGCCTGCACAGGGCTAGCGTCTGTGGGTGCAAAGGATGCATAGAAATCCATTCTGAAAATTCCATGCTTGTGTGGGTCCGCGCGAGCAGGTGCGACTTTCTGCATTGCACATTTACATACACACGTTTGAAAATCACCTCCTCCCCCCCCCCCGAATCCCTACTGCAAGAGTGGAGAAAGGTACATGTGTACTTTCCCTTTGAAAATTGGTGAAAAGTATGCAGGTGATTGCCTTAAAAATCTGTGCAGGCTGTTACAAAATTACCCTCACACTCTGACTTAAGTTTGCAGTTTATATACAGCTAGGATAATTCTCCAAGGACAAGCATGACGGCAGTCTTCACGTATGGGTCATCCGACGGAGTCCGACACGAAACTTTGATCTGTGCTCAGCAGTCCTTGAAACTTTCATCCCATGCAGTGGTGTACCAAATGGAGAGGAGAAGCAGGGGGACCAATGACCCCAGGAGCAGGGCCATAGGGGGGGCGCTGACGTGGAGGCTCATGCGGCCGCCGGTAGACCTCATCCCACTGGTGGCTGAGCAGGGAACTACTGCTGTGCTGTGTGCCGGACGCACACATCAGGAAGATCGTCTCACCACAGCCTGAAGAAATAGGTCACGTCCAAACCTACAGGTGCTCCTCCTCCTTCCTGCCTGCACAGCCCTGGAAGAAAAACGGTGCTGGAGCCGCGCAGGCAAGAAGGAAGAGGCGCATTGGCCACGTTACAGAAGAGGAGCAGCGTTTATGGGCTGCCGTGGATCCCACGTTGCGGCAGCCCAAGAAGAGGAGGAGGCCGGGTAGCGGGGCTGCCGCGGATCCCATGTCGCGGTGGCCTGAGAAGACGAGGCCCGGCAGCAGGGCCACCAAGGATCCCACGTTGCAGCAGCCTGAGAAGAGGAAGAGGCCCGGTACCAGGGCCGCCGCAGATCTCACGTCACAACGGCCCGAGAAGAGGAGGCCCAGAGGCGAGAGAGAGGCTGAGGGCCTGTAGAGTGTGTGTGTGTGTATGTATGAGAGTGAGTTGAGAGAGTGTGTGTGTGTGAGTGAGTTTAGAGACTGTGTATGGGAGTGAGAGCTTGAATGTTTCAAGAGACAGCATGTGAGAGCCTCTGTGTGTGTGAGAGAGATAACATGTGACAGAGCCTGTTCTTGAGCAAGTCAGCATTTGGGAGTGAGAGAGCCTGTGAGACAGCATATGCAAGAGAGAGACAGTGTATGTGTGTGTGTGTGTGTGTATGAGACAGCATGTGAGTGTGAGAGCCTGTGTGTGTGAACGTGACAGTGTATGTGTGAGAGAGAATGGACATGTGAGTATGTATGAGAAAGGATAAAGTTTGTGGGCGCCCCTAACCTCCTAAACCTCGACAGTCTCAGGGTGACTGGAAATCAAGAGTTCCCAGTACGAACCAGGATCAGTCCATTTTTTAAATCTTCATTAGTTTTAAATATTTGGTGTTATTTGATATATGTGCTGTTTTGAAATATTTATTGGTGCTTGGGAAATTGTTAAAAAATGTATATGATTTTAATTAATAGAACTTATTCTATGTATCAGTAGTTTTAAAATATTCTTTTATTAATATGGTTTTACTATTATACTTGATGCTTTATGTTTCTTGATTTTATTTGTTTTATGAGGAATGGAGGTTCTGTTTTCCCATTGTTACACACAGAGTCTGGCTTCTTGGGGTTTCCATTTCAGTTTTGGTCTGCATATTGCTGGTTCTAATTTGTGATCCTCTATTTCTGTATTTGGTGAGGCTCTGCCTCTGCTTTGCACGTGTGACTAAGGTGAGAGATTCTGCTAGCGTATAGTGTCTGTGTAGGGATCTATAGCAATCGGGTTGGTTTTGTTTCCTCAGTAGGTGGTGTATTGGTATTCTAGGACCCAGTGTAATATTTACCCATGCTTTTTCACAGGTAGGGTTATTGTTGTTTGAGTCCTTGGTGTTATTACTGTTATGTTACAATGGGATTGCAGTATAGATTTTGAGTGTCTTTTTTGCGGGGTTTTGTGTTAGTTCACAATGTGCCTGGCAGTGGAAGGTGTTTGTGCTGCTGTTACTGTGAGGTGACACCAGAATTTGAAAATATCTTTTAGTATGATGAGCTGTAAAGGAGACATCCAAGCTCCATTGTTTGGGGGAATTTCAGTGGATGCACAGAGTTACAGAACTGGAGGTGCAGGATTTATATTGACATTCTGTCCCTTCCTATATATTTCAGACTTCACTCTCATAGCCACATAGAATTAGTTGAATGAGGCTATCAAATAATTTTAATAGTAGTTTTACTAGAAGTGTGACACTGGCCAGCTTTTTAAAATTATGCAGCAGACCCTTTGGACTTTCTTATTAAGACGTTTATAGCCAATTTTAAAGCAGGATCCATGCTATAGAGGTGGGTGTGATGAGGAAATGTCATTTTGGCTCCCCCCCTTCACCCAAATTCTTCTGTCTAGAGACGCCACTGATTTTCTGTGGCCTTAAGCAATAGTACAAGAAGGTTGGGGGGAGGGGGGTGTTGGAGAGGCACACAAATGCATTGGCCCCCGGTCACCGGAGACCCTTGGTTACGCCACTGTTCCCACGATCCGGCTAACTTGGGGGTTCGGCATGACAGGCAGGGGAATCCTGGGGTGGATTCAGCTACATTAGCTGGATAAACTTTTATCTGGCTAACGGTAAGACAGCTGGGGATATTCAGCAGTACAACTGCGCCACTGAATATCTCTGCCAGATTAGCCAGGTAAGGTTATCTGGATAAGGAGTATGTTTACTAAGCCATGCTAAACAATTAATGCCTAAAAAAAGGTGTTTATCGCATTTAAAACACTGCTTGCCGCACGATAATTGTATATCTCAGCAATATTGTGCAATATTTGCTTCAAAAGTCTGCCCCCTATTGAAATTATCAGCTTTGCATGCTTTTGCATGCATAAAATTCACAAAGGCATGTAAAACAGCTAATGCATAGATAATCCTCTGCAAATAAAATAATACAACTTTCCTTAAAAAAAAAAAAAAAAGCAAGCCATGTTATTCTAACTCAATTTCAGGAGTTGTAGCGAATTGATTCTGGGTGCATCCCGATGTCCCCGGGGATGTTTCTTAAAGGGCCATGTGGCTTGGAAAAGCACTGTGAGGTGGCACCGAACATGACTGCTCTATGGTTTGGAGGTCCTGGTGGCAGCTGGGACACAAGGCCCACTTGCCAGTCTCTGCTGGTGGGAGGCAATGATTGCTCACAGACCATCACAGTTAGAATTAAACTTTTTTGGGCCGTGGAATCAAGATGGTAGCCACCTGTTGCTTCTCCCACTGGGTGCCGGTGAAGTTTTCTCCCTCTAGTGTTCCTGCCACTCTTTGTGTCACTTTACTCCGTCAAGGGGTCTTGAAGTCTTGCTTTCTCTACTTCTGATCCTTGCCTGAAAGTTTGATAAAACTTGAATGGAAAACCCTAATGTTAGAATCCAAAATAGAATGAATTGCTTCCCTTATTGACTTTCCTAGAAATAACATAAATGCATAACGAAAAAAAAAAAAAGATGACGCAACTTGGGAAATGATCTGAAGAAATGGCAGAAAACGGCGAAATAAGCGAAATAATGAGACGAAACGAAAATTATTTCCGTGCACGCCCCGAGCTGCCTGCACCCCCTAACCCTGCGCTTTTCTTGAGTTTGGGTTTCTAAATGTGTTCTCCCTCCCTTCCCCCTCAGGACGAAGGCCGCACCCAGTTGAGCTCCCTGAGCCGTCAGCTGGCTGAGATGGAGTCCGAGAGGGACGGAGTCGGCAGCCGTCTCCAGCAGCTCCAGAAATCCCTGGCCGAATCAGAGGAAGGTGAGTCGGGAGCAGGGCTGCAAACTGTTAGGAAATTTGCCGACTGCCTGGGCTCGTTTTACTGTTATCGGCCTGTTTATCTGGATAATTCGGCCACTCGCTGGCTTACTTACTGAATTATGGACCTGTTTATTGTTTGACCCCCTCAGGACTACGTTTATCTGCTTTCCCCTCCATTTCTTCACCTTATTGAGAATAAGGTAGTGCGAAGAACTGTGCCAAGTTCTATTTCTCCAGTTAATCCCAGTCTTCACATTAATCGGGAGATTATGCTTAAAATACCAGCCAGCCAAAGGAAGTGCGGAGAACCCTGCCAGGTCTCTACTGAAGGAGCGTACCAACTTCCTGAGCGGGTGGAGAAAAGAGCAGGTGTAGTTGGGTCATAACCCCCCCATGGAGGAGAATTTACTGGTGGGGTCCTGGCATGTAAAAACCCAAGGCGCCGTTTTGTAGGTGTGGATTTCGAGTTGCCCTTTCCAACGGCGGCATTGCTATGGTGCCTGCTCCTGGCTTTTGTGTAGTTTCTGGGGAAAAAGGAGCCTTTTAGTTTCTCGGAAACTTAAGCGTGGGGGCGTGGACTTAGAAGCAAAGGACCTTTCTCCTCTTTTAATATCATCGGCTTTTGACCCTTTTTGGTTGTTGGGGGAGGAAGAGGTTTGCCTGCCCTTCCTTTCCTCCGTTTTGGGTGACCCGTCTGAAACCGGTTTTCATTTTTTTTTCTTTCTCTTTCTTCTGTGTTCCTTTTGGATCCAGAAACTCAGGGACGGTCATCGTGAGAGAGAGAGTCTAGAGGGGGAGGCTCCGTGACCTTTAGAGGAGTGAATTCTCCTTCATTCCAGGGAGGAGACGTGGACTTTAGAAAAACTCGAATGAGAAAAAAAAAAAAGAGCAAACGGAGCTGCCTCCCAACCAAAGAAACAAAATGAAAATTTAAAAAAAAAGGGGGGGGTGGCTCCCCAGGGTGCCACCAAATGACCGTATGTTAGTGCGCACCCAGCAGGTTTGTTAGTCCTTCGCTATGGGTGTCAGCAGGCACTTTATAGCACTGCCGGGCTTCTCCGTCATTCACCCGGCGACACGCTACTTCCACAGTACTGTATGCTCATCCTTTGTTGCAGTGAACTTGGGAAAGCAGTGGCCATTTTGGGTTTGGCGTCTGAGAACGCTGACGGTCCAGATAGCCATCGAACTAACTTGTATTGTCTTTCGCCAATCTTCTGTGGTTATGGATTTTATGTGCTTTCTGAAAATCGAAAAAATACCCTCGCTGCTTCTTTTCTTTTTTTTTTTTTCTCTCAAGAGTGCTACTTAACCAGATACCTTTCGAAGATACCAAGTTAAGTAGCAACTTATCCGGCCACAAGGCTTGGATAACTTTAACACCCAACCGGTTATAACTTTACGCAAGTATATTCGGTGGCACATTTGTCCCATTGAATATTCGGGGCACGTTATCCAGCTAACTTTAACCAGCTAACTTGTCTGCTTGCTGGCTTCCTGAAAATTGACCTCTAACAAACAAACAACATACCACACAGTCATCCAGAAAACACTGAGAAAGGTTGAATTAATCGGGTTTGGGAGGGAGTTATCTAGACTGGCTTGGAGAACTAATGTAACAAGAACTGACGGAAGTAAGGGGAAGTCAAAATTCTCCTTGTGCCCGCTCTTTGCTGTCTTTTTACATCTCTGCGTTTTCGTGCCTGGTTTTCTAAAGATGCTTGGCCTGACTGGGCGTTACTGGAGGCGCTCGCCCTGTGTGCTGGCGCCGTGTGCAACTGCATCTCATGTGCTGTCTCTTTCTTAAGTCAAGCGCAGCGTGGATGGGAAGCTGAGCAGCGCGCAGACCGCCCTCCTGCTGCAAGAGGAGACCTTGCGTCGCAACGAACGGGAGCGGAAATCCCTGCTGGACAAGGTCGCGACCCTGGAGCGCACCCTACAGTCGGCAGACGGTGAAAAGAGAGTCACCCAGGTACGCGCTGCTGCGAAACCCAAGGGAAAGCTTATAAGTAAGAAGCGAAGAAGGTGTAGATGGAGTGAAAATAATCCGAAGAGGAAGTGTTTCTAACGGAGGTTGGTTCACTCTGGGGACTTTCTGTGCTGAGATAAAGTGGCCCAAGCACTATAACGGGCGCGTGTGGTTAAAACTTTATGTGGCAATGTTTGCAAGCAGATTTTTAAAGGGAAACTCCCCGTGGAGTTCCCTTTGATACGGTGAGGCTGGCTGGCAAGGCAGATGTTTCAGCACCCGCTGACTTTGCGCCTGCTTGGCAGCAGTCGTCTGCACTGTGATTCAAGAGTGGAGATTTCAAAATGAATGTCCCTCGGCTCTGCCCTCCCTCCACTCTTGGCTTCACCCCTTGTCCCGGGCCGTTTTCAGCCCTCAGTTCTACCTGTGTAACTTATGTAGCTCTCCAGGTAAAATCTTTGGGGGGAATGGTCCTGCCCTCATGCATGCTAAAGCTGCACTTAACAGGCGATACATGCATTTTTTTTGCGTGTAGGCATTAATAGTAGTTTTCATAGAGAGCCCGATGTGAGAACAGAGAATGGGAGCCCCTCAAGAGAATAGCGAGTGGTGAGGGGTGAGAATGTTAAGAACAGAGAGGGAGCCCCCAAAGTGGTACCTGCTGTATTCGGATGTACAATGGCAGGATGACACAGTCTAGGAAGGCCTCAAAGCTCCCTGAAAAGAGATCTGCACTGAAACCAGAATCTCGCAGAAGCTCCCATCTCCCAGTGGTCTTTGGCCTGATTGACTACAGCAAGGGACCGTCCTATTCATGCCGTTCCATGGGGACTTTACTAGAGGCGGTAAAACCCTCCTGCCTCATTGACTGTGAAGGGTACAGCAGTGTTTGACAACCACTTCTCATTTCTTAACCTTTTGTTTAGCTGTGTGGATTTGAGTAGGAGGGTCTGAAGTGTGTGCTTTTCTTTTCCAAAGAGACCTGTAGGGTGAAGTGTTATAGCACAAAGGACCTGTGGATAAACCTTTACAGTGTCAGCCCCTGTACGTCACCTTCATTTTTCAGCCCCAGTGCTTGCTGGTAACTGAACTCTTTCAATAGTGTGCATGCTAAACAGTAAACACCCGGTCCAAGTCAGATGTTAAATTTTAGACCTTAACAAGTGCATGCTAAAAAGCGCATGGAGGTGCACATAATGATTTCTTCCATAAAATTCTCACTTGCGTCTGATGTTCCTTTATTTATGTGTATGTACTGATTAGTTTTAGCACTTGTGCTAATGCCTCAAGGGGATCAGTAAGGGTGCACGCTAGGGCCTTTGAGCAGTAAGTGAAGACCTGGTTAGGAGCGAGGGACGGGCAGGCCTGGCTTAATGCATAGGAACATTAGACGGCAGAATTCTTGGGGTGGCAATCTTCCTGCCCCCAGCGCCACTGCTGTCGCCCTACAGGTCCTTCAGTCCCATCCGCCACTCCTTTCCACTTCACCGTGCAGGCTGCCACTCCGGATTTCCTGCCGCCCTCCCCAGCCTCAGAGCTCTGGCTCCGGTGCCAGTGCTGCTATCACAAGGAAGCAAGGAGGGACTGAATAATCTTGCAGCCCCTTGCTCACAGGCACTGGTGCCCCTCACCCCCGAGGAAGAACTGAAGGATCAATAAAAGGGTAGAGAAATTGTGGTCATGGGGGAGCAGAGATCTGTAAAGGGGGGGGGGTGGGAAAGGAGACCCTCAGAAAATGAGGGTGGGTGGGGCAGAATAGACCTCAGCACTGATAGTGCCTAGAGGCAGCAGAAGGACAAATCTTGTCACTAGAAACAGGATGTACAGGTTGGGTATGGGTAAGGGTAGGTGTGCTCTCTATGAAGGAATGCACAGGGCTGGTAGGGGTAAGTAAGGATCAGACGTCGTCATTTCAGGGTCAGAATGAACAGGGCTGGTAGGGATGAGGGGCAGGCATGCTCTCTGTGTCTAGGAACGCTGCTGGATGAGCTCTGCTCATTGTCTCCATGTTTGCTGTGCGTGTGTGTGCTCACATGCATGTTTTTTTGGTTTTACGTTTTGTTTACAGTCTCCAGGGTTGCCGTGTGTGTGTTTTAACTGAGCACTTTGCTTATAGTCCCTGTGGTTTTTCTGCATGTGTGTGTACTGGTTCAGCTCTTTGCTCAGTGTCCCCAGGATTGCTCTGTGTCATGTCTACAGACTTTGGACATCTGCCATTTCTTCAGGTTATTACGTGAGCTCAGAGACACACCAAAAGTGCTGGCTGCTAACTCAATATTCTCCTAGCACAGCAGGATGTCAGTCCTCGCATGTGGGTGACATCATCAGATGGAGCCCGGCACGGAAAACTTCTGTCAAAGTTTCTAGAAACTTTGACTGATATACGGAGCATGCCCAGCATGCCACTATCCACGCATCCACGCAGGGTCTGATTTCAGTCTCGTAAGTAGATTACGAAAAAATAAAACAACAAACTACAGGAACCCAACTCCTCGGGGTGGCAGGTGGATTTCCTGAGGACTAACATCCTGCTGTCCTAGGAGAAACACCTGTTACAGGTAAGCAACTTTGCTTTCCTCACCTGTGGGTGAATCCCTAGCTACAGGCTGACCCCGAAAAACAATGGGACCAACAGACACCAAGCAGGTGCCAACGGGAGTTGTGTAGAGTGGAGGCGGCTTGGGCTTGGCGGGTTGAGCAGCTTTTGGCTAGGCCCCGCTTCTCAGGCTCTGCTCAGTCCATGGCAGCAGTTTCTTTTCCCGCTCACTTAGTTGTCTGCGCTCATTCTCACCTTCGCTCAGCTGTGTCCTGATGTGGGCGGGCATGTGCTCGGGTACTTGTGTGCGCGTAGGGCAGCGGTTTAGATTTGAGCGTGTGTTTGCGCGAGTACACCCGGGCACTGTTGGAGGGCGCGCAGGAGGCTGTCTAGAGCCGAGTGCAGGAAAACGATGGTGCCAGGGACAATAAAAGGTCTAAGCGCCTTGCTATCTATGAGGCTTACCCTATGAGGGCAATCCAGCCATTGCTCTCTCTACGCCTGTGCCAGCACTGTTTAGATGCTGGAGGCGAGATGGCTACCACGGATTTTGCCGACGTTGGGACATCTCCTTGGCCAATGGTGGCTCCTGAGGAGAGTAGGGCGGGAGGCGGCACAGCAGAGAGTTCCCCTCCCCCCCTCCCCTTGTTCTCGATGGCAGAGGCATCCCCGAGAGAGGGGGTCGGAGAGTGTCATGTTTGGTCTTATGGACCCCGGGTATGGATCCATCCTCCCTGGCTGAAATTTTCCAGGGCCTGCAGGCTTTTCTGCAGGGAACGCCCAAGCGGAGGCGAAGCCACCTGCAGAGAAGGGATCGCGAGTTTGGGTCTCCCGCTCGTCAGCCACTGCCGGCAAACATTGCAGGGAGACCCTCCCTGGAGATGCTCAGGGGGACGTGGCTCATTATTTGTTGGATGATTCTGATGGGGGCTTGGTTTTCTCCCCTGATTAGGAGCCACATCAGACTCCTAATTTTTTATTTTTTTTTTCACAAAGGTGAGTTGCCGAGTCTGTTGACCCAGACCCTGAAGGAGCTCGGTGCGGACGGGGGATGACACTAAGTGCTTACAAAAGAAAAGTCCCACGTTGGCCACTTTATGCCAAGCTTCCTGTTTCCTTCCACTCCTGGATCCAAATCAAGGGTTAGTTGTCCTTGAGTGGAAGGCCCCAGAGGCAGGTTTTAAAGGGAGGGTTGCAGCCCCTTGGATCCGTTGGCAAGGAAACAGTTGCAGTTCCCGAAGTTGGATGCCTTGGTACGTGCTGTTTCCAAGCAAAGGGGCAGCTCTAGAAGATTCCCCGGATAGGGGGGAGCGAGGCCTTTCAGACCATGCTAATGACCTTTGCTAGTTGCTTCTCGCTGCTGCCTGGTGGCTCGGGTTAGTTTGCCTCGCCCTCGAGAGACACGAGGCATGGGGTCCAGTGGCAGATCGGTGCTGGAGAGAGGTGGAATTGGTTATCTTTTTTTTTTTTTGTGGGGGAGGTGGGTTGGGGTTTTTTTTTTTTTCCTTCTATTTTCCACAAAGTACTATCCGGTGGGTTTATATCTCGTGCCTTGCTCAGTAACATGAAGGTGGACTTAAAGAATCTTTTAGGATTTGATTTTGCTGCCTTTAGCAAATCTTTCTGTCCTCCTCCTGCCGTTCAGCTTGCCCGGTTCCTCTCCTACCTTCTTCCTTTTGCACTCTGAGGTTCTGTAAGTGCCTTTTGTCACTGGATAAATGCAGAGAGCAGTGGCAGATGATTGGAAAAAAGTCCCCTTCCCGAAGAGCTGTTGTAGATTGAATGAATGAAGGTGGAGTAAGGAAGAGGCAGGCTCTGCCCTTGTGAATACCCACGTGAGAGAGAGAGATACGAGAGCCCCCAAGCCTGGTGCCATGCTGCACTCTGCCGGGATTTCTGCCATTCCTGCAAGTGGGTTTTTAGGCGTTCTTTACCAGGAAGTCAATATTCAAAGGTGCCTAACCAGCAAAGTTTGGCACAAACTTTGCTGGTTAGGCACCTGATTGGCCCTTTGGAAAGCTTGACTGGGTTTTAAGTTGCCTCAAAAGTGAGCATGGCGAGGTGGGGAATCAAATCCGGGGAAGATGGGCACTCAGGGGACGATCTGAGTGCTTAACAACCAAAGTTAAGCACCTAAACCCTTTGTACTGCGTTACCTGCATAAATAGGCCTTTTAAAATTACCCTTCCTAAGGGCAGATTTTCAACACAATGAGGCCAATATTCAGTAGGCTGCTTACTGGACTGAAGTCCCATCTGTTCAGTGGAGTAAACGTCCCACTCGCCTAGAGTTAACCAGCTACATCTAGCCCGATAACTTAAAAACCTAACCGGCCATATATGACGGTAGCCAGGTAGGTTTTTAAGTTACCTGGCCTTGTGTGGCCGGCTAACGTGCTACTTAACCGGATATCTTTTAAAGGTTCAGGCTAAGTAGCGCTCTCCACACCTGAAAAAAAACAAACGAAGTAAAAGGGCCAGCGGTCCGATCCCCTCCTTCACCTCCAGAACATCAAACAAGGCCCTGTCGGGCCGTGATTCCTGCACCTCCCCAACCCTCTTTTATACTACGGTAAAGGACCCCTCCCCCCACCTTGCAGGCCGGGCCCCCCCTGCCCTGGACATTGCCAAATATTAACATCGGGTGCCCCCTCCCCACAGATCCGCAGTACTGAAATGTGCGCCGACGTCCCCTCCCCCGCTATGTGAAATTTCTCTGCCGGGAATGGGGAAGTGCGTCCCCCGATCCCGGCAGAGAAATTTCAGGGATGGGGGGGGGGGGAGGGGAATGGGGGAGCAGCGTTTCAATACTGCCCCGGTACCCCCCTTTTTTTATCCAGATAAGTGGCTGACTTATGCCAGATTTTCCATTTAGACGGATAACTTGTGCATTATGCGTCTGAATGGCTTGCGAATATTGACCTGGGTATTTCTGAGCAGGTTGTATTCTGGGCAGTCCGGCCCGTGCAGGTCACACAGCAAGGTGATCCCGTGACTCGTACAGGTTACGTGAGAGTTGTAGAGAATGGGAGGGGGGGCGAGAGAAGAGTTTCCTTGGGGTTTCCATGGCTCCGTGCCCTGACTCGAAGGCTACGCCTGCAGCCCAGACTCTCGTCGTCCCCAGAGACGTACAGTTCTTGATTTACATATCGCCGTCTTTCCTGCTGCTGGAGGGCTTAACGTGGGCTTGTCTCTCAGGAGAAGATTGGGAAGCTGAAGGCTAACGAGGTGAAGCTGGAAAGCGACAAGCGCCGGCTGAAGGAGGTCCTGGAGGCAGCCGAGAGCCGTTGTACCAAGCTGGAGCTGATCCGCCGCTCGCTGGAGGGGGAGCTGCAGCGGGTGAAGTTGGCGTTGAGTGACCGGGAGACGGAGGTGCAGGCCCTGCAGGAGCGCATCGATGCTCTCCAGAAACAGGTATCTGTGCCAGCTCGCCATGCTATGCTTTATTTATGTTACGCCATGCTGAGCTATACTGTACCGTGCCGTACGGGATCTTCTTCACTAACCATATCTTCCATAGGCACAGAATGGGGAAAAAGCTCTTTGTGAGCCAGGTCGTGCCGGGCTCCGCTATGCTGGATCGTTAGACAATCCACACTAAGAAAAGTACAAAACTCCCCGCCTGAAGGAACTATCTCACAAGGGCGAGATCCAAAGAGAAAATACAAATATTTCAGAAAACATTTTTTTCTATTTACAAAATCCTTTCACCGAAAGAGCAGTAAATCATGGTATGAGAGCAGGAATATTCAATCTTAGCGCTCATCTTTCACCACATACATCAATTACTCAATCATCTACCCCGTGGAATTGCAGTTTTTTTAATGCATGTATATTAATAGTAAACGTTCATGTTTTTTTTATACTCATACGTTTCATAAAAATTCGGGTCTGCATTCACTGATAGAAAAATGGAGTAAATGGAAGATGCTTCGATTACTTATGACATCCCCTTTCCCAAAACAGCACCATTTGCAAAAGGCCCCGTTCAAAGCTCAGAAGTCCTTATGTGCAGCATACTTAACAGCATTCTTCCTCACTGTTCAGAAACTCCGCGCAAAATATTTTGTTTTGCAAAGTACCAAATCCAGTATTTAAAAATCCAAAGCCCGAAACAAATCAATTTTTCAGTGCACGCCTATGTCGGGCCGAATCTGAATTTAATCGTTTCTAGCATAATTCTCAAAAGCTGCACTGTCCGTGACTGCTGCGTCCACATCCTCTCAAAACTTTGCACACGAGCAGGATTTTACAACCTGTCAAGCCAAAGGCACACCTGCCGTAACAACGAAGGTGCCACGCCAGCCTCCAGGGAGCAGGACTCCATGTGGCCAAAAGTAGAGTAAGGAAAGCATGGGAAGCCCCCACCTGTTTCTGTTCCAAACAAGAGGGGGGTGATGGAAGCAGACATGAACCGGTCACGATGGCGCAGTATTCCAGTGTTTTTTTAAAAAAATGAACTGACATGCCTTTGTTACGGCAGGAGGGCTCTGGCAGCTGCTCCACACCACCAGCTTTGAGAAGGTGCGGGTGGATAGAAAGACGCAGTTCCTTATTTCCCATGAGCAAAGAATCTAACAAGTCTGTTCAGAGTCCACCCGGTGATCTCGCCGCTTAGGTGACAGCGGAGTCTCAGCATCTGGGGTCATTTATAGAGCAAGCCCATTCATGTCCTGGGTTAGGAAGGTGGTGTTCCTTGTTCTTTCAGGAGCTGTAGGAGCCGTCTGCTGGGCTAGACGCATTGGGAGCAATATAGTCTGTTGGCGCTCTCCATATCGATTGGGTTTTGAGGAAGGCTTTCTTTGTGCTGTGTATTGAAAGGTGAAAAGTTTCAGCAGTTGTTTAAACCACTGTGTTTTGGTTGGAGGCTCCGAGTTTATCCAGTTGGTCAATATTACTTTTTTCCCCAATAAGGCCGGCCTTTTTCAGGAAAAGACTTTCAGCAGAGGAAAAAGATATACAGGGGTTAGTGGATCTATGCCAAACAGCCAGAGCTGTAGATCCTGAGGTAGGTGTTTCTCAAGCATATTTGAGCAGTCCTTTATCACTTGGGCCCAGAAAGTCCTTATTTTATAGCATTTCTAAAAGACGTGGAGATAGTCTCCTAGTCTGTGTTCACATTTAGGGCAAAGGTGAGCCCGGTGGGCCCACGTCCTTTTTAAGTCTATCACCATTCTCATCTTCACCACCTCTTCCATGAGGGCATTCCGTGCATCCATCAACCTTTCCTGACGTTGTTCCTGAGTCTCCCCTCCCTGGGAGTTCCATATCATCAAATGTCAGAAAAGGTTGATTCATTTGCATCATTAATACCTTTCAGGTATTTGAGTGTCCCCTGTCTCTGCCCTCTTTCAGGGTACACGTATTTAGGTCCTCCAGCCTCATCTCATAAGTCTTTCAGTGCAGACCCCACACCATTTTGGTTGACCCTCTGGATCATTTCCATCCTGTCTCTGTCCTTTGAGCATTGGGCACATCACTCACCTTGCCCCAGCTCCTTTACTGCCAATGGACTCCCGCTCCTTCCTTACCCTCCGCTCCTCACCACGCATGGCTTCCCTCTCTCTATCCTGCCTCTTTGGTTCCTTGCCATGAATGGACCTCCCCGGACTTCAGCTCCCTCCATAGGCACGAGAAAGCAGCAATTGGTGTGGCGCGGAAGCTGCCTTGGTTAGTTACCTTGGCTAGAGCATGTGGCTGCCAGAGCTCGTCCAGCTGTTGCCACACTCTTACTCCGGTGCTCGGTGCATGCTCGCCCCACCTCACTCAGGCTGGGGGTGAGACAGAGGCTGGGAGGGCTCAAAGGAGGAGGTGCTGAGTGCAATGCACGGGCTGCACAGAACGGGGACCAGCTCTCCTTGGTCTGTTTGCTCCCACACGCTGGGGCTCGTGCTGTGGCCAGGAAGGAGAGGCATGTTTGATTACACACATTCTCAGAAAGGAGCTCCTTCTTGTTGAAGAGACACTGCTGGTCATTGGAGGTGCTGAGAGCAAGTGCTGATCTGGACCTCGGCGTCAGGCAGTGATGTTTTTTCTCGTGGCGCACCTGATCGGCTCTGAAGGGCATACTGGATGGGAAATAGTGCACCTGCACCTAGACTCTTTTTCTTATGAGTTTGACGTTCTTTGGGTATATTGACACTTTATCCTTTAACTCATCTCTTATAGTTTATGCTTTTCAGCTTTGCGTAGGGCCTTGCAAGGTTCCTGTTAAATAACTTGATTTTCTGAAATTCATATAGGCTGAGAGCGCGTGTTAGGAGCGAGCCATGTGGTGTTCGGCTAACCCTAGTGGGATAGCAGCCCAGGAGTTATATTTATTCAGATACGTTCTTGGAGGAGAAGTCCATCACCTGCTATTAATCAAGTTGACTTAGAGAATAGCCACTGCTATTACTAGCAACGGTAACATGGAATAGACTTGGTTTTTGGATACTTGCCAGGTTCTTATGGCCTGGATTGGCCACTGTTGGAGACGGGATGCTGGGCTTGATGGACCTTTGGTCTGACCCAGTATGGCATGCTCTTATGTTCCTATATTTGTTTTTTGTTTCTGTTGATTGTTGTTTGGATTTTGGTAATAATGTGGGAAGGGTTGTTTGGAGTTTTTAATCTTAATTATTTATGTATGTTATACTGATTATTTATGACATGTTTGGTACGGTTTGGAGGTTTTATGATGATATCTCTTTTGTCATTTTATTATTGGTGCGGTATTTTTATGGTTTTAACTTATTATTTTACTTGTAAATGGTCTTGGGATGGGTGATAAATTCACGAAAGGCAAGGTGTTCAGTGTCCAACTTTGTCACTTCTCTAGTTGTCATGTTGCAGTGAGAGGGAAGTGGTTCTAATGATGACGATTTCATTTTGGCTGTGTGTGTGTCGTCCCCTCCTGCTGCAGGTCACGGACAGCGGGACGAAGGCGAGTGCTCTGCAGCTCTGCGTAGATCGGCTGAACCTGTCCCTGGCTAAGGCAGAGGAGAACGAGGGTGCGCTGAAGGAGAAAATGCAGGGGCTGTCTGCGTCCCTGTCTGAGAGCAGCGCCAGCATCAAGTCCTCTCACGAGAAAGCCTTGCAGCTGCAGAAGACGCTGACCGCCAGTGACCACGACCGCCGAGTGCTGCAGGTGAGGCTGAGCCTGAAACCTAAAGGGCTCTGGTTAAGGGGTCATTTATTTAAGGGCCAACTTCCAAAGCATTGCATGGGGGCTGCACACACGGAAGCGGCACACAGATGTGTACACAGATGTGTACTCGTCGTTTTGATAAGACTTGGGAGTATGTGTGCACTTGCATTGTTGCACATAAATATTAACGGGAATAAAAAGGGTATTTTAGAGGCACAAGTTGCCGTTTCATTAGCAATATATGCGCATGCGTTTACCAAACTTGTCCACGCGCTTTTACACCTGCCAGTCGAGTCACAGAACTGAAATTGCACTTACCCTTTGTCGTGCACTGATATATGCACATGTACTTTTGGGGCAGAGATATGGGGTATTTTACAGACTGTGTGGCTCCTGCTGCATATGATTTACAAACACTGCTGTACCTTTATTTGCCTCTACAGAGACACACACACACCTACCTGACCTTGTGCTTAGCTAAGTCCTGAAGCTGAATTTTATTTTAAGTTAGCCAGAGGTTCAGCGTGCTTTTATTACTGTCCTATAAATCTAAATATTGCTGATTATGAACGAATGTTATGGGTTTAATTTTCTGTACAGTTAATCTTTGTTTGATTTGTAATGCTTGTGGTTTTATAATTATGAATGCCCATTGTGATCTGCGTTGAACACTTTCGTAAATTGCGCAATTAAAAAAAAAACCCCCTCAAGACATAAATAAGCGTGCTTGGACAGATAAGGGACAGGAGTGGGAACGAGGTTAGGAGGTGGCACTGTCGCTAGCAACCCACCCTGCACTTCCTCGAGAGCAGATCCAAGAGGAAGTGCAATAAGAGAAAACAAGGCATGGACAAGAGAAGCACAAGCAGGCCACAGATTGGTGGTGGCTGGGTATTGTCCAGCAAGGTCATAGGGACTTAAGCGACCAAATGTTAGGGCAACAGCTTCATTATTTTCAGTAGCTTTTTAGAGTATTGCAAAGCTTGGTGGGTAAGGCAAGAGAGGTGAAAGGGCCTGGGTGTTGGATTGAGTTTGCTCATCTACCAGATACGGTAGAGCCCCAGGGAGGAAAATGACAAAAGCTGACTTGGGCCTGAGACTCTATTAGCAGTCTCCTATCAACAGCCGGCACCTGGGACATATAATCCTGTGCACTGCAAACAGAAAAGCACTGAGGGAAATGGACGGGCAGTTGATCTGCACTTTCCATCATCTGCTATGTTACTGTGCATATCCCCCAGGAAAGACACTCCAGGTGAGGTTACTCTGGAAACCAAAGGGTCTCTCCCCCTTCTCCCATGGGCTCTCCAAGCGAGACTGTCCCGGGAATCAAAAAATCTCTCTTTGACCAGGGGGGGGACACTCCAGCAGATGCAGGCCTGAAAATCAAAGGGTCTGTCCCTTTGGAAAGGGACACTCCGGGTGAGGCTAACCTAGAATCACGTTGTCTTTTCACTTCCCCCAGGAGAACCTTTCTCTCCTCTCCCCCCCTCCCCCAGACGTATTCCAGCTGAGTTGGACCTGGAGCTTTGAGCGCTGTCACCTTACTCCAAGTGTACGCTAGGTAATTCCTTGCTAGGGACATTGTCACTTTCTAATCTAAATTCAATAAAAGGCCGCTGACAGCAGCGTGTGAATCCTGGTTTTAGCCCCGATCACGCTGTGTTTCTAGTGCAGACTCTCATTTCTTGGCATCATTCATTCAGTACATCGGAACAGGCAAAATATCACAATATCTGCATCCCTCACTGCAGGAGCGCCTGGATGCAGCCCGGCAGGCAGTATCGGAGGCCAAGAAGCAAAACAGTGCACTACTGGATCGCATCCAGGACTTGAAAAGTGAGCAGGTGGAGGCGGAGCTACAGCGGGCAGAACTGGAAGGGAAAGTCCGCCAACAGCAGGAGGTGAGCGAGGGGACCTGAGGTGATGGGGGCAGGTCCACCAGCTGCAGAAGGTGAGCGAGGGGACCTGAGGTGATGGGGCAGGTCCACCAGCTGCAGGAGGTGAGTGAGGGGACCTGAGGTGATGGGGCAAGTCTGCCAATAGCAGTATGTGCGTAGCTGGGTCATCCTTGTTTCGGGTGTTACTGGGCATAGTTGAACTGCCCACTATCATAGAGGTGGGGGGGGGGAGGAATCTGCGTTTGTTGTTCTAGATAAAATTTCCTGGCAGGTTGCTGTCTGAAGCAAAGAGCTGGTTAGATTTTTAATTCTGAATATAATGCTTGCATTTCAACGACCATCAGGAGTGTGGGAGCTGTTATCTGTATGAGCTTGGCTTGATTGTAACTGTTTAATTGATTGATTTATTAGACTTTTTTTTATTATTTTATATTTATTAAATTTAACAAATTTACATCAAGACAATCTTGAGAAAAAGTAATTCTGTGAAGTACAAAACATTAAGAGAAATAATATAAAAATAAATTGTACTATGCACCAGTTAGACCTCATTTTTGGGGATCAAATAAAAGAAAATCACAATACAGAATGACCACAATGTGATGTAATTCAGTAATGCCATGTACGTAATCTATGGATAAGTATGTCAGTTCAATGAAAGAATCAGGTAAGAAATAATCAGATAGTTAAAGCAAATTAGAGAGTGTCATTTTGTTTACTGAACTTATATACCGCTTGTCAAGCAAGTTACCCAAGCAGTTTACAAAATAAAACATACATAATAGTCAAATACAAAAAGTATTGGCAGACTTAAAACAGTAAGCATAAAATAAACACATTAATAACAATCTGCATAGATCTAAAATACTAAAATACAGACAGTACATTACTGACTAATTAGCAGTTATGCCAAAGCTAACTTCATATTTTCTAGCATGCGGCCAGATGGACTCCGGACCAATAGGTTTAAGCTCCCTTGCCAGCAGATGGAGACGGCATCAGGTTTCAAAGCTGATGTCACCCTAGATACACCCCTGCAGTGACCTCAGCCCTTCAGTATTTCTCTGTCTCCAGCAGATGCGGACATGCTTTCCCTATGGGGATCGCTGTACCTTTTGGAAGAAGAAATTCTACTTTTAAATTGAAAAGATTGAGTCCTACTCTCCTGCACTGATATCTAAAGGTCCCTCCCCCAGTTGAGAATTCCTGAGGCAATTTCCAAGATCCATCAGAGGTTGCCTTGGTCCGGTAGCCAGTTCCCAGTGTGGATTTTGCCCCTGAAGCAGCTGAAAGGCAGCAGGTGCAGGAAGCCAAGCGCGGCGGTGACGGCCAAAGCTCTCTCCCCCTGCATCCGGAGACCATCTCTGTACTCAGCCAGTAAGCACTGAGCCCAAGTAAGTAAAAAAAAAAATAAAAAAAAGAGAAGAGGATTTCCTCCTGATTCAGAGATGTTGGAGGGGTTTTGGTAAAACTTCCTCTGGTCTCCTTGCTCAGTGCACCGTACCGACGTCATTCCCAATCCCGTTGGGGTAAGGGGAAGTGGGCTTCCGAGTGAGTTGAGCGGCACCCCGGTGGGCTAGGCCCTGCTGTAGGCTTGGTTGGCACACCGCGTGTTAGACTGCGGCGGTGCTATCTTGCGCGTGTTTTTCTGCCTGTAATGCCTACCGTAGAATTTCAGTACATACAGTGTGTGTTGGGTGGTTATGGAACCCGCCACCGCCCTTTTAGCTGACATGGGCTTGGACCTAGTCCGTACCTTGTCCAGAGGAGTGGCCTCAGTGGTGACGGCCAGAAGACAGCTATGGCTGGGGAATTGTCAGCAGACGCAACTTCTTAGGCAAATCTCTCAAAGAAGCCCTTTAAAGGACCACTCCTCTTCGGAAGAGAATTGGAAAAGCTGGCCAGTAAATGGGGCGAATCTCCAGTACCCCGGTTACCAGAAGATAAGATAAAGCAGTTACAGCTGCCCTTGCCCATGAGGGGTCGATCCAGGGGCTCCCAATATTTTCGTCCCTACAGAAACTCGACATTTCAGAAGGCTCGGTCCTTTGGGAGGACTCAGTCCTTTCAGAGTCGGCAGCCCAAGAGAGGGTCAGGTTCGGATTCATGTTGGTCCCGAACCCCCCAGTGAAGTTTTGCCAACTCACCCTTGGAACGAGGAGCTAGGGGGGTCAACTGTCCCTCTTCTACCAACAGTGGGTCGAGATCACTTCGGACAAAAGGGTACTGGAGGTCTTACGAGAAGGATATGTGCTGGAATTTCGCAGCACTCCTCATGATATATTCATGATATCTCCTTGCCACTCTCAGCACAAGAAGCAGGCAGTGGAGATTATCCTGTTAAGGCTTCTCAGGATGAGGGCTATAATCCCAGTACTTGCGCCCCAGGAAAATATGGGGCGTTATTTCAACATACCCAAATAGGAAGGTTCCTTTGACCTCATCCTAGACCTCAAGAGTGTCAACCAACATCTGAGTGATTCATTTCTGCATGGAAACCCTACGCTCCATGATAATGGCCATATGGTCAGGAGAGTTCATAACCTCCCCATACCTATGTGAGGTCTACCTACATATTCCAATCCGGCAAGAACATCAACGTTTTCTACGCTTTGCGGTACTGGGTCGCCACTATCAGTTCCAGGCACTGCCCTTTGACCTGGCAGCATTGAGAAAAGAGGGAATCCTGGTGCACTAGTACTTGGATGACTGGTTGATCCAGGCAAAGTCCATGGAAGAGAGTCTCCGGGTGACCACCTTGCTTCAGGAACTTGGTTGGGTCATAAACCTGGACAAAAGCAGGAATATGTGGGAGTCCGGTTCGACATCAAGCAGGGCAAGGTTTTCCTCCTGACCACTCGGATAAGGAAGCTGATGTCCTAAGTACGTCTGTTGATGAACATGATACGCCCAATGGTGTGGAGCTTTCTTCAAGTCCTTGGTTTGATGACGGCGACCCTGGAAGTAGCGCTGTAGGTGAGGGCAATCATGCAACCACTTCAACGCTCCCTGCTGTCACATTGGAACCCGCTGTTTCAAGACTGTTCGATTCACCTCCACTTACCAATGGAAGTATGCTCTCAGCTGCAGTGGTAGCTGCAGGAAGCTCAGTTGGGAAAGGGTTACCCCTGTCCCCTCTGAACTGGCTGGTCCTCACGACAGATTTGAGCCTCTGGGGCTGGGGAACTCATTGTCAGGAACTTATGGCCCGGGGACAATGGACCAAGGAAGAGGCCCTCTGAAACATAAACTGCTGGAAGCCCGGCAGTCAGATTGGCGTGTCTACAATTCAGCCACATACTCCAGGGTCAAGCGGTCCGCGTAATGTCGGACAGTGCAACAATGGTAGCCTACATCAACAGCCAGGGTAGAACCAAAGCCAGCAAGTGTCACAGGAGATAGATCTCGTTATGGAATGGATGGAAATATATCTACAGATGATCTAGCCTCCCATATCGCAGGAAAAGACAATGTCAGAGCAGACTTTCTAAGCAGAGAGAGTCTGGATCCAGGAGAGTGGGCATTGTTGGCCAAAGCATTTCAGATGGTAGTAGATCACCTGCTGGCCGCATCTCACAATGTGAAGGTTCCCCGATTCTTCAGTCACAGAAGAGATCGGCTGACCCTGGGGGTCGATGCTCTTGTTCAGACCTGGCCAGAAGAGGAGCTGCTATAAACCTTCGCTCTGTAGTCCCTCCTAGGCAGGGTCATTTGCAGAATCGAGCGCCACAGGAGATTAGTCCTACTAGTAGCTCCAGATTGGCCCAGGCATCCATGGTATGCGGACATGTGGAGACTGGAGATGCCCCTGTGCCTCCCGCTGCACAGGCACCTGCTACAGCAGGGACAAATCCTTCACGAAGATCCGATTCGATTCTGTCTTACAGACTGGCCTGATGAAGCAAGGATATTCGGCAGCAGTGATTGCCACCTTACTCTGCGCTTGGAAGTTCTCTATGTTCCTAGGGTATGTGCAGGTCTGGAGAGTATTTTGACGCCTGATACAAGGAATGTGGTGTTTCCCCTTGGATGGTCAAAATCCTACTAATTCTAGAATTTTTGCAGGATAGCTTGAATAAAGGTTTGACCCTTAACTCCTTGAAGGACCAGGTAGCGGCTCTCTCCTGTTTCAGGGGTGAGGTGAACAGAACCCGCCATTCGGCTCATCTGGAAATGGCCCATTTTCTGAAAGGGGTGAAGCACCTCCTGCCACCCCCTAAGGTGGCTGGTTCCCTTGTGGAATTTTAATCTAATATTGGAGTTTTTGGCAGAGCCCTTCTTCCAGCTGCTGCACAGTCTCTTGAGTTAATAAATAAATAAATAAATTTTATTTATTTAAGAGTTTTTATATACCGTCATTAAGTTATTTACCATCATAACGGTTTACAATAGTGCACCAATATCAAAGAGAATATGGATCATAATTTACATAGGTGGTGCCAGTACTATTCGGTAACAAACAATATAGACTAATATAGTTTATTATAAGGATTATGCATATGAAGAAAATCAATTGGGGGATTGTATGTTTTATAGCGATGTATCCTGTGGTTTGACTACAGTTAAAATTAGTGGTGAGCTAATTTCCAGTAGTAACTGGAATTTGTGAGCTTGGTGCTACATGTCCGCTTATTCTTGTGTACATGCTTGCATCACTCTCTTTGTTGAAAGCTAGTTTGAAAAGCCAGGTTTTGAGTTGTGTTTTGAAAAATTTATGGTTACTCTGAAGTCTAAGTTCAAGGGGCATGGACTTCCATAAAATGGGGCCGGCCAGAGACAGTGCACGTTCTCTGACTTGGGTAAGTCTTGCTGTTTTCACAAATGGAATGGTTAAAAGTGCTCTGTTTGCTGATCTTAAATTTCTGTGTGGAACGTGGACTCGAAAACCCTGAAAACGGTGCTCTTGGTGGCGATATGCTCGGCACGTTGCATCTCTGAATTACAGGCCTTGTTTCGTCAGTGACCATCCCTCCGGATGACTCCTGGAGCGTTACAGCTTTGTACCGTTCCATCCTTCTTGCCCAAGGTAGTCTCAGAGTTTCATTTGAATCAGTCCATTTCATTGCCATCCCTAGATAAGCACAAGGACATGGAAGAATACCGCCTCCTCCATCATTTGAATGTCAGTAGGCTTTTGGTGTAGTATCTGGAAGTTTCAGAACCACCTGTTTGTCCTTCACTGTGGAAGGAAGACGGGCGAACCAGCTTCGCGGGCTACCATAGCTCATAGGATTAAGGAGGTGGTCACAGGAGCTTATGTGGAGGCAGGAAAGCCACTACCCTTTCAGGTTAAAGCTCATTCCTCTAGGGCTCAGGCAGTCTCAGGAAGCTAGACTGCTGTCTCCTGTCGATATCTGCCGAGCGGTGACGTGGTCCTCCTTGCACACCTTCTCCAGGTTCTATCACCTGGACATTCAGGCCTGGGAGGATGCGGTCTTTGCAAGGGCGGTGTTAACCGTGTCGCGGGCAGCCTCCTGCTCCGATCGGGAGTAGCTTTTGTACATCCCATTGGTCCTGAGTCCATCTGGCTTCACGCTAAGAAATGGAGAAATTACTTACCTGATAATTTTGTTTTCCTTGGTGTAGACAAATGGACTCAGCAGCCCGCCCATGGCTGCCCAAGAATGATGCCAAGGATTTGCCCGTGGAGTGGATATTGATTCCAAGAGATTATGGGTAAGCCGTCATCCAGTCCTTAGATCAGGGCATCTATAATCTTACTAGGGTTCAGTGTTTATGATTAGTTGAGTACAGTTACGGTTATCCGTTTTTAATCAAGTTTTTTCAATAGTCTGTCCACAATGGCTTTTGAAGAGAGTACTGAATGGTTGAGGTCACTGCAGGGATGTATCTAGGGTGACGTCAGCTTTGAAATCTGACTCTGTCTCCATCTGCTGGCAGGGGAGCAGTAAACCTATTGGTTCTGAATCCATCTGTCTACACTAAGGAAAACGAAATTGTCAGGTAAGTAATTTCTCCATTCTTGAAGGTCCTTCTGCAGGTGTTAACAGTCGAAACCTGTGAGAATAGCCAGGTCTTCATTGCTTTCCGAAATATGAAATAATTAGATTCTGCTCTTCTGTTCATTGGTAAAGCATTCCAGAGCGCAGAGGTCCTTGATATGAAAAAGTACTTTCTCTTGCAGATTCCAGTCTAATGGCAGAGGTAGAGGGAACATGAAGGGCATCCTTTTGAGAAGGCCGCAAAGTTCAAACATTTTGACAGATAAAGCGCATAGCCAGAATGTAAAGAACTTTGAACGTCGCCCGACAGCGTCTGTTGTTTGCAGCCAGCAGCAGATTTCCAAACCCGTCTTCTATAGCTGCCTTGCTTCGGTGGGTTGCCCACCGCTTCCCTGCTGTGGCGGTTTCTCATAGCTGTGCTGCCTCTCTCTTTCCCTCCTTTTTTTTTTTTTTTGGGGGGTGCAGTTGCTGCGCCAGCATCAGGAGAGCGAGGGGGCGTCGCTGCGGAGCCTGCAGAAGCTACAGGAGGAGAAGCAGCTGCTGCAGGAGCGTCTGAGCAGCCTGCAGCGGGCCGTGGCCCAGCTGGAGAACGAGAAGCGGGAGATCGAGCGCTCCTCCCTGCGGCTGGAGAAGGACAAGACGGCCCTGAGGAAAATATTGGACAAGGTGAAGTGAAGGGATGGGGGGGAGGGCGGCGTGCAGGGCAGCAGAGAGGCAGGGCTCGAGATCAGGAGGTGTGGAGCAGGGCCAGGTGTGACTCGTCCCACCCCGTACGAGGCCTTTTTTTTGTCAGTTCACATTTGGAGTGCAGGGTTCGGTTTTCAGCACCCGATCCCGAAAAAGAATCTCCAAATGTAAGAACAGGTACAAGGAAAGGCCTCTCAAAGGCAACTTTGGGTCTGTGATCTGTTTATTGAAGGCAGTCACAAGCAAAACCCGGGGGCTTCCTCTAAGGTTAGGGATTTTTTACTCAGTGGAAAAATTATTGAATTAGTTATGGCTATAATGCTAAATTAATTCAAAAGTAAACTAGACACATTTTTAAGAGAGAGAGATATTGGCGAGTGTGATGGTGCATTAAGGAAAAAGTGTTAATCCGACATCTCCCAAATCTTGTACTGACAGCCGACATCCCCTAATACAGCATCACCTGAAGCACGCACTGACAGCTCCCGTCCCTTAGGAAAGCATCTCCAAACTATATACCAATGGCCGAAGTTCTTTAGCAGGTACCTCTCTCCTGAACCGCACACTGACAGCCGACAACCCTTAGCCAGGCGTCTCGTGGCCATGTCTTCTAGGAGGGCAACTCCTAAAGCTCGCACTGAAAGCCAGCATCCCCTGGAAAGGCCTTCTGAACCAGAGACAGACGGTTGACATTCCCTGGGACCACACCCCGACAGCTGGCATCCCTCAGGAAGGCATCTCCAGAACTATTCACTTGCAGCCAATATCCCTTGAAACGCATGGTGACAGTTTCCACTGTCCAGGCCCATTAAAAGGGAGGCCTTTCAGCAGGAGCCGAGTTGTAAGTGTGCAGGCTTGCATTTGTATTTAACAAAAGACATCCTAAGCGCTTTTAGACAGCCAAGTCCTAGACTCAGTAAATGTGCACTGTTCTCTGAAGTACAAATGCAAATCTCACACACAACAATTCTCTGTTCCATAAGTCCAGCGAGTTTCCTAGAAAAGTCCAGCAGTGGCTAAATACTTAGCTCCGAGGGCCCGTTTTCCAGCTCCAGGTACTCCCTGCACACCGACTATTCCCTGCGGCAGCTCTCTGTCTGCATCCTGCCCACAGGCGCGTCTGCCTTAGCAGCCCGCAGGCTGACATTGTTAGCGTCCTGGTTGCAGATCTCTCCGCCGAGAAGCCTGCAGGGCTGGATCTCCAGACCTGCCTTCTTGCCAGGGCTCCATCCCAAGGACCCATCGCCATACGTAGGCTGGCCGATGCCAGTGTTTCTAAAGGCTTAGCTCCTCCTTTCCAGACCTGTGTGCAATACTGGGCGGGGTTGCAGGGATCCACGCGCGCTGTGGGCTTTTGCCTGCCCCAGCAGCCGAGCTCCCTGGGAAACTTGCTTTCCTGCCGGCTGACATCCCCCAAGGTCTCTCCTGATGTACGCGCCCTGCCAGCTGACATCCCCCTCTTCTTGCCGCTGCAGGTGGAACGTGAGAAGCTAAAAACCACCGAGGACACTGTGCGGCTGTCTGTAGAGAAGGGACAACTGGATCGCTCCCTCACCACCGTGGAGCAGGAGTTGGTGGAGGCGCAGAGGCAGATTCAGCAGTTGGAGGTATCTGTTGGACGTGCATGTGCGTACACATAAACTGGAATAGAGGCTCAGCATCGCCATTTTAGCCGATAAATTTAGTTTTTCTTCTTCCTTTTAACTGGGGGGGTTTTTGAAGTTGAAGGTTTTCTGTCTTAGAGACTCAGATTTCAAGAGCATGTGTGAGACTTGTGGCAGCTCTGCAGGATCTCCAGCTGAGCCCTGGACTGCAGTCCTGTACCAGCTGTGCATGCAAGGCCATGTCATGAGAGAGAGCATAAGGGAATGAAGGGATAACCTGGCTGAGACGCGCTCTGCATCGGTCCAGTCTGGCGGTTTTATCCGGAAACTATGGAGGAAGACAGTAGCGCACCAATCCCAGCAAATCAAACAGCGATATATATATAAAAAAAAAAAAAAACCAAGCCTCATTCTGAAGGAAACTAATCTTTAAATCATGTCCATATGACCGAGACTCATCATCCAAAAATGCAAAATCATATAGATAGTTTAGCACAGAATGTTTTAATCATAGTTCCTCTTGCGTCTTCATCATCTGCCCAGCTTCATTATAGATCACCATTGGTCCATCTTTTCCTAGGTCTGCCTGACTCCCATGTGTAAAAAATTAAATTGCTTACATCGGTACAAACTCTGTGGCAACCTTTTTTTGCCCACGGGGTTTGCATCGGCAGAAAGCACTCGCAGATATTTTCTCCTGCATCCCACGGGTAGCTTTTCTGGTCCAAGTTATAGGGACGTTGTTGCCTCCTCCTGACCCTAACCCCCGCCCTCGGGAACGACCCCCGCAGTGCGTGGGTAAAAGGGGAAGAACGTGCGCGCCTGCGGTAGTGGCTGGGCCCTTTGAGAAAAAAAAAAAAGCCCCACTGCTGTGCATAAAACACGGCTTTAGCCATGAAAATGCCCTCCCCTCCCCCACTCCCCTGAGTCCATGCAAACAAATTTCAAAACCTAGGAAAAATCTTTTTTACAAAAAAAAAAAAATGTCCATCAGCAACACGGTACTGAAAGGACAATTCTTTATCCGAGATCTTTATTTCAGCATTTGTAAGGAGAACTCCTAAAACGATAATCACAGGAGAGCAGTGGGGATTGTCCGCTTTGGGACAAAATTGGGTGGGAGGGTACGTTTTTTGCCAGGTTTCAGAGCGAGAGGGCGGGTTATGTGCTTTCCCTTTGAAGCTGTACCCACAGACGCTCCGGTCCGGTTTTTGTGGGGCTAGATTTTCTACGGGAAGAAAGGTGCGTAACTCTGAAGGTGTGCAGTCCACGTGCGTTATTTTACGATCCCACCCATAACCCCCTTCCGTATGCGAAGCGGAAGCTTTTCTCCCTTAAACGTTCCCCAGGGGTGAGCAGAGACCCAGACTCTGGACCCTCCGAGGTGACCAGGGCCCCCCCCCTCCCCTTGTGTCGGCTGCTTTCAACAGACTGATGCTGCTCACTTCTCCTCGCCGCTCCCAGCCTTCGTCCTGTCAAACTGGCCTCCTATAGATTTGCATGCAAGTGAGGCGGGGGGTGTATGCAAATCTCTCTCATGCATACTCATTAGGGGTAGCCTGAAAACCCGACTGGTCGGCGTCCCTCAAGGACCGGACCTGCCCAGCCCTGTATTACAGAAAGCTTTGACCTGATTGGCTGGCTCATTGGCTTCTCTCTTTTGATTGGGCTGCCCTGAAGGAGGCGTTAAGCAAGGTTAGGAGGATGATCACCTACAGTCTGGTGAGTGCTTCTGTGGGCTTGGGGCTTGCAGCTAGTTCTGTGGTGAGGGGTCGTAACCCTGATCTTACAGGTGGAACAGCATTTCCAGCTGACTTCCCGCCTCCCTCATTCCCCCTCTGAACAGTATCTTTTACAGGGAATGTAGCGCTTTCATTGCTAATACACAGATTGCATTTACCTTTTACCATAGTGTGTTTAAAAATGTTCTGCAAGCATGTTTGGCCTTGGTTTTAGGAGCATGCCTTGGTGTCTCTCGTGTGCTTTTATTACACCTCCTAAATCTGGCTTGAGCTCTTTTTTTGACCTAGAAGTTCCCTTCCGCTTGTTTGCGCTTCCACCTGTAGTTGGGTTACGGCACCATGGGACGCCATTCACAAGCTGCCCAGGGTTTTCCCCCTATTTTGACCATCTCCCTTCTAGCCAGGCATTGCAGGGACAAGTCCTTGGCCGGCCAGCACCATAGACTGCAGCTCCCTTCACCCCCTGCTATGCATGCACTGAGTTTGGGCCACTAGGTGTCGCCACCGGGGCAACAGCCGGGACTCCCTTCAAGCCCTGGAGCTGTGAGCATTGCTGTCGCGGCAGCCCTGGGCTATTTTTGATGCTAGAATGACAGAAAATCTCAGATGCAGCCAGTTCTGATGCCCTGGGTAACAGGATGAGGCACTTGTTACTCCTTATGATCGTAGTATATTCTTTTTTTTTTTTTTTTCCCCCTCTTTCTCAGGCCCAGATAGCAGACATGGATCAGATGCCTTCACAGAGTCTGATTGAGACAGCTGCCCTCCATCGTCAGGAGCTCCAGCAGGAGATAGAGCGGCTGCGGGCAATGCAGGGACAGGCTGAGCGCACCCTGGATGCACGAGAGAGAGCACACAGGCAGCGGGTCAAGGGGCTTGAGGAGCAGGTGAGATTTGCACAACACTTTCCACCTTTTGGGAAATGAAAAATTCAGGCTCTGGAAGGCAACGTCCTTTTGTAGGTTGGGAGCTGATTAAAAGATAGAGGACCACAGGGGCAGTTTTCCCACTAGAGATAAATTGTGGAGTGCCCGAGGGATCTTACTCCCTGGGGGAATAGTGCGCACAATGTATTAAAATTATGCATACTATATTTATCGGATTGTGATAACTTTAGCTTTGTAAGAGTGCCGGTGGCTGAACAGTCTGGACTTCAGCCTTTTCTCCAGAGAATGAGCTTTATTGTTTACAGCCTAATAGAGAACAGGTAGAAAGGCCTGCTTACCTGGGCATTTCTAAATGAAAAGTTACAGCACCAGAAACATGAGGGCAGAAAGGGACCCCATATGGCCCAGCCGTCCGATTAATGTAGCATCACTTCCCTAGAGGTCCCCCGTATTTATCCCATGGAATCCCAGTTTTGTTGTCCTTTCTCCTCATCTCCGGGGCCTCTCTGTTCCCTCCTGGGCCCTGTTATTTTATTCCCTTGCTCAGGGAGACGCCCTGGGACCAGAATTACTTTCTGGGCTGTGCATTAAATGGCTGCTGTGTTCCTCCATTGAATGCATGGAAATAAAGTTAAGAAATACAAACAAAACAGTATAGGTTTTGATACCCTTTTTTTTATTGGACTAAGTTAGCACATTTCTTGGCTCGCTACTTCCTGAAGACTTCTAGTGTGGGGATTCCCATTCCAGAACATTCTTCCTTCCTTCAGCCTGTATAGTCTTGAAACCCCACATACATCATCATTTTTTTATTGGTCTAATAAGAGGCTTAACTCCTGCCTTTCCTTTGTAGATCTCAACCTTAAAGGATCAGCTGCAGCAGGAGATGCGGAGGTGCCAGCCCCACTATTCTCACTCCTCCATCCTGTCAGGGAACTAACAGCAGCCTCGCCGCGCTCTGCACCCTCCGCCTGAGCTGGAGTACTGGTTACAGGGCCGGGGATTAGGGCTCTCGTCCTAACCTCGGCTTGCCTTGGTGCTCACTTTTTTTTTTTTAACTTTTTCTATCGTTTTTCTAGAGGCACATCTATTTTTACATTTTTTTTTTCACGTGAAATTGTAAATCGAGGGATTGTAATTAGGCTTTTAAACTCTTGTAGCAGCGTGAAGATCTCCATGGGGCTGACGATGGATTTCCCAGTGCTGGGGCCTAATACATTGGGCTTCAGAAGCGGGGTGGAAGCCCGGGCGAGCTGTCTTTAGATCATGATTGTCTGGTCTGAATTTTCAGCTCTGTTTTTAAAAATATTTTGGGGCTTTCTGAACATGAAAACCTGAAACAGAGGCGCTAAAAAGCCAGGCAAGTTTTTCCTGTTCCTTCTGCCCTGCAGCGTCCCCAAACAGAAGAGTTGTATGTTAATCCTGAACAGTTGGTGAGTACTGGTCAGTCGTCTTATATTTCATAAGGTAAACCCACACTCATCAATGTACAGAGCGAAAGCAGCTTTTATGTTGAGATACCGAGCAGCCGGCCCTGTGCCAGACTCATCCCCTGGTCTGAGCTTGCATCCCAGGGACACCATCCTTCTAACTCTTAGTGAACAGCAGCAGGGGGCAGAAACAGGAAGGCTTGCACTCTTTTAACTGTTTCTGGGATTAGGAAGCCCCCGGGGAACCACACAGGGTTTGCAAACTCGGGTTGAGTTAGTGCGGAACTGACTGGCGCCATTGGGGCTGCAGTTTTCACGAGTAACTAATGCCAAGTAACTTTGTGTTGCAAATACTTCATTCCACGGTACAGATGCACTTTAATGAGGGACAGCATTACCAGCGAAGGCACCAGTTTCATGAGGATTTAGGGCTCCTTTTCACAAGAGTTTGAGTTTGTTGTTTTGTACTCTCTCGTTGGTCGGATGATCCCCGTTTAGATTTTGGGGTATCTTTCTGCCAGCAGTGCCAGCTTTCCCTTTTATAATACTGACTTGCGTCTTGCCCCAGGACCCCGTCGCTCCTGCCCCGGGGGGGGGCCCCTGTTACGTTTAGCTGCGGCCGTAGAAAGCAGCATCCGGGCTAGCGCAGAGACGGCCTCGCTTTGGTATTAAAAGGATTGCGTGAAAACCAGTATTAGTTACTCCGGGTCCCAGTCGTCCGGGAGCCGTGCGAGCTGGATTGCTTACGCTGAAGGCACCGTGAATGTCGTTCCCTTTCTAATGTGAACACGAGCAGACGTGAAGCTATTGCAAAGATGTCTTAAAGGAAGAGTTTAGGGCTCTTCTCTCACAGAACAGCCGTGGGCTCTTAACGTGGGCTTAGCAGCCAGTGGGAGCTGGGCAAGGGGGCAGAAGCACGGAACGGTGCAAAATGCCATGAGGATGCTGCCCTGGAGCCACAGGGTGTATCTTCCCCCTATTAAAATTAATGGGACCCGTTTGATAAACCACATTCCTTTTTTTTTTTTGGCAGCACAGCCCAGCTCGCTGTCCCACTTCCTCCCCCACTCCAGATTCGTTAGCCCCATTACCAAAGGGCGAGGTGCCGCGCCGGGTTGTCTGCCAGCAGGGCCAGGTTTTAAGGAAGTCTCTTTCCAAACTGCCCTCCACGTGTGGCAAGAAACCTGAGCATCAGCTCCAGGCACGAGTCGCTCTGCCGCGGTTTCAGGCAAAGCCGAACAAACGAGGTGCTGGCGTTTGATAAGAGCGCTGCCCCCGTTACCACTTAGGGACATTGCAAGACAGCTGCGGCCTGTACTAGAGCCTGCGGCTAAAGAAGGCTCATAAAACAGCCACACCGTTTCTTGCTTAGAAAGTCCCGCTGTGCCTACCCCCAGCATAGCTGGGAGTGGAGAACTGGCCAGCATCACCCCCCTCCCGACACACATTTTATGTCCCGCAACAGAAGAAAAAGGGAGAATAACCATACAGATCAGCTTACCTTGGGGGGGCAGCCAGAAAGGAGGCTGGGGGTCGCTGACCAGCATGTAGCGCAGGCAGAGGGCACGACCCTTGCTCACCTGTAATGAGACTCCCCATGGCCTTCCACAGATAGGGTGCTGGGACTCCCCCCGTGCTCAGAAGTGCCATCCAGGAAGTGCCAGTTCGGGGCCCCCCTCTGTCACCAGCGCTGGGCCCATGATGCATCAGGCGAGGGCAGCAGCACTTTTAACCCAGGCAGCCGTTTGGTAACCCAAGCAAACATGTGGTTAAGTAAGTTACTTAACCACATCCGAGTAAATAAGTCCACATCTAGCCGACCAAGGGCCCTTGACAGAGTCTTGCTGGGATAGAATCTTTTGTACGGATTCTGTAAATTAGTTTTCTATGTGTGTGATTGTGTGCAGTGGTTTAATGTGCAAGTGACCATGTTTTATATAAACAAGACCCTTTTTGACTTGATTCCAGCACCTGTGTCAAACACTAATTGTATTAAATTTTTACATTTCAAGGTTGAATGTTATTTTTTTTTTTATATGCTGATACAGCTTTACATTGACAAACAGTGGACACTGTGAACAGTGGAAGAGGAGACCACGAAAGAAGGTTCAGAATAAAATATAATTCAAGTGAAAGGGAAATTCATGAAAAGAAAACAATTTTCCATGAAATAGTAGCTGTAGTTAGTTGCTACCGCTCCGTGTTTCCCGTAGGCATCGTGTATCTGTGCGCTGTGCGACAGAGCCACGCCCTGACCCTCTCTGTGCTCTGATGTACATTGCTGGGTATATGGACAACACGAGCAGCTTTCAAACTAAAAAAAAGTCAAATCTGCATTCTGCCTTCTTTTTTTTAGACTTTCTTAAACATAGCAGAAGGGTTATGGCTGGCTGTTGGCTTTGAGCTGGCGCTTGCAGTGGGGAAAACCTTGGCTGTGTATGTTGGTGGGTTTTGGTCTCCTCTTCGACATGATGGCTTTAGATGGTATGAGAGAGAATTTAGCATTAAAAACAAAAGAAAAACCAATTAGTTGCGTGTGGTGTTTATTCTGCCTTGCTGTGTGTTTGTTCCCCTCAGTAACTGTTGCATGGTGTTGGTTCATGCACACTCCTCTGTTTGTGAGTGCTTAATTTCCAGCTCTGAATATTGCACTCATTGTCAATCGTCTATCTCCATGTAGGGTTGGTGAGGTTTGTGAGTCCTACAACCCAAAAGCTGCATCTTTTATGATCCTGTTCTTTTCCCCTGGGTTTAAGGAGACTGTAACCATAGTCACTTTGTCTTCACAAGACAAGCATGCCCATGTTCACTGTGACATGAGGCACCCAGCAGAAGAGAGTGGCCAAGCTCGATGTGACAAAGAACTGAGAGGCATGGGGGGTCCCAGACTATAGGGGCCATGGGCAGTAGAGGAGCTCTGTGACAAGGCCAGGATTCCTGAGGTATTTGTGGTTCAAGCAAGCAAGAAGAGTGTCTAGACTGCCTCTTCCACAAGGACCCAGTCAGGTGAAGGGGTTCACTGGCTCTTTGTGACATGAAGATACAATGGAGACACCAAGTGCTGATGCCAAGATCACTTCTGTTGTTTCCTGCTGGTATGGACAAGGGTGGCCACATGTAGGAAAGGAGAGGTCAGATTAAAGACTGATAGTAAGTGCAGCGACGTGGGATATGCACGCCAACCAGCAGCTGGAGAGGACCCTAGGCTGACTGATGTCACTCCTGTACCTCTGTGCTGACACCAGCCTACTAGTTTTCTCTGTCTCCAGCAGCTCGACAAGCCTCCTGGGCTGGAAGCGAAGGCAATAATTGTGCATAACTCCTGAGATGTGAGATGAATTCTCCCTTCCTCAGTTGAGCCTGGCCCTAAACCAAAGAAGGATATCTGTAGGGGTGGCAGCTCAGGCTGAGGGGTGGGGAGAAAAGGACTGGTTTCCAGTAGAAATGTTAATGGGCTCGAGTCATGCTGCTCACTTTCAAGTTGTGTCCTGGTAACTTTTCAACCACTAAAAGCAGCCATTCCAATCCATACCCAGATCCGTCCAGACAAGTGTGATTTGCATCCCTACCAGCAGATGGAAGTAGAGAACAAAACTTTGAAGCACTGCTACATAAAGTTAGCGCCACCTGCACGCCCTCAGTATTTGTCTCTAGCACATGTCAGAGGTGCAAATCTGCAGTCTGACAAAAAAATAAAAATAAAGCTAGAGAGAAAATTTAGGAGAAGTTCTGGAGGCTCGCTGAGGTGTCAGGCTCCTTCATGGACTATCCCTCAGGTGGAGCAGGATGACCAGGAGGTTGGAAAACCCTGGCTAGAGGCCCTGATAGCTAGGGCACTGGCTCCTTCAGTTTCCTCCTGAGTACTTGCTGGCCTGTCGGGGAAGTACCCTGTTGTTTGCCTATGAAGCTGTTGTTTAAAAATAAAAAAGTGAAAAGCTATTTTTGGTTGCAGCGGCTATAGGGGCAGGGTCCACAGGATCGCATACTCAGCCCAGCCAACAGCTGCAGCTGTCTGGGAAGTTGATCTGTAGGCTATTATTTTCCTCCTTCAGGACTCACCCCTTAACCCTAGTATCCAACCTTCTCCCCCCATCTCCGTGCTCCACTCAGCGGTGCTGGACTGGCCGTGGGGAGAGGGGATCACACTTTTTTTCTCACACCCCTCATTCATTTAACCCATTTCGGTTTCATGCAAACACCTTTGTCACACACAAACTGTGAACAAGAACCTGTTAGAGCAGTCGGCCGGGAAGAGATTCTTACAACCCGGGGACGTTTGCAGGACTTCCAAGCTTAAAGTCCGGGCGGTGACGTCGCCCAGCCTTGCAGAGGAGCTCGTAAACTGCAGCTCATGCCTGGGCCAGAACCTGCATCCCCTCCCCAGTCTTAGCCCCCATTGCTCCTTCTCCTGCTAAGCGGCTTTTACCACTAGGATGGCCCCTGCCCCCTTTCGGAGCGGACAGCCAGGCTCGCGGCCATCACGTGCAGCATCCGCTCAGACGCACCCACCGGACGCTGAGCGTCGGCTCTGGCAGGCGGCTCCTCCCCTCTCCCACAGCTTCCTACTCTGAGGGCGAGACGGGCAAGAGCGGAGCCTTTCACAGGAGAGCTGTGCTGCAGCCCCGCCCCTTCCTGGTGTTGCGATTGGAGGGCATGGGGGAAGGAGGCGGGCACAGCACAGCCCTCTTGGTCCCAGCGTGCAGAAGCTTCAGAGAGCCCTAGAAAGACAGAACCGATAGAGGGAAGAAGATTGAGAGAGAGCTACAGAGAGAGGTACAGCATGGGGAGCATGGAGGGAGGAAAAGGGTCACAGGATCTCACAGTCCAGCCCTCAGCTGCAGCTGTCTGGGAAGAAGCTCTGTAGGATGTTACTTTCCTCCCTCAGGACTCACACATTTAACCCTTAGAAACTTGGAAGTTACCAGGTTTTAAACAAAAACAGAGAATGTCCTGCAGTGACTTCCTCTGCGTCTTTGCCCATGTCTGTACCCCCCTTCCTGGCCTTTTCCCTCCCTGGACTCAGTCTCCAACCTCCCCCCCCCCCCCTATAATCTCCCTGTTCCACTCAGCAGTGCTGGACTGGCCGTGGGGAGAAGGGGCAATACCTCCTTGGATGACATTAAAAGGAAATTCATGAAAAGAAAATAATTTCCCATGAATTTGTTGCTGGAGTTAGTTGCTACGGTCCGCGGTTCCCATAGGCATTGTGTGTCTATGCGCTTTCCTCGCCTCCATTGCCTGCAGTGCGACAGAGCCATGCCCTGACCCTCTCTGTGCTCTGATATACATTGCTGGGTAGGTCAGTTTAATCTACGCCAAGGCCCGGGGAACACAAACGCAAACACTCACCTTGTTTCAAGACTTTATCTTCTACTTGGTTTTGTACAAAAAAAGTTACTCAATACAGTAAATGTGACGAGAATGTCAGGTTATACAGGAATACATCAAATGTGAATCCTCTAAACACAGCAAAAGAACCATAAAGAGGCTCCCACAGCCACAAGGACCCAAACAGGTAAGGGCGCCTGGGTTCAGCAATGGCACAAGGGGGGTGAACAGGTGAGACTTGGTGCCCCAGCTCCCTGTAACATGAGGGGCCGAATAGGCGATGGTCCCCCAGGCTGTCTGTGACCCAAGAGGCTGAATAGGGGAGGGGAAATGTCAAAGCAGGTAAAGGTGACTGGGATCAACGGGAGCCAAGGGGTAAAGCAGGCAAGTAATCTCAGGGGGTCCTATGATAGGTGCAGGCACACGTACCCATGTTCACTGTGACATGAGGCACCCAGCAGAAGAGAGTGGCCAAGCTCGATGTGACAAAGAACTGAGAGGCATGGGGGGTCCCAGACTATAGGGGCCATGGGCAGTAGATAGAGAGGGGAGAAAAGCACTGGCTTCCTGTAGAAATGCTGATGGGTTCTGGCCCCATGCTCACTTTCAGTTGTGTCCTGGCAACTTTTCAACCCCTAAAAACAGCCATTGCTTTGACAAGAAAATGTTCTCCCTCCCCCATGTTTATTCCTTGCTTCAGGGAGACTTTAGCCAGTGCTGCTTTTCAGATGGAAGCAGGACCACTAGCACCAGCGGGAACTGGGGCACGAGATCAGACTGAGAGTAGTGGCTGGAAAGGTGTCTCATCCTGGGTGTTTTAAGCGCCGCCATGAACTGCACAATGATCCAGTTTAGGCTGAGCCTCCATAAGAGGAGGCGCCGGCCCTCTGGGACGAGTGTCAAAGTTCTATGATGGTAAAGGCCATTACAAGAGCCCCTGCGGAGGTGGAGCTTTAATTTTAAGAGACTTTTGCCTTCAAAATAACAATTGCAGCATCCTTCTGAGGACAGAGAAACCATAGGAATTGAAATTAGGATTGGGCTATGGGGCAGAGGGGGATATAGAATCAGCAGGCAAGGGGGAGATAAGGAATTGGGGTGCAGGGGGATTGAATGGGCAAGAGTCGGGGGGGGGGGGGACGGACTGGGGGCACAGATGGATTGCATGGGCAAGTGTAGGAGGAATGGGGGGGCTACCAACTGAGCAAGTCCATTCATCTGTTCCCTCCACCAGACCAGGTCCAAAAAGGGGTCAGAATACCCAACTTAGTCCAGGTCAGTCAAGCCCCTACAGTACAATAGCATACTAAAAATAACAATGAATGTAATAAAAAATTATAAAAATCCTATCATATGTGCACACAAAATCTCATGGCCAGGTTTTCTCCCAGCACCTTTGGATAGACTAGTGCGAAGTGGAGTTCGGCATCACAGCCCATCGGGAATGTTTCGGGTTCCAAGGTGTGGCCCGCAGCACCTGCTCGCCTCACTACTGCGACCTCTAGCAGCCACCACAGCTCTTGGTACAGTAGGAGGCTACGGACTGGCAGAGGCCACTTGATGCCATCACCCCACACTTGGAAAACTTGTCACGACAAAGGTCCGCTGCAGACAGGAGAAAAAAAAAAATCGCCAGAGTGTGGGAGGACTGGCCATGCCATGAGCCACAGAGCGAGAGAAAGAGGGAACACATGAGGACTAGATGCAATGTGAGCATCTGAGAGAGATCGTATGAGGACCAGCTGAGCAAGAGAGAGAGAGAGAGCGTGCATGAGAACTGGCAGCGGTGTAAGAGAGAGCACACGAGGACTCATTGTGACACAAGAGTGCATGAACACTGGCTGTAGTAGGAGCACCGGAGGGGGAGAGAGAGCACACGCATGAGGACCAGCTATGGCACAAGCACCAGAGAAACTGAGAATCCAGCTGTGGCACAAGCATAAAAAAAAAAAAAACTGCGCGAGAACCAGAGAGAGCAGCACAGACAGCACACAAAATCCGGCCGTGATGCAAGCACCAGAGAGTCTGGGTGTGAGGACTGAAAATGGAGCACGCACCATAGAGAGACAGTGTGTGAGGATCAGCTGTGGCATGAGCACCAGAGAGAGAGAGAGCACTTGTGAAATGGCTGTGATGAGCGCATGAGAGGGTCAAATGCAACATGAGCACCGGACGGTCGGTATGCGAGGACCAGATGTGGCGCAAGCACCAGTGTGCGCCTGAAGAACAGCTGTTACACATATGTAAGAGACTGTGTGCTAGCACCGACTGTGCTGCAAATCCCTGATAGACTGAGGCCAAGGGATCCACTGGGCTGGTCTCGTGGTAGCAAATGTAAAGTTTTATCCAGGGCATCACGGGGTACTAATGCCTGCAGACCCGAGCACTGCTAGTGCCGATGACTAGCACAATGTAGCGTGTGGCTTAGTTGTCGTTTTTGTGATGCTGCATCATCAGGGGGTGTGATGTTAACGTGTCCAGAGCAAGTTGCGGTAAAAGGGGGAGGATATGGGGGGGTTAGTCCAGCAGCAGGGCATGGCTGCTGGTGCCTCTTACCTCTGAGCAGCTCCTCATGAGCACACACCGTGCGTACACAGATCTCCTTGTTAATGACATACATGCGGCGAAGGCTGGAAGATAAAATGCCATGCATGAAAAAAAGAGGCAACCCTC
Organism: Rhinatrema bivittatum; assembly: GCF_901001135.1. Lineage (NCBI taxonomy): Eukaryota > Metazoa > Chordata > Amphibia > Gymnophiona > Rhinatrematidae > Rhinatrema > Rhinatrema bivittatum. The sequence continues at coordinate 56,266,320 of NC_042629.1, read as the reverse complement.
TTCCTGAAAGTCCTACCCCCCCCCCCCTCATCTTGCCCCAGAGAGACAGAGGCTACCAGGCCCTCACTGCTGGTGAGATGTGGGCACAGGAACTGCAGTGAGACCACTTATTATAAGCCAAACTGAATGTTAGATTCCAAGCCATCTGATTGGCTGAAACCAGTGACCAAACTGAATGTTAGATTCCAAGCCATCTGATTGGCTGAAACCAGTGACCAAACTGAATGTTAGATTCCAAGCCATCTGATTGGCTGAAACCAGTGACCTCAATAGTATTACATTTTGTTGGGGGTTTTTTTTCAGCAGGGGAGAAACAGGATGTTCTTATGGCCAAAGTGACATTCCCACCCATGGCACCCATCCCCACAGCAGCGTGCCCTTGGAGTTAGTAAAATGTTTAGATGCTTAAGTCTGTCCCATGACATCCTAGCCCCCAGTCCATGACGCTCGCTCACAGTGTCACCTTTGCCCCTCTGACTGACGTTCTTAGCATTACCCTGGTCCCAGGGTCTCTGACATCGCACCTGCCCATCCCCGTAGCGAGCCGTTTGATCCAGGGCTTACCTGTAGAAGCAGATCTCGTTCAGGCACTGTTTGCAGGGCTTGTGAACCGAGTACAGTCTGGTGCAGGGGTACTGCTCTTCCCGGCAGTCTGGAGGAAGAAGAGACCGGAATGCACGTTAACCGGTTGCTTCCATAAAGGAGGTGCAGACATTTTCGAGTAATACTTGATTTTAATTTGTACGCCGTGTTCTTTGTTGTCGTTACCGAGACACACGACCCCGTACGATTACAGAGCAGTCAATGGCTGAAAAGTTAACAACCAAAGCTTAATGCAAGCAGAGATGGACGAGGTGAGGGAGGGCTTGGCAGCAGGAGCAGGACAATTTATTTTTTACAAATGCAGCAGAAGGGTTGCAGGATGCATCACTAATGCTGTTCAGTGAGCCAATGGATTCTTCACAAGAGGAGAATGAGGAGCTCGATCTCACGTGGGTGAAGACATCGCCCAACTCTGGGGGTGACGGGTCCCCTGCCACCAAAGAGGCCACTGCTGGCCACGAGGAGGAGTGAAATAATGACCTCCATGGATGTCCTTGCAGAGCAGCTGGCGGCGTAAGTCTTCACCAGGGAAGAGCAGGTACAGGCCACTGTGACAACCAGATGGGAGGGCTATCCACTCAGAGACTAGGAAGGTGCGCAAAGGCAGGCCAGATAGCAAGAAGCAAGATTAGCTGAAAGCATCAATGCTGCATCCCAGGAGCTATGTACAACAATTCGGGAGTTCAGTGCTACTTTGCTGGGTATGGGAAGGGTCCAGTAAAATTTCTCTGGTGAAAGCTTTGCCACCAAAAGATAGCCCCCTCGCAGAGGCAGAGGGGGGTGACCAGGATAGCAAGCATTAGATAACGAAGATAAGCGACTGCGTGGTTCCTAATCTATGACAGTTCCACGAAGACTGTTAATGTCATCGCTGCTGTACGCAGAGATTGTCTAGGCGCCTCTGCACGTCCGGTGCTGATGGATCTCACGTCTGCAAAGCCTCATCTCTTTGCAAATTGACTTTCCCTCCCTGTCTCTGCCTTTGCCTGGCCTGCCGGCGCTCCTTGCTACTGTACACGGAGATGGCCATATTGCTTATGAATTTTATTCCTAAAATCCTTAGTTTCTTTGTATTTCTGGAGTCAATTCTTGATTTTTATTTGGAAAATTTAATAAAGAGATAATTAAAAATAAATGGACTAGTTGGTGTGAATGAGCAGACTAGATAGGGCATCTGTTCTTTTTCTGACATATTTCTATTAATAAGCCAGGTCAAAAGGGAATTTGAAAAGAAACTTGCCAGAGAGGCAGAACCGCAAAATAAAAACCTTTTCAAGTATATTCAAAGCAAGAGGTCTGTAAGGGAGTTGGTCAGGCCACTAGATGTTCAAGGGGTAAAAGGGGCACTCGGAAAAGACAAGGCCATAGCAGAAGAACTAAATGATGAATTATTTGCTTTGGTCTTTACCGATAAGGGTATCGTGGAAACACCCTACTCAGGAAACGTACTTTGAGAGGAAGTAAAGCAAATCACTGTGAAGCAGGGAGACGTAATAGCACAGGGGTGGCCAACACCGGTCCTCAAGGACCACCATGAATATTCCTAACCTAGATTATGCATATAATGGAGATAAAGCATGGAAATCTCTCTCACTCACAGATCTCAGGATGAGCGAGACATGAACGGTCTTGGGCATGGCGAGATGTTTTAATTCTCTTCTTGGCTAACTACTTACGTATAATAACTAATGAGCAGTACAGGGGGGGTAAAGGGTCTGCCACTGGCGCAATGGCAGAGAAACATTAAATTTCAGAGGAATCAGTCTGTGTAGTCGTGCTTTGATCATACCGAGAGGTCCAGGTTCTGTGGGCTCCGTTTCAGGCAAATCTGAAAGAGAAGGATGAGAGAGCATTTTAAAGATGGAGGTTGAAAGAAACCTTCTCATCTGAGAAGTGTTAATAAAATATTACCAAAAAAGAAAGTAGAAAATATTAAGGGTTAGCATTACGTCCATCAGAGTCAGTGACTCTTCAATAGGATGTGACGCTGAGGAGTGATGCTCCAGCAGTGACAAATAATTTACTATTAGCTAGGGGTACAAGGACTGTGCTGCTCATAAGGCCCACATGGGTAGATCGAGGATTTTAAAAAGGGGGGGTGCAGATGATGGGGTTCAATGCATCATCGTTCCCTCCCCCCCCCCCACACCTCCCTTCCTCCCCCCTCAATATGCTTATCTTCCCTCCTGCTCCTTCTGGGTTCCTCTCCACCTACCCCTTCCCATTTCAGTCTTCCCAAAGGTTCTTCTCCGACTCTCTCTCCCCCTCCCCCTTCTTCCTCAGGTACCTCTCATCTTCCCCAACGTTCCTCTCGCATGCCAGGGACCACTTCATAGCCTCCTGCCCATGGATTTCTCGCTCTCCCTCCCCCCCCCCCCCCCCGCCTCCCTTCCCTTAAGTTCTTCTCCATCTCTCCCCTTCCCAATGTTATCTTCAATTTCCCCATGTTCCTATCCCTCTCCTAGCCTTCAGGTCCCTTTTGGTTTCTCGGGGCACGATACGATGGCAAGGCGGCAGGGCATGGACAAGGTGAGCATTTCCCCCCCCCACGCTGTGCACTTTCCTGTGTAATCAGGAAGCACATGAGACAGAGGAGGAGCAGCAGCTGCAGAGACTGGGAGTGCGTGTTTATTGTGTCCCCTGGCTGCCAGCCTGCTTCCCTTGCTGCTGATCTGACTGCCAGGGAAAGCGAGGAACGGCCCGGGAGCATAACGGTTACCGAGGGTGGGATCCGGGAGATACTGCTCTAGGATTTGCTGCTGTTGCTGGGGTTGATACTGGTACTTCCCCTGTTGCTGCTGCTCGATGGGGTTTGGGGTCACTTCTGTGAAAAAGAGAAAAACAAATCATGGCCTGAAAAAATGTCAGATGAGACCCCACTGAGAGAGCACCGATTAAGCCTCAAGTCGCTGCCCACCCTGAACGGGTCTCCCCTTACCTTGATAATCGTAGAAGTACTGTGTGCCTTAAAAACAGAGAATAATAAAAACCATTAGACTTGTAGCACAGATATTGCAGTAACAAGGGTACATTCTCTCCCTGGAAATCGCTAGGCGTATATTCAGCCTCTGCTCCTGCCGCCTCGTTGTAACAAGGAGGTATTGGCGCTGACCCGACTGCAGCGACCCCCGGACCGTCGTCCTGCCTCTGATGCAGCCCGTCGGGTATATTACCGCTCCGACAAGTGACAGTTTGGGGAGCAACGCTCTGCACGGGCTCGCAGGAGCTTCCCGCGCGGGAGCTGGAACGGTTTTACAGGTTTCCATTGGAAAGAAATCAGTAGAACTAGGAGTCACGAAATTAAACTCCAGGGAGGACAACGCAGAACCCACGTCAGGAAATATTTCTTCATGGAGAGGGAGGTGGATGCCTGGAATGCCCTTCTGGAGGAGGTGATGGAGACGAAAACAGTGAAAGAATTCAAAGGGGCATGGGATGTGGATCCCTAAAGGCTTGAGGATGGAAATAAAGAAAAGAGTGCATGGGGATAACTTGCAGGTGTGGCTGTTACTACCCTTAACCAGTAAACCTTGTTACTGGTGATGCAACTCCATCAGTGCTCTCTGCTTCGATGACAGGGGGAAAGAGGTAAAGGGGAATTAGATTCAGTCAGCAACCAACCAGGACATTGAATTTTACAGTCTGGGAAAACAAATAAGCATAGGGGTAACTTGCTGATGCAGCTGATAATATCCTTAACTAATCAACGGCAAAGAGGTAACGGGAAATTGGACTCGGGCAGCAATAAACAAGGGCCCTGACTTTTACGGTCTGGGAAACTGAAAACTATGGGGGTGATCTGTACGGCGCGGCAGCTACCCTACCATAAGCTTGCTGGGCAGACTGGATGGACCGTTTGGTCCTCTTCTGCCGTCATTTCTCTGTTTCTATATACCAACTTCTTTTTGCTCCTCTGGGCTTCCAGCTCAATCAGAACTTGCTCTGAAGCGGGCTACACTACTATGCGGCTTCATTCACAGCACCTGGGGATTTTTGCCGTATTCAGCCCTTTGAACTCCCCCCGACGAGCCATCACAACAGCAACTCTTATGGTCTGGGGCTACAGAGCAGAACCTGTGCAACCTGACCCCATCCTTGTACATATGCAGTGACGCGGTTATTTCCTTTAATGTTTAAACATTTTTATTGAATAAAGTCACATTTCCCGTGCACATGTGTTTCTTATGTAACACAGTTTATACATTCTCTACAATTTAAAATGTTCTCCCTGCAGAGCAAAGCCAGAAGGCGATGCTGGTGCACCTCCCTGCCAGGGACAGGATCCCCAGCCTCAGCTGGCTCCCAGAATGGATACCGTCTTCAGTGATTCAACACCATGATGAAGAGCTTGACTTGCCTCATCACTGGCTAGTTTTGCTCCCCTATTTCATCTCCTAAACATCTGCAAGCAATGAGTACAGTGGGGGCATAAAAAGCAAGCTGGGGAGAGACCCTTCACGTGCTCCTCAATCACCCAACGCCCCTGTGCACGCCAAGCTCGGTCTTACAGCTTACTTTCATCATAGTGCATCCCCAGTTCCGGATAAGGATAAGATGGCCATCTATACTGGGCCAGAATTGCAGCTAGAAAGAAAAAGAGAGAGGACGTTAAAGTGGAGGTGCCTGGCCTAGTAACCACAATTAGAAACCTATCAGCAGCAGAGAAAAGTAGATTCTTCAAAATCCTAGCTCGCTTGTTTATTGCCTGTATTACTTTCTCCGAGTCTTCCCCCACATTTCTCTTTTTGTTTGTCCTGATATCTTTTTTTTTATTAAGTTTCTTATGTTTATACTTTTTTTTTTTTTTTATAATTACTGCTATGCTTCTGTTTTGAGAGAGTATTTTCATATTTATTTATTTAGTGTTTTTTTTATACCGGCATTCATGACAGGTATCACATCATGCCGGTTTACATTTAACAGGGTGTGAAAAACACAGAGAAATACAAAAAACTATAACAAGTGCATGGTTAGAATATTGCAGTTACAATAAAACAGGGAAGTGCACAACTGGGAGCAGAAGAGAAAGTAGCAGAAGGAGTTTAACCGAGAGCAAATTATTTACTATATATATATACAATTACATACATACAGTACATGGAACTTGCCTGCAGTTCTGATGATAATTAGACACTGGTGGGGCTGACCAAACAAAGATTAATGAAGACACAAAAAACCTTTACAAAAGAACAGAAAGTCATAAAATAAAAGATGTCATTCAGAAATGCTGAGATGAACAAGGGTACCTTCCAAATGAGAGCTGGGTGTTTGCGTTTCTCTTTCATGAGTTCTAGTAACAGGAGAGTTAGCTCAATCCCCTTTCTTCAAGAAAAAAACAAAAGAGAAGGGGCAGAACTTTTAAGCGTGGCAGAAATCTCCCTGGCTGTCAGGTTTTTGGTTTGTTTTTTTTATTCTCTTCATAACGTGATAAATATTTTTTTTTTCACATTTACGGTTCTCAAAGCTTTACACTGGCTTTCATATTGCATCCAGTTTGAAATATTAACTCCTCCTGTAAAGCGCCGCATACCTTAGGCCTGCTATATGTAAACGAACGCCGCCCGTAAGCTACATTCCCTGTCTATATCAATCATTACAGTCGGCTCAAGAGGATTTGCTCTGTGTCCCATTACCAAAGGAGATAAAATTAATGGAACCAGTGGTAGAGCTTTTTCATGTCTGGAGAAATGCTTATGACCTGATCTTTAGATTTTTAGACAGGCATTGAAAACTATCAAGCATTCAGAATATGTTTTAAGTACCCTTGTTTTTTGTTTTGTTTTGTTTTTTAAGAAAAGTTTAGAAGAATTATTTATTGTAAATTTTATTTCATTGTATTGGATTTCATATTATTGAGAGGATTTTTTTGTTACTTTAATTGATTGATGCTTTAATAGTTTGCTTTAATGAAGATTTGAGGAATTTAAAGACAGGTTTTGATGGTTATCACATGCTATTTGATAATTTTACAATTTTTATGTTGCTTTATACTTTGTTTTAGTTTATTGTTTTATGTACAATGATTTGTGAGCGTTCTTACTGTAAGCCGCATACAGCAGAGTATATGCAGCATATAAATATATGGAAAATGCGTGTGATGTGATACATTTATAATGCTGAATAATTGTTGAGATTGATTCTATTGTTTTAAGATGTTAAATGTAATTTCCCACGAGCTATTTTAGAAAGGTGGTTTACAAATGAAATAGATATCATCTTTGATATTTATAGTCATGCATGTTAGATCAAGACTGAGAATTTGTCCCATCGGCAATGCCAAAAGCCCTATAAAAATAAAGATTCAACTTCTCAGCACTTGCCTGGTAGTGACAGCAGGACAAGAGACACAGCCCTGGCACTCATGGCTGAGGAGCAGGGAGGAAGCAGCTGGATGAATCCTGGAAAGTCCTGGGGAAAGACCAGAAGAAAGGAAGAGGTCATCAGGAGTCAGTTGACTTAGGGGGAATTAAATTCACAATTGCATTTCTCTTTAATATTATCATTCTTTAAATTTGTAAATGGCACTCTGCCCGTGGCATATTATGGGAACATAAGACATGCCAAGCTGGATTAGACCAATGGTCCATCATGGCCAGAATGCTATCTCCAGCAGTGGCCAGTCTGGGTCACATAGAAGTATATGGCATGTCCTAATAGGGAGATCCACTCCCACTCCCTGAAGTAAGAGGTGACGATCTCCCAACTCTGTCTGGCCAATAATAATAATTATTAATGGACCTGTCCACCAGAGACTTATCCAAAACCTTTCTTAAAATCTGGCTAAATTTGTCAGCCTTCACCACATCCTCTGGCTAAATTTGTCAGCCTTCACCACATCCTCTGGCAACAAATTTGTTACGCCCGTCGGTCGCCATCGGCTGCAACTGCTGTTGCTCACCTCTTGCTTGACTACACTGACTCCTCTGGGTTGACTTGCGGCCTCCGCCAGCTATTGCTGGCCTACACGCCCCGGTTCCCGGGCCCCCCTGGACGGCGTGGATGCTGATGACCGCCATCTTGCCCTCAGAGCCCTTTAGGCATGCGCGCTACATGGCCAGACTTATGCACGTCATGGCGGGAACCTTGGGGACATCCCCCTCAGATGACGTCATTCTTCAAGGACTCTTAAGCCGGCTGGCCCTGCCTATCGACGGCAACAAGTTCCCTCATTGCTGAATCCGCTTCACTCGCTTCAGTCTCTTGTTCCAGCTCCTGCTTCCGTGGCCTGAGACGTTCCGGGTATCCACTCCTTGGGGGCCCTTCCTGTCTTTGGCTGTCCACTCCTCGGAGGGCCTTCCACCTAGGACTTCTGCCTGTCCCGTTCCCCAGGCCTTCTCTGGAACTTTACTCTGCTACAGTGAGTACCCCGCTCTGTGGATCATTGCTATACCATTGTTACATAGGTACACTCATCGGTGTATCCTGCTCTGCGGACCATTGCTGTACCTTCACTACAGAGGACTTCTCCATGGGTATACCCCACTTCACAGACCCTGAGGCTCCCCAGCACCTGTGTGTCTTTCTGCCACACTCCCCACTCCACGGGCAATGTCACTCTACTTCTCTAATAAAGTTTCAAGGACTCTCAAGTTAGTACCGCCGTCAGCCCCCTGCGCTGATGTTTAGTGACTCCACCACTAGGGGTCACTCTCTCTAGCTTCCTCTGCTCTCACCTCTCTCTCCAGCACCTGTTGCTCTACGCACCTCACAGCTGAGACCTCACCTCCCGACAGGCTCACGGGGCTCCTCCCCATGGGCGGTACCATCTCTCACCTCGGCCCAGGGCCCACATGCCCACAAATCCTAACAAAATTCCTCAGCTTAATGCTCTCTTAAATTTGTCTTAAATCTGCTACCAGGGCTGGTGCAAGAGTATTCAGCACCCTAGGCAAACGCCCTCCCCCATGGACCAGGCCCCGGCTGCACAGTACAAGATAAACACAGATACAGTGGCCAACACAAGTCATGCAGGTCCATCCTGGGATCCCTGTCCTTGAAGGCTCCACACTCCCTGTTGTTCTCTACAGCCTATTTCCAAGCAGCTCTGGATCCAAGTCACCAACAGGAATATTTAAACTATGCTAAAGGAGCTACCCCCCAACTTCCTGCATCACCTTTCTCGTTTCTCCCGTAGACGTTTACAGATGCTGTTCAGGTTCTGGATACACTCGTGTGATGTGGTAACCAGGAAAGGTGGTCACCTTACTGCCGTGTTAAATTAAAAATCAGCTCATTAGGAATTTTTCCATGGAGACAAAGGGAATTTTCTCCAGGCAAACTCATCAGACTAAGTGAGAACACATGGGCTCAAGAATTCTCTCCAAGTCCTTGTACATATGCAGTGATGTGGTTATTTCTTTCATGTTTAAACATTTTTTGTTGAATAAAGTCACATTTCCAGCGCACATTTGTTTCTTATGTACCAGTTTATACATTCTATACAATTTACATTTTCTCCCCGCAGAGCAAGGCCAGGTAACAAGAACTTCCCTCGCTAAACCGTTTCCCCTCCAATCCACCCCTTCCCCATTCAGTCTGAGGGACTCTACTTTTACATTATACACTTATCCATCTAACGTGTTACACCGATGTAGAGTTAAGAATCACACCGTGAACCCTTGTTGGCAAACATTGAATATGGAGCTCCCAAATATCTAGAAGAGACTTGCTGTCTAGGATTTTCCATCCTCATAATATTGTGATGTAAGTGCCACCAGTACCAATATGAGGGAGCATAAACCCTAACCAACAGAGATTCAATGTTTGACTGCTTCCAAGTTTCCATAGCTGCCAAAACTTTAATCATAGCCATCACTGGGTATCTTTGTCTTGCTAACCCTGTCTGAGTGTCTGAAATTATTGATGGTAAGATTAAGGCAGGTCCATGCACCACAATCTTCGCCAGCAGTTTGATATCAGAGTTTAACAGTGAAATTGGCTTGTATGATCCAAGTAAAATAAGATTCTTCCCTGGCCTTGGTATTTCTATTATTAAAGTTCTGTTGGTTGCATTAAGGAAAACACTTTCCCCAAAAGCTCTTCCTACTTATTTTCTCCTCCAGAAAGTTATAAAATTCTGCACTATATCCACCTGGTGCAGGTGTCTTCCATGACTCTGCTTGCCTGATTCCCATAGTTGTAGCCCTTTTTTGCTAAGAGAGGCATTTTGTTTCTCCAGCTGCTTCTCAGATAATTTTGGGAGATTTTCTTTAGTTAGAAATCTACTACATTGTGCCAGGTTACCCCTTATAGAATTGTAGAAAAATGTTAGCAATGCCTTTGTGTTTTCACATTTCCCTTGCTTGTTTGTAAGGGCTGCCACATACTTGGTCCCACACAATTATCAAAGAGGCCATCATCCTACCTGGCTTGTTAGCAAATTAGAATAATCTATATTTATTAAAACTATATTCTTTTCTTTGTTCTCTAGTGCATCAAGGAATTTTAAGATGACTTGCAATGCAATAAATTTCTCCCTATTTTCATTACTACACCCGCTTGCCAAATGTTATCTTCCTCCAGTTACTTCCCCAAGCAATATCCTTTTAGCCACATCTCTCTTCTGCTTTTGTAGTGCAAGCTGTTAGTTCCCCTCTCATTACCGGTTTTGCATGTTCCCAAAAAAGGGTGGAGGTAACCAAACGTTCATGATTACGATCTATAAACATTTCCCACTTGTTCGCGAAATATGCGTGAAATTCATCATCCTTCACTAAATGAATAGGAGATCTCCACTGGCCTCCTCTACCCTGAGCATTTCAATCCAAGCGGAGTCCTGATCTGACACCCCTATAAAGCAGATACCTGGCATGGTCACTTTAAGGAAATCGCATCTATTCATTAACAAGAGATCTATCCTGGAGAATGTGACACGTGCGTGTGATGCCTCTTAAGAGGGTACAGAATTCTCCACGTATTCACAGTGTCTAACTGATCTTATAAATAGGGAACTCCTTTCCCTCTGTTTATTTTTTTCCCCATGGAAAGGATATGATCTGTCTAAGGTCAGGTCATGATATTTTTCTACATGGAGAAAGTGATGGATGCCTGGAGTGCCCTCCCAGAGGGGGTGGTGAAGACGAGAACTGTTCATGAATTAAAAAGGGCAAGGGACAAACACTGCAGATCCCTAAAGGCTTGAAGAAAGGGATGATAAGAATGGCAGTTATTACTATATCCAAATTGTTGGGCAGACTAGATGATTATAAAAAGCCTAACTCCGCATTGCACATTATCCAGAATGCCTACGAAGCGCAGATCAATTCTCCAGGATCGATTCTCTAGCTCCTCTGTTTCAGTCTCATATCTGGACACTAATTCTTTCAGCTTCGTCACCTCACCTCTGGAGGCCTGCAGTTCATTTTGTAAGCCTGAAACTCTTTGTTCAACTTCACGTACTCAGTTCTTGAAGACTGTCATTGCTGAGGTATCCTCTTCTAAGTTATCATACATTTTCTCAGTTTTCTCCAGTTTGGGCTCCAGAGCAGTAACTACTGCTGCCGTAAGCTCCAATACCAATGGCACATGAGGTAGTCCACCCTCCATCACTGCACTGTCTTCCTCTTTTTTGGGATACATGGCTTTCCCTTTGTCCTCGACTTTTTTTTTTTTTTTTAACTGCTCTGGAGGTCATTATCTTTCCCGATCAATCAAACTACATTTCTACTAAGTCCCAGAGTGGTTCTAAATGTTCTGGTATGTTATATTGGGCAACATTTTTAAAGTAAAGATGAATAGGATGAGGCAACACTATGGAATGGCTCCAATATGGAATAGGTTGCCAGAGTCTAAGAAAAGAGACATCTATAAAATCTTTTAGGAAACAACCCAAAGGTTTTCTCTTTGCAGATGCTTTCAGGATACTGATATAACATTTTTATTCTCTTTAGCACAGTTTTATTTCATTTATTTGATTTTGTTTTTATTTTATCTTTATTTTAATTTTTTAATGTATTGTTTTATTTGCATTATGAAAGCTTTTACTGTAAGCGGCTTAGGAAATTGGATTTGTGGAATACAAATGTTTTAGATAAATAGAGCAGAGAGGATACACATTGTACCCTGTTCATTGCATCATGTGATCCACCGGTATTTACTTTTAAAAAATTATTTGTTTGTTCAGTCAGTAGAACATGATTAGGGATATCACAGAGGTTTATACGAATAAAGGAAGTGTGATCTTGAGGATATCCATGTTTCCTGTTGGAAACAGGATACCAGGCTAATAGAACATAATTGCCATACTGGGTCAGTCCAAAGGTCCATCGGGCCCAGTATCCTTTTTCCAACAGTGGCCAATCCAGGTCACCAGTACCTGGCAGGATCCTAAAAGATAGATTTCCTCAAGTCCACCTTAATGATTAATGGAGGTTACCTTCAGGAACTTGTCCAAACCCTTTTTAAACACAGTTACACTAACAGCTTGATGGACCTTTCGTCTGACCCAATATGGCAAGTCTTATGTTCTTATGAAAGCAGACGTAGTGATTGTTTGTTTTAGGTCTGACTGCAGCATTTGACAAATATTAATCATATACTGTTGCAAAATAATTTATATGAATTGAGCCTTAGGGGGCTTAGTACTAAAGTGTGTTAAATAATTTTTTTCAGACTGTACTTTATAGGGTGGAGTTGGCCTCCAATCTCTGGTTTCTCTGGGTCCACAGGTGCCTCCACTTTTCAATCTCATAGCTGCTTTCTTTCTGGATTTATCTGCAGTAAACCATTGCCTTGGTGCAATTGAGTCTTGGCTGATAGAAATAAATTGCAGATAAATCCTTTAAAATCAGAAGCCCTGTGGATTAGTAAAGGAGGCTATCAACTGCGTAGTCCTCTCTCTATTGACTGGGTTGGTATTGCTGTTAAGGACCGGATTAAGACACCTGGAGGTCAATATTCAGACAAAGCTAAGTAAGTTAGCCGGTTAAGACTTATCCAGCTAACTTAGCCGGGATATTCAGTGGTGCAGTCATGCTGCTGAATATGCCCAGATAAGTTTAAAGTTAACTGGATAAAATAATCTGCTAACTTTAGACCTGCTCAACCTTAGCCAGATAAGTTTGAATTTATTTATTTTATCTGCTCAATTTATAGCCCGCACAATCTGCAGTTCTCAGTGGCTAACAGACGCACAAGCACCGTAACACTTACAGTACATGACATCTAATCAAACTAAAAGCGTGAAAGATAAAAGCATAAGTTAGCTGGATAAGTAACTCCTCCAAGTTACACCCCCAGAATGCTTCTTTTATCTGGCTAGATTTTAGCTCATCCGGTTAAAATCTGGCCGGACAAGAGGCCGAAAATACCAAAACTTGCCATGTAGGCGGATTCCTTTAAGTTCTCTGTCTAAATGGATTCTGAGCATCAACCTCCTGGATGCTAATTTGACCATCATGAACCAAGTTACAGCTAAAGTGCAAACGGCTTTCTTTTATCTGCGCACCTCGCACCATTTTCACAACGTACCGAGAAGGAAAGATGCAGAGGGAGTTGTTCGTGCCTTTGTGCTGTCATGTATAGATTATTTCAGCTCATTTTATTTAGGGTGTACTGCAGCACGCATCAGACGGTCAGTTGATACAAAACACTGCTGCCAAGCTATTGTTTGAAGCAAAGAAATTTGATCATATGGCATCACTTTTCTTGGAACTTCCTTGGTTGCTAATGATGTGTTTATATTAAATTTAAAATTCTTATGATCGTATTTAAATGTTTAAACAGGGGACAGCCATAATGTTTGGCAAATGTGTCGGTGCAATACAAGCCTGTATGCTTAAAGGAGAATTTTCAAAGAGTTGTGCACATAAATATCGGCACGTACGCGCAAAAATGGCAAACACTCGTGCATATGCTATTTTATAAAGCTCAAAAAACACGTGTAAGTAAGGGTGCACGAGTTATTTTGCACGTGTAAAAAAAAAAAGGGGCAGACCAGGGGCGGCTCCACAATGTATGTGGCTAAGTTGGTATTTTCTAAGCAATTGACACATGTAAATTTGGCAGCTTAACTGGTGTAGATTTACACCTGGCTCTATATCTGGAGTAAGTGATCGTGCCACAGAGCGGGCAGGGAAGAGGTATACATCTCTGAGGATCTGTATCACAGTCACTCGCTTTCACCCCATCACAATCACCTGTCAGCTTACTCACAGATAGAGGGTTCCTCCTGATGAAATCACCCCCCCCCCCCCCCCCCCCGGACACAGAAAGGAGTGATGTCCAACTCAAAAAATGTACTTAAGTTTAAAAAACAAAATCCATGCAAGTATGGCAAAAATCATAAAGAGCATCACGGAAATCATAATCACAAAAGGCAGTCTCTTTATTCATGGGGCACGGTTTGACAGCAACTCTACTCTCATCTGAAACAGTGCCCAGGCAAAAACCCTCCTCAAGAAAGGTGGGAACAGTTTCTTCTTCCTCTAGTTTGTGCTAGAAGGGAACATAAATCCAAAAACTCCTCTCTCATCAGATGGTACAGCTTCCAGCAGTTTCCACCCACTGTTGACTGGTCGTGGGCAAGCAACAACCATCAACCTCCAGCCCTTCCAATAAGGGAGAAAACTGTTCCTTGTATCAGGAACGGTCATAACTATACAAAAATTCCATTCTCTCAAAAACAATTATCAGCAGTGAGTGGAGACCCACTCAAAACTTCCTCTCATAACAAAAATCCCCTACTCTGCAAGGAGTATTAATGGAGACCCCAAGCAGCTACTCTGACTCTTTGGTCAATCAACTGGAGAAGAAGACAGACTCTGCACATGCTCCAACCACATTTTGTATGGGAGAGCTATCCAACCAATCCCTTGGGGGCTGGCCATGAAAAGAGGAGGCTCCCAGTATGCAAGGTTCCAAAAGATGTCACATGGGAAAAATATCAGTGGCAGAGACATATCTTGCTACACTTATGAGAGATGATTTTCCCATCCAGATCCCTTACCAATTTCAGAGGGCAATTGTGAAGCTTTCTCCCAAAACTTGGATGTGATCCTTGGGTGGGCCAGGTGACATTTCAATTCCCAGTCTGTCATACCTTAGTGAAAATATTCTTGTTTAGGCTTTTTACAGCTCTTCCAACTTTTGTCATTCCGTATGCTATCTCCCAACTCCTCCAGAATATCTGGGATATTTTTAGTGGATGTACGCCAGCAGGGCGCCACTTTTCTCTCTTCTCCTCAGGGACATTGGATGAGTGTCCCAGTCTCCCTAGGTCTTCTGCAAACATTAGTTCCTAAAAAGGAGGAATTCAGATAACAAAAATAGGACCAGTCCTCAAAATCCAAACAGAAGGAAGGCAGGGTGGATTAAAACTTCCTTCAGAAGAACATAGTCATGAATACTAATGTTCCTTAAGCAAAAGGGAAGACCACCAACTTCTCCCATTGTCTTCTAAACCCCAATTCCAACAGATTAGGGTTCTTCTTTCTCAAATTAAAGAAAAAGGGAAAAGAAACAGAAAAACAAACAAAAATGAAAGACATAGTCCTTCCTCTTCCAAACCTCAAAATCCACACTTACAACAGAGGTCTTTGCCTTTTATAGCACTAGGCCATAATCACTGTAGCAACAGCCCACATGGAGGAGCTGAGAACAAGCTCTACCTATGCTGAGGGACGTGTCTTTTTAATAGAGACCTAGGAAGACTCTACAAGTGTCACAAAACTACCTCTCACTCACATGATTGATTGGTCCCCACTAGCTAAGATGTCCAAATGATGTCACATTTGGATGTACAGACACACTTGAGGCTGTTAGCTTGGATTTGAATTATTGAGTGGGCTATGAGTTTATGTTGTTACATATAAGCTCCACTTTTCTAGATTTGTTCTCTGGATGCTCACTGGATCAGCATAAGGATTATCTAAAGATGTCATGCCTGAGCTTTCAAGACTCTTCAGATGGATCTGAGAGTCAATGACTAGCCAAAAGCTAACATATATAATAATAATTGTTATGCTGGTCCAGTAAAGGACCTTTCCTTCCCACTTGCCTCTAAATTGTAACATAACTGTATTTGTCCTGTCAACATTGCCTCCGGGACTTAGGACTCTTAGAGTCTTTAAGATACAGGTCTGGATCTTCTAAGGGAAAGAGTTCTGGAACCTCAAGTCATCATTGTTGTGCTGGATGAACCCATAGTAAGCTGGTCCCACAAGCTCTTAAAGTTTGGGACTGTCCCGTCATATCACTATGGGGTAGGGTAGCCAAGGAAGTACTCCCACCTCTATTTTGTTTTGGCTGACCAGGGTCTTCAGTTGTATCTGGCTTGTTGGATACTGCCATTAGCCCCATGGATGCATGCCAGGGTCAATTCTCTATTGTTGTCAGTCTGGACCTGCAGTACTAACGCTCTTTGAATGAGAATTTTCATACTCCCAAGTCCACTAATTCCTGGGTTGGAACGCCATCCAGCTCAACCACAATTATTAAAGTACAGATTTCGTAGCTGGGACCATCCATGAAATTACAAAAGTAGGGGGTCATAGCATTAACATGTTTGGAATTATTAGGAAGAGAATGGTGAATAAAACGGAAAATGTCATAATGTCTCTGTATCACTCCATGGTGAGACCACACCTTGAATACTGTGTTCAATTCTGGTCGCCACATCTCAAAAAGATAATAGTTTGCAATGGAGAAGGTATAGAGAAGGGCGACCAAAATGATAATGGGGATGGAACAGCTCCTTATGAGGAAAGACTAAAGAGGTTAGGGCTGTTCAGCTTGGAGAAGAGATGACTGAGGGGGGATATGATAGAGGTGTTTAAAATGATGAGAGGTCTAGAACGGGTAAATGTGAATTGGACTCCATGAAGTTAGCATGGGGCACATTTAAAACTAATCAGAGAAAGTTCTTTTTCACTCAAAGCACAATGAAACTCTGGAATTTGTTGCCAGAAGATGTGGTTAGTGCAGTTAGTATAGCTGTGTTTAAAAAAGGATTGGATAAGTTCTTGGAGGAGAAGTCCATTACCTGCTATTAATCAAGTTGACTTAGAAAATAGCCAGTGCTATTACTGGCATCAGTAGCATGGGATAGACTTAGTTTTTGGGTACTTGCCAGGTTCTTATGGCCTGGATTGGCCACTGTTGGAAACAGGATGCTGGGCTTGATGGACCCTTGGTCTGACCCAGAATGGCATGTTCTTTACATCCATTGGCTCATCTTCCCTGCAAGGATAGTTTCTGGCAAAATGACCCGTTTCTTTACAGCTGAAATATGGCGGTCCGCGTGAGGTGAAAAATCCTGCTAGATTTGTGCTACTGGTTGTTGGGAGCTCTGGCTCTTAGGATTCTGCCATTCTCTATCCAGGTTGAATAGCTTCTTGGGGAACTGTAGTGATTCAGGCATAGTCCAGGCCTGGTAATAAGCCTCCGCTACTTCTAGCACCTTTTCAAGCATAAGGTTTGGGTTTTGGCATTCTAGAAACTGTTCCGGCAGAACCGTTTTGGCTACCTCCACCCCAGTTTTCCCTTCCGAGTGCAGCCGCTTCCAAGCAACATCTTTAATTCTGTGAAATAGGTTTCTTGGGTTTTCTCCAGCTTGCAGAACTCCCTGCCAAAATTGCTGTCCGTAGGCTTCTGGGATGAGTTCCACTCTCTCTAGAATAGCAGCCTTTACTTCCTGGTAGGTGGCCTTCCTTTCTGGATTAGCGGTTGGAAGGCATATTGACTATTCCCAGTGAGTAGATTCCCCAGATAGGTAGTCCACCTATCTACTGGCCAGCTTGTCAGCTGAGCTGTACGTTCAAAGTTTTTCAGGAAACAGTCGGGAGTCTTCTCCTGGGGTCTTCTTAAGTAGTACAGGTGACAAGGGAGGTGGCATGCTCACAGCTGTCTGTACAGCCTGTGCTACCCTAGTTAACACTGTGGTTTGCTGCATAACTTGTTCTTGCAATACCTGCTGCAGGTCAATTTGTATTTGTAGGGCAGTCTGTAGTTACTGCTACCCTGTAGCTAGAGTCTGGATCACTTGCTCCATCTTCCCTGCTTTCCCAGCGGCCTCAAATCTATGTATCTCTCTGGAGAAAAGAGAGGGGGGAAAAAAACCAAACAAAAGAAAAAAAACTGCTAGCCTGTCCATCCCTTACTCATTGCTTGAACCCTGACTACACAGGTGGGGCTAGACCTCTTGGCCTGTTGTGCGTTGGCTGGGTGAGTGGAACCATGAGGCCTCAGGAAGAGAGAAAAAAAAGAAGTCTGTAGGGGGTTCTACTGCATCTGTGGGTGTCTGCCTGTGCTTCCCGCTTAGGCAAGAAGATCCCACTACTGCCACCGTATATGGTAACGTGGGCCAGTCATAGCTTAAGAAACAGCCAAATGTGCAAATGTATTAACAGTGCAAAACAAAACAGAAAAAAAACTGCTCACCTTGCAGTGCTGGGTGCAAAAAACTCAAATTTAAGTTGTCCTTGCATACCCTGGCTTCCTGCCTGCTTGCGGGGCCTCTCTAACCCTTCTGGGCTGTAGCTCCTTATAATATGGTAAAGGGAGCATCACTTCACCTAGAATCCCTTGCGGGGCTGATCCTTAAGGAGGACATGGAGGGGGATAGCTGTGGCCAGTCCCTTAAGGTGGTTTCAAGGAGTTTTCTGTACACTCCCTCACAAGGTACAATGGACAATTTTAATGATAGGCTACACATTTCTAGTAATAGATCTGAAATTTCATTTTTAGTTCTTTCAGAACTCTGGGGTGTATACCATCTAAGACAAGGTGATTTGCTGTTCTTCAGTTTGTCAGTCTGACCTACTACATCTTCCAGGTTCTCCGTGATTTGGTTCAATTCGTCTGAATCATCACCCTTGAAAACTGTTCTGGAACTGGTATCTCCCCAACACTCATTAGTAAATACTGAAGCAAAGAATTCATTTAGTCTTTCCATGATGGCCTTATCTTTCCTAAGGGCCACTTTAACCCCTCGATCATCTCACGGTCCAACCCAAATCCCTTGCGGGCTTCCTGCTTTGGATACATTTTTAAAGATTTTTATTAGAAATTTTTGCCTCTACGGCCAGCTTCTTTTCAAGTTCTCTCTTAGCCCATCTTATCAATGTTTTACATTTAACTTTCCATTGCTTATGCTTTTTCCTATTTTCTTCAGATGGATCCTTCTTCCAATTTTTGAAGGAAGTTCTTTTGGCTAAAATAGCCTCTTTCACCTTACCTTTTAACCTAACGGGTAGTCGTCTGGCCATGCTTCCACCTTTTTTAATGTGAGGAATACATATGAACTGTGCTTCTAAAATGGTATTTTTAAACAATATCCATACTTAGGAGGTTTCTAGGAAAGCTCAAGGAATGGTCTAAATCTAGCAGCTAAGATATACTATTAAAAAAAAAGCAGAGTTATGCATTTAGGATGCAAAAAAACCCAAGGGGAGAGGTACAGTATTGGCGATGAAATTCTAAGCATGAAAGAAGAGTGGGATCTGTGGATGATTGTATCTGATAAGGGGACCAAACAGGTGGATAAAGCAACAGTAAATACATTCGAGGTTTCCATGTACAGGAGGAGAACCTCTTTTTCAATGGAAAGGGGTCATGAGAAGAGGATGAAAAGAGAATGACCTTCTGCATCCTGAGGCTGTGAGGTTTTGGGTCAATATTTACTCTGTGAACTGGAATATCACGGTTGTGAGCCCTTGTGCTGTAGTGTGGTTGACACAGCCTAATAAGTAAACTTATTAGGCTCACTCCGAAAGATGGCAGATATGCCCTTGGTGGGACTGAGCAAGAGCTTCACCTATATCCTTTCCCTACAGGTTGAGCAGGTCTTAGATGAGAGAGTGCAGGTACGGACTGAGGTCAGGGCTGGTAGTGAGCTGACAGTAACCGGGTCCAAGCAGAGAGTCAGGGCAGGCAGCAATCAAAAAGTAGCCAAAGTTCATAGCAGAGGTCAATACCAGGTAGCAAGCAAGAGATTGCTCTGGGTCCATAGCAGAGGTCAGAATTGGGCAGGCAACGGACAAGGACACAATGGACAAGGAGGACCAAGACAAGGAGCAGGGCAGAAGGTACAAGACAGGCAAGGCACGGCAAGGAGACGCACAGCGCAGGATAAGCACAGGAACAATAGCACTGCGTGCTAGGCAGGAGACCTGTTGCTGAGGCACTGACTGGTCTGAACACTGGAGCTTAAATCCCCTGGACTGGCTCGTGTCATCAGGAGGCGCTGGTGAAAGTTTCCCACTGTGGGGCCTTCAGTAGGCGCCGCGTGGTGCACGCCTAGGGGGACCAGGGCCAGCATCGTCATGGTGGCGTCCCAGCTGCACCAGAGCAGAGTGTCTTCGGGCAAGGGCCAGTGGCATTGTGCAGCCGGTCACAAGGTAATCCCATGGCCGGCCAAATGTTATGTGGAAAACGCCCTACCAGTTTTCAGGCCAAAGTTTCTAAGGTGTTTCTCCATGAGTTCATCATTTTAGGCCTTATTACTACTGTTAATGTCTGCAAATTTGGATCCATCTGAACCTGTAAATTGTAGGCCTGTTTCATCCACTGGATTTATTGCAAAACGTATTTAGTCTGCTGATTTGAAAACATTTTCTGAATTTATTGCTCAATATCAGTATGGCTTTCGGCACAATACGAGCATGGAAATTGTGCTCCTCTCCTTGCTTTATTCTATACGGAGGGGCTTAGACGCTGGTCCTGGATATGTCTTGCTGATGAATGTCCAGCATCGTTATTTGACACTGTAGGCCATGGGATATTTATTGTCCAGGCTGAAAGAAGCTGGGGTAGCCGGTCCTTTCTAGAATTAGTTTAAATCCTATTTAACAAATAGGAAACAAGAAGCGAGCATAGGCGGCATACCATCAGGTTGGTTTCCAATGCATTCGGGAGTCCCTCATGGTTCTGCATTGATGGCTCTTTTTGTTTAATGTTTATTTGTCACCAATGTGCTGGTTACTTACGCCACGAAGCACTGGTTACAGGATATATGCTGATCATGCACAATCTTATATTCCCCTGGTAAAACTGTGGTCAGAAACTTCTGGGCAGATAGTTTCAGGTATGATCTCTATCAAACAGGGGTTTAATCACAACAAACTTGCTTTAAATATAGCCAGAACCGTGATTGTGGTAATTCAGTGCAGCACCTCGATGGACATCCCTCAGTCAATTCAGACTGGGACTGAAACAATCCAGATCTCTTCCCAGGCTCCTAGTTTGGGAGGGTACTTGAGTTGATTCATGTCTGTCCTGTATTTCCCAGATCAGATTGGCTGTGCGAGACAGCTTTTATAAGCTTCGCCAACTAAGAGATCTCAAGTTGTTTTTACTGCCTAGCAACTTTCATCTAGCAAGACAGACATTTTTGTCGGCAACACTGGACTATTGTACTTGGGGCTTCCTATGTCTTCAATTAAACCATTGCAGTTGCTGCAAAATGCAGCAGCAAGATTAATTCTGGCCGTAAAAAGAGTGATCATATCTCACCAGTGTTGGCTGACCTACATTGGTTCCCAGTGCAAGCTAGAATCAAATCCAAAATTGCAATCTTAACGCACAAGTTATTTTCAATCAATGCATTACCATGAAGTTAGCAAGTAGCACATTTAAGACTAATAGGAGAAAATTCTTTTTCACTCAATGCACAATTAAGCTCTGGAATTTGTTGCCAGAGGATGTGGTTAGTGCAGTTAGTGTAGCTGGGTTTAAAAAAGGTTTGGATAAGTTCTTCAAGGAGAAGTCTATTAACTGCTATTAATCAAGTTGACTTAGGGAATAGCCACTGCTATTACTGGCATCAGCATGGGATCTTCTTGGTGTTTGAGTTCTTGCCGGGTTCTTATGGCTTGGTTTGGCCTCTGTTGGAAACAGGATGCTGGGCTTGATGGACCCTTAGTCTGACCCAGCATGGCAATTTCTTATGTTCTTATGGATTAATACAATGTTGATAACCTACAATCTTTCCAGAACTCTACATTCCTCACAGAGGTTTGTGCTAGATGTACCATCTGTAAAATTGGCTAAGCTCTCTGTGACTAGGAAGTGTGCCTTCTCTGTTGCTGCTCCTGCATTAAGAAAGTGCTTGCACCCGAACTTCAAACAATCAAATGTCCGAAAACATTCAAAAAGCCTTTTAAGAACTGTTTTATTTCAGCAAGCTTTTGGCTGATCTTATTCGATATCGCTGTTTTTCGTTTTAGTTAGTTTTTTTTTTTTTTTACTATTTTTATTTGATAGCATTATGCTTGCTTATTTATTGTAGTATGTGACGAATTGATGGATGGTCAACCATGCTGTATTATTTTTATTACGTATGTTTCCTTGTAAGCCACTGCAGGCTTTGATGTAGGCGGTGGAAAAAAAAATGCAAATAAGTAAAATAGAGTGCTCAGGACTGAAAGGTACCCAAAGTCAATATCATGCAAAAAGTAAGAATTCCTTTAATAACCAAAACTAGAACCGCAGCACAATTACTCATGTAGGCTGTGTCTGGTTACCATTACAACTTCCTGTAACCACCTCACCACCGTGAGTGACTTCCTGGGACATCGGGCTCCGCCATTCTGAAAAAGAGGCCTCACACCCCATCGGAGTCCGCCCTGAAAGGTGCAGGAATTCAGGGGGCCTGGAGCCTTTGCAGTCACTGCCGGTCCGTGACCTCTGCCTCTTTAACGGGGATAACGGGAATGGAAATGCCACTGCCCTTGGATTAGACCTGTAGAGGTTTGAGGTCAGCAGTCTGTTTCCTCTTGCGGGCAATTATCCCCCTTCCTCGCAAGCCCCTTCAAAGTTCAGGAATGTCTAGGCTGCTGGAAGCCCATTTACATAATTATTGTTCAGCAGGCAGAGATTAACCCTTGTATGAAATAACAGCATAAACCGCAGATGGAGAGTGAGAAACTGCAGATGCAGGGCAGGGAGAGGGTGTGAAGCCAGGAAATTTAAATAGCCACTGCTATGAATACCCACATAGGATGGGGACAAGGTAGGGGGGCTGGCCCCAGTGCCCACCTATGTTAACCTTGAGATCTCTATAAAAAAGAAATTCATTAAAAAATGTATTTCTAGCTATGCCCCTGAGACACAAGGTATGGAGGGAGCAGTGAACAGGTGACAGGTAGTATGCACACGTATGCACGTACATGTAATGTGGGGGGAGGGGGCGTCAAATTTCCTAGCATCATTTGCCTTGAAAAATGAAGACATATCCAGGGGGCAGTGAGGCAAAATGCCAATATGTGAAATCTCTAGGGAGGGGCTTTTTTGTTTAAAAGGAAAAGAGGACGGCTACGTAACAGGCTGGAGTAGAGGGATCACTGGGGCCCACCTGCACCTCTACTGGGGCCCTTCACGCCTGTGTTTTTCTGAGAAATGTCTAAGCTTAGGGGAATTTACGTAGCTACTGGAAACAGATGGAGTCTGAGCTGACTGCTAGACACAAGAGGGCTTTGTAAAACATGCCAAAAACCACTTGCAAAAAACCAAACTGGGAAACGTAAAACTCCTTCAAATTACTCTACTGAAGAAATAAGAATTGGTTTAAAGCTGCAGTACGAATGTCTTCTTTAGATAAATCATTTGGAAATAAAACAAGCAGACTCATTACCATGCACCTCTTATGTTCTAGTTTGTTTCTCCAGACAGATTTCAAAGCAGCCTTGAAAGCTTCCCCTCTTAGCTGTTCCCACCCTTCTGAAAGTAAGTAACTGCTTAGATTTTGTAAACTGAGGTGCTGCAGTGCTGCTTGTCATCAGAACACCATGCAGGCACCACACTAACACACAAAACATATGAATAAAGCAGGGAGAGCTGAAAATAGAAAGACAGGTCACAATAAGAGAGGCACATTTTTATTTAAAAAAAAAAAAAAAAAAAGTAAAACCGTAAGAAGTAAAATATTTTACAACAAAAAAAGACAGAAGATCTGGGAATAGGAACCAAAGAAGAAACAGGCAAATTGAGCAAGGTGTCAAGTCCTACTGTCATTATCTTAACATGTCTATGTCACAGCAAGCTAAGACGCTATTGCCTACATTTGCCACAGGGCACCTAACTGATAATGTCTGCGCCTACTTTTCAGCTTGCACAAATCCAGATGAATTTCAAACACAAGGTACTTGCACACAGGGTCTTTGACGATCAGCGGTTTTATGCAGGCAACAGTAAGTATGGCCATGCAGTGTTTAAACGATGGATGTAAAATACACGTGTTAGCCACATGCCTGCTGTGCAGATACAATTTTTTTAAACATTAGTAACATCCTTCTGCACATCTCTGATCCTTCAAGCTGATGCAGAAAGTTACGCTCAGTGGAACGCACCTTTCTCTGTGGGCTTCGACACACATTTTCTGCAGGCAAAACTTGCTACTGATGCACGGAAATCCCATGCAAATGGGGGCATTAAGCATTTCCCCCTCCCCCACCAATGCAGAGAGACTGCATCTGGCCAGCGTGCCTTTTTTAGCGCTGGAAACTTAACCCCAGCACTATTTAAAAAAAAAAAAAAAAAAAGTCAAAGTTTTTTAAAACAATGTTTAAATCTCTCTGGGTCAGTGCTGGCAGCCGCCACTGACTTATGCGGGTGCCACTGCTGCCACTTTCCTGGATAAATTCTGATTTATCCGTTCATCTGGCAGTGGGAAGCAGCTGCCACATAAGACAGTCCTTATAGGACTATCTGGCGTGGTTCACTGCTGTTTAGCCGGATAAAGTACTTATTTATGCTTCCCGCTGCCAGATAGACGGATAAATCAGAATTTATCCGGGTAGGTGGGAGCAGTGGTTGCCGCCACTTACCCGGATAGCCTGTCAGGGATGCCTCCACCAGGAAGGGGGTTCCCTGGTTTAAAACGTCCTGTGTCGAACGCACGTTTTACAGTTTTTACACGATCTTTTAAAATCCTGATGCATTAGCATGTCATTAGCTTTACTTACCTTGGGAGTTGTTTGTTTTTTTTTTAATCATGGCACGAATGTGCGCTGAAAACCAGAACACATTTTATTAGAGCCAAGGTGATTGCATGGGGCCTGCTTGAATGAATGAATGGCCCTTCACGTCTCCCACCACAGGGATGGGTAACAGCACATAGGAGTGCCGTAAACCAGCAGGTCTGTGACCAGCAGCAGCCTCTCCCTCCCCCCCCCCCCCCAGCTCATCTCCTTATTACTGTAATCACTCATCCCCCATTTATTACTGGCAAAAAATGCACCGCCTCCTCCCTGTCCCTGGCCTGCAGATCCGCAGCAGCCACCAGGCCCAGCAACAGCTGTTTCCCGGGGATCTTCAGGAAGCAACTCATTTAGGCCAGAGGCCCTATGGAGCATTTCAAATCGCCGGGGGCCGGATGAACTTTTTTAATGACCTAGTATTGAAGAAATGCTTGGGTTTTGTGTTTGGTTTTTTTTTCCTTTTCCTCAAGATATTTCTTACCAATACGCAAAGACTACAAATGAATTCGGCACACAGAACGTAATCCTGGTGCACGAATCGGCGTTATCCTGCAGCCGTAGGAAGGAAAGCAGCAGGGTTCTGCAGGTATAAGCAGGGAACACAACCAGCTTGCTAGTTCTAATTAACACAAAAATAAGCCAAAAAAATTGAAATTGAATTTAGCTGCCACAACCCGTGATAGAATCCTTTGAAGTGAGGCTGTCCAACGCCAGAACGAGTTCACAGCTGGCAGAGCAGCATCACCTCCCCCACAACTGGGGCAATCATAATATCAATCCACCATTGGAGGCTTAATTTTTTTAAACCATAAATAAATAAATAAACAATGCCTTTGCTCTGTACTGTAGGAGATGGTGCTAATAAGGGAAGACCTGTGCAACAAGTCAGCTATCACACTCGGCATCCTCCCTATGGTCAAATCCACGTCACAAGTACCCAGCACTGCTCATTCACAGGCCTAGGTAGCGGCTTCCCCAAGTCTGCCTTGCTAATAATAACCGTTTGTGGACTTTTCCTCCAGAAACTTGTCTGAGCCCCTTGTGAAATTGGCCACAATAAACGCCTTGACCACATCTTCTGGCAACAAATTCCAAAGTTTGATTGGGTGTTGAGTGAAAGAATATTTTCTACAGTTTGAGGAGGTTCACAACCGTCCCCTGTTTATCTGCTCCTGACTCAGCCTTTTAGAAACCTCTGTCAGATCCTCTTCTCCAAGCTTAAGAGCACTTGGCACCTATCCTCATAGGTGAGCCATTCCCTACGCTTGATGATACTGGCTGCCCCTTCTCTGTACCCTTCGTGGTTCCATTGTAGAGGTGGGGATGACCAAAACTGCATCCATCACTCAAAGCGTGGTCACATGAATCGATGCAGCAGCATGATGATTTTGCAAGTTTTTAATCTCCATTCCTTTTCCCATCGTTCCTACATTCCATTTTATTTTTTGACAAGCTTTCGCACGTTGGGTCGAGGATTTCAGTGTATTGTCCCAAGATCCTTTTTCTAGCTAGTGACTCCTAATATGAAACCCAGCACTGTGCCCCTTTGTGCAAAACTTTGCACTTGTCCACATTTAAATCTTATCTGCCATTTAGATGCCCAGTTCCCCGGTGTCACAAGGGTCCCTCTGCAATTCCTCAGTCTGCTTGTTTTCTTCATGCCTTACCCGCCAACCAGCTATCTACATTTCCCATAATTGAATCACCAATAATAATGGCGGTTCTGTCCCTTAGTACCAGGGCATTCATCCCTGGAGACACCTCAGAATGAGAGAGAAACTTTTAAATAGTACAGGACAATATATAATGATTTAACATGTAAGTTAAGAAAATCACCCCAATCTGATAAGAACATAAGAACATGCCATACTGGGTCCAGACCAAGGGTCCATCAAGCCCAGCATCCTGTTTCCAACCGTGGCCAAATCCAGGCCATAAGAACCTGGCAAGTACCCAAAAACTAAGTCTATTCCATGAAAAGCTGAAATGATTAGTTTTTGGTCTTGTCATCTTGTATGTGTTACTATATTATTTCTTTGGGTTCCTTAGTTTCTACCTTGCCTGTTTCCTCCAATTTCTTTTCCTGGGTCTTCTTTCATGTCTCTTCTCTCCAGTTCTCCCTCCCCTTCATCTACCTGTGACACCTATGTACTTTCTCTTTCCTTTTATTTTCTTTTTCTCTTTTCTTCCTCTCATCCTGTCCATCTCTCCCTGTCTTTCGCCTCTCGCTCCATCTGATTCCTTGATCTCTACCTTTCATTTCCTTCTCACCATATCTTCCACCTTCTCTTCTTACCAGTGTCTCCCGTTATCTCCTCCCTATCCCTTCAGTCTCTCCCAATCTCTTCCCTTCTCCTTTCTAGCTTTCCATTTCTATCTCCCCCCCCCCCCCCCCCAATGCTAGATAATAGGAGGAAAATGGTACGGTCCCTAGATTTTCATTTGCTGCTGACCCACACTTGCATTTCAGTAATATTTCTGCCCCAAAGGCTTTGTACCCTAGGTTGATGCCCCTCTCACCCACATTTAATTATGGTACTGCCTTATCCTACTCTGATGGCTCCAGTCTACACCTCCCTTCTTAGTCTGCTGGCAGTGCTTCTTTCCTTACTGTCACGCCTCTTGCCTTTTTTTCTGGTTCTACCGTGCCTGCCTCACACCCTGGGACCTTTCCTTTCTGATGCGCGAGGCTAGCAAAAAGCACTGAGGACGGGGTCAATTGCCAGCTGCGGTCCATAGGTCATAATTTGTGGATCTTTGCTCTAGGGTAGGGTATACATTTAGGTTAAGTCTCATCTGATGAGTCTTTTGATGCAGGCCCTATATATATACCATCATGGCAGAGATCAGTAGGTTATCAGACATTACTAAAGATAGAGAGCGTCATTTTCAAAGCCATTTCCACAGGTTTAAAAAAAACAAACATTTGCTTCCGCAAAAACGGGCTTTATGAAAATTGCCCATTCTACATGCCGGTGAAAGCGCGCCTGCACTTTCATCTGCGGCAGGAGGCGGCGTTCGTGGGTGCGAGGTTTGGAATTCCTCAGAATAGTTAACCCACCCAAAATAACAGCTGTCGGGTGTGAGCAGTGCTTTTCCTCAGGCAACCTTCCGAGTAAAATGTGCACACGTACTTTCATTGTGAAAATTAGTGCACGGTCTTTGGGTAAGAAGCATCTGTGGGCTGTACAGATAGGTGGGCATTATGGAAGCTACCCCCATAGGGACTCCCCCCCTCCTCCCCACCTTCAGAAAAGCAAACCCATGCCCTCCCTCAAGCAGATATGTAGAGATCTATCAGAATCCCACATCCATCTACTCCTGAAGACCTTAAATCATGTGGACAGCAGAAAGTTGAATGTGACCATGAGTCACTCATGCACAGCCAGGGATTTACAGCAGAGACTACCTAGGGAACTACCTGTGTCATCTCCCTGTGACTCTCTCTGGCTGATTTCCTTTATTCTTGCTTCAGCCATGATTGCACACTGGGGTTGGCTGTGCCTGTAAAAGCAATGAGAGGCGGACGTATATGGACCAAGTTCCTTCCTTGCTTTTTGTGGCCCAAGGAATGTGCCCCCATGACTCAAAATTACAAAGCAATGATTTTTTAACGCTCAACATCTCATCTGTTACACGAGCAAAGCTAGCAGTCTCCATTCATGGGATTCCCCCAAAAGTCTTATGATCCAACAAACATTCATTTTGTCAAAATGCAATTTTGACCACTCATACTTTAGCCTTGAAATTAAAATCAAAGGCATTATTTGTTTGCATACTGTCATTCTGTGAGCAATTGCGGCAGTTTAGAGCAGAGGCTTATAAATATGCCAATATAATAAAAACAGTTTGTGAACATTGATCAAATCTGAAAAGTAATTATTAATCTGCACCTCCAAAGCCCCCCTCTCACAAATGTTAAAAATCCATCCGTGATAATTCCCGTAGCTTGCGTGGCGGCTTTGGTTTTCAGCTGTCACTTCTGGGGAGGCAGCAAGGAGAGCCCTGTGGGGGATCCTGCATGGCTTCTGTTCCCGAGGAGAGGAGCTGCGTGGAGGATAA
This sequence comes from Rhinatrema bivittatum, assembly GCF_901001135.1. NCBI lineage: Eukaryota > Metazoa > Chordata > Amphibia > Gymnophiona > Rhinatrematidae > Rhinatrema > Rhinatrema bivittatum. The sequence goes on along the minus strand of NC_042629.1, from coordinate 56,237,743 downwards.
GGGCCTCAGAGACTCCGGCTCAGCGCCTCAAAGGAATTTAGCTCTTGCCATCCCCATCCCCTACAAACTCCCCCCACCCCCATCCCCTACCTATTTCCTAAACCGTGCTATGCAGCCATCGGTTATGTAGAAAATCAAATCTAATGTCTCTGGTGCAGAAACATCTGGAAATGATCAACACACACACACACACACACACACACATTCTGTCTCCACCTTCCCATCCCCCCATGAGGCCAGAGAACAAAAGGCAAGGAAGAGCCCTCAGCCCTACTGTAAAGAACCTGGTTCCAAATGTTTCAAGAAAGAAAAAAGTTTTGCATTCCTGCAACTGGTCACGTTTTAACGCCGTTATTAATAGTTTTCTGTTTAGTTCCTTTTTCACTTTACATTGGCCTCAGACATGTTAGTGCCATCATTACTTGGAATGAATGAATAAAATGGAATACTGCTAAGAAAAGAATTTTACCCAACAGTAAACGTCTCTGTATATATCTCTCTAAGAAAAAGAGACCTTTTTTTTATTCTAAGAGATTCTGAATTATGAGTTTCATGCCGCATCAGGACAGACTGCTTTCATGCTGAATAGATGCATCAGAAGCAGGTATTTGCTCTTAAAAAGGTGTTATAAAGAAAACAAATTTTCACACACACACAAAGTGATGTAATCATTAAATCTCATTTGCAGCTCATTATTTTACTCCTAGCAACTATAAAAAAAAAAAAAAAAATCCATCGAATTAATGGACTTCCAGAAATAGTTTTCACTAAAATCAGGATCAACTTAACTATAAAAAGAAAAGAACACTCTCAATTTTAAAACAAAGAATTGTTTTCATGCAAATAGAAACTTCCCTGCATTTAATGTTGCATAAAAGTTTCTTTGGTCACAGCAACATAAAAAGCCTTCTCTGCTTACCAGATACAGCTCTGCCTGCTCCCTGATCCTTCTGGTGGTCTCTGTTTCATCCTTCTCTGCTTTTTTCAGAACTCCAGAATGGGACCCTGCAGTTCCTTCCCTCCAGCCACTGCCAACCCTTCTGGGTCCTAATGCACCACCAGCACAAGGTACATGTGGCAAGCAAATTAATGGCATCACTGCTAAAGAAGAGGATAGTGTACTTTCTGGAATCCAGTGGATTGCAAGAACCAAGGCAGCAGGGTTTTACCAGAGCTAGATCTTGGCAGATGAAGCTGATGATCAATTTTTTTGTTTTTTTAACTGGGTGTACAGAGAGTTGGATCAAGGGAGAGCACTAGATATAGTGAACTTGGATTTCAGTAAGGCCTTTGACATGGTTCTGTATACGTGAGTGCCCTTGGTATGGACCTTAGAGTGACTGACTGGGTTAGAAACTGAGTGGGAGGTGCAAAGAGTATTGATAAATGGGGTTTACTCCAAGGAGGGGGGGATGTTACTAGTGGGCCTCAAGGATTGGTCCTTTTCAAAATTTTCGTGAGCAATATTGCAGAAGGATTGATGAGAGAGGTTTGTCTTTGTACCAATGATACCAACATCTGCAACAGGGTAGACGGCCAGAAAGGTGTAGAAAATGCGAGGAAGGAATCTGGTAAGCTCAAGGAATGGCCTAGGTTCCGGCAGTTAATGCTAATGACAGGGAGAGGTATAGTACTGGGGGTGAAATTCTTCTAAGCAAAACAGAATTTATTAATTTATGTATGAAAACATTCTTGTTGACCACTTAAATCAAATCAATCCTAATAGGCAGTGAACATCACAACATTACATTTAAAATTCAGAAATGCAGATCAGAGATCAAACACAAATGATAAATATAACAAAAACAAAATCAGTTAAACAACATGAAAAAATTAATTAGCTATTAGAAAAAGCTTCCTGAAATATAAAGGCGCTTCATTTCTTATGGAAAGCCTTGATATCTGAGATAAGCTGTAGCTGCCTAGGTAAGGATCCATAGGATAGGACCAATTAACGAAAACACGCATGCACCATGTTTCAGCCAGCAGAGCACATTTAGACACAACCAGTAGTGTAGATCATTCATGGAACGCAAAAGTCTGGGGTTGGTGAGGGCCGATATACTGAAATGAAATGAGAAGTATGAAGGCCTTTCCCCTTTAAAATTTAACACTCGTTTTCAAAACAGTTAAATTGAATCCATTGTGCCACTGCTAACCAATGTAGTTGTGAGAGTACTGGCAAACCATAAACAAGGCATTTCTGTAATCAACAGAGGTTAAGATAAAAGCCCGAATGATAGTTCTAAAATCATCCTTAGGCAGGGTAGGCGGTGGCCAAGGGCACTGGAAGTAGGCGGAGTGACAGAGCAGCCAATAAGTGTGGCAGTTTTGAAAGGATGGACGAGATGGGAAGTGGTTTGGGTGAGACACGGAGCTGGAGGACGTTTTCCGGGTAGGTGTTTCATTTAGGAGCTGGGGTCTTTATCGTGTGCGATAGAGGAGAGAGAGAGCACATGATGAAACAGTCGCCTAGTGCGGCTGGACACCCATCCAGCACTGTTGTTAGGCAAAAAATAACATATATGCCTTAATAATCTTAATTTATAAAAACCTGATTGTAAAAGCAATTGTATACAGGCCGAGCAGGTCATAGCAGAATCAAACTGAAATCCCAAGTTACGAACAGATGCAACAAATGGAATAAAACTGCCATCAATTGCTAATCCAAAATAAGTATGTGGTGGAGAATTATGTGAGATCCACATAACCTCTTCTTTCTTTTTTATACTACTCGATTGATCAGCATCCATTTAATTTGATTTAAACACTGATCAACTTGCAACACGTACACTTAATATCAGATTAGACAGGAAAGAATAGCTGAATATCGTCTACAGAGATTTTATAAAAAAGGATCAGACTGAGCCAAAATAACAGCAAGAGAACAGATAAATAGTGAATAATGTCACAGAGAAAACTGATCCCCGAGAGACACTAACGTTTAATTCATGCCAGTCAGATTTTTGTTGATCTAATTAAATCTAGAATTTTCTTCCTGTCAAAATCAAGAAATAAAAAAAACTTGCCCATTAATTCCCAATTCACTTAGCCTCTGAAGTAGGGTCTAAAAAGTAACACAAAAGCTGTGCTTTCAATTGATATTCTTTAATGCGGGTAATCTGGGGAGAGAGACCTAGTCTAGCTCACTATTCTTTAGCTCAGCCTGGAGGATATAACATATATGATTTGATGCTCATTTAGAGTGCATAAAACATGATTTGAGTACACAAAAGTGTTTCAGAAAACATATGCACATAAATCATATTTTTGTGCAAAAAGCATGCTTTGTGCAGAAATCCCAAATAAAGGTCCCGGCTGCAAAACTCTTACTCCTATCCACAGATTGATACTAGCACTGGAACCTTTAATCCATCTCTGACCAGGAGAAAAATTTCCAGCGCTATGAAAACATGAATTAAGCCAGTGCACCTCTCTGCACTGGGGAGTAATAGCTATTGTCTTCATTAGCATATAATTTCCATGTGAGTGCACTAAGCAGGACTTAGTTTCACATGCACATTTTTTGCATGTAAAACTCCTTGCTGTATGTGCACAACTATAAACAGTGGAATGAGTGAAGGTATATTACATCATAGAACACACAAACAGGTTTGTAAAGGAAAATATTTGGTTTACTAAATATAGTATAATTCAGCAAAAATAAACAGTATCACAGTAAATATTGCATAAATCAAAGGCAATTAGTACTGCAGTAATAAAGATTTATACAGAAATATCTCCCTCGTAGTCTCTCTGTTGTGAATCACCGTATCTGGGAATATTGAGAGACAAACAGGCCCATAGAAAACCATGGGATGGCTAAAGGCGTTCTTTAAAAGCAATATTTAAAAAATACTGAGACCATTTTGCATAAAAAATAGGAGGCTATAAAATCTCTGTAATTTAAAACAATACACAGAAAACGTGTCATCAGTTATCTCAATTGTATGATTGTATAAAAATATAAAAAACAGGCACCAATTAATATATAAATATATTAAATTACACATACCACACATTTCTTATACTTTAAAAATAGGATAATAAAAAGCAGCAATATTCAAAAAATACTAAAAACATTTTGCATAAAAATGGGAGGCTACAAATCTCTATAATTTTAAACGATACACAGAAAACAATGTCATCAATTGTCTAGCTAAAATCATAAAAAAACAGAAAAATCTATTTATTATTAAGACTATTAGGTGACATTGTATTAAAATCAAAGATAAATTTTTGTTCTAATCTTAAGTTTATTATTAAAGTTCCCACCTCTCCAATTTTTATTCAGTTTCTTAATAGCACAAAACCTATAATCATCAAAATTGTGCCCTTCCTCACTACTGTGCGCTACTAGTGGTTTACCATCAAACTTCCTATTAACTGCACTCTTATGTTCAATTAAACTTCAAAGGGGCGTGGGATAAATACTGTGGATCCATAAAGTCTAGAGGATGTGAATGAAGATAAGAGGCATGGGGGTAGCTTGCGGGAATGACAGCTACTACCTGGTGATTAATAGCCTTATTCAATAAACATACTCACTGTCAGTGCGACTCCAGCATTGCTCTATGCTTCAACGGCAAGAGGAAATGTGGTAAAAAGGATTTGCATTCACAGAAAAACCAGGGAGTAGCTTGCTTGTTGCGGCGGTTACTACCCCAAACCAAATAAGTCTGATACTTCACTTTCAATGCATATCCAGCATAGCTTTCTGCTTCAACGGCAGGGGGGAAAGAGGAAAAAGGATTTATATTCAGGCAACAACCAACAAGGACTGAATTACATAGTCTGAGTAAACAAATAATTATGGGTGTAGTTTGCTTGTTACGGTGGTTACTACATAAGAAAATGCCATACTGGGTCAGACCAAGGGTCCATCAAGCCCAGCATCCTGTTTCCAACAGTGGCCAATCCAGGCCATAAGAACCTGGCAAGTACCCAAAAACTAAGTCTATTCCATGTAACCATTGCTAATGGCAGTGGCTATTCTCTAAGTGAACTTAATAGCAGGTAATGGACTTCTCCTCCAAGAACTTATCCAATCCTTTTTTAAACACAGCTATACTAACTGCACGAACCACATTCTCTGGCAACAAATTCCAGAGTTTAATTGTGCGTTGAGTAAAAAAGAACTTTCTCCGATTAGTTTTAAATGTGCCCCATGCTAACTTCATGGAGTGTCCCCTAGTCTTTCTACTATCCGAAAGAGTAAATAACCGATTCACATCTACCCGTTCTAGACCTCTCATGATTTTAAACACCTCTATCATATCCCCCCTTAGTTGTCTCTTCTCCAAGCTGAAAAGTCCTAACCTCTTTAGTCTTTCCTCATAGGGGAGTTGTTCCATTCCCCTTATCATTTTGGTAGCCCTTCTCTGTACCTTCTCCATCGCAATTATATCTTTTTTGAGATGCGGCGACCAGAATTGTACACAGTATTCAAGGTGCGGTCTCACCATGGAGCGATACAGAGGCATTATGACATTTTCTGTTTTATTCATCATTCCTTTTCTAATAATTCCCAACATTCTGTTTGCTTTTTTGACTGCCGCAGCACACTGAACCGACGATTTCAATGTGTTATCCACTATGACACCTAGATCTCTTTCTTGGGTTGTAGCACCTAATATGGAACCCAACATCGTGTAATTATAGCATGGGTTATTTTTCCCTATATGCATCACCTTGCACTTATCCACATTAAATTTCATCTGCCATTTGGATGCCCAATTTTCCAGTCTCACAAGGTCTTCCTGCAATTTATCACAATCTGCTTGTGATTTAACTACTCTGAACAATTTTGTGTCATCTGCAAATTTGATTATCTCACTCGTCGTATTCCTTTCCAGATTTTTTATATATATATATATTGAAAAGCACAGGTCCAAGTACAGATCCCTGAGGCACTCCACTGCCCACTCCCTTCCACTGAGAAAATTGCCCATTTAATCCTACTCTCTGTTTCCTGTCTTTTAGCCAGTTTGCAATCCACGAAAGGACATCGCCACCTATCCCATGACTTTTTACTTTTCCTAGAAGCCTCTCATGAGGAACTTTGTCAAACGCCTTCTGAAAATCCAAGTATACTACATCTACCGGTTCCCCTTTATCCACATGTTTATTAACTCCTTCAAAAAAGTGAAGCAGATTTGTGAGGCAAGACTTGCCCTGGGTAAAGCCATGCTGATACTTCACTTGGAATACATATCCAGCGCAACTCACTGCTTCAACAGCAGGGGGAATAAAGAAAAGAGGAATTATATTCAGACAAGAACCAACAAGGACTGAATGGCACAGGCTGGGTAAACAAATAAGCATGGGAGTAGCTTGCTTATTGTAGCAGTTCCTACCCCTAACCAATTAAGCTAGATACATCACTTAGATGCAGCTCCAGCACTGCTCGCTACATCAATGGCGGGGGTGGAAGGTAACTAGAACCAAAAAGTTACTAATAAGGGCCAAGAGTAACAGATAAGCATAAGAAAAAAAAAAGTGTGAAAGCTTGCTGGGCAGACTGGATGGGCCGTTTGGTCTTCTTCTGCCGTCAATTCTATGTTTCCCTCTGGTGAATCTGAGGAACACTGTTAATTACAATTAACTTATACTGTCATTTCTGGCTCTAGTCCAGGTTTTGCAAGTCCAGTTCTTATTTAGAATTCACAAGTTCAGCAGATTTATGTCTTAAGCTGCGGTTTTGCTATGAGACATCCTGCATAACTCCCAGGCAGTTGGACACTGGCCTTATCAAGCAGTCAGCTTTCCTGTTCCTATTTCATCTTGTTACTTATTAAGCAGACTAAGGAAAACAAAATAGCAGGTGGAACTATCATGTTTTAGAAGTCTTATGCTAAGCTCTTGTAGAGTTCATATTGATTCACATTTAAATTATTTATTTATTGGTGATTACTTTGTTCCACTATTATTCCCACCTGCTGCATCACAAATTTTCTCTGGTCCACTTTAACTAACTCCCTTTAGCTTTCCACCACAACTGCAGATAAAACTGTATTCTCTGCTGAGCTGAATGAAAACTAAGTTGTCTTTTATAGAAAAATAGTTAGAGGATCTCCTTGGGTCTCTTCCATCTCACTCCCTGCTTCCAGGTAGGATCCACTGTACCTATCTCATACTAGTCCAATGTTTACTTAAACTTCTTGTATAAGCCTCCAATGTTAAATCTAGCACCATCTCCCCACCTCCCTAGATAACTTTCTCATGCTTTTCATTTAAAACATTCTCCTTCAAGGGCTGGGTTGCTGGCAGTGCATTACCATGCAGGGGATCTAGGATTTTTTTTCCCGGGTGAGGTTTCCCTGCATTACAAAATTACACACATACTGACATCTATGTGTATACATATATGTGTATTCTTTTGCAGCAGAGATATGCAGTGTTTTTTATAAACTATGATTCCTGCCACTTGGTTAAAAAAAAGAAATTATAGCAGTATTTTATAAAGTTTTTATTCAGCTCCAAATCATCAGTGATTAGATAAAACAATTGAAACAAAGAACAGCATCCACCAGTGCCGCAAAGCAAACAAACTGTCCCCCCCCCCGTCAGTTGGGTTTTCAGGATATCCACAATGAATATGCATATGAGAGAATTTGCATGCACTGCCTCCATAACATGCACATTTTCTCTCTTGCGTATTCATTGGTGGATATCCTGAAAACTCGACTGGCTGGGGGGGTCTCCAGGACAGGGTTGGGAACCACTGCTCTAGTCCAATCCATTTTATTCCAGCAACAGAGAGAAGTACTATACAAAATCAGACATTAGATGATTCTTATTGTGTTTGTCCAAGACTCAAAACAGTGCCCACATAATTGAAAAGTTGAATTCATCTCCCTACTGTACATAATGCAGTCAAATACTCCATACAGTAAACATTCCTCCTTTTTCCAACAAAATGCAATTTCCCATGTAGCTGCAGTCAGCAGTTGAATTAACAACTTATTTAATTGGTCCATCAAATATTGGTAAATAGAAGACAGCTAGAATTATTTCTAATTTGGAACCAAAAATATCTATCACCACCCACAACTATTTGAGCCCTTGTCCAATAAAATGGAATCCCCTGGGGAATGCCCCCATGTATGGCTCATAGTGCCAAACCCTCCCCCATCAATACATGCATTTCCGCCACCACAAATCACTAACTTGGGGGGTAGGTTTTAAACAATCTGAGGGACTGAACGGCAAAATAGTGGGTGGAATGACTTTGCCAAAAACTCTCCCTGAATCCGTCAGACTCTTTTTCTAAAATATTAAGAGTCCATGCCTTTTCCCATGACAATCCATGTTTTACTTTCCCCTCCCTCAGGGGTAGCAAGGAGTTTATACATCTTTGAAATAAGCCCCATAGAAGGTTGCTTTTTATTTATTTATTTTTTTCAAAGCTACTCATCCCATTAAGCAAATTAAGCTTGTTTTTTGCTTTTGGTTTAAAAAAAAAACAACCAAACAAAACAAAGTCAAATCTGCAGCTAGCCATTCCCATAAGAGGGCAGCAGCTGGTATTTTGCACACAAATTGCTGAAAGGGAAATATCCTTCTCCCCTTGAAAGAGCAAGCCTAGTCTACACAGTCCCAACCTCTGAAACAGATGGGAGTCAGAGGAGAACAAATTGTACCAACTCCTAATTTTACTCTGTAAGCATCCCATATCTTCATAAACATACTCGTAAAAGGATTTAGCAGACACCCAAGTTCCCTAGCCGTGCAGCGGATCCCCATCCACGAATTCTTGTTCGAATCTTAGACACTGCTCACATGTAGAGGTCCCATGCTGCTCTACCAAACTTTCCAATTGAGTAGCCACAAAATAGTTTTTAAAAGCCACCTTCATCTTTAGGCTGGTAAAGTATGATGTTTGCTACCCTAGGTGGCCTCTCTTCACCAAATATAGTGAAATATCTTCCTTTGTACTTGTTTAAGCATCACATCAAGCATTATTGCTGGTAATGTTTGGAAAGGATAAAAACAAGGCAAGCCATTCATTCATGAAAGATTTAATTTAGCCCAGTTCCCTAAGTCACTGGACAAAGAATTTACTAGGGGGGTGCATAATTAGCCTGCAATAACTTATGTGTATCTGGCATTACTTTCACACCCAAATACTGTAGACTTTCCTTGGTCCCCTTAGTAAGTGGAAATTCCACAGCCCCTTTCTCACACACAAGACTCTCATTCATACCCCCTCTCTCTCGCACACATACACAGACAAGCTCTGTTTTATATACATATCCTCTCTCTTCCTCACTCAGAGGCTTCTGGCTCTCATATACATACAGGCGCTCTGGCTATCATATGTATACACACAAGCACATGCTCTCTGGCTCTCATCTACCCATCCACAGTAGTCTTGCTTAGCCCCTAGCAGTCTTGTTCCCTAGCCCTTGCTCCATTCCTAGAACCCCACTGGGTCCACCGATTCCTGATCAGTTCCTCTCATAGGATGTTTATATCCAATTCCTCCAAAGCGTAGGATATCGGGGGACTCTGCTCCTCCTTGTGGAACAGTCACACCATCTTTTGATCATCCCCCTTCATGGCCGGGGCCTTCCTCCGCATTTCTTCTGGATCCTGATCCACCATAGCCAGATCTGCCTCCTGCGGGTCCTGCGCTCGCGGATCCTCACCTGAACCCTCCGAGGAGCTACCCACGGCGTTCGTCGGTGCAGGTGCCCCTACAACTCTCCGAATCCTCGTAGCCACCGCAGCCCAAGAAGGCCTAACCCTCCTGGCCGGCTGCAGATGCACCAACTACCCCTGCTCAGCACTGTGCCGCCCCACAGCCTTTCTGGCCATCAGCAGGACAAAATCAGAAGAAAAATTAGATGAGTCATCCAACTCCTCCAGGAGGTCCTCCTCACTTCCTGACTGATCCCCCTTAGACTCCTGACCTCCCCCAGAGGAACTAACAGCTGGGGATAGAGGAGGGAAATCCCCCTCCCCCTCTGCGGCCTGCGCTTGTCGGGAAGGGGTTGTCCACAGTCTGCAATGCCAGTGAGGGCCTCCCAGGCTCGCACCGCCTGCCCGATGTGTTATGCCCGTCGGTCGCAGACTGCTGCAACCGCTGTTGCTCACCTCTTGCCTCACGGCTCTGACGCCACTAGGAAGACTCGCGGCATCCGCCAGCTATTGCCGGCCTCCCTGGATAGCGTGGATGCTGCCGACCGCCATCTTGCCCTTTGAGCACCTTAGGCGCACGCGCTTCCGAGCCAGTCTTATTCACGTCAGGGCGGGAACCGCAGAGGCGTCCCCCCCCCGATGATGTCATTCATCGTGGAGTCTTAAACCAGCTGGCCCTGCCTGCCTATGACTTGGCAACGAGTTCCCTCATTGCTGAATCTGCTTCGCTCACTACAGACTTCCATTCCAGCTCTTGCTTTCTCTGCATGATACATCCTGGGGGCTCCTTCCTTGTCCCTGGCTGTCTGCTCCTTGAAGGGCCTTTCACCTAGAACCGCTGCCCGTCCTGCTCCCCGGTGCTTTCTCTGGAACCATTTCTACTTCCACTGTGAGTACTTCGCTTGCGGACCTTTACCATAATCTCTGCTGAGGAACCCTCTTCGGTGTACCCCGCTCTGTGGGCCACTACCGTATCATCTCTACAGAGGGATCCTTCTTCTTGGGTATATTCCACTCCACAGACCCTGTGCCACCTCTGTGTCTGTGTGACTTTCTTGCCTGCACTTCCTGCTCTATGGGTAGTGCCTCTCTCTCTACTCTCTCCAGTACCTGCTGTCCTGTACACCTAGCAGCTGAGACTTCGCCTCCAGACGGTGAGGCTCACAGGGCTCCTCCTGGTGGGCGGTATCATCTCTCACCTCGGCCCAGGGCCCACAAACTCACAAATCCTAACACGATGTTCTTGTGACCATCGACGTACTCTCTCCACTAGAGAGGCACTGTGAGCATAGGCTCTTGAGGGAGAGACGGGAGCGCGACCCCACATACCTCACAGCTCAACCCATGTAGCATTGCACCGGGACGCCTGGCTGCGACAAACAGCTGCCGGAGGAATGGGAGAAAAATGGAAGAGCTGCCTGCACTTCTCTAAAGAGGATCCAGAAAAACCTTACAGTCAACAGTGATTCACTTTAGCGGCTTCTTTTCTTTTTTTTAAACTTTAATTAGATTGAAAACATAATGAAGGAAAAGTAAAGACCACTTCCCTGTGAAATAGAAGCTTGGCTGTAGGCTTTGCCTGTCCTCCGGAGGGCGAGGGAACTGGCACCATCGGCTTGCTGCCCCTATTGAGAATGAAGGATCAAGCAATAAACGGTCCCTAACCCCCTGCTTGTCCGCCTCAAAGACCAGGGGCGATGGCTCCACTAGCAACTCCCTGGGAGGCAATCTACAATAATAATCTTAATTTTTTTTTTAAGTAGCCTGACACTGCAAGTTTTGCACCTCTACCATCTGCTGGAGACAGAGAAATACTGAGGGACTGAAGGTAGCACCTTGAGTTATGTGGCAGTATCCAGGAAACTTTCTCTGTCTCCATCTATCTATCTATTTATTTACCGGTGTTCGATTTTACATATCACATCGGTTTACATTTAAACAAAATTTGCAGGAACTTATGCGTTACCTTTGTCAAATACATTAAACATTTAAATATGGGGATTGTTAACAAGGGATATGTAAAGGGATATGTTTTATGTAAATCCTGTTGCTAATATTAATGTTTACTGTAAACCGAGGTGATGTATATCTATACATACCACGGTATATAAGAATCTCTAAATAAATAAATAAATATAAAAGAACATGAGGAATGGCTAACACTACGGGATGCACAAAGGGGAGTGCCCCTTCAGTGCGCGACGCCTGGTGTTCTGGCGCCGTTTAACGTCTGTCACAGTCCTCAGTCATCTACTGAAAGGGAGGCAAAACCCAGGAGTCTGGACTGATCTGAGTACATATAGGGAAGGAACCCTTCTACCTCAAGCTTATCCTTTTGGTGCAGATAAAAGGGTTGGGGTTCTTCAAGATGAGATTTGGTTGCAATTCCTACATAATTCACAGGAATACAATTCCCCAATCACTCTAATGCAACTGCTGCTTTTGAGCATTCAGTAATTCTGGTAATCAGTAACAGGTTCAGATCACATACATATGTCCTGATGTAATAAAGCAAACCTCAGTATAAAAGTTAGACAAACATAAAAAAGTAGTAATAATTTCCACACCATATAAATTTAAAAAATAACTATTTTAATTGAGTACCTTAGATTTTTGCAACCCAAGGGCCTGATTCATCAAGGCTTTTTCGCATTGACACTGAATGGGAGAAATGCCTTAGTGAATCAGGTATTTAAAAAGCTGTCAATGGTGAATTTCATCAAGTGTAAGCATAATGCTTTAGATCTGGTTGCATGCAAGTATCTAGTAAGATCTGCCCCATACTTGAGCGTGTACAGAATCTGTTGTCTGTGAAATGTCATCATGTCTCCTTGACAATGTATTGTGAAGATCGTAGTGTTGCAAAATAAACATAGCAATTGGACCTTAGCCACGTTTATTTACTCCTGTGCATGGAGAAAGCCAACCCAACTTAGGGAACCGCGGCTGGAAAACTCCTCACCCCCGGTTTACGGGACGTTCTATATGCGTTTAAAGTGAGAGTCTGAAAACATGCGCTACAAAAAAAAAAAATCTCCACCGGCCAGGAATTTCCTTGGCCACGTGACGTACCAACAACGTTACGTCTTCGAACTTCGGCCGCCGCCTCTCGCGCTGGAACGTGGGAGGTCACGCCTGAAGGACACTTCCGCTTCCGTTGTGTCTACCGGAAGACAGCGAGCTGTGCTGCCTTCCGATTTTGTTTGAATTCTGCATTGGGAAGCGCTGCGCGTAGTGTAGTTTTGCCGAAATGAAGTAAGTAAATGTCCCTTGTCACAACAAAGCGGCCCAGACTAGTGCTTGTGGGAGGAGTCAAAAGTGTGACTGGGAGGGAACAGATAAAGGGGGAAAGAGCAAGCGCAGTGTTGGGGCAGGTGAAGATGTGCTGGGCAAAAGGCATATTTCTAGGCAGGCGGGGGGGGGGGGTTTGAAGCCGTGGTCAAGTGTTAAAGGAGTACTGTAAGGTCTCCTGATTAAAAGGGATTTTTAAAATACTGTATATTCTGTTTTCCTTTCAGCCCCCTAACGAAAGTAAAATTAATAAATGAGCTAAATAAAAGGGAAGCTGAATTGGGAATACAAGACAAAGTTTCCTGGCATGCTGAGTATCGAGACAGTGCTTGGATTTTTCTTGGTGAGTTTTCGTTTCAATTGTTAGTTATTTCAGAAGTGGTAAAGAAAAAAAGACTTTTATTGGTGTTGCCTTACTTGAAAGAAGCGCAAATACTTGGGGGTTTGATCAGATTAAATGTTTAGCTTTGTTTTGTTGTAGTTTTTTAAATAATTGAGTTGCAGCTTCTAGGCAGTTCTTCAGCAATCTGCCCCTGACCAGACCCAGAAGGAAAACCCCAATCTCATTACTGCTGCAGGTTGTCTTTGACCTCTGGTCTGTGAGAGAAGCTTGAAATTATGAATGCCGTCTCTCTCTCACTGGAAAACACAAACTGTTTGTCTTGGCACTTTGCTGAGCCCGGAGAGGATTTGCCTGCTTCCATGAGGGAAACAAAGCAAGTTCAGCTTTTGGCTACAAGGTATCATGGAAGGAGACTTTTCTTATGTGCCATGCTCTCCAGCGATAATGGATCTCATCTGTCAGCCAGAATGCAGGGAGGGACTGGGAGCCGTGTACTTAGTTTTATGGTGAGAGAAATCTTGGGGGCTGAGCCCCATTTACTCTTTCTCCCTGCTGTTTTTTTTTTTTAAATCATTTATTTAATATTTTCAATAACCTGTAACAGTAACAAACAGTAGCAAAGAGTCTACTCCCTGCTGTTTTAAGGACTTTGATATACATTATACAGTGAGCTAATGCATAATAAAGAAATGCTTTCCTGCTTCAGACAGCTTGGTGCCTCTTTCCCCCTCCCTGAACGGTCACTTGTCGAGCAGTGTGACATTGAGCAGATCTGGGTGTGATGACATCTTGACTGATAAATCCCCTGCTGCTGATTTGGGTGGCTTGGTTGCCATCTGTAAACTTAAGCACTTTTGCAGGCTTCAGAGGGGCTATTTAACACACACACACACACACACACATTTATATATACAGCTTGCATCGTCCTCTGTTTCTCTGTGTTTATGGAGAAAAGTGTTTATTTTACAGGAGGCCCCTGTCATAGGAGGCCCCTGTCATAGGAGGCCCCTGTCATAGGAGGCCCCTGTCATAGGAGTCCCGCAAGGTTCTTCATTATCTCCGACTCTTTTCAATATTTACCTTCTTCCTCTCTGCCAACTTCTCACCGACCTCAATCTAAAGTATTTCCTATACGCAGATGATATTCAAATCATCATCCCCATCAAAGACACATACTCTAAAACTCTTGACTTCTGGGAATCATGCCACCTGAAAATCAAACAACTACTCAACAGCCTTCACCTCATCTTAAACTCCTCCAAGACAGAAATCCTACTCATCTCTCCTGAGAACAATAGCTCTAACTCTTCTCTTCCTACCAACCTACCTACCTCACAAGTTAGAGACTTAGGAGTGATAATAGACAACCGGCTAAACTTCAAAGCACATATCAACAAAACAACCAAAGACTGTTTCTATAAACTCCATGTCCTGAAAAGGATAAGACCTCTCTTCCATGCTCAAGACTTCAGAACGATCATCCAAGCAGTCATCTTCTCAAAATTAGACTATTGCAATTCCCTATTGCTAGGTCTGCCCTCATCCTATTCCAAACCATTACAGATGGTTCAAAATTCAGCAGCCCGACTACTAACAGGCGCAAAAAAGAGAGACCACATAACTCCCATCCTGAAAGAGCTACATTGACTACCCGTATACTTCCGTATCATGTATAAAGCCATGTGTGTCATCTTCAAAACTATACATCAACGCATCTCCCTCGATCTTCAAATCCCCCTCCAAGCATACAATTCGACAAGACCTACCAGAGAAGTTTACAGAGGCGCCCTCCAAGTTCCTCCCACGAAAACGACCAGACACATTACCCTCAGAGATCGGGCCACCTCCACAGCTGGCCCTTCTCTATGGAATTCCATTCCTACAGATCTCAGACTAGAACCATGCCTCCTAACTTTTAGGAAAGGACTTAAGACTTGGTTATTCAAGCAAGCTTTCCCAGACACAATCTAATGACACAATCCAAGGACTCCCCAAAACATTCAACCATTAACAATACCATTTGTACATAGTATTTAATTAATTTAATTTGTATTTTGTCTAACCAGTTATTCTTTCCTATCTCTTCCTTCTTCTCCAAGTTCTGTGACCCTTGTTAATTGTAACTGTTTCCTTCGATCACCACAGTTTTAGTTTGATGTATTTAATGCACCCCGTTTCATGTAAACCAGCAAGATATGTCCTCATGATTGCCAGTATATAAAAACCTTAAATAAATAAATAAATAAATAAACAATGTGTCCTTCAGAGCAGATAAGCCAATCACATACACTGCCTTGTCAGAAAAGTTCATCATCCTTGCATCTGAAGGCCAAGTTTCCATTTTCTGATGTCAGAGAATCCAGTAGTTAAAATTCAAGGTTCACCCCTACAGGCCTGTAATTGGGAGGTGGCAATCTACTGCTCAGGAAAAGCCATATGATGTACAGCATAGCATTTGTAAAGATACACTTAGGGCACACATGTAGGGGAGAGTTTTCCCCAAAACGCCACTCCTATAGTAAAGCATGGTTGTGGTGTTAGCATTATGTTGTAGGATGTGAAGGCTTATGCAATCAAGACTTTGTGTTTTTTATTAATTATTTTTGGAATATTTCAATTGTTCTTTCATGCATTTCATGCATTTTGATTTTGTGGTTTCTAGACAGAATGGGAAAAATGTACAGCCGTGTACATTTACAAGGCACTGTATATAACATACTCATTTAATTCCAGGCTCCACTGCTAAGGCCATATCTTATCTGGCAGTCATGGACTGCTTGTACAATAATGCGCCTTATTCAGCTCATTCTATTTTTATTTTGTCTTCTTTGGTTCTCTAACTTATGGGTAAATGGACAGAAGGACCCCCTGGTGGATCTGGCCAAAAGAATAATATTTGCCAGTCTGGCTGGGACATAAAACATTTCTCTGGTGGCTTTGGTATTAGGGAGAACCACAGTAGCATAGCTTGATAGGGAGATGTTCAGTGGTAATGCTCTAGACACTATGGAAGCTTTACACTATCTGTGATCTACGCCCCAGTCTGCCTACAACCTGCTAATGACAACCATTTCACTATGTCAAAAATGCACAATTTTACAGAAATGTCTCATTACTTTTATCCTTATGTTTGCTGCTACTTTTGGATTAAGGTGTGTTGCCTTCATTTTGGGGCTTTACTGGCATCTTTGAATGCTGCCTTCTGTTTTCTCTCTTTATCTATTCAGATCTTCAGCCTGTCTTATGTACAGTATACCAGTATTGCCTAGGGATATGGAAGAGTTTACTTATATTTATTTTCTAATATTTCTTAGTTTCCCAATGGCAGAACATTCAGGGCAGGGTACAGTACTCCAGTAAAATACCTAAAAGTCAAAGGTAATAAAAATATTAAATAGCAGAAAATATCATAGCAAAGCCATAAGAAAAACAATAGGCATACTTTCTTAGCACATGCAGGTAACGGACATTTTACCTGACTTTCACCATGGTTCAGGTTAATTCTTACAGGGTCACAATGTACAAGAGTAAATTTTGTTCTTGATTATCCAAGATGCTTATGCATCCAGTAATTCAGGCAGAGATCTATATAGTATTGGATCATCTTTAACTTTAAAATGGGAGGGTGTAAGTCTTCATGTTTGATTTGGTAACTCTACTTTTCTGGAGAATCCAGTTTTGGCAGATCATGTTAGGGCAACTGTGAAATACTTTAACAATTCATATGAAATTTTGCCTGCTATTACATGGGATACTTTTAAAGTAACTCTTAAAGGAGTAATAATAAACTTTAATGCTGGAAAGAATAGGTTAGGGAAGCAGGAACAGCATACTTTGGGATGTGACATCACACTTATAAAGAACTAATTCATCAACAGGAAAGAACACCTTGTTGCAACTTGAGAAGCTGAAATACTTTTGAAATATAGAATGTGCATTGTTTAAGATGTTAACCCTCAAATTAAGCAGTCATGAAAAAGTTAAACTACACGGTGAATCACTGTTTTTTATTTACTCAGCAGTTTCCTCCTGCTTCCTTGGGCTTCCAGCTCAATCAGAACCAGGGATATTTTTCCCCTATTTCATATCCCTTCATCTTACTTTAATTCCAGTTGTTGTAACAACAATCTTTGATCTACAGCCATGCATCAGGACTCCATCTGGGAGCTGTGTACTCACGGCACCTAAATCTGACCACTGGGTGTCACTGATGAATAGTGATTATAATTTCCTTCCCCAAGGGCTGGGAACACTGCCTCTGCAGCATCCCCAGCCCTGGTTTATCTAGGGAAATCAAACCCATATCTCTCTGCATGGCCGTGCACAGCACTGCCACTGAGTCACCAGGCTAGTCTTGGGCAGTCAGTTTCTTTAGAGTCCTTATTCCACAGATAATTCCAGGGTATTTTGTAGTATCTAAGCACAGAATTACAAAAGATGAAGGTTTTTTGGCTGCGCTGATTTCATTAGATGCTGAAGAGACTTTAGAGTGGAGTGGGAATATTTATTTCAGATTTTAGTTTTTGGAAAATCCTTTGTGCAAATGATATGCACTACATTGGGCCTTGAGAGCAATATTTTTTGTGACTGTTCTTTCAGATTCTTTAATTCTGTGTAAAAGTACTAGATAGTTATGTCCTTAATATTTGTTTAATCTAGCCCTAGAACCTTTAGCAGTTGCTATTTCTCTCTCTTTCTCCCCCCACCCCCCTCTCCTTTCCATGGAGTGTTGCTTGCCTAGCACTTCCCCTCCAGAATACAGGCAAATATGGAGCAAGTAATACAGGTCTTGGCTACCGGGTAGCAACAGTTGCAAATGCTTTGCAGGTCCAGATCGACCAGCAGCACCCGCTATGGGATCAAGTGTCTCAGCAGAACACCATACTGACTCAAGTAGCACTGGCAGTGCAAACAGCGGTGACTAAAACCACCTTCCTTGGCTACGGCCTTACTGACGATGACTCCCAGAGAGGACTGTTAAGCTGCTTTCCAGACCACGAACCCCAATGGCACAGCCAAGGTACCTGGAAGTTAAAACCACCATTCTTTAGTGATCTGGGCTCACCCCAAGACCTATCAACAAAGCTTCTGGTCCAGCTTCTTTGCAGCCTGGGGAGAATCCAAGAAACATTTTCCATCGACTTTGATGTCGCCCGAAAGTGGCTCCACCCAGAGGGGAAAACTGGTGAGGAGGTCACCTAGACAATTCTCTTGCAGCAATTCCTAGGTGGCCTCAGAAGACCCATGAGGCAGTGGGTCTACCAACAACTGAATCTGACACTGGAAAAGGCCTTAGAAGTGACAGAGGCCTACTACCAGCCTCACTCTATGCCAGAAACAACCGGGAAGGGCCTAGAGGCCAGCAAGATCCTAAGACTCAAGAGGCTTCAGCTGCCAGAAGAGCCAGTCCAAACGCAAATTGTAATACCAGTGCCTAACTCGGGGAGTCATTCCCTCCCCCCCCCCCCCCAATGTTCCACTGGTGGAGAAAGCAGCCATTTTGCCCAGGACTGCCCACAACATGAAGAAGCTATGGAGATTAATGCAGTTACACCACACTATTGTCATTTTGCGGACATTCCCTAGCAAGAGACCAGCACTTTTCTTATTTCTGTAGAAATAGATGGCACTTCAATACAGGCCCTGAGAGATTCAGGAAGCATGAGGACCTTCAATTGACGTGAGTTAGTGAAACAGGTCCAAATTAATTATGAGCATGTGGTACTCTTGACAACCACAGGCAATATCCAGCTTGCCAAATGGAGTTAGACACCCGGAGGCCAAGATAAACTAGAAGTAGGAGTTCTGTCATGGATCCCCTATCCTAATTAGACAGACTGTCTGAACTTTAACAGACTCTGGACCCTGCTCACGATGGAGACACCCAACATCAATGATTAGCATTCCTCGAACTCTTCCCCATAGAGAGATGGACTTGTTTTCTAAAGTCCCAAAAATGCCAAAGTCCCGGAGACAATAGAGACAGGACAAGTATAGTTTTTGCAACTGAATAAGAGACCGAGGAGGCAGCTACTTCAGAGTCATAGGAAGGTTTGCCAGCCAGCTCAAATCTCATGCCTGACCCTTTAACTGGGTAACTGTGGGTAAACCAGGCCCAGAGGGAAGATGAGTCTTTTAAGTGGGCTAGGGAGCACCTATAGTCGGTAAGATGGTTCCAGGAGCTCCAGATACTGTGCCGGATTCTCTGTATTTCATAATGAAAAGAGACTTGCTATGGAGGGAGAACTGATAGAACGACTCTTAGTCCCCAAGGCCTGTTGCTGGAAATCCATGCAGTTAGTGCATAGTCACCTACTAAGGGGGTTATCTGGGCGAGGAAAAACACCAAGAGAATTTTGGCCCAATTCTGTTGGCCAGGGATATATAAACATGGTCAGTGGTATTGCCAGTGCTGCACCTCTCATTCTCATGCCCATAATTGAAACCCCTTTAGAAAGGGTGGGCTATGGACCTTGTGGGGCCATTAATAAGAACCACTAGAGGAAATGATTCTGGATTAGGTCTCGAGATACTCTGAGGCCCTAGCATTGAAAAATTGGCAACTGCCTTCATGGAAATTTTCTCTCGGGTAGGGCTACCCAAAGAGATCCTGACTAACCAAGGAACCCCGATTTTTGTCTCGTAAGTAATGAAGCAATTCTGCAGCCTGCTTAAGGAGAAACTTTAAGCACGTCCGTGTACAATCCACAGACTGATAGCCTGGTGGAACATTTCAATAGAACAATTAAGCAAATGTTGTGGACGTTCATAGATGAAGATGGCAAAAATGGGGACTTGCTACTACTCTGTGAATCTTTGTAGTTAATTTATAAAATGTATCTTCTGATATTAAGCATTGTTGTTCAAAGAACCATGACTAACCTAATTCGATTGAGATTGTTGTTGATCATAATCACTTTATAAGCATTACAACTTTTTTTTTTTTAGGAGGGTTACCATATGAATTAACAGAAGGAGATATTATTTGTGTGTTTTCACAGTAAGTTAAACATTATTATTGAATTTAATATACCATCTGTAAAGCAATGTATTCAAGCTACTTACAACAAATAAGAACATATAATCAGTCAAAATATGTAAAGATAAAATATTAATATACAATGGTGAAAGTGTCATGAGACACAAGGTCTGCCACAAAACTTGTTAGCACTCATAGATCTGAGTATACAGCTATGTTTTTACTTTTCTGAACTTCATAACATTCAGTTCTGTATATCGAAAGGTAAGGCGTTGCAGAGGAGTGGAGCTAGATATCTAGTGACATCTAGCCTGACTTTAAGGTAATTAACTGTAGTTGTTAAAACTCCAGTGTGTTTATTTTGTGTTAAGTTTACCTGCTCACAGGATGCCGCAATCATGCTGATGCTGGGCTTCCTCTAGGCACATGTCTAGCTTTAAAGGCTCCATGGCGAGAGCCTCTTCAGCCAGTGCCGGGAGATAACGTCGCACAGCTGGGTATTTAAACCCCAGCCTTGCAACAGACTGATGCCTTGGCAGCTGATCACCTGCAATCCCTGCAGAGTGAGTTACTGCTTCCTACATTCCTGATCCAGCCTGCATCTTCTCTCCTAGCCCAGCCTGCCTCATCCTTCCTGCCCTGTGGTCTTCATTCTTCCCAGTGTTTTCCACACCTGCCCTTGAACTGACTACCAGATTCAACCATAGCCTGAACTTTGACTATCCTTGCCAACTGCCTGCCATTGACCTTGGCCTGGACCTTGACCACCCATCAGCCTTTGGCCCTAGCCATGATAGGGACCTATGCTATTACCAACTCCCACGAGACTCACGCCTAAGTCCTGCTGGCCCCTGAAATCCGAGGGCTCAACCCAAGGGAAAAGGGGCTGCTATAGGTGAAGCTCCAGATCAGTCTCTGCCCAGCCTAGACCTGACAGCTGTCAGGGAGGACCTACAGGGCCTTCCCTGTAGGTTGAGCAAACCTCCTCATAGAAACAAGGGTCCACAAACCTTACACTTTATACACTGATTCCCAGCAGAAGTGTTTGACATTACTCTAATCTTCTCACCTAGGCACCTGTAGAATAAGCACCGCTCAAAGGACAGGCACACAAAAAATGCTTAACTTGGACGCACAAGGAAGTGTGAGCCTGGACGCACAGCTAGACGCACACGCCGAACCGACAGTCCTGTAAAGGGCAGCCTAAGAAGCGTGTGAAAAGCTGTTGAGGCCTACCTCCCCGTGGGGTTAAGAGAGAGCATGTGTGTGTGTGCAAGAGAGCTGGGTGTGATTAAGAGCAAGTGTGTAAGAGGAGAAAGTTTGCAAATACAATGTATCCTCCTCTCTGCCTGCTAATTCCTGACAATCTCAGGGCTCTTGAAAATCAAAAGTTGCAGGTAGGGAGAACAGAGGACTTATTAATCTTTATTAATTTAATGATTGGGTCTTTTTGTCTATTTTTGTTCTTAATTATTGGATGTTCTATACATCAGCTGTTTTGATGCAATTTGTTTTTATTTGTATGGCTTTACTACTATTGATCTTTTATTTATTTATTTTATTTATTTAATGAGTTTTATATACCGTCATTCGGAAACGTCAAAATAACACCATCATAATGGTTTACAGAATAAGGTTACAGGGATAAGGGGGGGTTAAACAAGGGTTGCAAAGTACAAACTGTTAAGCATAGGGGATAACGTGTGTAAGGAAATGCTTTTGTTTTTCTATTGTTGCACTGCATACAGAGTCTGGCTTTTTGCAGTTTCCGGTTCAGTTTTTGTGTGGCCGTGCTATTTATGGTCTCTCTATTCTGTGTTAGGTGAGGGTTTGTTATATTCTGCACATGTGACTAAGATGTAGGTTCTGTGTAGGGATTTTTAGCAGCCAGTCTTGTTCTGTTTTCCTAATAGGAGGTGTATTGGTGTGTTAGGGACTGATGTAATATTTGCAGTGTTGCATTTTCACAAGGGGGGTTGTTAACTGAGTGCTGGTGGTTAGTGCTTTTCTGGTATGGGAGATTAACTGCTTATGTAATTCCTGTTCAGAGAGAGTACTCATCTTTTGTATCACTCTTAATAAAATACCTAGGCTTTTTTTTTTTTCTTTGTAGCATGTGTGTTGCCTGTCAGCTGTCGTGCTAGGAAAAAGGTTGAGAACTACTATCTTAGAGAAATAACCATGAACTCTCCCTTTTGAAGGCTGCCTCCGCATCCCCAGCCAACCCAAGAAGCAGAAGACCCAGCTTTGAGATCAAACTGGGGACTTTCCTCCCGGCAGTGCATAGCACTGCCACTGAGCACTGGACTGGCTCAGCATAGCACTTACTGTCTTAAATGAATTTTGCAATTAGAAAAGTGGCTTGGAAATGCTGACTGAGTAGTCAGGAGAGTAAAGGTTTTGCATTTTGGGGCCCTAGAACTTGTTCACAAATTTCAAACCCTATGATTACAAAAGATGCTCAAGTTATAACTTCCTGATTTTTATAGAATTGCTTATGTTTATAATCTAATCTTTTGGTAATAGGTATGGAGAAATTGTGAACATTAACCTGGTGCGAGATAAGAAGTCAGGAAAATCCAAGGGATTCTGCTTTCTTTGTTATGAAGATCAGAGAAGCACTATTCTAGCTGTGGACAATTTCAATGGGATCAAGGTTGGTACCTATAAAAATAACTTTCCAGCTCTAGGCCTAAGACCCCTCAGAATATATCAAGCATTTGTTCTAACTATAGAAAAGTGTGTAAAATGTGTATCTGCCAAAGTCCACGAAAGAGTCCCGGAAGTGGAACCATATGTTAGTTCACCCTAATAATGGGAAAAAGTATTGCCTAAATAAATGGCCATCATATTTAAAATATTCATAGAATGTGCGATTCAGGGCACCTGAATCGCATGTTCAATTGATACAGGGCTAGAGAACCTTTCATTTTGACCAGCTTTATGTGGACCATTACACGCCGTCTCCTCTAGGCCACCAACTTGACCCTCACTTGCAGACTTCTCATTTTCTTCACAAGTCTCCCATGTGGAGAAATCCTGTGTGAAATCCAAGAAGATTGCATCAAGCATTCTTCCTCAATCCAATTCTCTAGTCACCCAATCAAAACAATCAGTCAGATTTGTCTGACAGGACTTTCCTCTGGTGAATCCATGCTGCCTTGGATCCAGCAAGCCACCTGATAATAGATGGGTCACTGTCCTTTCCTTCAGCAGCGTCTCCATTACTTTTCCCACCACTGAGGTGAGGCTAACAGGCCTGTAGTTTCCAGCCTCCTCTCCGCTACCATCCTTCTGAAGAGGGACCACACCTGCACGTCTCCAATTTCATGGCCCCGATCCCATTTCCAGGATCCTGGGGGCCAGTACTGAGGAATAAACTTCCAAAAGGCATTAGGAAGGAAAATGTATTAAAAACCTCTGGAAAGAAATTGAAGACCACCTTATTTAAGGAGGTTTTCAAAATGCTATTGTGATTGCAAATGATGGATTTTTATACCGTTTGATGGAGAAACTGCAATGATTTAAATGGAGCAGCCTTGGAGGGAATGGGGAAAGCCATCGGGGCTCCCCTAGGGCTAGGTGTGCACCCCCTTGCGCGCGCCGACCCTGGATTTAATAACATGCGCGCGGCAGTGCGCCGGGTAGCGCGCACAAATGTACCCCGTGCACGCTCGTTTAAAAATCTGCCCCATTATGTTCTCATGCTGATTTATTTCAATAATGAAGATCTATTTGCTATAAGGGTGATTTACCACCTGCTTGTTTTTATGCAGATAAAGGGAAGAACAATTCGTGTGGATCATGTAGCCAATTATCGGCCCCCTAAGGACTCTGAAGATATTGATGACATAACAAGGAGCTTACATGAAAGAGGCTGTGGTGTTAAAAGTCCCCCACCCTCTTCATCCGAATCCTCCGACGAAGAGAAGCTTGAGACACCAAGAAAGAAGCATAAGAAAGGTGATTGTGTCACTTGCATCTTGTATCCCACAGTAGAGCTAGGGCTCCAGTCTTTCTTTTAATTGGCTCTGAATTTGGTATAGTTTGTATTTGATTTCCTGGTTGCAGTAGCTTCTCAGGTACTGTAAAACAGTGGTTCTCAACCTTTTTTCTGTCAGGACACACCTGGGAGATGATGCTTACATGCGTGACACACTGAACATGTGACCATCATGAGACTTAATGTAAGCACATGCTCTGCATGCACAGGAGTCCCCCGCTCCCTAACAGTGGGTGCAGAGCAGAACTCAGACATTTCCCTGTACAACTCGCCATACAAAAAAAGATATTCTGATGTCCTCTCAATAACAGCATCACAAACTCCCTCTATAACCAGGTACACTGTAAAATAATACAAACCAACCCCACTCTGTACATGTCTATCAAACCCGCCAGATCTCAGCAGCACTAACTCCAAGAAATGGAACAGCAATAGCCCTCCCCATGAAAAGGCAGCAGTTCAGCACCAGTGCAATATCATATTGAGAAAATACACCAAACAAGGCTGATACAAACCTCTAGTAAAGTAGCTCATCTCAGTCACATACACACAGCACGGACGGACCTGCCTTCACCTAATATAGAATAAAAGACCACAAACTACAAATGTGGAATCAAAACTTGGAATGGAAACCCCAAGACCTCCTTCTGCATGCAGTGCAAAACTGGAGACTAGAAACAAAATTATATTTCCTCCTATACTAAACAAAGTTCAAAGAGAGAACTACTGCATATTCTCAAAACTGACATAGTATGGCCCTTGTATCCAGTCACTCCCCTCCATGCCCCCCATCACCCCTCATTTCTCCCAACTACTCAATCATCCCTTCACATGCTCATATCCCTGTCCAACATTCCCGACACCCCCACCCCACATCCTCTTCCCCGTGCTCCCTCTCTCCCCTGCTCAACTCTTTCTGCCTCTCTCCTTCCCTACCCAAAATACCTCTGGCCACCTCTTTCCTACCCCTTCCTGCTAAGCATCCCCCGCTCCCCTCTCCCTCAACCCAGCCACCCCACACCTCCATCTCTCTTCCCTGCCCAGCAGCCCCCAACCTCCTTTCCCCCTCCTCCTGGCTCCGAGCCTGCAGAAAAGACTTGTCCAATCCAGAGCTGTCTCCTTTATCAGCAGCAGATGAGGGCAAGAAGCATTGAGGAGAGGAAGATGAGGCAGCAGCAGCAGCTTTCACATCCAGGCCCCATGGGCATCAGCAGCCTCACTGCCAGGCCAGGCAGGGGAAGATCAAGTTGGTGTCCTGCCGGGCCCACATGAACAGGAGTTGGTGATATCGCACTCTAATCTGGGGGAAGGAGGAAGGGAACAGCCTCCCACTGGCCAGGAAGAGGAGAAGGAAGAAGGAAGCAAGAGCAGCTTCCTGTCCTATCCAATAAAAGAGAAATCAGCCAGCTCTTGCTCAGTCTTCTGCTGGCTCTGGGACTCATCTGTTGAGAATCATTGCTGTAAAACATAACAGGGGCTCCTTAACATGGTACTTTGATCCTCATTTTATTGCTCTTTTTGGCTAATTATTTGATGCTATATCTTTAATACCAAATCATTCTAATCTTTCCAACAGCACATGGTCCACCACATTGAGGGGCGGATTTTAAGAGCCCTGCTCGCCGGTGAGCCTATTTTACATAGGCCTACCGGCGCGCGCAGAGCCCCAGGACTTGCGTAAGTCCCGGGGTTTTCTGAGGGGGTGTGTCGGGGGCGGGCCCGAACTGCGGGGCGTGTTGGGAGCGTTCTGGGGGCGGGCACGGGGGCGTGGCTATGGTCCGGGGGCGTGGCCGCGCCCTCCGGACCCGCCCCCAGGTTGCGTCCCGGCGCGCTAGCGGCCCGCTGGCGCGCGGGGATTTACGTCTCCCTCCGGGAGGCGTAAATCCCCCGACAAAGGTAAGGGGGGGGGGTTTAGACAGGGCCGGGCGGGGGGGTTAGGTAGGGGAAGCGAGGGCAAAAGAAAGTTCCCTCCGAGGCCGTTCCGATTTCGGAGCGGCCTCGGAGGGAACGGGGGTAGGCTGCGTGGCTCGGCACGCGCCGGCTATACGGAATTGATAGCCTTGCACGCGCCGATCCAGGATTTTAGTAGATACGCGCGGCTACGCGCGTATCTACTAAAATCCCGCGTACTTTTGCTGGCGCCTGATGCAATCAATCAGAGCTCCCAATCCGTTTCTGACCCCTGCCATGCCCACCCTTCCCACCTTGGATATTTGCACTCAAGATGCACGAGACTGCACTTTTTTTGCACTGAACCTTAACTGTCAAGCGCTCAACTACCCCTTCCTAGATCACGTCTCATTCTGTCTTCTTCCTTAAGGGCATCCGGTGTGTTGCAGACTTGTTGTTGTCAGCAAACTTTGCAAAATGTTCTTTCTAATATATTACTACTTAATATTGCTTTCGAAAATATTGAACAGAACCTGCATTAGGACAGATCCCTGAGGCAAGCAACTGAAAACCTTTGTTCCCAGTAAATTTCATTTCTCACCATTCCTTGGTTATCACGCAACTAGTTTTTAATCTAACTCTCTGCTTTGGGGCCCACACTGAAGCTGCTCAGATCATTATTTATGAGCCTGCTATGTGTGAGTATCGACAGCTTTACTGAAATCAAAGTTAACCACTTCTAGCACGTATTGTTGATCAGGGCTGGTTTTACATCTGCAGCAGACTGACTCCTATAAAAGAGCTCATCTGAGCAATTGAAATTGTATTATTTTTCTCTATATAAAAGTATGGACACTGCCACTTTTCATTGGGTCTTAACTCTCCAAATCTGACATTTTTTTTTAGACTTTATGAAAGATTTTGATTTTGAAAGCATTTATCCCAAATCTTCATTTTTGGTTTTTTTTTAATTTGTGAATTTTTGCACCTATATATTTTTTCTTAAAGAAATCATTCAGATAGAGCAGAGTAAAATGAAATTTGGAAATAAGAACAGTAGAAGGATAATGAAGCATATTTACTCATAGGGAAATTCTGTTGCCAAAATATTTAAAATTCTGCGTATTTTGTATCTGAATAACTCAGTTATCTATTACTGTTTTTCAATACTGAAAATTTGAAATATAGTACGGAAAAAGTTATTCCGGCACACAGTATCCTTCGGAAATACAGCAGTGCTTCATAATAAGGTAGTGGAGCCCACACAAAGTTGCTGCCTCCCTCCCTGCATGGCCCAAAGCCATCTCCCACACAGACTGCTGCTGCTTCCTCAACCCACTGTCCTTGGGTTGTAACTCCAGCTTGGCAGTTGGCCCAATTCTACCTAGAAGGGGGCGTTCTGGGTCAAGCCTGCATTGTGCAGAATTCCCTTAGGAGTAGTATTTTAGGTTATATGTGTTTTGGTGTGCAGCGACAGTCATAAAAGCAAATGGGATGGTGGGTAGGAGGGAGGGGTTGATAATTCTGAGAAATTTGTGAATTTTTTTACAATTTCGGGACTTTTGAAACTTGCACATTAAGGTCAGCTACGTTTAGCTGTTTACTTGTCAAGGCACATGTTGCTCTTGTCCGTACACGGTTGTATCTCTTTTTCTACATTCACAATAAAATGTTATTTATAAAAAAAAAAAAGCAAATAGGATATTAGGAATTATTAGGATAGAAATGGAAAATAAAAACAGAAAATATCCTAATGCCTTTCTATTGGTTGATGGTGCGACAGCATCTTGAGTAATCTGTGCAGTTCTGGTCGCCTCATCCCAAACAAGATAGAGCAGATCTAGAAAAACGTACAGAGAAGTGCGACCAAAATCATAGAGGATGGCTTCCCTGTGAGGAAAGACTAGGGTAGGGTAGGGCTCTTCAGCTTGGAGAGGAGATTATGATAGAGGTCTATAAAATCATGAGTGGAGTGAAATGGTAAATGGGGAACAGTTGCCTGAGGGGATGGCCCATGAGGCTAATAATTAGGTCATTTAAAACAAATTGGAGAAAATGTTTTCACTTGGCACACAAACTCTGGGATTTGTTGCCAGAGAAGGTGGTGAAAGCTGTTAGTGTAACTGGGTTTAAAATGAGTTTAGACAAGTGCCTGGAGGAAAAGTCCTTAAACTATTAGCCACGTAGACGTGGGAAAGCCGCGGTTTATGAACAGGAAGGATCCTACAGGTTACTTGTGATCTAGAAGGGCCACTGTCTGAAACAAAATGGTGGCTTGATGGACCTTTTAGTCTGACCCAGGATGGAATTTGTTCTTAAGTAATGGGGATTGAATTTATATATTTTTAGCCTGCCTTTTCAAATAATGTGCAAGCATTATTGATTCAGATACAATAAATCTGTCCCAAAAATCTTACTATCTACGTGAGTACCTGCAGCAATGGGAGCTAAGGTGACTTGCTCAAGGTCAGTGTCAGTGGGAGGAGTAGGATTTGAATCCTGGATCTTAACACGTTTCGGTAATATAACACTGAACGTAAATAAATGTGGCATAACTATCATACAGACATCACAATAACAAACATGTCACAGTACAATTTATTTGTATTTTTATTAACAATCTTATATTTTTTGTGTGTGTGTGTATATGTATATGTATATATACACACACACGACCCAATTAAAATAAAGATTATTAAAAAAATCCAAAAACCACTGGAAGTAAACTGTTTGTTGTGGTGTCTTAAGACATTTGTCCAATCACAAGGGTGGAAAAGCAGGTTATAGGAGTGATGGAGCATCGCTGACTAACTAGTATCTTAACAGTCTAATTCAGGTACATAGATTGTTACTGGTACTGTCGCATGAATATATGGAATGTTATGGCATTGGCCAATAAGATTGGAAGATGCAATCCAGGAGTGTACTGCAATTGTAAGCTTCATTGAGCTGGGTCCTGTTTAGTATTTCAAATGTGCTCATGTTTTGTTTCAGATAAAAAGGAGAGAAAGAAGAAAAAGAAAGAAAAGAGAAAACTGAAACATGAGAAGCTGGCGCCTGCGGATCAGCTAATTTCAGATTCACAAGGGTGTGACTTAACACACAAGCCTAGGATTAAAGAGGAAAAAGATGATGGTGGTTACGATAAGTACGCCACGAGAAGTCAAGAGGCCCCGAGTGTGCCCAGCAACTTGCAGAAGGCAGGAGGAAACTGGAATGGAAATAAACACTCAGAAAGGAAAGATGTTCGAAGCTCTCATAGAGGAGACAGTACTGAAAGAGGATCCAGGAAAGAAAGTGAGAGAGACCTTCAGAGGGATGATAGGTGGAAGGACCAAAGAGAGCATCAAAAATACGACAGGTGGAAGGATCAGAGACATGACCAAGGGCCATCTGATGGCTGGATAGAGGAAGACCGAAAGAACATCAGCAGCGGCTACAGAGAGGATGAGAGGAGCAGAAAGTTGCAAAAAATCAAGGAGTCGCAGAGGGAGAAATATGAAAAATCCAATACACACTCTAGTAGACAAGGGGAACATTCCTTCTCATCAAAGAATCAGAGTTCCATTAATAATAGAGATAAATCTGAGCTAGATCGTAAAGATCGCCACTACTGAGACCATCATCGGTGAGGTTCTGAGTACATACGCTGCTACATGGGGAATTGTACAGTTCCTATGTAATAATGGTATGGTAGTGTTACAGTAACATGGCCATGGATAATCCCACATCTGTGCATGTACACAGTAGTCATAGGCCTGTGGATACTCCTATGCATTCTTACATATAAGAGCTAGACCACATGCAGATTTCTGTCAACAATAACACACGTGTGAGTACTGCTTGTACTAAATACTCCCAAAGTGTGTGGTGTGTTTGTTTTGCCTTTTTGAGAAGGATATTCAAATTATATAGAGTTGCTTTCTTTTCATTTTTTGCTGATTACTGAGCTTTTTACTTTTTTTCTGGTTTTTATTTTTTTTATTTAAGATTGTATTGTGGTTTTTCAAAAGCATTGAAATACATAAGTAAAATAACCTGGTACATACTGTCAACCTCCATGGTATCATTTTAATCCAATTATAAATGCAATAATAATAGTTACAATTACAAGGCTCTATGTCCCCCCCCCCCCCCCCCCATGGGGAGATGAGTTGATAACTTAATATAAGCGTGGAAGTACTTACAACACCTGAATAAGTGAGCATATTATTGCATAATAGAGCTTCCCACCAGCCCTTTATTCACATACCTAATAATGGTACCATCTAGAGCATAGTTCGTCCATTATATAATCCAAATAACCTCATTACGATGCTAGGGGTTTCCACATCCTGTGAAAGGAAGCCACCCGGTTATATTTGACCGCAGTGAGAGATTCTAATCTGCGATAACCCTTCAGGCGAGCCTCTACCTCAGGCAGTATGGGGATTGTGTCTGATTTCCAGCGCTGTGCTACCGCTGATCTAGAGGCGGAAAAGACATATCTACAGGGTTTCTGCTGAAAACGATCCAGCTCTTTCATGGGGACGTTCAGCAGGACAACTTGGATGTCCATGGGCACAGGGATATTCAAACATTTGCTCAGGCAATCTAATATCGACTGCCAGAAAGGAGTTATCTTTGGACACTGCCACCATATATGTATCTACGAGCCCACTTGCTGACACTCCTGCCAACACATGGGGGAGATTGATCGGTATATTTTGTGCAGCTTCTCGGGAGCTCGATGCCATCTGTGAATCATCTTAAAGCTATTTTCCTGCAGTCTGGCCGAGATGGAGCTTTGACTAGTGGCCCTATATATCTTCTCCCACACTTTTGGGGAAAGGGAGCATCCCAAGTCCTCTTCCCATTTGGTAACATGACTAGCAGGAAATGGCCCCGGTGAGTTAAGCAAATTGTATAGTTTAGTTCCCTGTACGTACCCGGATCAGTCTAGACCCTGGGTTATGCCTCCCTTCCAGCAGATGGAGACAGAGAAAAACTTGAAAGGCACCCTGCATAACCTGGTGTGCCACCTTTATCCCTTCAGTATTTCTCTGTCTCCAGCAGATGGAGGTGGTGCAAACCCTGCAGTCTTGCCCTGTTTCTGGGGTTGGGCTATCCCTTAAAATTTAACTAAAAGCGAGATAGCTTAGAGTTTGAATCAAGCAACTTAAAAAAAACAAACTGAAGAGGCTCTGCTACAGAAGGCAGTGTACTCCCCTATCCTCCCAGAGGGTTGTTAGATCCTGCGGGGTCATCTTCTCTGGTAGCAGGTGATAGGAGCTGGGGTTGGTGAGCCTGCGGCGCTCCTGCAAGGTGATCAAAATGATAAAGGGAATGGAAATGCTACAGATGTTAGCACTCTTCAACTTGCAGAAAAGTTGGATAAGAGAAGATAGAAGAGAAGTCTATTAAATCATAAGTGGAACAGAATGGGTAAAACCAAATGTGTTTACTCTCAAAAACTGCAAAGAGTAGGGGACACTTCATGAAGTTACTAAATAGCACCTTTAAAACATACTGAAGAAATATTTTTTCACTTAAGGCACAATTAAGCTCTGGAATTAATTGCTGGTAAAGGCAGTTAGTGTAGCTGGGTTTGAAAAATGTTTTGACATGTTCCTGGTGGCAAAGTCCATAAACTGTTATTAACCAGAGAGAATTTGAGTAAAATCACTGCTTATCCTGGTTCTTAAAATTCACCTTTATGCAGTAGAAACAGGATTTACGCACACAAAGCAGGGGATTTTAAAAAGAGTGCACATCCTCCGCCAGTGCCAGTTTATCCATTAGTTCACGGGCATATCTCTAGGCAATGCCCATGTCCCGCCCAGCCCATGTACACCACCCCTTTTTTGAAACCATTTGAGCCGTCCAGGTGCACACACCTGGACGGCTTTTAAAATGCGATCAGCGGCCCGGCATGCCTTGGGCGTGTGTCTCCCGCTTTTGGGGCACGACAGGCTTTTAACATCTACCACTTCATGCACTTCTTCTATGGTGCATGAAGTCTTGCCTGTGGCTTCTCATTCTTAACGCCTACAGTTCCAATCTCCCACTATATGTTCAAGCAAGCGTATATAGGCCACCCTGTATCGTGGGTCTGCCATTAGCAGTCACTTTAAAAAGTGTCACTCTCTCGCTAACCCTGCCATCTCTTACCACCACTCGCATCCCTTCCATCATGTTACCGGGTCCCAGCTCCCGATGCAGGCCTGAAGCCTGCATCGGGAGCAGTAGCGCTACGGGGGATGCTTTTTCCCGCATCACCCTTCAGCCCCTGTTTCCCTCTGGAACGCTAACGGTGCGACACTCTATTCTCCAGCAGGCGTCTATGGTTCCGGGAGCGCGCTCTGGGCAGCGTGGGCCCCCGTGGCTCCGGCAGCGCACGCCCTTTGTCCTCCCGTCCCCCCACAGCGGCGATGAGCTCAGGTGTGGCCTCTGCGCGGACACTGCAGCTTATTGCAGTGGCACGGCGGGGGCAGTCCGGTAGTATAATGCGGGGGGAGGATGGATACTGTCTCGCGCCCTCTTATCTTAGGTCCTTCCAGTTAAACTGGGGGATGCTGTCAGCAGCTCATGGCTGTTCAGCGTCTCCCCATTCGTAGTCTCTGCGCGGGGATTCCTTTGCTCCTTGCTGAAGGTTTGACGTCCTTGGAGACGAGTACCTTGTTCTTGCAGGAGATCAGCAGTCTTTGCTCTTTCGCTGCTTTCTGTGGTGCTCATGGGCTGCACCTTTTCAACCGGGGACGAGGAAATGTGTTGCCACAGATGGTGTAGTCTGCAAGTGTTTGGGGAAATTAAGTAAGGGGGTGACTCTTATGGCGCTGCAGCTGCTACTCTAAGCTTGCTGGGCAGACTGGATGGTCCGTTTGGTCCTTTTCTGCTGTTATTTTCCATGCTTCTGTGTCTTCTATTCATACTGGTAGTTACTCATTTACCTGCTGTAGCTTCAGAATCAGACACTTTTGTCTTGCTATGTTTTAGTTTTGTTTTTATGTAGAGCCTCGCAGTAACTTTTCTGTGGGGAAGCCACTCAGGGGAACAGTAATGGGGAGTTGGGATGAAAGGGCAAAATATAAATGAATCCACGAAGCGGTAATTATGTAAAATAAAATCAGCAAAGGAAGACCAGGAACCAGATAAGTGAATGTGTGCTTATCTGCCCACCGGATGAGCGCATGTGCGCTGTATAATGGTGGAGGCGCGGTTACAGAGGGATTAGTGAGTGGGTGTTGTCATGAGAAACGGGAAGTGGCCTGCAGCTTTCATCTAATCCCTGACCTGCGGGGCACCCTGTGACAGGTCCTAAATCTAATTCACAACCTTATGGAATGATTTGTCCCCAGAGAACTTGTGTCTGTGCTGGTTGGGTGCATCCTCTTCCTCTATCCCTCTGCTAGCTCGTGCTGCTTCTTGGGCGGGTCTTTTATACCTTCAGCCACGATCATGGTATTGCAGGAAATAAATGCACATGAAATGAACAGAACTGATGGATCCTGCTGAGCTCTAATGTAGTAAAACGTTATCAGCCGTACTGGTTGGGTACAGGAGCATCTGTCGGGGTTTGAAGGAGAGAATGCTTTCCACTTGTATAAGGGGAAATCATAAGCTCTCAGCACCCCCACTATAAAAATTGTTCAAGCCCCCCTTGTTACTGTGCGTCTCTTCCAGGAGCTAACCCTCTCAGATTTAGAGCCTCCGGTAGTGTGGTTGCTGTGTTTATTTCTGTGCATCCACGTGAACTAAGTCACCATCTGAATTGTAGGCGAGACCTTTTTATTCAACTAGCAATAGATTTGTGACCAGCTTTCCAAAGTTATGCTTTGACCTGATGAAGGGAGCACAGCTTTGGAAAGCTGGTCACAAATGTATTAAGTTCAGTAACAAATAAGTTTCACCAACATCTTAACGGCTGACCTTTACTTCTGTATAAATATAGAGCAAAAACTTAATAGAGCCTGCAAGAGCTGAAAAATACAAAGAATCACTAAAATAATATAAGCAAATATCAAGAGGAGGACCTTATGAGACTGGGGAACTGGGCATCTGAAAGGCAGCTTAAAATTTAATGTGGATAAGTGCAAAGTGATGCACGTAGGGAGGAATAATCCCAACTACAGGTACACAATGCTGGGTTCTTATTGGGAAAAGGACCTTGGAGCTGCTGTGGGCAATGCTCAGGGTGAAGCTGTCAAAGAAAACAGAATGGGAAGAAGTTGGAAAAGAATAAAATGGAAGGTGACATAATGCCTATGGTGCTACCATACCTTGAGTTTTGTATGCAGTTCTGGTCATCATATCTAAAGAAAGATGTAGAAGAAAAAAAAAAACAGGAAAGGGAATGGAGAAAGACCAAACAGCTTAGGGCTTTTCAGTTCGGAGAGTTATGTGGACTGGCCACTGTGGAAGGCAGAATGCTGGGCTCAGTGGACCTTAGGTCTGATCCAGCTTATGTTCCACAGAAACCAAAGATTCTTTCCTTAAAAATATTTTGTGTTGCACAAATCCATTCGCTGGAGTGACACCAATGTGTAAAAAAAAAAATAAAAAATTCCAAAACCTTAACTATATAAGAAACTTTAGAAAGTATTTATTCCCCCTGCAGCACAGTTTGGAAGACCTTTTTCAAAGTCGGTGGAAAGGGGTGCTCACAGGACTCTCATATCCTACACGATTAGAAATGTCAAAATTCAAATAGTCAGATTGCTTTGGCTGTGCACTGTAGTGTTGAACCCTTCCCTCTTCCGCACATCTGGCTGGGGAGTGGTTTGATTAATTCAAGCCCCCAGCAGAGCCATGCAGTGGTAGCAGCCATTCCCAAATCCAAAATGAAAGGCAGCGGACAGGCCAGAGTACTGCCCCTTCATTCACGCTTGCTATTATGCACAGGACTTTCCTTCAGCTGACTCCATTTTTCATGGAAGCAGCTGATCTGCTCTGTTCCAGGCCCTGGAGCTTGCTTCTGCACTTACTGCGGTAAACAAGCCCACGGAACAAGTTTGTTTGAAGACCTTGATTATTCTTCCAAGGGACATGAAAAATACTAAGATGGAGCTGGGCCACCAGGCAGTATTTTTTGCCCTCGTGCATCTTTCTTCAAAGAAATAAATAGGAGCAGTTTGCTATAATGGGCCAACCCCCAGGCATGGGCCTGGTGGTTAAAGCAGCAGGGAAACCAGAGTTCAAATCCCACTACTGCTCCTTGTGACCGTGGACAAGGCACGTCACCCTCCATTACCTCGGGTACAAAATACTGTGCTGAAGCACAACCCTATGTGGGGCAGAAAAGCAGGAATAAGCTGAAGAAACCCCCCCCCCCCCCCACTAGTTCTCGAGTCAGACACCAGGGGGCATATTTCAGTCCATGGCTTTACACCAGGAGGGAGGCTAACGGCCCCCCTCTGGACAAAAAAAAAAACCCCATGAAAAATTCCCATGCGGCTCCTGCATCCCGCTGGAGACGCAAAAAAGAAGACCGAACCTAAAGTCACAGATGGTGCTGTGACTGGTTGTCTGAAGGTGTTTGGGCTCACGAGCTCTGAGCATATGGGGGGGGGAAGGGAGTTACTCCTGGGACCACTCCGAAGAGGGGGCAGCCGACTTCAAGGCCTGGGAGGAGGGGATGGGGCTGTAACCCAGGCAGGGGGGCCGTGGGGTTGCTCCCAGCTGCCCACCTGGGACCCCAAGGCTCGTGACTGACTAAGGGCGGGAGCGCCTCACACTTCCCGTACACGCGCTCCTAAGGAGGGCGTTCGCCACTGCCCAAAAGAAATAAAACCCCTATATGACCTAGAGATGCAACTCCAGGGAAGGCTGAAGGCCAGGGGTTACAGTACCCAGTCTGTTGCCTATTGCCCATTTCCAAGTGAACTCCTCAGTGCTGTCTCTGGCCACTGCGTGTTCAAACTCTGCTGTAATTCGTGACCGCACAATGCTGCAAAACAAGAGCCCGCAATCCTCCGGGGTTACCGCCTTCCGTTGCCGCAATCCTGGCCCTGTGGATGACGTGTTTTGCAGTAGCAAGGATGAAATGGTGCGGTGCGGCCAAAAATAAGCAGATGTGGGCTAAAGTGCACCCAGAATTTCAGGAGGGAGGGTCTTCAATCTGCAAGGGAAGGCGTCATTCTTGGACAAGGCAGGAAGATGTGAGCTAGTGTGTTCCCCTCATCCCCCGCAGAATTCGCACCCATCGGGCACCAGGGGGTGCTAGAGAGGGCTAGAAGAACTACAACTCCCAAGCTCTTAGAGGCTCAGTTTGACCCCTGGGTAGGGGAAGAAACAAAAGCAAGCAGCTGAGCATAATGAGGAGGAATTAGACACCCGGGAACCCGATGGTAATCGAAGAGGAGGGGGGGTGCCAGAGTGGTGGAGCTGGCCTAATAAGCCTGGCTCTTCCGAGCAAGAGGAGAGTGACATGGACCTAGACAGCCTAAGAGAGAGGGGTCCTCTTTATCCAGCATGGAGATAGGGTAAGTGCGCTGGTTGGGGGGGGGATGGGATATTCCCAGCCTGATAAAGGAATGTTTTGTTGTATTAAGTTATTGAAACCTGTTTGATGGAACATGATTTTTGGTTTGG
This sequence comes from Rhinatrema bivittatum, assembly GCF_901001135.1. NCBI lineage: Eukaryota > Metazoa > Chordata > Amphibia > Gymnophiona > Rhinatrematidae > Rhinatrema > Rhinatrema bivittatum. The sequence continues at coordinate 56,201,026 of NC_042629.1, read as the reverse complement.
GAGGACCGCTGACTGAACCACAAGATTGGGGGAGGTGAGAGTTGTGCAATCCTCTAGCAGGGCGGCAGCGGCTGGCTAAAGGAGAGAAGCCCGAGCATTATGTTGGTGTTCTGAAGAGCAGGGGCTATTTTACAAGGCCCAGGTGCTGGACTGGGAGAAAGGCAGCAAAGGGGGAAAAAAAAAAAAAGACTTTTTTCTGGAACAATATAAAAGTGTTTTATATAACTTATGTTTGCATGTCATTTAGGGGGAAGCTTGGCTAACTTGGTTCATTAGCCCAGCTGAAGGAGTGGCCCTAGCCAGGCTAAGGCAGCGCAGGCCTAATTTGAAGCCCGGGACTTGGAAAAGGGCTGCAGAAGGGTGCACAAGGAGCTCAGAGGCCAGAGACAGAGGTGGCCTGGACCTGAAGGAGTGGTGGACAATGCTTACTGTGAGAGCCCTCTGGGGACAGGGAAATGTCCACAGCGCCTGCATGTAATCCGCTTTGAAGTGCTTGAAAAGCAGAATATAAATAACTAAGCCTTGCACGCTGCTTTGAAGGGTTCTGAGCACATTGATACAAAGTAAGTATGGAATATGTGATAATTCAGTGACACAACCTTCCTTTTCCTGCTTGTGCTCCATCTCAGTAATGGCCCATTCTGGTCCTCCAGATCCACAAACAGCTGCTGCTTTGAGGATTGCGAAGGTTTAGAAATGAAGCCAGTTCTTGAATTAAATCCATGCAATTATAGAACGCCAGACCTGTTTGCAGCTCTGTGTCATTCTCCCTTCAGGCTCTGCAGGGAACTTTCTCTGCTCCTGCCCTGCACAGGGTGCCTGGAGGTTTGTGGAGAAGGCAGCCGGCTGCCTGTCCTGGTTCTCGTGCTGCTCTCTGACCGGCTGCTGCCCTCGTTCCCCTCTCAGGATGTGCTGCTCGGAGGCTTTACCACAGCAGCGCTAGCATAATGTGATTGAGTAGGCAGGAAAAAGGACCAGCGCTTTATATTTATATTTCAGGGTACATTAAAATAAATTATAGTATAACAAAATAGGAAAAAACCAGTACAGCGTTCTGCCATAATGAACGGAGAAGATTACGGTTCAGAGTAAGCAAGATAGTGGTTTTCATCTCTGAGGGGGGTGGGACCCCTCAATTTATCATTGGACTTTGGGGGGCCGGGGAAGTCACCGCGCGTCTACGTGACTGGCTCAACCTCCTGCTGTGGCCGTGAGATTATAATTTTTTTCGGCTCTTTAAATATGAGGCAGGAGCCTCAGGGACCCGTATTAGGGTCCTGGGCCTCCCACCTCATTATCTAATTTTTGCCTTCCACTCTTTGGCACTTCAAAGTGGATTACGTTCAGGTACTGGAGTGGCTCACAATCTAAGTTTGTAGCTGAGGCAATGGAGGGTAAAGTGACTTGCCCAAGGTCACAAGGAGCAGCAGGGGCATTTGAACCCTGGTCTCCCTGGGTCATAGCCCGCTGCTCTAACCACTAGGTTTCACCTCCTACTTAACACTTTTGAAATAGGTGGTGTTTTATCGTGGCTGACCACCTTCTTGGTTGGGCCCTGATAAAATATTTACATAGGATTGTCTATGCATGATCTCTGTTGCATGTATTTGCATTATTCATTCACGCAAATCACATGCAAAGAAGGCCATTGTAATAGGGGAGGGTAAAAGGGCAGGGAGATGCACAATATTGCATGTATTGTGCGATATCATCACGATATTGCTCTACTGCATGATATACAGCCTATGCACCATGATGCAATGTAGTGCGCTCAGCTTTACAGACGTGCGTCCAAAACCCCTCGTGCAATAAGGGGATTAGTGCATCCAAAACACACATCCAAGCTAATCGCGCTCATCGCATGTAAATTCATGTTGATGAGGCTGTTAGTTATTACCCCAGTGTGCACGTTTTTACTCTCAAAAATTTAACACTTTCCCCGGAGCAGGCGTTAATTCTTGAGGAGCCCTAAAAGTTTACAGAAAAGCAGAAAATACTGCTTTTCTGTAGTTCCACCTGCTTAATACTGTGGCAATATTGAGTCAGAGGAACCCAAAAAAAAAAAATGTCACCGGGGGTCAAGTTCGGAAAATGGAACCTCAATTAACAAGCATCTATTTTCCTAACCCCTGGCTGTGCATTGTCCGTTTTCCTAACCCGCTGACGGCCACCTCTCCTGGGTGCCTGATGCCGAGGAGGCACTAGTGATGCAAATTTTTTCCTTGTGCCTCCTTTTTTTACTGTGGCAGCCCATTTAAATATTAAATCCGGCACCCGGGAGAGGTGGATCAACGTTGCTTTTAGGAGAGTGGGCACTCGATCATGAGCTCCCATTTAATGCGTGCCAATATTGCATTGGCCTGATATAGTGCAATATACACTGTCTTCAGCGCACGCTAGAGCAAGTTTGTTTTGAAGACCTTGGTTATTTTTTCAAGGGCCATGAAAAATATTGTGATGGTGCTAGGGACACCAAGCAGTACTTTTGCCCTGGTGCGTCTTTCTTCAAAGAAATAAATAGGAGCTGTCTGTCACTGTGAGGAACCCCCAGGAGTGGCCTGAAGGCTGAAGCAGCAGGCTACATACCTGGAAATTGTGCTGCCACTCCTTGTGACCTTGGACAAGTCACTTCACCCTCCATTGCCTCAGGTAAAAAAAACCAAACTTACTGTGAGCCCTCTGAGGATAGAGCAGTATTTGCATGTAACCACTTTGAAGTGCTTGAAAAGCAGAATATAAATAAATCAATCATACACACTGCTTTGAAGGACTCTTGGGTACTCAGTCTGAGAGCACTTCAAAGTGGATTACATGCAGGTACTGTAGGTATTTCTCTGTCCTCAGAGGGCCCACAGTAAGTTAACATTGTAATAATAATAATAATAGCACGACTTGATGTATCTCCCAGTTTATCTGGCATAATTTAAGGCAAAATTGTCATCTGTCGGTTTAACTGATTCCTTATTCACCAACACTTTAATGCAGAGCTCCCCACGCCAGACTGGTCTGTGGCCCTTAAGGAATGAATTTGGGGACCCATGCCTAGGTGACATCAGAACAAATTAAAGAGATGCTGCAGAGGCAGTGTCCATGAGGGTAGAAGGAGTCTCTGTCATCAAACAGTGGTGACACCTAGTGGCTCGATTTGGGATGTGTTGCCTTTAGGTTCCAAAGGGAGTCTCACTTTGTTGCCTGTGGCCAAGGGCTGTTGCTGTGATGTTTGGGTCACATTGGAGGGGCTTTATACTTTTATTTATTTTATTTATTTAAACGTGTTTTTATACTGCTTTTACAAATATAATATAATCAAAACGGTTTACAATAATTAATAAATCATAAAATAAAATAGAAAATTAAAATTACAAAAAACCATAGTAACATACAAAGTTAATAACAGTAAAAGTTTAATACATTAAAAATAATCAAATCAAGTGCTTTAGTTACTGCAAAGTATGTAACTGCAAGGGATGGTGGGGAAAAGGAACGGGATGTAATGTGGAGGGGAAGCGGGGAGGAATGGAAATGGGAATGAGGTTATAGCTGTTCTGTTGGAATTTTATATGCAATTTGGAATAAATGAGTTTTTAAGGTTTTCTTAAAGTGTGACAGATTGGATAATTGCTGGAGAAAATTTGGTAATGAGTTCCAGAGAAAGGGACCTGCAACTGAGAAAGCTCTCTTTCTAGTGATATCCAATCTTGCTAAATGAATTGATGGAATATCCAAAAGGTTTTATGTCCTAGATCTTAGATGTCTGGTGGGATTGTAAATGCGAAGAATAGTACAGAGCCAGGTTGAGGAGGAGTTATATATGAGTGAATGAATAATGGTCAGGATTTTATATTGAACTCTAAATTTTATCGGGAGCCAGTGAAGTGATTGGAGTTATGTGATTTCTGAAGGACACAGCAGACAGGATACGTGCTGCAGCATTCTGTACAAGTTGTAATGGATGAATAGTGGTGTCAGGCAAACCTAGATAGAAAGCGTTACAGTATTCAAGACCAGAAAACAGAAGAGTTTGAAGAGTACGAAAGTCATGATGAAAAAGTAAAAGACGAAGGCGTTTTAGAAGGTGCAATTTGTAAAAAGATCTTTTTGTGACTGCTGAGATTTGTTGCTTCATTGACAAATCGGAATTGATTATTATTCCTAGGTTAGTTGCGTGGTTTAAAATTTGGATTGATACTCCATTCGTAACAAAATGTGATGGGGGACCAATTGATGAACTTGAAATGGATGTGAGATGTACAATTTCTGGATTTAGTTTTAAACGGTTATGTGAAAGCCAGGTATTAATAGTGTTTAGATATATTGAGACCATAGAGTAGAAGACCAGGAAGTATTGTAAGGAACATCAGCGTATATTTTGAATTGAAGATTTAATGAAGAGAGAATGCAGGTAAATATTGAAGAGAATAGGAGATAGGGAGGAACCTTGATGAACACCAGAGGGAATTATGTATGGATCAGATGAATGATCTATATTAATTTGTTGTGTACGACCAGAGAGAAAGGAAGAAAACCATTGTAAAACTGTATCAGAAATACCTATGGATTCTAAACCGGAGATGAGTATCTGATGATCTACAGTATCGAATGCTGCGGCGATGTCTATATTAGAGTCGAACTCTCTGAGTAATGTATCAAAAGAGGCGAACAAATGTTTCTGTAGAATGTCCTTTATGGAATCCATGTTGATCCGCATGAAGAATGTCATGTTCTGATAAAAAAAAAAATCTGAAAGTTGATGTAACACCACTGATTCGAGTTTTCCTCCTCCTCGTCGTCGTGAAGTACATGTATTACAGAATAGTGATTAGGATTTAAAAGCAACCTCGAAAGGTTGAGTTTTTGGACATGGCCAGAGCCCAAACATGACGCATTGACTCAGGAAGCGTATTCAGGCACATGACACAGTGAGAGGAATCGGCAGTGGAGGAGAAGAGCACAGATAAGAGCGATGGCGATCAGGAGGGAGAATGAAGAGCTGCAGAAAGAAAGCATTGGTAGGCGAGTAAGAAAAGCTTGAACTGCATGCAGAGGCGGACAGGGAGCTGATGCAGTGCCTTGAGAAAGAGGTTACATGACCACATTTTGAATAGATTGTATTGAAGGAGAGGTGGGGCTGTTTTTTGATGGAAGTCCAAACAAGCAGAGAGAAACTGCCAGGCCACAAAAAAAAAAAAAATGTATGTTAACTAAGCCAGGAATGTGGGGAAAATATGCAACAAGATAAAAAAAAAAAGAGGAATAAGATCAAAAGAAGACAGCAGAACCAGAAAACCTTTAGGCGGTCTGCACGCCCTGGCTTGTGCGTGGAGTTAGTGCCCTGGTCTGTGCGATTGTGTTAGAAAGCTTGTAAACCAGGTATAAATGGATCAGCTGTGACTTTAGGCTGTTGGATTGTACCTGTGCAGGGTGATCTTGACTTTGGATGTGTAAAGTAAATGTATGCATCGATCATAGATAGAGGTCTGAACAGAGCCAATATCTGCAAGGTGTGAGGGTGTCGGGTCTTAGATCAATGGCTCCTGAACTTTCTTCTCAGGAACAGGCAGCTCCGGCTGCTGGGCACTAGATCCGGGGAGGAGGAAGAATTGTGCCAGCAATTAAGCGATACAGGCTGTGATGTCAGACATTATGGGGAACAGACAGAGATTAACCTGTATACGCTGAAGCAGTAGGAAATTGGAAGTGATTTAAATTAGTGAAAAGAAATTATTGTTGTCGCTGTGTTCTGCCACTTGAATATGTTGAAATAAGGGATCAACGAACACGTTGTAAGATAGACATATGAGAGCAGAAAAAGACCTTATGGACTCCAGTCTGCTCAGCTCTGCAGACCCTACCGCTTGCTTCAGAGATCCCCTGTGCTTGCTCTGTTTTCTTGGCTTCAGATATTGTCCTTGTCCCCATCACCTCCACCGGGTGGCTGTTCCATGCGTCAACCACCCTTTCTGGAAAGAAATATTTCCTAAGATTATGCCTCAGTCCACCCACTTTTACCCTCATCCCAGGACCCCCTCATTCCAGAGCCTTCTGTAAATTGATATCTTAGAAGTATTGAAATGTCTGTATCATATCTCACCTTTCCTCTACGGTGTACATGCTTTGATCTTTAAGCTATCCCCGTATGCTTTAGTATCACCTCCTTTCTTCTGCTGACCATTCCTCTCTCTCTCTACCCCCAAGCATCTTTCTGGCTTTTGCCATCTCCTTCTATGCCTGTTTCATCACCTTGAGATCACCAGATACAGTCGCACCCAGGTCCCGCTCTTGTTTTGTACTGTACTGCTCCGCATGGGCCACTCAGCCTGCCCGCGCCTAGGGTTGTAACTGCTGCTTCATTCAGGTTACCCCCCCTGTGATGTAGTGCCCCTGTTTTTCCCCCTCTTTTTGCCCGTTCGGGACCGGGTTAGACTCCTGGTCCACCTTAAATCCCACTGAGGGAGGGAGTCCTGATGGCGGGACCAGCTGGGGCAGGATAAGTTTGTGAGCCCAGCTGGGATGAGGAGGCCCTGACCCTCTCTGAGAGGGTATCTCCTGCCTTGATATTGTTGGCTGTGATAATAAATAAAAGTTTTAAGTTTGCATTTGAAAAAGCTGGGGTCAGTGGGGCTTTGTGCCTCCAGCCTGGGAAACGCTGCTCGGTCTCCCGCCTCCCCCTGCAGAAATGTTATACCTAAAGTTACCCCAGGTCACCCCATCCTCCGCCACTAGGCGCGCACTCTGTTTATCCATGCCCTTCTCAACTCCATTACCATTCCTGTCTTCACGACCTCTTCCAACAGGGCATTCCATGCATCCAGCACCCTTTTTGTGAACTAAAACTTCCTGTGTTGCTCCTGAGTCTACGCCCTTGGAGTTTCATATCACGATACCTCGTTCTACAGCTTTTTTTCCCCCATCGGAAGAGGTTAGGGTTCTGTGCTTTATTAATATCCTTCAGGTATTTAAGAGTATGTATCATATCTCCCCTTTCCTGCCTCTCCTCTAGGGTATGCATATTTCGGCCCACCAGTTTCATCTCATAAGTCATTCAATGCAGACCTCACAGCATTAGGGTTGCCTTTCTCTGGACCGCTTCTGCCGTCTCTATTCTTTTTGAGATACGGTTTCCAGGCCTCACCAATGATTTGTTCAGGGGCATTATTACTTCCTTTTTCCTGTTGGTTATGCCTCCCTCGATGCAGCCCAGCATCCACCTGGCCTTACTCACTGCCTTGTCACATTGCTTCACTACCTTTCGATCATGAGACACTATCATTCTCAGGTCTCGCTCCTGATCCGTGCACATTAGTCCTTCTCCCACCTACCTACCTACCTACACAGACACACCCCTTTTGGATTACTGCCTTTCGAATGCCTGATTCTGCATTTCTTCATATTTAATCCCAGCTGCCAAACCTTTGAGGACACCTCATCATTCTTAGATCACTTCTCATTCTTTCTATTCTTTCAAGTGTGCCCACTCTGTTGCAGATTTTGTCATCTGCAAAGAGATAAACCTTTCCTTCTAACCCTTCCACAATATTGCTGACAAAGATAGCGATCAGAACCAGCCCCAGAACTGTTCCTTGAGGCACTTCACTTATCGCCTTCTTTCCTTAGAATAAGTTCCATTTAACACAACTTAAGAACATAACATGCCATACTGGGTCAGACCAAGGGTCCATCAAGCCCAGCATCCTGTTTCCAGGCTATAAGTACCTGGCAAGTACCCAAAAACCAAGTCTATCCCATGCTACTGATGCCAGTAATAGCAGTGGCTATTCCCTAAGTCAACTTGAATAATAGCAGGTAATGGACTTCTCCTCCAAGAACATATCCAAACCTTTTTTGAACCCAGCTACACTAACTGCACTAACCACATCCTCTGGTAACAAATTCCAGAGCTTAATTGTGCACTGAGTGAAAAAGAATTTTCTCTGATTAGTCTTAAATGTGCTACTTGCTAACTTCATGGAATGCCCCCTAGTCCTTCTATTATTCGAAAGTGTAAATAACTGATTCACATCTACTCGTTCAAGACCTCTCATGATCTTAAAGACCTCTATCATATCCCCCCCTCAGCCGTCTCTTCTCCAAGCTGAACAGCCCTAACCTCTTTAGTCTTTGCTCATAGTGGAGCTGTTCCATCCCCATTATCATTTTGGTTGCAACTGACAGCTTGTCAGTCAACTAATTTGTGATCCATTCCATCAACTTGGGACCCCCTCCCAGGCTTCTCATTTTATTCATGAGCCTCCTGTGTGGGACCTGCCCTATGGAACAAGCTTCCACCCTTCCATTAGGATAATGCCCGAGCTTTGGTGGAGCCAAATTTAGATTGTTTAGGTGAGGGGATGAGTAGTGTTGCTCTGTGTTGCTGTCTTGTAGGTCTGTTAGTGTTGTGAAAAGCAAGGTGATCTGTGAACCAGTGCATGTTTTGGTTGTGGAGTGCTTTGTGGTTGAGAGTGACAGGTAACCAATGAAGGTGTTTTAGGACAGGTGTAATGTGGTTGCTTTTGTGTGTGTTAGTGAGGATCCGTGCAGTAGCATTTTGGAGTAATTGTAGTGGTTGCAACGTACTTTTGGGTAAACCTAGGAGCAGGGCGTTGCAGTAGTCCATTTTGGTTAAAATGAATGCTTGTAAGATGGTGCGAAAGTCGCTGAGGTGTAGTAGGGGTTTGAGTTTTTTGAGGGAGTGAAGTTTGAAGTAACTGGCTTTGAGAGTGTTGTTGATGAATTTTTTGAAGGTAAGATGGTTATCAATGGTGATGCCAAGACTGCGAACACGTTGGTCAATGAAAATGTTGGCCTGTAGTTTCCAGGCCTCCTCTCTGCTACCAGTTTGTGAAGCGAAATTACGGTCGCCCTTCTCCAGTCTTGCAGCACCGCTCCCCTTTCCAAAGATCCATCCGGTAGAGCCACCAGCACCTCTCGGAGCCCCCTTGGTATCCTGGGATCTCATCAGGCTCCGTGGCCTTGATAAGTTTCAGTTTTCCGAGTTCCACCCAAATGCTCTCGTCTACAAACGGGGGGTGGTATTTACCCCCTCCCCCCCCATATGTGTATTACAATACCACAGCCTCCTGAGTCCACCCCTCGTGGAACTCACACCGTGACCCTCGGGTTCTAGCACACTTTCCTTTGAAAAAGACGAGCTTTTTGTTCCTGACATACCTTTGAAGTATCTGAGTATCCCTTATCATAGCTGACAAAGTGGTCTCTGCCATGCAGAAGGGAAAGAAAAAAAAAAAGATACCAGTGATGCAAATACAGATGATTGCGGCGTGTTTTCGGAAAAGGGACTAACCATCTTTTCATGTGGACCAGAACATCTGGTTACTTTGCTGACCCAGATGAGCTGGTGGTCAGTAACCTTTTTCTCCATTGCTACTACCTATTAATTTTAATGTTTCTGCATGTTTTGTATACCCTGGAATTTCCCAGTGCCTGCACACATCCGTGTCCCCGAGTCGCCCTGCCGTTGGTGAGGAGAGGTCAATGTACACGAAAGCCAGTGTGGGAAACCAGATTAGAGCAGCATCCAGAGTCCGCAGCCTGAGAACCGTGCTGGCGTGCACAGGATGTCGTCTCTAAAAGCGGACCCACGGGCTGACTCATGAAAGTGAGAGCAGGCCGCAATTGAGAAACGGGATCAGAAGTTCACAGCTGCAGTTTTGGAAATTACGTGATGTCTTAGCACAAAAGATTTGAATTAGTTTAAAGAAAAGCAGCAGAATGGCGATTGCAGATGATGCTTTTGAAGATGGAAGGTTTCAGGACTGGTAGTGCATCATCCTTGAGGGGGTAGGGGGGAATATATAGCCTTTTGGGGTATCGCAAGCAAGTGAATAGTCTGAATCTTTTTTTGTGTGTAAATGTTTATTAATTTGCCATCACATAACAAACATACAAATACGAAATGGTTTGTATAGAAAATACAAAACAGTATTTTAACACAGCAATTGCCAAATTTTCAATAAGTAATCCCCAACCTCACCAAATTCCCCCCCCCCCCCCTAAATGTATGGTAATATTAATGTTCAGTTTGTCTCTGTCTAATTTAAAAAACATAATAAAATGGATGCAAAATCGCCTGGGCCTATTCAAGTCTTGGAATATTGGTTCGCAGTATCCAGCATGATGGCGTCTCGAGGATCTTTCGGTAGGGTCTCTGCATACAATTTCCACACATCATTGAAATACTTGGGTTGGAGCTGTTCTTTAACCCACGTTCTACAGTCCATCATCATGATTTCTATCATCTGGAATGTCCATTGTTCTAATGTTGGTACTGTCAGCTTCAGCCAGTGGGTCAAAATACATTTTTTTGCAATTGCTAAGGCATTGTAAAGAAAACAAGTATCATTAATATCCAATGGTATATTAGAATTGAACAATCCAAAAAGACAAAGCTGCACATCTTTAGATGGAAAGGTTATCGGGATCTTACTAATCGCATGCCACACTTTGTCCCAAAAAGACTGAATAATACTACATTCCCAAAAATGATGAAGGATGATAGCACGCGATTGGGAGCATTTCAAACATTGATGTGATTCAGTGATTCCCATTTTATTAGCTTGGGCCAGAGAGATAGTCAATCTATGGGGCTATACGTAAGCATTGATCTCTGAGATCCGCTGAGAACAAGATTTTATATTTATCTGCAAAGCTCTTTAGCAAATCAGTTAGCGATGATACGCTACTCCTCCTCCCTCCCATTTGCGACAGTATCCAGCAGTAGCTTAGAGTGCATTGTACTTTGCAAAAATGTATACATTGTATACATCAGAAGGGTTGAACTCTAAATATTAAGAACATAAGAAATTGCCATGCTGGGTCAGACCAAGGGTCCATCAAGCCCAGCATCCTGTTTCCAATAGAGGCCAAACCAGGCCACAAGAACCTGGCAAGTACCCAAACACTAAGAAGATCCCATGCTACTGATGCAATTAATAGCAGTGGCTATTCCCTAAGTATAATTGATTAATAGCCGTTAATGGACTTCTCCTCCAAGAACCTAGCCAAACATTTTTGAACCCAGCTACACTAACTGCACTAACCACATCCTCTGGCAACAAATTCCAGAGCTTTATTGTACGTTGAGTGAAAAAGAATTTTCTCTGATTAGTCCTAAATGTGCTACGTGCTAACTTGTTGGCAATGAGCTATGTGATACATTTATTTTAGATTTATATTCCTCCTGATACATGCACTTCGTCTGAGGGTTAGCAAAAAAATTGGATAGTATCCAACTTACTCTCTGCTAATTCCTGGATAATTAGGCTCCTTTGTTTTCAGTGTAAACTGATTTTTCACCCAAAGATGACAATCGATTTAAACCGATATTCACCCTAATTTTAGAATTATTATAAACATTGCTTCAGAGCTGCAGATGCAGTGATTCAAGGCCTCCAGCTACCGCCGGAAACCAGTGTGGTCCACAGCGCAGGCTGTATGTCACGTCCCACCCCCTACCGGTGAAAGTGCTCCCCCTCCAGTGCTGCCCCTGCTGTGTTTCAAGTCCCACCTCCTCACCCCCCCCCCCTCCCCAAAGCAGACAAAGCGCCTGCAGTCTGGTGCCAGGAACACGTTGGAGGCAAGCCCTGTCCAGCAGAGTCCCGTGCTCCTCGGCCCTGCACAAAAGCAGAAGTGCAGTGCTGCAGAGCACGAGAGGCTGGGGCCAGCACTGACGGGGTGTGTGGGGGCGGGGAGGGAGCTGGATATCCTAGGCAGGGGATGGGGGTAGAGAGAGGGGGGATGCTACTGAGTGGGCGGGTGGAAAAATATTTTATTGTCCTGGCTTCTGTCCACCAAAATAAACTCTGATATTTACCCAGAAAAATGAGACTTTTTTTTTTTCCCCCAACTGATTTTCTTCTGTTTTTGTTCTTGTCATAATAAACCCTGATACATTCTCAGGAAAAATAAAGAACAATAAAAAACAAACATGAAGGTCCCTATGGATAATTGAGAAGTCTGGATACTGTGGGGCTTGAAGGGGGTTGGCTTGGTTTGGATGCCTTGGCCATTCGATTCACTTGAAAAGCCCAAAGCCCCCGGGGAAATAGCTTTGATTGTCTGTCTTATTTTTTATTTATTTTACAAGTGATTATCTGCCTTTTGTCAAAAACATCAAGGCAGGCTACAAGCATAACGAAAGAAATCCATGAAACAATGAATATAATAAATGCATCAATAATACATTCAAAAGTACTAGATTGATAAATGTGGACACGGCCAGAGGGAGGAAGCAAAAGTGAGTTTGAAGAAATGTCTGAAGACGAGTTGAGAAGGGGAATTTTGGGTTTCTAAAGGGAGAGTATATGCCTTGCAGATGTTAAGCTTTTAAGCTGAAAGGCAAACCTGCTTGCCGTCAAATGTACAAGTTCAGGAAAGTAAAATCTTCTTTGTAAAGCTAGACTTCTTTTTCTTATTTTAAATTGGCAGATAACTTACTTATCACAGTTTTTTTTGGCTGAAACCACCACTGCGCTGACAAAAGTGTTAAACAGAAGACGCGCCAAGTAACGCCAGACGGGAACGGAAAGAAGGGAGACATGGAATCCGAACAAGGGACTCGGTGAAAGCCACCAAAGCCAAATATTTTCTCCCTCATGAGGGTGCTGGAATATTACTTAAGGTTAGTCAAAAGGACGTCCACACTGGTGAGTGGGCATGGGCGACAGCCTGTTTCTTTAACAAAATACATTTTGGAAAGTCATGGTCGGGTTGTCTCGATCCGTTCACATCACTGTGCTTGCAGCAGATTAGGGAGCGGCAAAATTTCAGAGAAGGTCTCCTCTTAGGGACTGATTTTCAAAACCATTTACACGTTTAAAGCTGTGTGTTACACGTGTAAGTGGGCTTTTGAAAATTGCTACAATATGTGCCTTTGAATTGTCAGTAGATTTTAAGGCGTTAAGTGCTCAAGGCGGGTAAATGGCTTCTGAAAATTGCTACATGCATAACTCCTCTGAAAATTCACATGGGTGTGTGTTAAGTGTTCTGAAAGGGGAAAAAAATGAAATTGTAAAAGATCTTGTCCCAGAAATGCATTTGGCGATTACGGGAGAGGAAGTAAATGTAAATATGAAACTGGATAGACCACACAGGCGTCTCTCTAAGGGGAGTTTACGTGAGCATTACACTAACTCCCAAGATATTCTGCGAATACAGATCGAGCATCTATTACGAAAGAAAGACTCACTGAACATGGGTGTTCTGTAGGGGTTATTCTACAGGTCTTTAACTTTGGGGTTTTTTTTTTTCCCTCAGTTTTCCTGTTCAGATTTGATATGCAGAATAAACATTCCTTTGGTTTATCAAAGTGTAATGTAATTGAAGTTTTTAACACTTGAATATAATTGGTTAAATATTACATATGTAGCGGGTGCTTTTGGTAATTCCAGACAGTTTTATGTGCAGTTATTTCATAGTTCTTCAGAGGCATAACTACTTTTTGGGATCTGCTGGGTACCTGTGACCTGGACTGGCCGCTGTCGGAGACAGGATCCCTGGGCTCGATGGACCTTGGCCTGATCTAGCAGGGCGCTTCTTATGTTGTCAAGAAGGTCTGCGTATTAACCCTAATTAATCTCCGTGTTAGCCTGCAGTGTCTGTCAGTTAATGAGCTGATCTTTCTTATTACTCGCTGCCACAGGCAATGCCGCCGTTCCCTAGCCTACCTGGCTGATAATGTGTTATGGATTTTTCCTCCAGGAACTTGTCCAAGCCTCTTTTTTTTTTTTTTTTTTTTTTTTTAAAACCCCGCTGTGCCAGTCGCCTTGACCTCATCCTCTGCCAAGATTTCACAGCTTGATTGTGAGCCGAGTGAAAAATTACTTTCTAGGATCTGTTTTTAATGTGCTGGTTTTGTCGGTTTCACGGTGTGTCCCCTTGCTTTAGTATTATGTGTGAGGGTAAATAACCGGCCTTTGTTTACCCGCTCCACCCCACTCGTGATTTTATAGCCGTCTATCATGCCACTTCTCAGCCGTCTCTCTTTCAAGCTGAAGAGCCCCGGCCTGCATGGCCTCTCATCGTGGGAGAGATGCTCCATCCCCGTCATGATTTTTGTCGTCCTCCTCTGCCCCCTTTTCTAGTTCCGCTACGTCTTCCTTGAGATGGGGCAGCCAGAACTGCACACACACACTGGCTCGATACAGAGGCAATGGGCTGCTTTCTGTTTTATTCTCCGTTCCACTTTTGGATCATTCCCAACATTCTATTTGTATTTTTAACCAGCGCCGCACACTGAGCCGAGCGGGGCCGATGGAAGCTTAGGCGGCTGCCTGGAGCATCATAGTTTTGGGACAGGTGTGGGCCCATGTGGGCAGGAAAGGGGGAAAAGACCGTGCCTTCCGCCGTCAGAAGGAGCAGCAGCAGTGTGGCCCCCCCGCCGCAGGAAGAAGTAGCGTGGGCCCTGCGCAGGCGGAGCAGTGTGGCCAGGGACTGGGCAGCCTTCAGGAGTGGGAAGAGGAGGAGCAGTATGAGCCACAGGCTGTCGGGCACAGAACTTAGATCGTGAGCCCACTAGGGGCGAGGAAATACCTGCAGTTACCAAAAAGCGGAATACAAGTAAATAAAGAAGCAGGAGGCAGAGCGGCATTCGTTCCTGTGGCTGGAAGAATGAGGAAGAGTTCCCATAAACCTTGGGGGAGGGGGGGGGGAGTGTGTGTGTGTGCGAGAGAGAGGAGAAGGGTTGTGAGCAACAACCACTTTGGCTCCTCTTGTTAATCCTTTATGACTTGACTGCTCTGGAGGGATATAAGTTTGCTGACTGGCAGTTTATCTCATTTACTACTCTGGTCACTATAATTTTGCCTTGTTTTCCTCAAATTATATTTTGCCTGCTTTTTGGTTCCAGAGCTCAAGAGAGCAATCTTGTGCGTGGCTTTCTTTTAGAGGCCCGATGTAATAAGATATGTTAGGTTTATGCACTCGTTAGTGCGTGGTTCTGAGCATATTTTTGTACGTAGAACTTTGCTCTTGATGTAGCAAGGAGTTTTTTTTGCACACAAAAATATGTGCGCTCTTCCCTGTACATCCCATGTTAATCAAGGCACGAGCTTAATGCTCCCGAGCGCAAGGAGGTGCGTGGGCTTAACGCCTGTCTTCATAACGCTGTAAATTTAGCTCCCAGTCAGAAGTGGGTCAAAGTTTCTGGGGCTGTGCCAGGGTCGGGTGCATTGGATATGATTTATGCGGCTTTTGTGTGCACAGTGTCTGAGCACAGATTTTATGCTCTTAACTCACGTTATGTGTGCGCACAACTCAAGGACTGGAGTTGATTACTCTTGCTCTATCCACTAGGGCCACTTCTCCATGGAAATCCTTGGAAATCACAAAAAAAAACAAACAAACCCCATACCCCAGCAAATGAATTCACATTTTGTTGAAAACATATTATTAAACGTATTATAAAAAAATGTTAGATGAAAATAAAATTATTCTTCACAGAGTTCTTGTGGCCAGTGTCCACCCCAGTGTTGGCGGGCATTGCTGGCAGATTGGCTCCCATCTTCATACGTGGTGGACTTGTCTTGAGGTGCACAGGTCTTGGGGAGAGATCAAAAGTAATATCTCACTGGCTGCTCCTGATCTTGTGCTCTCTGGGCTAGGGTAAGGATGTTAACATTTCCTCCAGGGACCAAAGGCTTGGGAACCAGTATATACCTGCCGTCAGCTTTGGAAAGAGACTTCTAGAATTGCACGTTACGGGAACAGCTCTGCGATACTGGATTCACTTACACACCCGCGGTAGCGAAGAAAGATGAGAATGATAAATGCTGGAGGAATACAAGCTGTAATCAATCAATGAATGCAGTTTATTCCCTGCATGACTGAATGTATTAGAATACCATGGTGTCTGTTGAGTTAAATAGTTAAAAAATTAACAGAATAAAAAGTAAATAGTGTGAAAAGGACCATCTGAGAGAATTAATCGTTAGAACTAGTAGAATTATTCCAGCAGAATGATAGGAATTCCTGTAGAACCTTACAGCTACATTTTCAAAGGAGTTTAGCTTATCCGGCTGAATGGCGCTGAACGCGCCTCGAATATCGGGCCCACAGCGTCTAAGAAGGTCTTGCTAGGTGAAACACTTTAAATGCATCTTTAGTTTGCACAGCATAGGGCCTTTTTCCAAACGTTTGCCCTCTGACCTTTCTTTGAAGTGTTCTCTCCATACTGGAACGCTGGCTGTCACCTTTTGGTCCTGCACCGTAGCTCCAAGGTGTTTTCTTTATGCGGAGGGGATGGTTTGTGAGCTTTAATGTTCTTCGCACCTCCTACACTGGCTCTGGTGGTTGATTTTTATTTTTCCCTCTCCTTTTCCTGGGAGTAAATATCTCCAGCTCTGGTTAAGGAAAGGACTTTTACTGTCTATTCTCCACTTTCGCATGTCCTCCCAATCCTTGGATGTTGCGTCTTGGAGGAATGCGCTTGGATTCTGAAGTGAAGAGGGCCTCTCCTAAGCAGAAATCCAGATTGTTGGTGTATTTGGTCCCCTTATTTGAACTCCCTGCCCCACGGGGCTAGAAATCAACGCTTGAGTGACTTGGGCTGATTACTTCTTTTTATGTATTTTTTGGTTTTCTCTTCTTTGTAAGGAGTGGTAAGGAATTGTACCTTGTTCAGATTGCTGATTATGGGTGGGCGGGGTGGGAGCTTTCACTGTCTCTGTTACTGAAAATTATATATCTTTAGGCTGACAGGGAATGTTCAGTAACATTTCTTGGTTTTGTCTTGCAATTCCGTAAAATATATTCAGACATTAAGATACACTTTTTTGCTATAGCCATTAAGTGAAAGTATTGAAAATGCTTTTGTTTTGCCCTGTGTGATTGATTTAAAAATATGTATGTGAGCTGCAAAGGAGCTTCCGAATGAGGTCGTCAACATAAACAGACCGATCCAGTCCTGCTTTTACTCTATTGCATGCATGGATTTGTAGCTCTGATTTTTCCTATTAAAAAAAAAAAAATAGGACGACATTTCCATGTATGCACCAGGTTTGGATCATCCCTGTTTTGGAGGGTGTCCTGAGTGAAAGGAGATCTCAAGAGCTGTGGCCCCCACGTTTCAATGTCGTTTTATATCTCTCTTATAAATTACAAGCCGTTAACCCTGTTAAAACGGGCTACATTAAATTTTTTTTTCAGTCCATTTTCGAACACAGCACCCTTCTACACTTTTTCTCACTCACCCCCTTCCCTCCACTCAGTCTTACTCACCCTCTGTCTCCCACTGCCTCCCTCCCCTCACACTCTCCTCCCTCCCCTTCCCTCAGTCACTCCCTACCCTCTCACCTCCCCCTCATTCTCCCTCTCCCCTCACTCCTCCCCACCTCTCCCACCCCCTACCTCCCTCCCATCCACTCTCTCCTTCCTCGCTACTGGCCGCCGCTCCTCGTCGCCGCCGCTACCGCTCGATGCTGCCCGACGCCGCCATGTTGATATCCAGCTGACGCGCTCTGAGAGCGACGTGCTTGCCCGCACATGCGCAGTAGAGCTGCTCTCTACTGTGCATTTGCAGCACGTCGGTCAAGCTTCGTTTATTAGGTTGATTGCTGTCTACTTTTACTCCAAGTTATATTGTTACATATGTTACGAAGTTTCAATGTAAAATAAGACACCTAATTTCTTACAGAATCCTCTGTTACTCTGTAAACCAGTGTGATATGTCTAATTGAACCTCGGTATAGAAAAATAAATAAATAAAATACACCTTTTGACCGACAGAAGGGCTGATGTTCCTGCTGAATCACTCACATCTATTAAGGTGTTTTATTCCAGTACTGAAAAATCGAACAAGGCATTTGTATTAATTACCAAAGATTTGCCATTAGCAGCCTGCCAGGTCTCTCTCTCTCCATCTTCCTTCCTCTCTGACTCATACTTCATTTGACCAGGGATAAGATCTGTAACTGACGGGTAGTGACTGGAGGCAGGAGAGAGCCTCTGGGGATCATCAGTATAGAAAATGTAATATCTGTATGAGGCACCAGCTACAGCGCAGTCACTAACGAGGGAAAAGTACGCACTCCTATACCGACACGATAACACACAGAGAAATGGTTGAATTAGTGCCAATTTGAAAACAGCACCGATTGTCAAGGCTTCAGCACCAGATCGCATGGGAGGGTAACCTGCACGGAACAGCAATTACTACCATAAGCAAAATTGTTGGATGAACCATTTGGTCTTTATCTGCTGTCATTTCTGTGTTACTGTGTTTGCAGCTGCTGTCCATTTGTGCAGCTTTCGTAAACATTTTTCATTCAGCTCCTTCCTTTGTTCATTTACCAGACTCCACGGAGAGGACGCATCTGTTGCCCCTGATCCTGTTAGACTTTGTGGTACGGTCTGATTCTTTCCGTATTTTTATGTTCCAGTCTCTCTCTCCAAGGCAGCCTCCTACCTATTGGAAAACAGGTGGTCTGCCCCCATATCCTCCCTTCCATCCCTTAGCATTATCACCTCAGTTCACTCTGGATATTCAGCCTCTCCCCTCCCCCGGTGCAGAATAAACAAGCGACAGCATCTCCTGAACTCTGTACTGGCCCCAGGGCCTGTTGCACTCCTGCGCTGAGTGGATACAGGAGCTTATCAGTACACCAAGGGGTTGAATTAGCACAAGGTAGACGCTTGTGAGCAGTAGAGCATTCAGTCATCTCAGGTAAGCATTCAAAGTTCAAATGTCTTACAAATAAATATCAAAAATAATTTGTCATTAAATCAACCCAAGCATGGGCTGAGGGAACAAGAAGGCTGGGCAAGCTGACTGAGTTTGTTTGGTTTTTAATTTAAATTTTATATATTTATTCAAATATATCCAAAATGAATGATTTGAAAAGTAAATTTATATGATAACCCCATTATCTTCTATCTTCTCTTATCTATTCTCTCTATATGTAAAAGGCTTGCATCAAATGGTTGATCAGTCACACTGTCGCGTCTGCCTGTAGCCACAAGGTAGCACCCAGAATAGAGGAAAGTACCCAGTACAAAGGCAATATGCTTTCTATGCAAATCCTTGGGGCACACGACAGGCAGAAACATACGTGCTCTTCCAAAATACACACATTCTCTACTTCTATAACACACACAGGCACATATACACAAAGGCTGTTATTGACCAGACAACCCAAACAATGCCTGTTAATGTTTGCTAATATGCTCTGTCTGCGAAGCCCTGTCTCTTACGCTCCCACACACAGGAACAGGCAATCGCACAAGCATGCATGAGCTCACATGAGTGCATAGAAGCATGCACAAGTGCACACAGGCGTACGTGTCCATACTCCTCAGAGATACATGTGCACACACAAGCACAGGCACCCACAGGTTCCCCAAATGTGCATGCACAGGCACACACACAGACCAGATCACCTGAGCATTGCTGAGAACTTTTCACTAGTGAAAAATATATAGGATAAAAAAAAAGAAAAAAACATTTCATACAAATGCTGTATAGTCCACAACTTGAGAAGAAGGGGCAAGATGGAAAAGATATTTCAACAGAGTTTGTTACAACAGGAACTCAATCCATCTTCCTCCCTTTACAACCCACCAGTAAGTTAACCCGCCTAAGACATCTTACCCCAAGAAACTCTTAGAAATAAACACGATCAGTAAAAATAAAGCAATTAGAAAGTGCCCCAGGGAGGAGGTAACATACCTGCAGAGATTAGGTGCTGCGGAAGTGGACCCTTGGGCTGAGGTGGAGTTGGTACAGTCCTCGGGAAGGAGCCCTGCAGGTCCCCACTGTCGGCAGGCGGCGCTGGCTGGAGCAAAGGCCCAGTTGGAGCTTCACCAATCCCAGCCCTCATTCCCCTTAGGCTGAGCGCTCAGCTGCCGGGGCCGGCTGGACCTAGGCGTGGGCCTCTTTGGAGATGAAGGTCAGTCTGGATAGCTTTTTGCTAGTAATAGACCCCCAAACCTCACTCCTGTAGAGCAGAATTGGTTGAATGATAAAATGTTAATAGTATTTTCTTTAGAGCTTTTACTTTTATCAACTTTATAGCTAACTTAAAGATCCCAGATGTCAGACCAAGGTATTCATACTCTAGGGTGTTCTGTACTGGGTTTTTAGGTAAAATCTGAATTTGTGTTGGTAAATTTCTCTCTTGAGGTAGTGTCTCCAATGGGTTAGGTTTGCACATACCATGACAGGCGCGAACCTCACTCAGTAAAGCAAGGTATGTGGTTTAGGATCTCAGTCTCGGATCTTTGCTGCTAATGTCCTTAATACTTGCGTTGTGCCAAAGAGACCCTTCCCTCTGGAGTTCATAGGCTGTAGTGAGAGGTCTCTGGGGCTCTGTGTGCAGGGATCCTATATCTGTAGCTACTCTCTTCCCTACGGCTTAGCAGTCATTTTCTTGCTGGATGTGATTTGCTGTGTGAACGTAAAAAAAAATGACTTAACTCTTCTGTATCTATGGAAAGAAATTGTTTTGAATAAAGCTCAGTTTCCTGCAAACACATTCTCCTGCTTTTAATTTCCGCCGGGGGATCTGACAACTTTGAAAGATGAGATGCGGTCATGAGCTCTACTGTGTCCAGTTTGGTGGCATTGTGATTTCTCTGCATTGCTAAAAGAAAATCCATATATAAAAGGTTATAAATTGGGCAGTTGGGTTTGCAGATGTCATGGAGAATGGGTGCCCCCCTGCTGGCACCCAAGAGCACTCCAGGGAGCTGCCTCGGGGGGGAGGGGAGCAGGCCACATCCAGGCTGATTCAGTAAAGTGCGCGGGAGAGCCTGCGCTCCGAGGCGAGCGCCCGCTCTCCCGACGCGCGCCCAGGCACCTTTCCTGGGCGCGCGATTCAGTATTCAAATGAGGGCCCGCGCTAATAAGGAGGCGCTAGGGACACTAGCGCGTCCCTAGCACCTCCTTATTGGCAGAAGCGGCGGCTGTCAGCGGGTTTGACAGCTGACGCTCAATTTTACCGGCGTCTGTTGTCGAACCCGCTGACAGCCACAGGTTCGGAAAATGGATGCCGGCAAAATTGAGCGTCCGTTTTCCATCCCGCGGGCAGATTTTTAATTTTTTTTTTTTTTTTTACTTTTGGGGCCCCCGACTTAATATCGCTATGATATTAAGTCGGAGGGTGTACAGAAAAGCAGTTTTTTCTGCTTTTCTGTACACTGGCCTGGTGCTGTCTGAAATTGACTGCCTTTGACAGGAGTTAATTTATCGAGGACTTAATGTATCGAGCGTGACTAACTAATAGGCTCATCAACAAGCATTTGCATGTGATGCGTGCTATTAGTTTCGGGGAGGGTTGGACACGCGTTTTCCACACGCTATTACCCCTTACTGTATAAGGTAATAATAGCGCGTCAAACGAGCGTCCAAACAGGGGCTAACGATGCGCTCAGTTCTGTATCGGCCTGATAGGAAATTAGGCTCATTCTGCAGATGCATCCCAGAAGCAAAATGTGAAATAACTGCACGTCTGCAAGGCTGATTTACACACAGTCACACACACTCACACAAACCCCCCCCCCCCCCCAGAGATTAGCAATCACATTACTAAGTGTTAAGTGTTTCCGATCTACTTGGTAAGAACTGTGCCAAAGTGTTCCCAGAACGCAAACCTCTGACAGAGAACTTGCAAAAGGTTATTGAAATCAGCTCGTGTGATGTTCCTAAAGGTGCAGGGCGAAATCAACACACACCAAAGAAATTTGGCGTCCGTGAGTGATGTCGTCAGACCAGCATGAATATTTCATAACCGGACATTCATAAAAAGGCTCGCAGATACACGGTGCCCACCTGTAGCGAAATAATCATAAAGCAGGTAAGGTGGCCAAAAACAACAGCCATTAAATGCAGGCGGCCCCCGCGATGGCTGCAGGAGGCTGAAGGCTGTACCTCCTGTCCTGTCAGTGACTCATGACCAGGGCATGTGCTGTCCACCATTCTGCAATACAAGCCACGAGTTAGCAGGTTATTAGGTAATTCAGCTGTTAAAGGAAACACATTAAGGTCCTCTTTTTGTGATCTGATATTAGCTTTCTTTTTTTTTTTTTTTTGTGGCAGGGCAGGCCTTGGTCCAGTAACTTTCCCCTGCTCAGCTGGATTCAAGGCTGGGATCCGGTGTCACGGGGATTTTTTCCTCCGCTTATTTTATACCCCTTTCAGACTTGCTTAGCCCAGGGCAGGAGCTTCCATTAGGCAAGCTGCGCCGTCTCCTAGAGTGCCAAAATTTTGGGGGGGGGGGGGGGGGCAAAATCCAGCCAGCAAGGTACCCAGAGCAGTGCTGTGCCAGAGCAAATCCTGCTAAGGGAAGAGTGACCTGTGCTGTGGCCACTGCCTCCAGTAGGAGGGAACACTGTGTTGGAGCAGCCACCAGTAGGTAAGCCCAGGAGGGGGATCCCCCAGTAGCTGCAGGCCTCCTGCATATGGGCCGTCGGGCGGGATGGGATCCCTCGGCAGCCTCGGGCCTCCTTCAGTTGGGCCGTCGGGCGGGATGGGATCCCTCGGCAGCCTCGGGCCTCCTCCAGTTGGGCCGTCGGGCGAGATGGGATCCCTCGGCAGCCTCGGGCCTCCTCCAGTTGGGCCGTCGGGCGAGATGGGATCCCTCGGCAGCCTCGGGCCTCCTCCAGTTGGGCCGTCGGGCGGGATGGGATCCCTCGGCAGCCTCGGGCCTCCTCCAGTTGGGCCGTCGGGCGGGATGGGATCCCTCGGCAGCCTCGGGCCTCCTCCAGTTGGGCCGTCGGGCGGGATGGGATCCCTCGGCAGCCTCGGGCCTCCTCCAGTTGGGCCGTCGGGCGGGATGGGATCCCTCGGCAGCCTCGGGCCTCCTCCAGTTGGGCCGTCGGGCGGGATGGGATCCCTCGGCAGCCTCGGGCCTCCTCCAGTTGGGCCGTCGGGCGGGATGGGATCCCTCGGCAGCCTCGGGCCTCCTTCAGTTGGGCCGTCGGGCGGGATGGGATCCCTCGGCAGCCTCGGGCCTCCTCCAGTTGGGCCGTCGGGCGGGATGGGATCCCTCGGCAGCCTCGGGCCTCCTCCAGTTGGGCCGGCGGGATGGGATCCCTCGGCAGCCTCGGGCCTCCTCCAGTTGGGCCGTCGGGCGGGATGGGATCCCTCGGCAGCCTCGGGCCTCCTCCAGTTGGGCCGTCGGGCGGGATGGGATCCCCCGGCAGCCTCGGGCCTCCTCCAGTTGGGCCGTCGGGCGGGATGGGATCCCCCGGCAGCCTCGGGCCTCCTCCAGTTGGGCCGTCGGGCGGGATGGGATCCCTCGGCAGCCTCGGGCCTCCTCCAGTTGGGCCGTCGGGCGGGATGGGATCCCTCGGCAGCCTCGGGCCTCCTCCAGTTGGGCGGGCGGGATGGGATCCCTCGGCAGCCTCGGGCCTCCTGCATATGGGCCGTCGGGCGGGATGGGATCCCTCGGCAGCCTCGGGCCTCCTCCCGTTGGGCGGGCGGGATGGGATCCCTCGGCAGCCTCGGGCCTCCTGCATATGGGCCGTCGGGCGGGATGGGATCCCTCGGCAGCCTCGGGCCTCCTCCAGTTGGGCGGGCGGGATGGGATCCCTCGGCAGCCTCGGGCCTCCTCCAGTTGGGCGGGCGGGATGGGATCCCTCGGCAGCCTCGGGCCTCCTTCAGTTGGGCCGTCGGGCGGGATGGGATCCCTCGGCAGCCTCGGGCCTCCTTCAGTTGGGCCGTCGGGCGGGATGGGATCCCTCGGCAGCCTCGGGCCTCCTCCAGTTGGGCGGGCGGGATGGGATCCCTCGCCAGCCTCGGGCCTCCTCCAGTTGGGCCGTCGGGCGGGATGGGATCCCTCGGCAGCCTCGGGCCTCCTTCAGTTGGGCCGTCGGGCGGGATGGGATCCCTCGGCAGCCTCGGGCCTCCTTCAGTTGGGCCGTCGGGCGGGATGGGATCCCTCGGCAGCCTCGGGCCTCCTCCAGTTGGGCCGTCGGGCGGGATGGGATCCCTCGGCAGCCTCGGGCCTCCTCCAGTTGGGCCGTCGGGCGAGATGGGATCCCTCGGCAGCCTCGGGCCTCCTCCAGTTGGGCCGTCGGGCGGGATGGGATCCCTCGGCAGCCTCGGGCCTCCTTCAGTTGGGCCGTCGGGCGGGATGGGATCCCTCGCCAGCCTCGGGCCTCCTTCAGTTGGGCCGTCGGGCGGGATGGGATCCCTCGGCAGCCTCGGGCCTCCTCCAGTTGGGCCGTCGGGCGGGATGGGATCCCTCGGCAGCCTCGGGCCTCCTCCAGTTGGGCCGTCGGGCGGGATGGGATCCCTCGGCAGCCTCGGGCCTCCTTCAGTTGGGCCGTCGGGCGGGATGGGATCCCTCGGCAGCCTCGGGCCTCCTCCAGTTGGGCCGTCGGGCGGGATGGGATCCCCCGGCAGCCTCGGCCCTCCTCCAGTTGGGCCGTCGGGCGGGATGGGATCCCCCGGCAGCCTCGGCCCTCCTCCAGTTGGGCCGTCGGGCGGGATGGGATCCCCCGGCAGCCTCGGCCCTCCTCCAGTTGGGCCGTCGGGCGGGATGGGATCCCCCGGCAGCCTCTGGCCTCCTCCAGTTGGGCGGGCGGGATGGGATCCCTCGGCAGCCTCTGGCCTCCTCCAGTTGGGCGGGCGGGATGGGATCCCTCGGCAGCCTCGGGCCTCCTCCAGTTGGGCCGTCGGGCGGGATGGGATCCCTCGGCAGCCTCGGGTCTCCTCCAGTTGGGCGGGCGGGATGGGATCCACCGGCAGCCTCGGGCCTCCTCCAGTTGGGCCGTCGGGCGGGATGGGATCCCCCGGCAGCCATGGGTTCTCTTGGATTGATTCCCTTCTGGTGTAATGGGGCTCAGGTAGTGGTCCCCAGGCTACCGCCCTGTGCAAGCACACAGCGTGCACAAGTGGGCCAGGCCAGGCCTGCCGTTATGCGGTGACTGGAATTGCCTCCCACCCAGGCGCTGTGAATGCTGTCTCTGCATCATTACCTGACCCAGGAACCCAATCCTAGTACTGGCCTCTTATGTTCCTTCATGATTAGTGGAGCTAGACCAGTAAATTGTAATTTGTAGAATCTTAATAATATGATTTACAAAGACAAAGTTCTCAGTGTAATTGAAGACACCATTTTCCCTTGGATTTTATAGACTTTTAGTAATCCAGCGTACAGTCGTGATCCCCTGAGCTGCTCCTGCTGGCAAACGCTGCACTGGATTAGTGCAAGCCGAATTTGAGATAACACATCATGATTTTTCAGCCCTTCTCTAATTTACATACAGGTGAATACAGTATGGTGGGCTAGGCCAAGCGCACCGTTAAGTCCCTGTTTGGCCGCGTGTTTTTGACGCACTATTATTACCCCTTATATAGTAAGGGGTAGTAGGGCGTGGAAAACGTGCGGCCAACCCCCCCCCCCCCCCCCCCCCGAAACTAATAGCGCTCATCACATGCAAATGCATGTTGATGAGCCTATTAACTATTCACCCGCAATACAGAAAGCAAAATATGCGGCTAAGCCGCACATTTTACTTTCAGAAATTAACTTCTGCCAAAGGCTGGAGTTAATTTTAGACAGCACTGGGCACGTGTACAGAAAAAACTGCTTTTCTGTATGCGCTCCGACTTAATATCAGGGCGATATTAAGTCCGAGGGCCCCCCCCAAAAAAAAAAATCTGCCCGTGGGTTGGAAAATGGACGCTTAATTTTGCCGGCGTCCGTTTTCTGAACCCATGGCTGTCGGCAGGTTGGACAACCAACGCCGGTAAAATTAAGCATCGGCTGTCAAACCCGCTGACGGCCGCCGCTTCTGCCACTAAGGAGGTGCCAGGGACCCTACTGCCTCCTTATTAGTGCGGACCCCAATTTGAATACAGAGTCGCGTACGTTCGCCTGGGAGTGCCGGGTCTCCTGTGCACTTTACTACTGTATGGGCCTGACCCTGCAGTGGCTTCCAAGCCTTTTCATTCAGGACTTGTTGGAGAGAG
This sequence comes from Rhinatrema bivittatum, assembly GCF_901001135.1. NCBI lineage: Eukaryota > Metazoa > Chordata > Amphibia > Gymnophiona > Rhinatrematidae > Rhinatrema > Rhinatrema bivittatum. The sequence continues at coordinate 56,175,099 of NC_042629.1, read as the reverse complement.
ACATTAGAAGCAAGGGCGTTGACATGGTAAATAAATGTGTTTACTCTGGGTGCTGCAGAGGGAAAAGAACATCTATTTGCCTGGGACAGAAAGGGAGATTTGATTTTAAGAACGAGAAGGTTTTCTTCTCTAATGAAAGAGTTACTGAACTCAGCACTTTGGGAGGTTGTAGAAGGGCCTCTGGTTGCTATCTTGAAGAGAAAAGCCAGTCATTTTGTGACACTTTGCAAATGTGAACAGCTCGTTAATATACAGCAGCAGGGAGCAAGATCAGAAGTCCTTTTAGGATGCCAAAAGCAATCTGTTCAACCCTTCTAATGCCCTCTGAGTGTCCATTCCCTATTAAAAAAAAAAAAAAGTCCTCAGTTTTTAATCACATTTGAATAAAACAAAAGTGCGCTAAGGTTCGGTGCATGTGTTCCTTACTCCTGCACTAAAAAATTAGTTAACGCCAGATGCAGTAACCTAATGGCATGCTAATGCATCCAGAGTAAAAAAAAAAAAAAAAAGGCACACTAACAAAAATGCATTGTACAAAAATAAGCTTAGCGCACTCAGAACACGTTGTGTGAACATCTGCCTTAAGAGCATGGACCATGTTTCCATGGTTAAATCTCCAATGCTAAGAAACGATGAGACCCTAAAAGGGCATCCATGGCTTTCCTTCTATGAGATAAAAGGAAAGTCTTAAGGCTCGATCGGGTTTCTTTTCTCAGCTATGCTTCGGCTGTTTATCAGCATTGCCAACTCTTTAGATGGCTGCGTGAAGGGGTGACAGTGAATTGTAGGACGTGGGGGTTTAAAAAATGTTTGCAAATCCTGCTTGAGCCTAAATGGGAGTTTGTATTCACAACTGAGTCATCTATTGTCAGATTGTTTTGTTTAGTGTTATGGTAATCGTTTTCTTGGCTCAAAGCTAAAGATTTTTTAGAAAAAAAAAAAAGAAAAGATGAGTTAAGCTTACGCGCCTTACTACACTTGGGAACAACAGATAATGTTTGATTAATATGAGGTTTGCATGGAGCTGCACTAATTTGTACACAGTTTTTGGGGGTTTTTTTTGTACTAGTTAAATCCTAGGTAAAGTTAGTGGCAGAAGTGAACACTCAGCCGAATACACATCTGTTTGCATGGAAGTCTGGCAGCTGAGGGGCTGCTGATCCTTCCTCCCCTGCCCCCGATATCCATCCTCATTACTTATCCATGCCACCCCCCACTCTCTCCCTAAAATGTTTCCACCCTACTGGAGCCTCTCCACCTCATTGTCCTCCCTCGGCTGCTGCTCTTCCCATCCTCCAACCCCCAGTGAACCTCCTCAACCAGCTGATCGCCTCCTCCGTGTGCACACCCCCCCCCCCCCTCGGCAAGCTGCTTCCCCTTCCGCTGCCACCGCATTTTACTGCAGCTTTGCCACAGCGCATCCTTCGGCACGGGCCAGGAGGACCCGCGGTAAACAGAGGCAATCGGAGCAGAAGTGGGGGCAGCTGCTCCCTGCGCAGGCCCGGCGACCGGAAAGGGGCGGGCAGGCGCCTGGCGCTCCGTGCCGGGCGGGGTGCGGAGCATCTTCCCGTGCAGGAGCGGGGAGAGCTCGCCTAGCTGCAGCCGAGAGGCGCCATGCACTGGGACCAGAAAGGTGAGAGAGGGGGGGAGCCCGCGCGGCCGCCGGGGAACGGGCAGAACGCTCTGCGCCTGGGCAATCCGAGGGGGCGCGCGCCCGCCTGGCAGACGCCCTCGCGGGGAATGGGATTTCCGCCTTGCAGGCAAATGAGCCCCGGGGTGGGTGTGCGTGGAGAATTTGATTTTTGAAGAGGCGGCGGACTGGAGCAGTTAATGCAGGAAATAACGGGGCTGGTGGCCTTTCCTTACCAGGGGAGGGGGAGCTCCCAGACCGGTCAGTGCATTTCCCAAGGAATATGCAGAGGACACATTTTGCATGTACCGATTCGCCCATGGATCTCCTGCATATTCCTTGTGGAGATCGTGGAAACCTGACTGGGAAGCCCTGCCATGGAGACTAGGGATGTGGGACTTTTTTTTTTGGGGGGGGGGGGGGTTCTTGTCTTGTTCTGGATATTAGTGCATGCTATTTCCTGATATTTAAAACGATAGAAAAGGAAAAAAAAGTGATTAAAAAATGATATTATTATTGCTGGGGAAATAGCAGCCTTGAGGGGTGGGACAGGGGTCTCCGGAGATCCCCAGTTGGCACAGTTTGTCTGGGTTACCAGTGCACACTATTCGCAGATTGTGAGGGGAGAGGGACTGCTGGGGAACTATGAGGATCACTTGTTTAACACCAGCGCTAGTCAAATGTATTAATGTCTAGAGGTAGGTAACCTCCAGTTCTTGTAGACTTCAGTCTGCTTGGGTTTTCAGGCTGGTGAAGAGCTGATGGCAGATTTTATGATGTGCACCAACCATGAGACAGAGCTTGGAGCACTAGCATTAGATCTCAAAATAATAGAAAGATGTGATAAGGAGGTGGCCAGATACAGAGGGTTGCTGGGGTCATAGGGTGAGGCTTAATCCGTCTTCCAAGCCTCTTCTAGAGGCACACCTAGCCAATCGGATTTTCAGGATATCCACAATATGTATGTATGAAAGAGATTTGTATACCCTGGCTCTCTAATGCATGCAAATCTATCTCATGCATATTCATTGTGGAAATCCTGAAAACCCGACTGACTAGGTGTGCCTCCAGGAAAGGGTTGGAAAACACTGGCATAATCAATAGAGAGGCATTATTTATTTCCTCTAAGTTTTTTGTTGGCGAGGCCTCCTCTATACTGGGTTGAGTGCTGAAGGATGGGGAGAATTAACTGGCTGTTTGCTTCTGTTTTACCTTTGTGGTATAGTATTACAGACTTTTTTATATTTGATTCTGTACATCCTTTTGGATAATTTTTTTTAATTGAGAAAAGTCTAGAAGAATTTTAATAACAAAGACCCAACAAACTTGCATTATAGAACTGAACTGTGTGGTTTATACTGTTTTGAGCTCTGAGTAGTGCTGACCTTGCTTGGTGTCTGTGGGACTTCCCAGAGCTGCTTGCTGCACTGCTGGACTCCGGAGCCCGAGTCGGGGGTCCCGGGTGCCTGTGACTGTACTGCTGGACTCCGGAGCCCGAGTCAGGGGTCCCTGGGGCGCTGTGACTGTACTGCTGGACTCTGGAGCCCGAGTTGGGGGTCCCGGGGCGCTGTGACTGTACTGCTGGACTCCGGAGCCCGAGTCGGGGGTCCCGGGTGCCTGTGACTGTACTGCTGGACTCCGGAGCCCGAGTCGGGGGTCCCTGGGGCGCTGTGACTGTACTGCTGGACTCCGGAGCCCGAGTCGGGGGTCCCTGGGGCGCTGTGACTGTACTGCTGGACTCCGGAGCCCGAGTCGGGGGTCCCTGGGGCGCTGTGACTGTACTGCTGGACTCCGGAGCCCGAGTCGGGGGTCCCTGGGGCGCTGTGACTGTACTGCTGGGCTCCGGAGCCCGAGTCGGGGGTCCCTGGGGCGCTGTGACTGTACTGCTGGGCTCCGGAGCCCGAGTCGGGGGGTCCCGGGTGCCTGTGACTGTACTGCTGGACTCCGGAGCCCGAGTCGGGGGTCCCTGGGGCGCTGTGACTGTACTGCTGGACTCCGGAGCCCGAGTCGGGGGTCCCGGGTGCCTGTGACTGTACTGCTGGGCTCCGGAGCCCGAGTCGGGGGGTCCCGGGTGCCTGTGACTGTACTGCTGGACTCCGGAGCCCGAGTCGGGGGTCCCTGGGGCGCTGTGACTGTACTGCTGGGCTCCGGAGCCCGAGTCGGGGGGTCCCGGGGCGCTGTGACTGTACTGCTGGGCTCCGGAGCCCGAGTCGGGGGGTCCCGGGGCGCTGTGACTGTACTGCTGGACTCCGGAGCCCGAGTCGGGGGTCCCGGGTGCCTGTGACTGTACTGCTGGACTCCGGAGCCCGAGTCGGGGGTCCCGGGGCGCTGTGACTGCACTGCTGGACTCCGGAGCCCGAGTCGGGGGTCCCTGGGGCGCTGTGACTGTACTGCTGGACTCCGGAGCCCGAGTCGGGGGGGCCCCGGGGCGCTGTGACTGTACTGCTGGACTCCGGAGCCCGAGTCGGGGGGTCCCGGGTGCCTGTGACTGTACTGCTGGACTCCGGAGCCCGAGTCGGGGGGTCCCGGGTGCCTGTGACTGTACTGCTGGACTCCGGAGCCCGAGTCTGGGGTATGGGGCGCTGTGACTGTACTGCTGGACTCCGGAGCCTGAGTCGGGGGTCCCTGGGGCGCTGTGACTGTACTGCTGGACTCCGGAGCCCGAGTCGGGGGTCCCGGGGCGCTGTGACTGCACTGCTGGACTCCGGAGCCCGAGTCGGGGGTCCCTGGGGCGCTGTGACTGTACTGCTGGACTCCGGAGCCCGAGTCGGGGGGTCCCGGGGCGCTGTGACTGTACTGCTGGACTCCGGAGCCCGAGTCGGGGGGTCCCGGGTGCCTGTGACTGTACTGCTGGACTCCGGAGCCCGAGTCGGGGGGTCCCGGGTGCCTGTGACTGTACTGCTGGACTCCGGAGCCCGAGTCTGGGGTATGGGGCGCTGTGACTGTACTGCTGGACTCCGGAGCCTGAGTCGGGGGTCCCTGGGGCGCTGTGACTGTACTGCTGGACTCCGGAGCCCGAGTCGGGGGTCCCGGGTGCCTGTGACTGTACTGCTGGACTCTGGACTCCGGAGCCCGAGTCGGGGGTCCCGGGTGCCTGTGACTGTACTGCTGGGCTCCGGAGCCCGAGTCGGGGGTCCCGGGTGCCTGTGACTGTACTGCTGGACTCCGGAGCCCGAGTCGGGGGTCCCGGGTGCCTGTGACTGTACTGCTGGACTCCGGAGCCCGAGTCGGGGGTCCCGGGTGCCTGTGACTGTACTGCTGGAAGAAAAGAACAAAAGCCAGTTCCCTCGCTGATCTGTGCAAATAAAACGCCCAGTGATGTAATTCATGAGAGGAGAGGAATGGATGGTTTTAGAAGACTGGATAGTTAAAATGCACAGGAATATTTCAAAGCCTTTTGCTTGAGTCTTTTATTCACCCTGTTTAGGAGTGACTGGAAATCTTCCTTCTCTTAACTGTCTTTTGGTGGCCATCGCAGACCAGTTTCCAGTTGCGTGACCAACAATATTGCCTGTTCTGGCACTTAAACTCCACCCGGGGCCATCCTCAGATTTCCACAAAGTTTGGTTTGGATGGTTTTGGTTTTTCTTCTTGGGCTGTCCGGTCCGCTGAGGGACTGGAGATGCAGAGCTGGGGCTGATTCAGTCTGGAGCCGCTGGGATGATGCCTAATCTCATAATCTGTGCAGTAATGCATGTGTGCAGCAAAAAATGGGATTTAACCAGCGCACTGAGCCCACACAGTCCTCAAGTCAGAGCAGCAGCATACCAGGGGTCCGTTCTTGAAATGAGAATTTGTCCCTGGTGCTTGAGTAGAATCAGTGGTATCTGTGCGCCTCTGCTATCAGCTGGCTGGTTTTATTCACACCAGAGGGCTGGGTTATTAATGGAAATAAAAGGTGATCAAAAACACATGAAATGTAATGTCTCTTTTTTTTCTTGGCCTCGAGCATTATTAAAACCGGGCCCAGTGCTCAGATTCTCCACATCTTTGGCTGTTGCCGGAGTAGAAGAGGCTCTGCGGGGCTGGCCATGTTACCCCCTGTAGCCAGCGGTGTTTCTCAGGTAGCCTCCGGGACAGCCCGTTGAGTGTTAAAGAGAAGGGTGGGTGCCTGTGGGAAAGTGAGCATGTGTTAGAGAGAAGATAAGTGTGCGCGCTGCCCCTCTCCAAACCGACCAACTCAGGATAACTGGAAATGTAATGTTCCCAGGTACGGAGAGTGAGGGATTTTAATTTTTATTTATTTATTTAAAATCTTTTATATACCGTCGTTAAGATATTTACCATCACAACGGTTTACAGGAAGGCACTGCTTGTGTCTGCTACTTTATTAGTGTTTTGGTAAATTTTAAACTTTTATGTGTGTGTGTGTGTAATTCTGTTTATCAACTGATTTCAAATATTTAATTTTATTGGTATGGTTCAGTGGTGTAGCCAGAATTGATTTTTTGGGTGGGCTGTAGGCATGCAGGTCTGAGACCTACTAGGTGTTTTCTTATTGATAAATATTGCCAAATACTGCACCCTAGAATGGCTTTCTAAGTCATTTGCAACAGCCATTATGCATCATGTGTGAAACTTTAAAACATTTTACCTCAATTATTTCAAGCACTTACGAGCATTAAAAATTCCTTATTAATCAGAATTTATTTTATATTTATTGCAGTTTATAAATGCACAAGTATAGAAATCAGATCCAATCATGTAATAAAACAAAAATTAGTGTATTCTTTCATGAACCATCTTTGCTGAAAACCAGAAATCTTCATAAATACAATAAAATATAATTTATCATCAGAACAGGTGCAGCACAGAGCTAGGGCAATTCACATTACAACTAACATGAAAAAAAAATTTCAAATTCTGGTGTCACCTCAGCAAAAAATAACCCTTCACTGCTATTTTGTGAAGTAACACAAACTCTTGCAAAGAAAGAGGCATCTAGAACCTTTCCATACAGTCACAGCACTGACTCTCAGGATTCAAATAACAGCAACCTTATGAAAAAGCAGCAATGCAACTGCCACACCAGGCCCTAGAACATTAATACATCACTTATGGGAATAACAGAACAAGCTGGATTAATACTACAGAGAAACTACACACTAGCAGAAATACTGCATTTCAGTCACACACACACACAGGCAAAACAGAGACAGATCGTTACCTAACATACAAATAAGAGACCACAAATTAGAAACAAACATGCCGATAAAACCAAAATAGCCCGAGAAACTAAAGTTTCTGAACAGTGGAATACTGAAAGAGCAAAATACAAAAATATAAGAAATGCACATTCCCAATACATTTTTTTTTTTTTTTTACCTTTATTGTCTGATCTTTGTATTTTTCTAATCAGTTGGTCCTGGTCTCTTTTTCCTATTTTCCCCTTGTCGCTCATTTCCTAATTCCTTTTCAGTGTCTTTCTTTTACTATTGTCTTCTTCCCTTACGCACACACACACATCCAGGCACCCATTCTCACCCACACACTTAAACTCAGACTCCCATTCTTACCCACTCATACACACATTCAAGCTCCCATTCTCACCCACACATACACACATTCAAGCTCCCATTCTCACCCACACACAAACCCAGGCTTCTCTTCTCACCCACACATACACATTCAAGCCCGTGCACAGCTTCTGCTTCCTCCCCCTCCCAAGCAGGAAGATCAGTTGGCCTCTCCTGCTGCCACCAGCCTCCTGCTATCTCTGGGCTGTACTGCCCACCGATCTTCCTGCTTGGGGGGGAGGGGGCGGAAGCGGAAGCTGTGTGCAGCACTTCTGCTCCCTCCCCCCCCCCCCCCCCCAAATAGGAAGATCGGTGGGCCATACGGCCGCAGGATCATTTCCCCATGTGTGCTGTGCAAATGCATGAAATGGCGTGCCAGCCCTAGGTCCTCTTCTTCGCCACACAGAGATGGGATCCCGCGACAGCCTTGCAGGTCCGGTGCTCCACTTCTGGTTCCAGTTGGGTGGGCAAGAGCCCACCCGTGGCTACGCCACTGGTATGGTTGCTTTATATTTCTTGACTAAGATTGATTAACGAGGAACGGTGGTGATTGGTTTTTCCATTGTTGCACTGCATACAGAGTTTGGCTTGTTGCAGTTTCCATTTCAGTTTTTGTCTGTATGTTTCTGTTTCCACCTTCTGGTCTCTTCATTCTGTATTTCAGTGTCTTGTCTGTATTATGTATGTGTGACAGGTGCTGGAGTAGGGATTTACAGCAGCCTGACTTGTTCTGTTCTCCCAATAAGAGGTGTATTGGGTATGTTATGGCCCGGTGTAATATTTACAGTGTTGCCTTTTCGTAGATAGGGCTGTTGCTGTTTGAAACTGGCAGTCAGTGTGTTTATGGTATGATGGGTTTTGTATAGGTTCTGAGTACATTTTTCTTTTTTCAGGGTTTTGAATTGCACAAGATTACCGAGGTGTGCCAATGAATTGCTGTTACAGTGAGGTGTCAGCAGAATCTGAATAATTTCTCTGGTGAGTGGTAGAAAGTGTCCTAGCTCTGCACCCTTTGAGAGAACTTCTGTGAACGCAGGGTTTCTAGAACTTCACTCCCAAGAGAAGAACCTGATTTGATCTTTGCTCTTGTAAAACTATTGCTAAAATTATTCTAGATGGTTGAAACTGTCCAGGGGTTTCTTTGTGGCATGGAGGGGCCTTCTGTCTAGAGAGGCAACTGACGTGCATGCCCAGCACGTCTGAGGCAATGGGGCAAAATGTTCGTAGTGGTGCCTCCTGCTTTGAGCAAGGATTTCCTGTCTCTGCATGGAGAATTTTTTTTTTTTCTGGTAAGGGGTGGGACCTCTGCTGGGATTGAACTGGGTGGTTTTCCCTATCACAGGTCGGAGGATGACTCCCTGATGACTGCTGCCTGGGAACGGAGAATAGAGAATTTTATATTTTAATAGCGTGAATTCCAGTTGTGTGTGTGTTTACAGGATGGTTCTGGCTGGGGAAAGCTATTGGTCATGATTGAGCTGATTATCAAAATCTCTGGGGACAGGAAGGAGGCAGCTTATGGACCTGTGGCCTGATCTTTTAGGTACCCAGCAAACACCTCTGATTGGACTAATTTTATAATGTTTCTTGACTAGCTTTTGGGATCCTATTTTATTTATTTGTTAGCTTTTATATACCGACATTCGTGGGTACATCCACGCTTCCATTCCTCAGAATAGAATGAGCAGAAGATGACACAAGCAGAGCTTTAAGTGACTTGTAGAAGTGAAGGGGGGGGGGGTGATGGGTAACGGGAAGGGGACAGGCAGTATAATATTGTGGCTCATTGTGTGATGAGAAATCCAGGTCTTCCGTGTCCTTTCTTCTCCGTTCCGAAGCATTTTACTAGTTGTGGGTTGTTAATGTCAGATGAGTAAAAGTAAAGGGTTTGGTTCGTATTGGTTTCACCTTGGTGCCTATGGCTGCGTTCTGTTCCTCACGGAGACCACACGTGATGCAAGACTGGAAAGTAAAAATGTAATGTTCATTCAGGATACCTGCAAACCAGGCCTGTCTGCCTTGAAGCCACCGCTGGAGTCAATTTATTTATATTTGGTGGTGGTTTTTGTTTGTTATCCTGTCCCATGGGAAAATATTTTTCTTTACGTTTTTATAACATGCGCGCGCAGCCGCGTGCATGTTATAAAATCCGGGGTCGGCGCGCGCAAGGGGGTGCACACTTGTGCACTTTGCGTGCGCCGAGCCCTAGGGGAGCCCCAATGGCTTTCCTTGTTCCCTCTGAGGCCGCTCTCCTTCCGCCCCCCAGCCCTACCCTAAAACCTCCCCATACCTTTATTTTTCAAGTTGCGCCTGCCTCCGGGCAGGCGTAGGTTGCACGTGCCGGTGCGCGATCCCCCGGCCTAGAGGCCCTACGGAGGCCTCTGGCCACGCCCCGCCCCTTTTTTTCAATCCCCGGGACATATGCGCGTCCTGGGGCTTGCGCTCGTGTCGCTGGGCCTATGCAAAATAGGCTCTGCGTGTGTAAATCTTTTAAATCTGCCCCAAATGTTTTTAGTAGAACTGTTCTAAGGCTCCTCGGTGATTCTCGTTGTCTGGTATTTATGTAGGTTAAGCCTGTGTCAAGTTTCACCAAAAAAAAAAAAAAGTTACCTGTGTGACCGCCCTAACTAATGAAAATTTCTGACCTGTGTGGTGGATTGAGTTGCACATTTGTCCTTTGGTAAACAGGAACAGAACATTTGTGGTGAGAAGAAATACAATAGTGAAAAGTCGTCTGTCAGTGACTCACCTAAAAAATTTACTGATTGCTTCAAAGGAACATTAAGAGCCTGACTATTCGTGGTATTGCGTTTGCACATGTAAGTGGACGGCGAAGGTTTATCCCACTGTTTTATGAACTGTACGGCAGGAGCTGCTCCGTTTATAAAATACCATGCGGTTCTACTCTGAAAGTACACGCGTAGGTTTCAGTATGTGTGACTCTTCCGTTGCGATGAAAGCGCTTCATTTTCTCTACCTATTTTATAAACCTACGCACGTATTTTGGTTGTGAAAAAAGTGTACATATAACCATAAATTATGCGTCGAAGCAAGTATTTTATAAAGCAATGCGCGTATGCTTTTTTTTTTTTTTTAAATACTTATTTTGTGTGCATACATGAAACTGCCTGTTTGAGGATAACTCCATCAGTTCACCCAGTGCCTCCAGTTCTAGACCCTTCACTCAAGAACTGCAACCTGCTCAGCAGGCATAAAACTGTACAAATGAGTGATAGTTTTATATGTGCAAGTCTCTTATAAAATAGCCACTTCTGTACGTATTTCTTAACCCTACACCGGAGCGCCCTAGAACCGTCCCTTCTATGCACCAAAAAAAATGTACACTCAAAACCAAAAATAAGCACGCACTTCCGAAATGTATAAAATAGGATACATGCAAATGCCTGTGAAAGCATGGATAGGCTATTTTACTGTGCAGAACATATTTGAAAATGTACTCATAAGATTGAAATATAAAACAATTTTTATGCTAGTAGTACAGTTTTTATATCTTTGCTATGTAAGTAGTGCGAGTGCCTTGTTAGTCCACTTGGATATGTGGAAAATTAAGGTCAAAGACATGTTGTGATAGTAAGTGCATCTGTGATGAGGTTGGGTCCATCAGGCGGGTATAGAACGAGCTAAGGACGATCTTTGCTTTTATTTAAGAGATTTGGAAGGTGAAAGTGAAGACTGCTTTTGGTGGCCCCCAGGGCAGCCCGAATGTATAGGCTGGATTACAGTAGGGGTGTGGTGGTGGTGGCGGCTTTCAAAACTGTAAACAGAGGGCGCATTTTCTGATAGCCCATGCAGTTGCTAAGTGCACGGCCATTGTTAATGCCTGCACTTCAGGCGGATTGTCAAAGAGAAACGTACCTGAGTTTTGAAAGTGAGTACACGGTGTGCATGTTAAAGGCATCTGTGTGCTTTGTAGCTGCTACTGGAGCAGGAGGCAGGGGAAAAACCTCACGCAGAGGCTGTGGGGACTTCCTCCGGCCAGTCTGGGGCCCACCCATGCCAGGTGCCCCGAAACTCTGCAGTCCTGGGTGATGCTGGGATCCAGGCAGTCGCCCTGCTTGTTGTCTCACCCCTGCCCCCAGCACTGCTTCTCTTTAACCCTGTAAAGCCCGCCTGTACCTTTTTAGCTGTATTTCTGGAGGGCAGTTTGCAAGCAGACTGAGTAAACAGCTTTTTGAAAACTGCTCTCCTTTTTATAAAAAGTGAAAGGATGGTGATGTGGAGGAAGACTCTTCATATCTTTGGAAACAGGCTACCACTGACTAGGATTTCCAGTTGTTGATCTTGCATTTTCCAGAATGCGTACACGTAAGGTTAGCCTTAAAGACAGGGATAGTCGCTTCCAGCCCCGGAGGGCAGTCAGCCGGTCCACAATAAGTATTCCTAAAATATATTTGCGCAGATGAGCATTGGATTAACTTTTTTCATATATTGGGGTAGCCTGGAAAGCAGACCTGGTTATGTCCCCTTGTGGTAGATTCAGATGCAGTTCCTTGGCCTGCGAGCCTGGGTGGAAGGGCTGGACAGCATGCAGGGAGTGCCCGTGCAAAAGCCCGCTCCGCCGTGCTCGGGTGAGACGCGCACCAGAGGTGCCAGCATCGCCCGCCTCTGGGGCTGTCCTTACCTTATTGATGGCGGCCACTGGATGCGGCTCTGATCTTTCGTCCTCTTGTAACTGAAACCGGAATGGCAATGTTCTGCTCTCGGCTCTTTTTCAGGACTTTCTGACTATCTTTGGACAGTGGTTTTTTTTTATTTTATTTTATTTTTAAATGAAATTAAAATTTCAAAAGTAGTAATGCAATTCTTCCAAAACGCACCCGTCTTCTTGAAATGACCAGACTCTCTTTTACCAGTAACACTGTCTTTTTGAACTTGCCGAAATCGGCCCCCACAAAAAGCTGCTGTGGTACGAGGATCAACCTAAAATATAAACGTGAGAAGGGCAGGTAGGAAAGATAAAGCCTTTTTTTTTTTTTTTTAAAGATTTGCTTGTTAGGTTAGTGGGTGTGGTTAGCCCGTGTGGAATGCAACTGGTAGTACAGGCTTCGGAGGTTGAGCGTCGCCCAGTGCCGCCTGTCCCTCTGTGCGGCTCCCATGCTTCACCGGGCACTTGGACACCTTGACTGAACCGGCGCGAGCCTCCTGGGGAAAGGCAAGTGGCATTGTGCGTCAGACAGGTGTAGGTGTGTGTGTGTGTCGGGGGGGGGGTGACGGGTTTGTTTCTGGGCTGCTGGCAAGTGGCATTGTGTGTCAGACAGGTGTGTGTGTGTGTCGGGGGGGGGGGGGGGGGGGGGGGTGATGGGTTTATTTCTGGGCTGCTGTCGCCTTCTTGCAAAGCAGTCCTGGACAGGGACTGGACAGGACATGGGTTAGAATAACCTGCCTCTGTTCCCCTTTCTTTGGGCTTGTTTACTTCCTTCTTGAAATCATCAGCAGAGGGGAGAAGCTGCTGGCACCTCTCGTGCTCCGGCCAGCGGGTGTTTCCGTGAAGAGGCCTCCCTCTGGGCTTTCGGGGAAGCCGGCTTGAAATGTTGGGCTACTGTTGACCCCTTTTCTTTTGCTTCCATCCGCTGGATTGTGCACCTGGGGTGTGATGCGGGGTTTGGCTTTCTGTGCTCTGTGAAAGGAGCTGGATAATCCTGAGTCTGGGTGCGCAGTGAATGAGTTACCTGCCTCTGCAGTTTCTCAGCAGCGTTACCAGGAACTGGCGGGTGATTTTTTTTTTTTCCTGCCAGAGCACTTTTAACCAGGATGGGGAAATGAATTGTGGTCACGACTGTCAGCTGTCAGCAAACATTACACTTCAAGTGAAAGAATAAAATTATGATCCCCAGTTACATGCAGCATTTAATCTTCTTCTTTTTTTTTTTTCTTTTTGGCCCAATAGATCTGTGGCTCAATTCTTCCCCTGCTTTAATAGACCCTCCCTCCCTTCCACTGTCCCTAATCGGGTCCTGAGACCGGCTCCTTCCAAAACCCTGGATCATGAGCTCTAAAACCAGCCACCAGATGTAACCTTTGATGACCCGTTGTCTCCCTCTTCTGCGCCCCCACCCTCCTCCCAGGAGCTGTGAGCGCTGCCTCTGCAGCAGCCCCAGCTGGCCCCAGGGACTCTCCACGTAGCACTGGCGCCACCAGTCTGGCTCTTCCTGGCATTTTTAGCACAGCTTCCACCTTGGTTTTTGGAATATTACTGCTGGCAGTCACTTCTGCAAATGGCCCTCCACTGCTCATCCATGATGTCCGCCCACTCCCCCCCCCCCCCCCAGATCTTGTGTCCACTGAATTCTCCATATTTTTTTCGGAGCACTCATGTTGAGGTAGCCATATTTACTTTGTCCTGCCAAGCTGAGCCGGTCCTGGTTTTCATCTGTAGGAATGTGGTAGGCATAGGTGCATGACTGGCTCATCCTGTCCCTCATGAAACGTAGCTCGTCACTAACCCTGGCACACGCTGACATGGATGGAGCTAGCGTGTCCTTGCTCCAAGGTCCCTGTCTTCAGTGTGCAAAGCCAAAAAACAGCCGTGCTACGGTGAACCTTCAGACTAACCTGTAGCGTTCCACTTTCAGCATATCTCCTTAGGATGGAAATACATTCCAAATGATATGGTTTGCTTTAACTACCATTTTGATTAGCTCTTTTTTTTTGTGATTCAGTTATTTCTACTGCTTTAAAATAGAAATCCACTGTAATATATTTTTTTTTAATCTGAGAATTGGAGTGGAGGAATCGTGCTGTACCTGTTATGCAGAGACATTCCTGTACAGCTTTTGGCACTGGGATAGCCAGAGGGCTGTTCACACAAAGAAAATGGCCTTGACCTTCCTTTTAGCACCTGTAGTATATTCTAGTGATGCTGAAATCTTGGGTGCTGCCTCTGGCATGCAGTTGAACAAACTGTTTTAAAATAAAGACAACACGAATATTTCCATCAGATCACCTAAAACGAGACTATATGCAATCCATACGTAAAATCGGAGCCTGTGGCCACGGCCATAGGCGCCGCCACCAAAAGGCGCCAAGGAGAGCTGTGCGGCCGGCGTGTCCTCTGCAGAAGAAAACGCAGCGCAGGCCCCGCTGAAATCGGCACTGTCAGCGCAGCCTTAGTAAATGGGGGAAAAGCAGTGTGGGCCCCGCTGGCAACGCTCCTGATTCTGGCGGGGCCACGCTGCTGCTTCAGAGGAGGAGCGTGTACTGCCGCAAGTAGTCCAGTGCCCCATGGCCGGAAGTTGTTCCCTTAGCCTCGGGGGCTGAAGGAGACTGCTGCTGCCTGCTAAGTCAAGGAAAGTGAGTGAGAGAGTGCCTGTGTGTGCACCGGTGCCCCAGTTGCTCCCTGCCTGCTAATCCATGACAATTTCAGGGAATCTGGAAGTCAAAAGTTCCAAGGTATGGATAACGGGGAATTTTTTAAAAATCCTTGTTTTAATTGTTGGGTGGTGTTTGATGTGTGTTTGTTTTGAAATATTTTATTGTTGTTTGGAAGATTTTTATATGAGTTTTTCATTATCGAATGTTATCCTAGTCATTAAGAGGGTAACTTTAAAATCCGCATGCAGGCGTCCGTGTGCACTTGGTTGCCGGTGCGCACACATGGATGCGGTGATTTTATATCGGCGTGCGCGTAATGGGGAATTTTATAGTATGCACACGGCCCTAATCCCAGTTCCCTCCCAGTCTGCTCCCTGTAATGGAAATTGATAGTGAACTTCAGGCAAGAGTCCAGTGAGTTGAGCCAATTATGGAACTCTAACAGGGTAGATACAGATGATAAAAATGTCTATATAACGCTTCCAACATATCAAATATCGGGTATAAATACTGTGTTAGATATATAACCATTCAAACTCTGCTACAAAAATGTTGGCCACATCTGGTGCCATGGCTACCCCCCATGGCGGTACCACAAATCTGCAAGAAATACTTGCCTTCATAGGAAAAATAATGTTTACTTATGTATTTATTTATTTGTTGAGTTTTATATACCGTCATTCGGTAAAGCCATCATAACGGTTTACAAAGTTCAAATTGCAAGACTTTTAACAATTGAGCAAAAGGTATAACAAGAAGCATATTAAACAAAAGAGAGACATCTAATTGCAAATATATTAAATGGAACTTGCACTAAGGGGTGCACAAAGAGGAGGGCCCCTTTGTTGCACCCCTTCAGCGCATGACGCATGGCGCGCGGCACCTGGTGGCAAGGCGCCGTTCAATAGTCAGTGCTGCCCTTGATGACATCAGGGGGACGGGGCTCCCGATCGGGTCTCTCTCTCATTGCTGTTTCTTTTTCTTTTCTTGATGGTTTTTCTCTTTTTTTCTCATGGCGGTGGAGATGTACTGCAGGGTGCCCAGAGATGATGGGCAAGCCAAAGATAATAATTGAATTATATACTCTGTGGGGCATCTGTTGAGAATGTGTGCATTAGTGATGGCATTCACTGCTCGATCTTGAGGGATAACAGTGTACAAAGATTCAATGTCCATTGTGACTAATACGCAATCTGGATGGACAGTCACTGCATTCAAAATTTCCAGCATACCTGAAGTGTCTTTAATAAAAGACGGAGCTGATGGTACTAATGGTTGCAAGAGTTTGTCCAAAAAGATAGAAATTGGTTCTAAGACACTATAGTCCTGGCAGCAGATGTGGCCACCATTTTTTGTAGCAGAGTTTGAATCGCGTGGAAAAGAGTAAAGTGATATACATACCAGGGAAAAACAATCTCAGCTACAAATACACAGTGCTGGATTCTGTATCCAGGAAAGAGACCTTGGAGTACTGATGGAGAATGCATTTTGAAATCCACGGCTCGGTGTGGTGGCAATCGGGGGGAAAAGCAGCTAGAATGCCAGGAATCATCCTAAAGGAGTGGAGACTAAAACGGAAAATGAATATTGTGTGCCGTTCCGGTTGCCCCCAAGTCAAGACAGACGGCAGAACTAGAAAAGGTGCAGAAAGGAGGGAGCCTGGAGAGGCCGTGCAGGCAGCAGGCTAGGGCTCTTTAGCTTGGAAAAGACTGAGAAGGGGACATGAGAGAAGTTTATAAAATCCTGAGTGGGGTGGAACAGGTTATTTACCCTTTCAAATACCACTCAGGCAAGGCAAGGAGACATTACATGACACTTAGCAACCAGCAGACTTAACAGAAATAGTACTTTTCTCACTTGGCACACTATTGAACTATTGTAGAATATGTTGCCAGAGGCCATGGACAAGGGAGCAGTAAGGCAGGGGTTAAAAGAGGTTTGGACAAGCTCCTAACACATTATTAGCCAGGTAGACTTAAGGGAGTGAGTTATTGCAATACCTGGGAGTGAGGTGTTGTGTGTGTGTGTGTTGGGTGTTTTTTTTAATTAATTAATAGCATTTATCAAAGCGATGCACAGTTATAAAATAAAATATATAGTGCAACATAAAACAAACTACATGTCTGTATCAACTGCTGATGCCCACTTTCTCCAACTTGTGATGGTTATTTCTACCAATTCACTTCAATGCCATTTACAAAAATCGCACTTCAAACAGCTGCTAGAGTCTCCAGCAGCCCTTTATAGTTGCTCGTTACAAGAGCCATTAAATATTAAGGACATAAACCGTGTTTTCAGTTTCCTCCAGAATAGTTTCATATCAGTTCTGCTATTTTATATCAGACAGACTGTGCCGCAGAAGCTGAAAAAGATCTGTTATAAACAGTCTCAAAAGACAGAGAGCGTTTTTAGATGGTACCAGTTACACTAGGCCTTTCCCTACCAAATGCAAATTTCTTCTGCCTCATACCAGTTCAAACAGTTTTTCAAAGGTGGTTACAGGAGATGGGATCTGGCAGGCATTTATGAGCTGGACAGGCCGCGGTCTCGCTGGATCATGGTCTGACCCAGCATGGCGTTGATGCAAGCAGGGCTGTACAGATGAACAAGAGGAGTCACGGTAATCTGAAAGGCGGACAGACTCTGGAATGATAAATATTTCTTCACGGAAAAGGGTGGTGGATACATGGAACGACCTTTTCATGGAGATGTTGGAAGCAAAAACAGTAAAAAGAATTCAAAGTGTGGAACAAGAGCAGAAGATCCTTGGATGGCAGGGTAAAGCTGGAAACGGGGACTGTAGTATAACAGAAAGGGGAAAATGGGCTGACTAGATTGGCCTTATAGTCTTTATCCGTCGTCGGTTTTTTTTTTTTTTTTTGTGTATCTCGTGTATTTGTTTTGGTGCTTAAGATATTTTGTCCAAGGTGACTCTGCGGCAGTGCCACGTGGAAGGTCCCTGGTTGGATCCCCAGGTTGACTGCTTTGGAGGCAGGAGGGGAATTGTCTCTCAATGGTGACACCTACTGGCCAGATTCAGGATGCAGGATTGTAGGATTCTGGAAAGAGACCCTGGTACAAGGCCACTTGCCCTGGACTGTTGCAATCACCGAAGTATATTTTGGTGGGGGGTGGTGATCTCTGGGTAGTGGTGAATGAAGGCTCATGGTGCCATACCCCAGCCCTGGTTCTGATTGGAGCCGGAGAGCCCAAGGATCTGTAAATCTGTTTAGTCTGCCATTGTAGTAATGTCCTGAAATGGACCCCTCTGGGAAGGATTTAGTACATTGATCACTGTGGCATACCCTTTCCCTGCGGCTCACTTCAGAGATCAGGTTCTCTTTAGAGGTTATTCAAACATCAACTCGTCAGCACATACCACAACTAAGATCCAACCCCTCTCGCTCACTAGGGTTGCTATCTCCCCCAGGCCCACCTGCAGAGGCAGATCCAGTCCTGGTTTTGCCCCGTTGTGTGCTTGTAGATGTCTTAACCAAGGACATCAGAACTACAAGTATATGTGTGTGTGTGTGTGCTGGGGCAAAAGCACGAACGGATCGGTCGTTGATTTGAGCTGTCTCTCTCTCTCACCAGTGACATACACTTAACGGTGCATTCTGGAGATGGAAGGATGCAGAAGCAATCCTGTGTTCCAGAAATGCGGAGAGAACGCAGTGTGATCTCAGGGCAGAACTTAATTGGCAGTAAATCCATGTCATTAGGATCATCTTCTATTCCATGGCTCATTTCCTGTGGTACACTCTGTGAGTGTGTGGGGTTTTTTTTTTTTTTAAAGCCTCTACAAAGTGAATATTGTGTGTGAAATCCTTCTAAATAGTAAACAGAGAATAGATTTAGGAATCTGACCAGGACAGGAAGCCAGAGAGCTGAAAAATAAGCAAAGTGATATGCAGAAGAATCTAGCTACAGGCATTACTAGTTTGGAGCCAGGCACAGGGTTAATATGACAATAAATAAATACCCACTCAGATTAGTTTTTTCGAATGTGGGAGGAGTACTGGTGTTGAATTAAAGGTAAGCAGGTGGTGTGATAGAATCCATTGATACCTCACTAGAAGAGCAGTAATCTGACTCTAAAGGAGCTTTACTTATTCAGGGCACTTACAAGAACGCAGCACCCTCTGCGTGTGGTCCAGGATCTCAGTAATGACATGACAGGTAGTAAGACCCATCCTCCATTTTCAGTAGGGCGTCTGTGTGGTATGTGTTTGCTCGTCAGCCCACAGCAACCCAGCTGATCTTTCAAAACAGGCCACCTGTGTATTTTCTTTGACGATTTAGCTTGTCACGCGACTAAAGAGTGCATACTGCTTACGTGGTGGTAAAAGGATGTGTGTAATGTGCAGCCACACCTGAGTGATGCAGCTTAGAAGTGCATGCATATGATTTATATATTTCCCATGCTAGTGAGGCATGTGAACCCTGCTGCACACAAGACGTGAGTACTGTGTGTGTTGTATGGCACAGGGTGAAGGGCTGCAGTCCAGCCCTTCCATGAGCAATACTTCAGGAAGGGTAATGGGGTCTCTCATACCAAGGATAACTTTCTTTCTTTCTTTTTTTTTTTCTGTTGTGACATTTGATTTAATTCCTGGGGAGATCCTGGTGCCTAAATCTTTTATAAAGTTGTTCTGAATTGGCCTCCTTCTGCTGTTACCATTCCGACTGCTTTTTGGTCACAATCACAAAGCGAGGAGTAGCTGGCTTGTTACGGCGGTTACTACCCCAAACCAAATGTGCCTGATACTTCACTTCACTTTCAATGCATATCCAGCATGGCTCTCTGCTTCAACGACAGGGGAGAATAAAACTGATACTCCACGCATATCCAGCATAGCTCCCTGCTTCAACGGCAGGGGAGAAGAAAAAAAACAACCAACAAGGGCTGTACAACATAGTCTAGGTAAAACAAATAAGCATGGGTGTAGCTTGCTTATCGCGGCGGTTACTGACCCTACTACCCGTAACTAATCAAGCTTGATATTTCACTTGGATGCAGCTCCATCACTGCTCTCTACATTAATGGTGGGGGTGGAAAGGGAATAGAACAAAGAGCTAAGAGAAACAGATAAGTATGAGAGAAAAAATGTGTGAGGCTTGCTGGGCAGACTGGATGGGCCATTCGGTCTTCTTCTGCCGTCGTTTCTATGTTTCTATATGTTTCTATTTTCAATAGTCTGTGGCGCTTCTAGTTTCAGCAGACCCCCCTTCTGCCATTGTCTGGCAAGCCCTCTGTGCCTGGCATCGAATGAGTTTACTGCCGGGTAACCCCAAGGAGCAGTGCATGCCTGCATCGCACAATACCCTTTTGTCTGGGCATTGCCTACCAGATGTCCTGTCCTGACATTTGCGAGTGTGGCTGTGCTTGACTGGGCATGTCACTGTGATACGCCGATGTGACACTTCAGGTCTGGCTTCTGCAGCAGTGGTAACTGAGACGGACTGGTGAGCCGGCAGCCAGGAGGATGCTAACTTGTGTTTCCCAGTAGTTGGACCCCAGCAGGCTTTATTTATTTATGCAAACAGCTGGTGAACAAAACCGCACTGCCCTTCTGTCTGTGGCAGTCCCATCCAATGCAAACATCCCAGCCTTCTCTTGTTCTGCTTCCTTCTCTGGCTGCAAAACTGCTTTAAAACTGCTCCCCGTGCCCTTCCTGCTTAGATCTTCTGCCTGCTGCAGCAGGTGGACCCCGAGTAGGGCCATGCACCCAGAATAAATGCCCGTGATCCCTGTATAAAGTTCTGCATATTTCTTCTCCAGTTGTGCTGCTGCTGCTGGTCTCGGATACTGAAGAGACAGTTTGGATTGTGACTGGATGTTGGAGGTTGAACTTTTCTCCTTGTGAAAACTGGATCTGTTTTCTTGCAGTGAAACGCGAGGGTGCAGTTTGTGGACACACAAAGGGGCTGGAGTAGCACAAGTCTGAAAGGTTAGTAGTGCCAGTCAGGACTTCAGGCCCAGCTACTGAGCAGATAGAAAGATCAACCGTAGACCCCTTTTATTCTGTCACCTTCTGTTTGGATCTACAAGAAAAACTGGGGCTATAGGTTCTGGGCATCCTGAGGGCTCCTATGAGAAGATGTTTGCAGGAGGAAGTGACTGGAGGTCAGGGAGACAAGAGGAGAAATGTTACCCTCCCCCACACACACAAAATTGGGGAAACTGCCCTGGGGATTAAAGTTAACTCCACAAACATGGAGGAGCTGCCTTGCTCCTGGTTCTGCTTTATTATTTATCTGCTTTATTAACTGCTTTTCATACCCTTGCTTTTAATCAAGAGACTTAAGGACTCTGACCTGTACAGCGTAGTTCTTAGGTGGCTGGGAAAGTGCAGAGAAGGGCGACCAAAATGATAAAGGGGATGGAATGGCTTTCCCTATGAGGAAAGAAGATGGGGCTGTTCAGTTTGGAGAAGAGATGACTGATGGGGGGGATATGTTAGAGGTTTACAGAATCATGAAAGGACTTAAACAGGTTAATGTAAATCAGTTATTTACTCTCTTCAGACAATACAAGTACTAGGGGGACTCCAAGAAGTTAGCAAGTAGCTCATTTAAAACAAATTGAAGAAAATTATTTTTCACTCAGCGCATAGTTAAGCTCTGGAATTCATTGCCAGAGGATGTGGTTACAGCAGTTAGTGTAACTGGGTTTAAAAAAGGTTTGGATCAGTTCCTAGAGGAAAAATCCATAAACTGCTATTAATTAATAAGCAATAGTAGCTTGAGATTTATTTAATGTTTGGGTACTTGCCAGGATTGGCCACTGTTAGAAACAGGAATTCTGGGCTTGATAGACCCTTGGTTTGACTCATTTATTTTAAAATATCTTATGTTCATATGTAATGATTATCCTGATTTGTAGATCTGTTATGCTGGCTAGCGCAGGGGGGATCTGCGCTGTCTCCCCTTCTTTTCAGTATTTATCTTGGTCCTTGACTGAAGGTTTATATATATATTTTTTTTATATAATACAGAAATATTTTCTTTATGCTGACGACATTAAGCTGTGTGCTCCTGTGTGAGGGTCGCTCGGCTAAAGTAACAACCTGGCTCGCTTCGTTATAAGCTTAAATTTTAAAACTTACTCTGGATTGCCAGAGAGCAGGGATGTCGCACAGTTTCGTCCTTCCCTCCTGGATCTAGAATTAGAGCCTAAAGAACTAAAGTCAGTCCTGGGGAGGTTTGTGGGATGCCTCCCTTTGGAAGCGTAGATTTCCGAGATGAGTGGGATTTATGCGCCCGTGTCGACTTGGATAAATAAGGCCACTTTGAGATTAAACAAAAAAAAAAAAAATCTTGCCATGCCTTGATGACACAAGCCAAGTAGATTACCGGGATGCCCTAACATTATGGGGTGGTTACAGCTCACTTACCTACTAAAAAAATCTTCCTGCTGCTTTAGAGCTAGAGATCCTATTACATCAGGCTTGGGTGGAACTGTATTGGCTTCCAGCTGGTGGGAGAATAAAACTTAAAGCAGTGCAAAAGGAGATGCGCTTTTCTTAACCTTACAAAAGTCCAGACCAAGGTTTAGAGTCAGATTTTTCCAAAGGTATTTATTAAAGTGTATGTGGCTCCCTTGGTCCAGACTATGAATTGCCCCTATGCTTGGGATGGGGAGAACCACATGAGAAATTATATTTGCTAATATGATTTATCTTCGGGTTCGTAGCCTGAGTGGGGGATGAGGCAGGGTCCTGGTCATCCCGGTACCACAATTCTGTGCCCCTCCCAAATAACCTCTCACAATCAAGAAAATGAAGAAGTCCCTCTTGATGGTGGAGCTGGCTCGATGATAAAAACAGATAGATGAGCACTGCAGTATGTGAAATCTCTCTCTCTCTTCTCCCCCCTCCTCTCTCTCTCTCTCTCTCTCTGCTTCCCCAAATGGTTTACTTGGTACTAATCAGAAAGTGGGTTTGGTTTCAGTCTCTTACAGAAAGACCATGGTCCAAAAGCTTCTCTATCCCAGTCCTATCTTGTGTCTGTACCTGCCGGCAAGGGTTTATACTTGACTGCAGCTGAAAGGGTGAAACAGTTAAGATGTGATACTGAAATTATAGAAACATAGAAATGACGGCAGAAAAAGACCAAATGGCCCATCCAGTCCTCCCAGCAAGCTTTCACACTTATTTTTCTCATACTTATCAGTTACTCTGACTGCTGAGGTCAGGTCCCTTGTTGGTAACTTTTTGGTTCTAATTTCCTTCCACCCCCGCCATTGATGTAGAGAGCAGTGCTGGAGCTGCATCTAAGTGAAGGCAAAGGAATAAACCTTCTCCCTCGTCTTCTAAAATATTCTCTGCTCAACTTAGACTCTTAGGAGGGTGATCCATCCATGTAATCCTGGGCCTGGATAGGAAGTCTTTCAGTCTCTCAGTTCCTGGCTCCTCTGTCTCTTGTTGGGATTTTACAAGTAGTTCTCTGTTTTCTTAGAATGCAGATTTCTCCTCTTCTTGATGATTAGCTCTTCAGGAGAAGAACTGATTGCAGGGCTGCCAAATGCACTCCTTTCTTCCTGGCTCCAACTCCTGGCCATCCCTGCCCCTCACACACAGACATAACCAGCCAAATTGTGCTTTTTCTACCTTAAATGGTCTCCCAGCATTCCTTTGGCTTCCTCCTCTGCTGGCTAGGTAGTTCTGTTCTCTGGGTAGACTAAACAGTACAGCCCTTTTCCCACCTTATCACTGTGAGTGCTGGATGCTGGTTCTTGCAGAACATTTGTCATTCACAAAGAGCACACAGGGGTTTTGACATTTTTATATTCCTTCACCTTGGCTGCGGGGGCTTGCAGTCTCTGCAGGGCTGAAAACCCCTTTTTGACAGATCCAAAACACATTACCCAGGCCCAGATGCAGCTCGGCCCATACTGTAAGACTCCAACACATCAGCTCATGGGGGCATGAACCTAGTTTATAGTAGCTTGCTTGCATGTAATTTGAGAGCGCTGTTCACAGATAATAAATTTCAATCAAATCCTGGTCCCCCGACATGGAACAGCTTTTCTCAAAACAACGGCATCTGAGGACTTTACTATTACAGGAAATCTGGGCATAGAATCAAAAGTCAGCAGAAATAAAGGCAGCTTACTCTTAGCATAGCGGTTCAAAAAAAACAGAACAGGCTTTAAACAGCTGAGCACTGGTAAACAGACAAATAACTTCAAACTGCAAGCAGGTCAATCCAGGGAGAGAGACTCGATGAAACCACAAACCTGAACGGTAAGGCTAAGAGAACTAATACCATCTGAGGCAAAGACAATTGTGAGTAGAGAGGCATTAAGCAGTGAGATACCCCCTCTCCCCCAAGCAGGAACCTTTTAAAAGAGAGAGCTCAGACGTCAAAGTAAATAAAAACAAAGAAGAAACAGAATAGAAACATTTAAAAACCAGAAAAGAGGTGCATCAAAAGGAGAAACGGAAAAGTTATTACACAAAATCCAGGCAAGAACTAGAGAGGGCTTCTCCTTATCAGCGCCAAGCGCCTTTGCGTTGGCGCCAAAAAATAAAGGTCACATGACGGACAAGAGCCAGTCGGGAAGAACCGAGGCATCAAAAGATCTTTCTAAGCGGAACTGTCAAAGATACGTCAGAGACGAAGTGACAGTAACCATCAGGCAAGAGAGTTGCCAAACCGGGCGGCCCATAAGAACATAAGAAAATTGCCATACTGTGTCAGACCAAGGGTCCATCAAGCCCAGCATCCTGTTTCCAACAGTGGCCAATCCAGGCCATAAGAACCTGGCAGGTACCCAAAAACTAAGCCATATTTCAGTAGGCTCCAAAGATGCTAAAAATATTAGGTAGTGTATCGCAGAACCTGTCGGGAGATGATAAATGAGAAGAAACGCTGACAGAGAGAGAAAATCACACTGAGAACAAATCGCGTGTGTAAACGGGAAGGCTCAGATAAAGGTGGCGCAGAGAATAAAACGAGGAAATCAATAATTCACCTAAACTGGACTGAAAAAATGACCAGGAAGAGAAGAAAAAAACCCAGGTGTAAACAGTTAAACCAGGACTTTCCTCCTTTTTTCGGGCTACGCTGGTGTCCTCACTCACTAGACTTTTTGTCTAGAATAAAGTTTAAAGCCAGGGCTATGACTAGTTTGCTTTTAATGAAGTTTTCATGACTTGGGGCCCACTGTTTTTTTTTGTTTTTTTTTTACAATTGCGTTCTTAACTAGGCTTTTTGATTAGGCCAATGCTAAAAGGAAAAAAAAATGGGAAGGGTTGTGGATACTAAGGGAGAGGTTTTCAATTTCATTGACTCGACATTTTCAGCAAGATTCTGTTAGATATCAGAACCAAGTAACATTTTCTAGCTTTGGGTAGGCGCTAATTTTACTTTCTGTATCTTGCGGGAATAACTAATAGTGCCCGCAACATGCATTTGCATGTTGCGGGCGCTATTAGTTTCGGGGGTGGATTGGATGCGCGTTTTCAATGCGCTATTACCCCTTACTGAATAAGGGGTAAAGCTAGCGCATTGAAAACGCGCATCCAAAAGTGGGTTAAAGAGTAACTAAAGAAATGTCATTCCCCCCCCCACCACCCCCCGGTACCTCTTCAGTGTCCAGCCATCTGTCCAAAACATTTATAGAATTCAAAACTGCAACACTACCCCCATGGCCAAACTGAAAATAAAATGCTTTCTTGCTCTTTATCTGCAGATGGCTTCTTTTGCCTTGGTTTCCTCTTTCTCCCCCTTCTTCTCCTAACTTCTTTTCCAGGCTCTCCTTTCCATCTTAATGTTCCTCTCTCCCCTTCCCGGCCACATTTTTCATGTAATTTTCCGCCAAGTTTTTCCCCCTCTCTGCCTCGACATCTCTCCTTTACGTCACGATGGCTTCACTCTTTATCTTCTCGCACCTGGATGTCATCCCGCCTAGTCATCTCTCACCCTCCAGTTTTCCCTCCCCCATTCTCTCCTCGCTGGCCTGATCCCTGTCTCTGGCTCCCTTCTCCCTCAGCAGATACTTTTTCTCTGTCCCCCCCCTCCCCACAGGTTTCTCACCACCTCTGAAACGTGTCATTTCACTCCCCCTGCCCTTCACCTCATCCCCTGTAAGCATTACCTCCCTTGCCATCAATCACTTTCAGCTCCTCCCGGGTCATTCTGGTGGATGGCTCCTCTCTCTCCTCAGATAAGTCGGGAGTCTTTATTTATTTTTTATTTATTTAAAATCTTTTCTATACTGTCGTTAAGAGGGTGCCATCACATTGCCCAATCACATTTAAAAAGAGTCTCAAAACTTGGCTATTCGAACAAGCTTTTAATCTATACCAATAATCGCCGCCTTATCTATCCAATCAGGTGCTCCATGTACCGTGACTATTGAATCCAATTAGCACCTAGATATTTAGCCAGGTTAGTCTTATCTCCGCAGAAGAACTCGCGCTACATTATTTATTATTTGTAATTTATTCCCCAGTTCCTTGTTCCAAGTTTATTTCCCTGTTGGATGTAACCGCATTCTTACATGCATGTTAATGTTATAATGCAAACCGAAATGATATGTAACATTGCTACAAGAATTTCGGTATATAAAAATGTTAAATAAATCACAACAGTTCACAATAGGGCACAAAAACTATGTTGTATAAAGTGTCTGAAATTCTAACTCTTAAGCAGGTGCCATCAATATACTGTAACATAATTTCACAATAAATATTATTTGGTGGATGTTATGTCATGTCCAGTTTTTTCTTACTCCACTATAAGATATAGTGCTACTTAACTCTAGTTCTTTGTTGTTTAAAAATAAAAAGGAAGAATTTAGAATATAAAAAATGAGAAATACACGCTTTAAAAAAAAAAAAAAAAAAAGGTGTGTGTGTGTGGGAGTTTGACTGACTGACCGCTACCAACATTTCCCCGGGTTCTCCTCTCAATTCTCTTTGTGGTATGCTTGCTTAAATAGCCATGTTTTTAAACTTTTTCTGAAGGTTTTGATGTTTCTTTGCAGTCTGATTTCTAAAGGTTATTGTTCCATATTGGGGGTCCTGCTAGGGATAGGGCCCTATCCCTTACTTGGGTTGATCTGGCCGTCTTGACTGAGGGAATAGTTAGCAGTGCTTTGTTTGCTGATCTTGGGTTTCTGTGGGGGGTATGTACGCGGAGGGCTGTGTTCAGCCACTCTGCTTTTTCGTCGTGCATAAAGTCTTGTATTGTATTCTTTGTTCAATGGGTATCCAGTGTAATTCTATTAAGTTTTCGGTGATATGGTCTCTCTCTTACTTTTCCCAGTTAAAATTCTTGCAGCTGTGTTTTGTAGTATCTGTAGTGGTCTTATTGTGGTGTATGGTAGGCCCAGTAGGAGGGCATTACAGTAGTCAGTACTGGAAAAAATTAGGGCTTGTAAGACTGAGCGGAAGTTGGTGGGCGTTAGTAGTGGTTTTAGTCTTCTAAGAGTCATAAGTTTGGCGTATCCTTCTCTTACTTTTTGAGATATGTGTTGTTTCATATTTAGTTTTGAATCCATTATCACTCCCAGGTTTCGTACTTTCTCAGCTAGTTGTATTTTTTGGTTGTTGTTGAGTGTAATTGGGTTCTGAATGATTGCTATGTTTTTTCGTTGGCGTTGTAAGGGGATCACAGGCTGTGGCTGTGTCTGATCCAGCCTCTTTCTTCCTATTGAAACAAGAAGACAGGGGGAGGGGAAAATGAGACTAGAATGGACAAAACAAACCAAAAAACAAATTGCTCTCTTCCTGTTTCTACCCACGAATGGCCTGCACTGTCTGCTCCTGTCTCACCCCCTTCCCCCACCTGCCGCCATTTGACAAATGCAGAGGGGGAAGACTAGAGCAGAGACCCTACAGAGAAGTGAACAATTGCTCTGTTCCCTTTTCCAGCCCTTCCCTCCCTTCCTTCTTCCTGGTGCGGAGGGAGATGGAGATTAGGGTAAGAGCCTTGTATGCCCATAGCCTGGGAATCAAGCCAGCTCCTCCACATGGTAGTGCACAGCGCTGCCACTGGGCCGGCCTTGCTTTACCCCTGTTAGTGGTTGTGCATATAATGAGGTTTATCTCCTTGGGACTGGCCAAGCACTCTCTCCAATACTTGATGCTTTCCAGTTGCGGTTTTGTCTACAGACATAGGAGTTGGATCAGTTTCTTGGATTGTTCCGTCTCCCCTTCATGTGAATTGCATTTACATCCAAGTTCCATTTATAATTATGGGTTCTTGGATTGCACGGTTCTGTACAAAGTTTTACTTTTGTGTCCATTTAAAAATGCATAAATAAGAGTGTCAATTGAATAGTGCCAAACAGGCCGATGCAATACCATGCACTCAGGCTAGTGCACAACTTAACCCAGCGTTTTGGACACCCGTCCATAACCCCTAATGCAATAAGGGGATCAGCGCGTCCAAACCAGCGGGTAGCTAATAGCGCTCATCCCATGTAAATGCCACGTTGATGAGGCTATCCGCTAGTATCCCCGTTGCAAACAAAATAACCTTGTGCCTGACGCGCACATTTTAACCCTCAAAACTTTACGCCAGCTCCGGAGCTGGCATTAAGTCTCGAGGAGCCCCAAAACTTTAACAGAAAAGTAAAAAATATGGCTTTTCTGTGGTTCCTCTGACATAGTATCATGGCGATAGTAAGTCAGAGGAACCATAGAAAGCAGCAACATGAGAAACAAATTTAAGAAAAAAGGTGTTGATGGTGGTCAGCTTAGGAAAATGGATACTCTATTTACAAGCGTCCGTTTTTCCTAAACCCACTTCTCCTGGGCAGAGAGAATTTGTTTTTTAGCACTCAGTCAGGGAAAAGTTGGATCCCACGGTGTCAAGCATGCGTTGTGCGTTTTGTAGTCTCACTTTTCTCTGGGGGTTGTTGATCCATTGTTTGCGAAGGGCTTTCAGTGTACTAAGACCTGCATTTTCTGTTTCTGGCCTTGCTTATTTAAGAGTTCGCCACTTAGGGATGCCCCTTGAAGCATCAGATTGAGGTTGTTGGGATTATAGTAAAGAAAAGAAAGTTGTTTTAAAAAAAAAAAACCAAACAAAAAAAATGAGATTTGTGGACTTGATTTCTCCATTTTTCTCATAGAATGAAAGAGGATTAATCATAAATCTCTCTCTGTGTCTGCCTCTCAACATCCCCTTAGCTACTGGGCTGGTTTTGTGTTCACTTTGGCATTAGGTACGAAGGTGAAACGTTGCTCTGCATGATCGATAGGCGTGCCACACTAGCTGGTGTGCGTAATACTGATCCTTCCCCCAGGCACAGACCTACGTCTGCTGTTTCTGTGGACTACTTCCTGACTCTCTCCATTAGCTAAGGCCTCTGACTTGCAGGCTGATAACTCGCATTGTTATAATTGTTAGATTGCTGCTACTGCTTCCTGTATATATTACAAGAGCCTTAAAATGAATGTGGAAGAGACCGGACATCACATAGAGGTCCTGAGCTGGAAATGGAGGAGGTGTCTGTTTCGTGAATGTGAGGATAGAATAGAATGAGCTGTTACAGTGAGTTCTTTTGGGTTGAGAGAGCATTCTTAACCTCAGGTATGCTGTGACACAACTTCTCAAAGCTCAGCCTCTCCTAGATGTGCTAACAGGTGAGCAATTCGGGATAAAACAGTGTGTGTTTGGGTAAATTGGTAATTCCTGTGCCTTCTAATCTTTAAAAATGTAGGTAGTGTGGCTGGGGAATAAATACAAGCATATTCTTTGGATTTATAGACTCATCCTAATTAATAGGATAAGAGGGACTTTTTTTTTTATAGGTGTGAATTAGGGATTTATGTAAAACAAGGGCGCAACCTTACCCTAATAGATTAGTGTCCCCTTGCTTGTCACTGACAAAGTAATATATAATATACCAAATCAATTAAAGGGGCTTTACTTTTAGTATTTAATGTTGCTAAAAAGAATAGGATTGCCAACAGAACGTTACGATGCAGCGAGATGGGAGCTATCCAGTGGTTTGCACTGCGTGTTATGCGTATGATATGATCTACCAGTTGGCGAGATGTTCGGTGTGCATCTGGTGCAAAGAGCTCCTCTTGGTTGTCAGCAGCCTGATCTCTGGAGGCTTGAGTGACAGACTCGGAAGAGCTGGGGAAGGGTTAGGATGGCAGTTGTGATTGACGATGCAATCATTAGGAATCTGGGTGGCTGGTGGGCATGAGGATTGCTTGGTAACTTGCCTGCCTGTTGTGAAGTTGGAATACCTAGCACATCACCTAGATAAAGATTTTGCACTGTGCTGGTGCAGAGCCGGCTGTCATGGTAGACGTGGGCCCTAACAGGAGGGGGAGGGTCTGGAAGCCAAATTCCAGTTTTTAGGTAGAAAGCTGAAACCCAGAACCTCCAGGGAAGGATTCTCAGCTCCCTGTTCCATGCGCAGGATCCCGGAGACAGAGCTCAGTAGTCTCAACGCGTGGATGAGGCAATGGTTCGGGGAAGAGGACTCTAGATTTGTTAGGAGGCTGGCAACATTTCGGGGAAGGGACAGCCTATTCTTTCAGAATGGGCTCAACTTTAATCAGGCTGGATCCTGGCTGCTGGCATTTAACAATTTAAAAGGGGGAGAGAGCAGCTTTTAAGCAAGATCATAGGGGAAATCCTACAGTTGCTGAGAAGTTAGAACATCCCAGTTGGGATGGAAACAGAAGTAGCCCAGGTGCATTCAGAGCTAAATCAAATAAAGATAAACCAGGAAAATGTAACAAATTACTGGGACCAAACGGTATCCCCCCAGAGGTCGGAAAGAACTTAAAAACGAAATGGCAGATTCATTACTAGTAATCTGACCTCTCATTCAAATCTGCTACGGTACCTGAGGATTGGAGGCTGGCCTGTCAAAAGGACTCTTGATGTGATCTGGGAAAAATGACCCTTTGGCCTGCTATTCTGAAGTAATATGGGTAGACTAACGTGGATTTAACAAAGGGAAAGCCCATCTTGGAAATCTGGATTTTTTTTTTCAAGGGGTTAATAAATTGTGAAGAAGGGAGTATCTGTATTTTCAGAAGATGTTTGATTCCTATCACATGATTTCCTGATGAGCCTGTCATGAGGTACTTGGCCACTGTCCCATTGTGGATTGGGAATTGGTTAGAGGATGGGAGAAGGAGTAGGGTAGAACAGTCACTTTTCTCAGTGGAGAAAGCTTAAGTAGTGGTGTGCCCCCAGCAATCTGTACTGGGATTGGGGTTCTTTAATATACCTTTATAAAGGATCTGGAAAAGAATGACGAGTGAAGTGATAATGGCGCAGATGACATAAACTGAGATCGCTAGCAGATTAGTGAGACTGGAGGATTATGCATCTAAATGGCAGATGAAACTTTTAATGTACACAAGTGCAAAGTGATTCACAAAGGGAAGAAAAATCCAAGCTATAGGTACAAGATGCTGGGGTTCATTTTGGGAGCATCACCCAGGGTCTTGGAATTGTTGTGAGCGATACTTTAAAACATCCTCTGCCTACTACACAATGGCAGTGGTGAGGTATAAATAGATGATAATAGTACGTCTGCTTTGGAGTCTCGAAATGTTACCTGAAGGAATCCAAGAACTCTCTTGGCATGAGAACTGTTTACTTGTATTGCCAAGGTAGTAAAGTGATATAAAAGGAAAATCAAGAGAGAATATTAAATAGACCAGCTCAGGGCTCCAGTAATGCTTTCTTTAAAACTAATCGGAGAAAGCCCTTCTTCATCAACGCACAATTAAGCTCTGGAATTTATTAGCTCTGGAATTTGTTGCCAGAGGATGTGGTTAGTGCAGTTAGTGTAGCTGGGTTTAAAAAAGGATTGGAGAAGTCCATTACCTGCTATTAATTAAGTTGACTTAGAAAATAGCCACTGATATTATTAGCAGCAGTAACATGGGATTGACTTCGTTTTTGGGTACTTGCCAGGTTCTTATGGCCTGGATTGGCCACTGTTGGAAACAGGATGCTGGGCTTGACGGACCCTTGGACTGACCCAGTATGGCATGCTCTTATGTTCTCTCTAGTCCTATAGGTCAGATGTACTGAAGGGGTTTTATGAGGGAAAACCTGAGTTGTCTTAGAGGCAACATTTGGCCCCTCTATTAATACAATTCATAATGTGCTATATTGTCCTCCAGTAGAACCAAAAATCCACTTCCTTCGTCTCCTATCCAGTAATTTCCCTTTGAATCTGGGTAACATCTCTTTCCTTTCTTCCGGTCTCCAGTAAGAGCTTTTAGATGTTGGCAGGCTTACTGTGTTTGCTGTTGTACAGAAGTGGTGATAAAACCCTAATTACGTGGCACTTCTCTGTTAAGTACTTTACTGACCCCAGGCAAAACTACTGTTTCTCAGTGTATTTGCCTTGCAAGGGGCAGGGGTGGAATTGAGCCTGAAAGTTATGTGAAGGGGGCCCTACAGCTGCTGCATCTCCCCGGGTGTGGATTTCCTCATTACGTGAAGAACTCTGGCATTGCTTAATGGTGCAGAAAGCAGAAAAGTGGCCAATGGAGGGCTTTTCCCTATGTGCATCACTTTGCAGTTGTCCACATTAAATTTCATCTGCCATCTAAATGCCCTTGTGAGACGAGGAGACTGGGCATCTGTATAGCAGATAAAGTGACTATGGATAAGTGCTGGGTTCTGCATTAGGAGTCGCCACTCAGGAAAAGGACCTTGGAAACGTCAGTGTGCCACGACTGTCATCAAAAAAGCAAGCCATGTTAGGAATGCAGCAAGAAGCAATGGAGAATATCACGTTTGGGCACAAAAGGATAGAGAAGGAATAGAGTATTTTGTGTGCGCTTCTGGTTGCCATATTTCAGAAAAGACAGAGGAACTAGAAATGGTGCAGGGAAGGCCAACAAAAATAAGTGGTGAAACACTCCCTTAGGGTGAGAGGCTACGGGTCTGGGTAGAGATGGCTGAAAGGAGACGTGAGGTGGAGCAGATAAATAAAGAATGGTTATTTACTCTTGCGAAATGCTAAAATAAGGGGACATGCCATTAAATGACCAACCAGGGGATTTAGAACAAATCTTAAAAAATAATTTTTCCACTCTGTGCGCAATCAAGCTGTGGAATCTGTTGCCAGAGGGCATGGTCAAGGTGCCTAGTATAGCAGGATTTGAAAGGTTTGACCAAGTTCCTAGAGGAAAAGTCTGTAAAATGTAAACCAGGTACTAGGGAAAAGTCATTGCTATCCCTGGGAATGAGTAACAGGAAATGGATTGACTTTTTGTGACCTGGACTGTGTTCTGGGTCAATGAACCTTGGTCTGGCTCAACATGGCATATCTTATATCCTTATTTTTGTGTTTTATACTGCTTTCCTAGTCAAAAAGATCATCCAAAGTGGCATGCAAAGAATGCCAAAATGCAACACAAAACAACAAAAAACCACACATAACAGTAAGATAATATGAAAAGTGCCCATTGGTGCAACAAAATAGAACCAGTGAACAGGCAGCTAATACCCACTCAATATGTAAGTTAGGGACGCTGCGTTGCTGATATAAGTAAAGCATAAATCGACCATCTTTTTTTTTTCCCCTTTGAAATTTTCTTGCAAGGATCAGGTAATAAGGGCAGCAATGAAGGCAGTTGGAGGCAGTTTTCAGTCTGTTCGGTATCAAATCTGCCAGCGTGGTTTTTCCATCCTTGCCCGGGTGGGAGAGAGCAAGCATGCATACAATGTTTAATTTATTGCCCCAGGTCATTCGGATAAGTAAAATGAAATATTGATCTGCTTGCTCTTCTGCTTGTGTTTAACAGATAGCAGCAAACTGCTGCAGAACCTGCAGCCCGAGTACGGGACATACCGCCTGGCAGCCGCTACATCCTGCATGGTGAGTACCTGTAACCCGAGCACACTAAATCCTGCCCGACATGGTAAGCACGGAACCACATGCTAAGTTCCCATATATTAAGTGCTCGGGCCATACAAGTGAACTCCAGCACGTTGAGAGCTATCTGAAGGGAGAAACTGTTTGGGAAGGAGTGGCAAACGATAGTTGAGTTGGCAGAGATGTAAAACCTGTGAGCAGTTTTGCCATGTTCCCCTTTGCTCTTCTCACTTGCCCAGTACATGTGCATCTCTTAATCTGCCAGCAGGGTTTCCTCGTCTCGGAGGAGGTGAAGGGCCGTGAGTTCTCTCCCTGCAAGACTTGCAGAAATTCTTTGGTGATTTTTTTTCCCGCCAGTTGGTAAAGAGGTGTCCCTGAAAGCTGCATTAAAATCGGGGCTTTGATGGCCCTTGAGAAGAGGAAGCTACCGATGTGAGTGGCATGTTCTTGAGTGCTGTGCAGAGGGCATTAGGGATATTCTGTTCCACTTCCGTGCTCATGGCGTGTAACTGAGACCAGCAGATGCGAAGCTGCGCGCTCCTACCTACCTACCCCCTCCTGCACCTCTCCTGCCTGTCAGATGAGGAAGGCCCGGCACAGGTCCCATGGAGATCTGCCTCTGGGGTCCAAAGAGGCAACGAAGCAGTACGGCAGCAGCCTCGAAAGGCTGACTGGGCTGGTGCCTTGGTCAGACTGCTGACGTGCCCAGTGGGAAAGAGCATCCTAGCCATTTTGGAGCCAAGATTTGCAAAGTAAGGACTCCTAACGCCCGTGAATCTGTTTTTAAGATGGCAGGGCTGTGCCTTTTTAAAAAGTGAAATCCTTTTAAGGTTGAATATTTTTAAGGGGGAGACCCAGCAGCATTATACGCCTGCTCCTTTTGGGCTTCCGGCTCAGGTGGAACCAGGGTGGGGATGCAGCACCATATGCCTACATTCACCACGCTCGCTCCAGCTGGTCCAGCCTAGTCCTTGACCAGAGGCCATGCAGCTTCTGGAACCCTGCAATCGTCTGCCCTAATTCTGGCTCCAGGATGACCGGAGCTCGCTCCCTCCCAGGGGCTATGGACGTTACCTTCACAGCTTCCCGACTCCTGGAAGATAGAAGACCTGATCAGGAATTAAACCCAGGTGGTCCTCATGGCAGCACATGCCACTGTGCCACCAGGCTGGCCCTGAAAAATGGTTTTAGAAGTAACATGTTTTTTCTTAACAAAAGAAACCTTTATTTCTTGTTTTATCTTTTGCACCTTAAGCTATGCCTTTGACCAGGTTTATCCATGAGGTCTGTTCCATTGAACCTGGTCTGCTAAATAAAATGTTTTTTAAAATACCCAAAAGATTGAATGATCTGCACAAATGGACCAAGTTCTACGTTCTGGGCTGAGGGTGAGATGGCATGCAGAATAAATCTATTAAATATAAATATTTTGCCGCCCTGTTTTATTTTTCAGTCTGCCCTAGAAGAGGACTTTTTTTTTTTCCCCCAAAGACACCTGCTCAGGTGGCTGAATAGTTACCCGGATAAATTCACCAGGCTGAAAACTGCTGTCTTCTCAGCAGCTAAAAGCACATGGGGAAGGTATTTCACAGTGCGCCATGGGGAAAAGGAGACGTGGGTGGGGTTAGGCAAAGTACTCACAGATTTCCTTATGAAAAGTCTGCAGATACTATTTTTACCCATTTAATCTTGACAGGCCCATGGTTTCAAAGGAGAAACTCTGCAAGGAGTTTCCCTTGTAATATTAGCTGGGCCTCAAGCTCCCCGTAGTGTGTGAAGATTCCCTGCTAAGGTATTCTTGGAATAGCATGGCCTTAGCTCCATCTTTATATTTGCGAAAGAGTCTTCCAGGAATGATAGCAGATCAAGACCAGTTGGCTCAATGTGGCTGGCTAAGGATGGGAGCAGGATGGTTTTGCTGAATCTTCGCAATTATTTTTGGGTGGCTAGGCTGGTGTGCATCTGGGAATAGTTGGGTGAAAATTTCATCCTCCTCTACTTTATTCCAGCCTGTCAAATATCTCCATGTTTCTATCATGTTCTCCTATCCCTTCTCTCCCTCCACTGAATACATTTTCAATATCTTTGGCCTTTGTAGCATTTGTGTTGCTGGATAACCTTGGGGTGTGCTGTCTGCAGTTCTTACTGGCCATTTCTCAAGCCCTGCAAGTGAAGCGTTAATGTTAAGCCATATGCCTAAAGATCCCATGTCCCTTGACCTGTTGATCTGCTAAGTTAGCCCTTAATGGAGTTTTGATGTGGTTTTCCTCAACTTTGTCATTTCATTTTCATATTTAAATCGTCTCTAGACTATTCCTTTGATGGTGTCTTGTGCAAGTCTTAGGGTAAAACACAGTGCTGTGCTGAATTGCAGGGAATTTTGTACTGAATGTGAAGTTGGTGGCTTTGAAATGCTTTTGTGAAGGAATTGGATGGTAAAAGTAGAAGATATTTAATACGGGAATGATCCTTTATTCTGAACTTTCTATGTAAGATCATGTAAAGATCGTAGTTAGGTCTTTCTTTAAGCTCCAGATGCTATGTAGGCTAAAGACAGTTATTGCCAGCTGAACATTTTAGTTCTGTGCTGCAAGCATTCATTTTAACGGGCCTGAATTATTGCAGTGCACTGTTAACTGGTTTACCAAACCTCTACTGATAGTGTAGAATTCAGCGGCTAACATTTTGACCGGGACTTGCAATCAAGAGAAAATGATATATCCAGGCCAGTCAAAACTCTAGCCGCTGAACCAAGGCATTGCATTGGCTGCCTCTAACAATGCGTATTAGGTATAACATTTTAATGAGAGTTTTTAAATGAATGAATAATCAGATAACTCCTTGGGCCAATTCAGTGTTACAATTTTACATTCCAACGAGATTGTTGCAGTTGTCTAATGCTGGCCTCTAAGAATGTGCCTTTGTTGACCATTCTTTTGTGGTATGTGTGTATGTGTTTTCCATTGTATAAGCACAGACCCGCGTGCACTATGAAACAAATCACCGATGAATGCATATCCCTACCGGCCTCCTTGATATTAACATCTTTTTCAAGTAGTTAATTTATGTGGATCTCAGGATCTAGCCTTATCGGTGGCTGGGCCTGAACTGTCCTCTTCTGCATTCCATTAGGGACTGTCTTGTGCCACCCGGTTCAGGAAGGCAATAAAACCTATTTATTTTGCCAGGCATTTGGAGGAGAGCTAAGTCGTCATTTTCCATGACTATCAGTCTATTCGGTTCTTGATGTTTAAGGATTGTTCTGTATGTCTCAGGACACGATTCAGTCCTAGAGTATCACACTGCTGATGAATTGTTTTGACTCAGCTATGATGTCTCATTCATAGGCTTCTTGTTCAGGTTATAGTTGTATATTTGTTGGTATTTTTAGTTTTTGTGTTTAATAGTTTGTGTTTTATGTTGTTTTAGTCAACTATGTATTTATATACTGCTATTAATGGTTTATTAATTTTTATTTATTGCATTTAATAAAAATTCTAAGAGTAATCTTGTACAAAAATAGGAAAATGGAAATGTGTAACTTCTGATTTACGATGCTTAAGGAAAATGTTAACTCTTAACCCACAAAATGGGGGGGGGGGGGGGGGAGTACAGAATTACAGTGGGGAAAATGACCGAAATTAGCATGGCTCAGCAATTTAAACAAACTAGCTGAACTTATGGAGGAGACATCAAAGGGGGAGAGAACATTGGCAGAAGGGTTGATGTTTGCCTTTGAACTATGTTGGTTAGCTGTTGAGGGTCAAAAAAAACATATTTGACTACTTGCAGTTTAACCACACATATATTGCTATTAATGTTTTTATTATAATCACGCCTGGAACATTTAGACATGAGTGGGCTATAGATTTTAGAAACATAGCTAAGGACCTTCATTTTTATTATTTTTTCCCTGGATTATTATTTTTTCTATTTTCTTTCTTGTAAATCCAAATAATAAACAGTTCAACTCAAATATAACACCAACTCTGACCTACAGTATTTCCCATCCACCCCAGCCCTTTCCACTCGAATCCAGCACAGTGAGGTACAAAAATATATTCAAAACAAAAGTTATGAGTGAAAGGAAAAAAAGGGCAACCTTTCTCAAAGGAATCCATCCGCCCTGTAAGTCACGGCACTGTCTTGTACAGGAGGCAAACATTTTCAGTTCTTGACATACCATTACCCTTAAGCACAGTCAGCTTCTCAGAATAGTAACGAGTCCTCAAACTTTGATCTACAACAGGAAGAGTCTTCCATCAAACTGCCAGTGCACACCTAGCTGCAAGTATAATTGGTGTTACCTATATTTGTAAATTCCTAGGAACATTAACAGCCGAGAACTATCTTGGGGTCCTTGGGGGGCAACAGCATAACCAATATCCTGTATCCACTTAAAGATCAAATCCCAATACTTCTGATAGGCCTGCCAAATATGAAATAAGGTCCCCATAACTTTTCCCTGGAATTGGCAACGAGCAAAAATTATTTTTACCTAGAAAAATCAGTTCTTTCCACTTTTCTCCATTAAGGAGGAGGTGTGCAGTTTTCAAACTGATCATTTTGGGGCAAAGAGCACGGGAACTTTTTTTTACCTCCAGCCTAGCCCCAATTTTCAGAAGGAAGTTTGTGTGTGTGCTTTGAAAATTGCCATAGTTCCTGGACTTTTGTGCCTGCTTTTTGTGTGGTTAGAATTTCAATGAAACATAATCTGCATTGCTTTGAAAACAGTTTATACGTGTTTCCAATCCTGCCCAAAATGTCTCCTTCCAAATCGGCTAAAAGTACTTGTGCGTGTGAGAACGCCATGCATACTTTTAGCAGACTGAGGGGAAATAATTTTCAGACAAGCCAATTTACCGTTGCAAATCGCTATTTACCTGCATGAATGGCTTAAAAAATCCCTTTCAAAGGGAGTTAGTTTAATAAACCCAGTGCTAAAGGTCTGCGCTAATTTGTTTTTAGCATACATATTAAGTACTATGCCAAATTGTAATTTCTTATGTAATAAGTTGGCATGCAACAGTTAAAAAACAAAATACACAAAATACACCACCTCTTAACTATTGAAGTTTAAAACGATAGTAAAGTTTTTTAACTTGCATCTCTAACATTAAAGTTAAAATAAGAGATTTTATGGTCTAGAGCCCAGAGTTCAGATTCAAGGACCATGAGCCATTGTCCTCTGCACCAGAGCCTCAGGTTAGGGGCCCACAGACCTAAGATCTGTACCAAGTTCAGGAGCTCCAGACCAGAGACTTCTGTATCAAGGGCTCCTAGCCAAGAGCCTTGGCCCTCAGTCTAAAAGTTTAGGTGGTACGTTCGTGGGCTGAGTCAATCTAGGTGACCCTCCCCACTGAGCCCCCATCCCATTACCTTGCTGCTCTTCTCTGGCCATTTAAAAAAATGACCTTGAGCCAGCAGAGGTCACTGACCTCAGCATAAGGTATGAGCTACAACTGGCTTAAATAAACACAGTTGTTGCTCAGTTACTTAAATAATTGTATTAACTTGGGAGCAGCTGATTTATTTTTTTTCAAGTCTCAGACTAGACTAAACACAGCTGATACT
Source organism: Rhinatrema bivittatum (assembly GCF_901001135.1). Classification (NCBI taxonomy): domain Eukaryota; kingdom Metazoa; phylum Chordata; class Amphibia; order Gymnophiona; family Rhinatrematidae; genus Rhinatrema; species Rhinatrema bivittatum. Next base: position 56,136,218 of record NC_042629.1, on the reverse strand, counting down.
GAAGGAATTAAAAAAAAAATGGCCCTCCAGATGGTGTATAGGGCCCCGCTGTTGGAAATACTATACAGCCTGGCAAGGTTGCCGAATATTGTATTTTTGTGTTCAGTTTTGTTTATGCTTGGTGCTTTATGACTTCCTTCTTACATCTTTGTCTTGTGCAACGTTTCTTGTCCAGAAATCAGCTGTATTAGTTTATGTACATTGACTCATTGGTATGTGACTGGTTAAGTAAAATAAATAAATAGCGAGTAAGAGGCTGGAGTAGGAGGTGTCTTCCTGGGTGGTGGGGGGACGTTAGTGGGAGGTTAGAGTGGAAGGTATGTTGGTAGGGGTGGGTGATGACTGGCTCTCTGGCCTGGGGTTTCTTAGTCAGAGGCTCTCTGGCCCGAGGGTGTTATTTCTACTTCTCCCAGACCCGGGAACCCTGTAACCCATGTTCCCAGGACCAGGGATCCCTAACTTATACTCTGGGGTCCCCAAGTTGGGACTCTTGCAGAACGTGTAAAACACGCACTGCGTGAAAGACTTCTGCCAACACAGAACTCGGATAACCAAACTGCAAGGTCATCCTTGGGGAGGGAAGGATTTTGTGCGTAAAGCAAGGTAGAAAAGAGAATTTGGATAGAGGCGTCCCAAGCATCATTCAGATGTACCCAGCAGTCCAGTCACTCGTGGATGGCAATACTGCGATCACGTGCACTCCATCCCCAGTCCTGGCTGCCATTTGCCTTCTGCTTTGACAGAGAATCGATGAACTGCCTTTAGTACTCCATTCCCCCTGCTTTTTAAGGTTCGTTCTTTAAGGTTCGTTCTGTAACGGAGCTTTCTTTCTCTGTCCTGGCACAGATGTTCAGGCTTGTTTTTGTAGCTAAGTGGAAGTGCCCTGGCGAGACTGCATCTTTGCGTTGTACATGAAAGCACTCTCCTCTCTCTAACCTAGATCTGCCTTTTTCACTCCAGATTTGGGTTCTTTGTTATAAAATTTATGTTTTTTTTGCTTGTTTGTTTTGCAGGAGGTTAGTGGTTACCGGAATGTAACATGGCGGATAGTCCTCTGCCACATGGGTGCAGTCCTGACGGCAGGAATTTTGCTGCTGATCTTTCACTGGAAGCCCCGGCTCGAGATTCTGGCCAAATGCAGTCCTTGTCCCCTGGCACAGGCGGACTGGGTGATCATCAGAGTGAGTGACGGGGAGGACGCAGGGACGCTGGGCAATGGGCTTTAGCTTAGGCACTGGATATATGCGCTTAGTTTAGATTTATCACTTAATATACCACAATTCCCTTCAGGTATCAAAATGCTGTTCATTAAAATAATAAAAGCAAACGTACGTATTTATTGGAGTGACTTACTGTGTATATTTCTCTGAGCCTGGGCATTCCCAGGGGCAAGAGAATATAACAGCCAGCACAGTTTTGATTCTTCAAAACTGTGTCTCTTTTTTTTTTTTTTTGTTTTCAGGCAAAAATAATTACCTGCAGAGAGAGGAGCTGCAAATCTATACAGGAAATGTTTTTGAGGGGGCAATAATCAAAGCAAAAGAGTTACAGTGGTAGTTTTGCTTTGATTAGTGCAAACTCCATGGGTTATTGTGTATCTGCGCATCCTTCCTCGAGTTTTTTTTCATTAGGAAAACCTTGCTGGCTCTTTAGATGCTCAGTAGAAATCGAAAGCTGATCAGTCTTGTCCAGCTCTTGTTTTGGTCAAGGCTGAATGTGGATGAGAACATAAACGCTCAGGCTGGGCCAGACCAAGGTCCATCCAGCATCCTGTCTCAGACTGTGGCCAGCCTGGGTCGCAATGCCTGGCAGATCCCATAACGCAGATCTAATTCCTGTTACTCACTCCCAGGGATAGCAAGAGCTTCCTTTATTTACCTGGCTAATAATGTGGTGTGGACTCTTCCTCCAGGAATTTGTCCGAACATCTTTTTTTTTTTTTTAAACCCTGCTATGCTCGTCGCCTTGACCACGTCCTCAGTAAAGATGAATTTGATTGTTCTTTTCCTCTTGCAATTGGTGTCTGAAGCAGTAAAACGTCGAATATGATGGCAGTTAAAGACCGCGATGGTAACTATAGAACATCCGCGTGGGCGTAAGTGAATGCGCTTATGCCGGCTCGCACCCGTGGGCGCAGCCGTTTTTATAACCTGTGCGTGTATATGCGCGCATCATATAAAATCGCCTGGACGCGCGTAAATGTGCGCGCCATTTTATATGGATGCGCGCGTATGCCGCTTCTACCCTGTAAGTGTGTGGGGGATTTTAATGTACACGCGTGCCGACGCAGTTACCAGTTAAACCAGTTCGTTCCCACTTTGCCCAGTTACAGGATAGGACTTGCTAACCTCCCCAACTAAGTAACCTCTCTCTTACCCTACCTGCCCCGACCCTTAAAACCCCACTGACCCGCCTAGTTTTGTTTTATAACTTACACGCCATCTATAGCAGAAGTAAAGTTTCACGATAGGGGACTCTGGCGAGCGCTTATCCAGCATAAATACTTACTTAGGGGCTGGTTTCTATTTAAATTCCTGGAATGCCCATGCCCCGCCCGTTTTTTGGACTTTCGTTTTTCTGTGCATGTACCAGGAGATATGCGCGTCCATGGACGCTTCTTAAAATGCGCGTGCTGCGCGCTGGCCCGAGAGAGATGCACACAGCTCCCCGATTTGGCGAGCGTAGGGCTTTTAAAATCTACCCCCATAAGTTTTATCTGGTCTTCTGGTGCAGTGCCGTAGACCCCAGCTGATCTCTGGCTTTTCCTTCTCCTCTTTGCAGCGTTGGGATCCTCTGTGCTTTTCTTGAATTTCATTACTACTTATCCCTCCACCATCTCAACTGGGGAGGCTCTTCCGTGTGTTGCCAGTTTTAGCAGAGTTAGAAGTAAGAAAGGTAACCATGGCAAAAAATAATTAGGAAACTAGGCAGTCACGTTAGACTAATATTTTATGATCTTACTGCTCACCGCAATTACAAATGATAGTGCCTCCTGCTTAGTACAGAGGATAGATTTAGGTAGTTGTTAGCTTTCACTTGAGATCTCCAAAAGTTACGTGTAACAGCGTGACTTGTAATATTGCTGGCAAAATGCTTAGAACCTGCTCTCCTAGAACCTTGTGGTTGGCAAACTGGGTTCCGTGAAGAGGCAGAGGATGGCTGGGCAGGGAGTTCTTACATAGATCTTCACCAACAAATTCTTGCAGGATGTTGCCACAGTTCGTTCCTGTCATTTTCAGCTTGTAAGTCTGTCAACCACAGATGACGTATATGCATGCTGGACTTCTCTGAAACTTTCCGCTCGGGATTGCCTTCACCAGCAAATGCGCCTCCAGTTGTTTAAGGAGACCAAGAGATTAATGAGAGGGGCTTTGTGAGCCCACTAGTAGTCTCACAGAGGTTGCTGATCTTTACTCTCTTTGACAAAGTCAGCACTTTGTAATCTCCTTTCCTTGTTTACAGTAGCAGTTAGAATGACTGCCCTTGCCTTTGGCTTGCATGTGCACTGGAGCCTTGGCCTAAGCATTGAGTGCAGTACATAATACAGGATAAACCAAACTCCTCACCAGGCCCGTGTCCACCATCCTCTCTGCAGGGTGCTCAGTGAATGAACTGCACCCCTGGACGCAGCACGTCTGGTCTGGTCAGGTCATGGCTGTTGAGGGTAAGGTGAGTGGACACAATGAGGCAGCTGTGAGTCGCATTCAGTAAATATTGTTGACTTTATTTCCCTAGGACCTTTGACTTCATTGTCTGTGATTATTAGAAGAACATAAGACCAAATATTCAAAACAATGGAAGGTGTGTGTGTATATGTATATGTGTGTGTATATATATATATATATATATATATACTCACGCCTCAGATTATTCTGAGCACTGGTGGGCAAAAGAAACATAAAAATCAAAGCAGTTTAAAATTGGCATACTCCCCTTTGTAGAAGAAGCCTGAGTCAGCATAAACAGGAGCTTCTAGTAGAAAGTCTTGTTCAGCTCTCGGGCTCCAACTGGTAGTGTTTCTCAACCGCTGCCCCATGGGCCAGCAGCGATTTTCCCCCCAGTAGGGTTTCTACCAGTGTGCAGCATGACCGGTGACTGCAGGCCGAGGAGGAGGAAGCTGCACATGCTGTACTGCCAGCAGAGACTTTTCCTAACCCTGCCCCTCCCCATCTTCATCTCTGGCAGGGGAGCAGCTAGAGCCAGCGTGAGACTTGGGAGTCTGCTCCTGCTCCGCTCTCAGACCCTACAGCAGCCCCATCCCCTCCTGGGGCCTGGGAGTGGAGCAGATGTTGACTCATGCCAGCTGCTTCCTTCCCAGAGAGCGGGCCTCTGGTCCCGGCTTGACCTGGTGGGGGAGGGGGAGGGATGGGGGGAGTCCATATAAAGGGATGGATTTCTTCCATCTCTGAGCTGGTAGCTGATTTGAGGTGAGGAGAACAATTTCCCCCTTTCCCTTTCTTTTTTAAATAACCAGCTTGAGGGTGGTTGGAAAGAGGGAGGGTATAGGAATAAGTATATCCTCTACCCCTGACCCGGACAGCTGCTAGAGAACAAGTCGCTGCTCATTGATTTTTTTTTTTTTTTTTTACGAGAGAGGGTAAGGTAACAGATTTCCAGGCCTGGTGTTCGAGGTACCTTGTTCCGGGTTTTAGGACCGGAGCGGCTGAACGTACGAAGCCTTGTGCATGGTTAAAGCCAGTGGACGGGAGGGTCAAAGCGGGCAGTAGGAGAGCTGAAATTGGGAAGGAGATTCAGGGTCCAGTTGATTCACAACTGGAGAAAGAGAACATTTTTGGAGAAAAGAAAAAGGCACTTTAACGTGTTCAAACAAATGCCATACATCAAAGCTTTTAAATATATAAAAACTATTTATTTATTTCAAATATAGTAAAACAATGTATTTCTTTCCAATTTGAATTGTCATAAAAACATTTATGTTCAATATTCCCCTCTAGAAATATTGTACTTATTCCCTCACTATAACTCATACACATGCATCAAATAAACATGTAAACCTGCATACAGCATTATTCATAACCCTTACCACTATTCATAACCCTTACCACTTACTAAACTCTGCTACTGCTAAACTCAATCTTACCCTCAGTTATAATACATTTTCTGTTTAAACATATAATATTAATCACTGTTGGTCACTAATGACAAAGGACACTAAACAGAGTACAAATTTCTTTTTACATTCATCCACATGGCAGTACTGTTATTAACATTTAACAATTCTTATTTGATATTTAAACCATTCTTTACAATCTGTACTGTAACATGTGGGTATTTAAGATGTAACATATTATAAATCCCTCATCTGTAGTGTTCCCGATTTATATTGTTTTCTTTCCCCGCCTTTCCGGCTTCTTCAGGGGAATAACTCAAAAGGATAAATCATCCCCACCTCTCGATTTGGCAAAACCACTCTGCAGCTGTTTCAACTTGCCACGGGGAGATTCCTGTTATCATAAAGATTTTTCCCCAAAGGCACGGACCTCACTTAGACATTCATTATAGAGGTTACCTCAATCTTAGGTAGAACACCTTCAAATAATTGATAAGTAATGGGGCTTAATGTTTGCAACTGACGCTATCTCCATCAGCCGTCCCAGTCAACTCAAGGTTAGCGTTTTGACACACACTCCGTTCCAAAGTGATCCTGGTTGACCATTGCCGTTCTTATTCCTCTATATATACCCTATATACCGTATATATATATAATTATATTTAATAGCAATTGCTGCCTAACTTCGCCTCCACTGAATGTGTATTCTAGAACATTGTGCATAGTTTTACCGATAGGTGGAAACTTCTTCAAATACCCATCTTACCCATGTAGATAAATGGCTTTGAAAATTGCCCTCAGGACTTGCCCTGCCTCAGCCCTGTTAGGCAGCTTGATCTGCTTGTGGCCTCGCCTGATTCCGAACCCTTGCCCAGTCGTTGTTCCCAGTCTGGCATCTCGGGAGAGCCGGTTCCTGAACTGCACTCTTGCCCCAGGACCTTTATTACTGCCCATGTTGCCCCATCATGTCTTTGCTAGCATTTCTCTCCTGAGAAAAAACCCCTTTGCTATTGGTCAGACTGTACTGAGGTAATTAGAGGATCATATGACTGATTCAGGGGAAAACGAAATATAAATAGACAGTAGCCTAATGTTTCATTCACCTTTCTGGTCTCATAAAGCATTTGAGCCACCACATCCTAGATGTAATGGATGAGTGTGGTAAGACAAAGTCAAATACCTTCCAGGCATAATAAATGTTGCATTTTCTCGTGGATGAAACTATTTAATGTGAGCCAGTGGGAGATAATTATAAATCAGGCTGAAAAAAATTTGAAAACTGAGCCAAAAAATCATAGAAGCTATAGACATTTTATTTTAGCAAGTATGGATTTTTTTTTTTTTGGTTTGCTTTCTTCTCTCCTTCCTTTTCCACTCTTCTCCCTTCACCCCCCCCCCTTTCCAGGTTCTTTCCCTTGGTCTATCCTCAGGACCTGCTATACCTTCTCTGGCCCACTAAGTGCCAGTCTCGAATTCTAGGTGACCTGATACTTTGGCTTTCACCAACCCTGAGTGTAAACATCCTCATTGTTTTAGGTAAGTTAACAAAAATGTTCTAGTCTAGCTACATTAATTGCCTTAACCACACCCTCTGGCAATGAATTCCAGAAGTTAATTGTGCGTAGAGTATGAAAATTTTATCTGATTTTGTTTTAAATGTGCTACTTGCTATCTTCATGGAGTGCCCTCTATTCCTTGTATTATCTGAAAGAGTGAATAAGATTTACATTTATCCATTCAAGTCCTTTCATGATCTTAAAGACCTCTATCATATCCCCCCTCAGCCATCTCTTCTCCAATCTGAACAGCCCTAACCTCTTTGGCCTTTCCTCATAGGAAAAGAGCTTTCTCGTGATTTCTGATAATTTTTACTTTTAGAGCAACCACCTTTCTGATCAAAGCTGTTTCTGAGTAAGGAATGAGAATTGCGGCCCTGGTGATGGTTTTTCTTTTGAGAGAAGCTGTGAAGGCAGTTCAAAAGACACTGCACTTTATTTTTTTAAAGAATGTGATTGATTGTAAATGGCACTGCAACAGGAAGTAAATTGGACAGGCTAGATGAGCCTTCGTATTCTATTTCTAAATGAAATATCTTTTTTTTTTTTCTTTTACCTGTTCATTCTGCTTTCATATGAGGGAGGGGAGTCTAGAAATGTATGAAGTCATTCCAGTAAAAAGGTATCGCCATATCTTTTCTTGTCCTCCATGGTGCGACTGCATCTAGAGCAGGGTTTCCTTAACCCTCTCCTGGAGGTACATCTAAGAGGTCGGGTTTTCAGGACATCTGTAACGAATATGGATGGAGAGAGGTTTGCATCCATTGGACACCCAGGGCATGCAAATCTATCTCATGCATATTCATTGGGGAAATCCAGAAATCCTGGCTGGCTAAGTTTGCCTTCGGGAGAGGGTTGGGCAGCACTGATCTAGAGGACTATGTGCAATTCTGATTGCCACAGCTCAAAGGTTCTGAGAAGGCTGAACTGTAAAAGGAATGGAATGGTTCCCCTGTGAAGAAAGGCTAACGAGGGTAAGGCTCTTCAGCTTGTAAAAGAAGTCTGAGGAGAGATATGATAGAGATGCATAAAACTGAGGGGCGTGAATCAGTTTACTTTTTCAAAACATAGACTAGGGGACATTTTCGAAGTTACTAAGTAGCACACTTAAAACAAATTGGAGAAAATATTTTTTCACTCAATGCACAAATTAAGGTCTGGAATTTGCCAGAGGATGTGGTAAAGGCAGTTAATCTAGCTATGCTTTTTTTTCTGGAGGAAAAGTCCATAAGCAGTTATTAAACAGGTAGACTTGAGGAAAGCCACCGCTTCTCCCTGGGCATAAGCAGCATGGATTGTATCTATTGTTTGGGATCCTGCCAGGTATTTGTGACCTGGATTAGCCGCTACTGGAAATGGGTTACTGGGCTTCATGGAACATTGGTCTGAACCAGTATGCAAGTTCTTATGTTCTTTATTTCCATACAAAGAGAACCTGTAGTCACTTACTATAGGTGGGGAGTTTAAAAAGTGTCTTTAAAAAGAAGTCCTGTCTTTTGTATTTTTATGTGGTGGTTGTAATCGCAATCATACTGCGAGAGAACTGGGTTTGTCGCTGAAGGAGCATGGGCTACATATGTGAGACGGCAAAGATGAGGTGGAAATTTCCTGCGGGCAGTAACACTGAACGATAATTTTTCATGATTGCAGTAGTACATAAAAAAAAAGAATTTAAAGGACCGCATGTTTTAAAAAATGACATGGGTTTCCAAAATCTCCGTTCCCTGTGGTGAGTGATCGCAGGATTCATTCATGGTTGTTTTCTTTAAAAGTTCTGCAGTATTATACTGTTGAAGTGATGTTTTCTGTTTGCATTATAATGAAAAACTTAATAAAGAAATGATAAAAAAAAAAAAAAGGTTCTGCAGTACTTGTCATGTGACTCATCCGTGTCTCTCTATGGAGGCTTGGGCTAAAAACGTATCAATTGATCCTATAAACGTGGAGATTATGGGCAGGAGGTCTGAATGCAGCGTGTGCAACTCCATGATGCATTTTTTTAAAAGAAGTTTTTTATTTTTTTTTATTTTCATGTTGCAGGACCAGTTTGGACAGCATTTCCCGGCTCGAGTTCAGACGGAACAAGTCAGTGAAAGCAGGTATGAGAGGTTTTAAATTCCAGGTTTAGCATAGGCTAAAAAGAAAGTGTGGTAGGATCCTGGGTCCTATACCGAGGGAGGGCGCAGTCACTCTGGATTAGAAGGTGATGTGGTATTAAATCACAGGTAAGCGTGTGTGCTGAACAAAGGAAAGTCACTTAGGGAAGAGAGAGAGAGAGGCCAGGGACAGGTCGAGTGGCTTTTATTGTAAAAGCTTTCAACCATGATTTAGATGTTGTACAAAAGCTGACATTGGGCACCTGCTGCCACTGTTGCCCACACAGTAATCCCTGTTTGAACTTGTAAAGCATCCAGAACACAGGTGTCAGGAAAAGAGTGGGCCTCAAGGGCCATGCCTCTTCCAAAATCTAGCCCAGCAGTGCCCTGATACTTCCGACTATCACCATGGGCACCAGTGGTCTGGAAGTGGTGGAGGGAGCTAGGCCGATGCCTCCACTCGCCTGTTGATGTCTCCTTCTGTTTATTTTATTTATTTATTTAAGACTTTTTTTTTTTTATACTGACATTCATGTGCATATCACATCGGTTAACTTAGGAAAAGGAATTAGAAAATGACATGAAGCAGGGAGAACTGAAACTTGGTTGTATAAGGAGCAGAAGCAAAAGACTAAAGACAGAACCAGTGTATTTACAACTGAAGTATAAACTTAAGGAATAAATAAGCTAGAGGATAATGGAACCAGAGGGTTAGGGGAGTGAAGAAGGGGAGTGTGCGGGAAGATTATGGGGATGACCATAATAAAGTGGCTTCGTTAGTTGGATGGGAGAAGGATAAGTGCCACGGCGAAAGCATGGGACACCCCCCCGGGGTGCGCTCGTGGTGACTGCTCAAGCAGTGCCATGACCCGGTTTCCACTTCGGAGACGGGGTCTGACCTACCCTAACTTTCTTATTAGGGAGTCACTGTGGTTAAAAAAAAAAAAAAAAAGCCAGGTAGCGCACTGTTCTCAGTATGTGGTATAGTCCTGTGAAGGGCCAGGTGATGCCTTATGTTGTCCACATTGATGATGTGTTTTATATTTACTGTGTGTGTTCTGTCTGTCTGATTATTATTTTGTGAACCGCTTTGATTAAAGCGGTATAGAAGCAATGTTGAAATAAAATCAAACTGAGGGAGGCTATATTGCATGAAATGAATAGTTTAACCTGGATTATTCAGTACGTGTGTGAGACATTAACGCCTCTCCTCCCATCGTCTCCAAGTCCAGTGTGTTCTGCAGCTGGGTGCCCCTAGGCACAAAAGAGAGAAACCATGGACCTTTGGAAATGCAAACGCAGAATCTGCTGTGGAATGGTTTTGCGTTTGTCTCTACACCCCCTGTGTGCATGGTGCATAGTAAAGGGAGGGCTATGAGTGGAAGAGAAGGCTTAATAAAGAAGTGAACTCAGAATTAGCTTCCAAATCTTTTCTTCCGCAAGCTTCAGGATACTCTGTTCCCTCTTTTTTTCTGATGCTTTAACCAAGGAGCATATATTAATAACAAGTCAGATATCAGGAAGACTTTCTCTGTTTTCCTATGGTTTGCTCAGTCTTATTTATTGTCATTTTGAAAGCCCACTTGAATACTATAGGCCTTATAGGGGAAACCAATACATTTTTTTTTAAATCTAATATTCGGAAAAATACACATACTTAAAGCAGTCTGTAAACATGCAGACTAACTTCAAAATTCAACTAACAAATTTATTTAAAAAACCACCCGTTGAATCTTATTCCCTTTTACCTCATCCATTCTCTATAAACCCACCTAACAAAAGTAACTCTAATCTCCAGCCACAAAGATCAGATATTGATTTCCCTCTGAGTCTGATCTGGCTCCAAAATGCAACAGTTTTAATTGAATTTTTGCGCCAAGAGCCATGCTGTCAGCTCGTCTAAATCCAAGGTAGGTTCGTCCTATCCTGAGATCGTGTGAAACCACGTTCCACATTTCTAGGGTGTGACAAGTGAAAGCGTGAATGCCTTGCACACGTTAAGTCTAACCACTTTCAGAAGTTGTGGCATTAAGCAGCAATTGCTGTGATGAAAGCAATGCCCCAGCTGGCTCATATCACCTGCAACGTATTTTGGTCTAGACTGGGTGGCATTCATAGACCACGTTGAAAACCTTAAAATGTGATTCTACTAGCACAAGGAAGCCAGTGAGAACACCTGAAGGATCCGGCTGATATGGTCCATTCTGATTTTGCCAGTCAATAACCCGGCTGCTGCAGTATTTTGCAAGAGCTGGGAGACGTTTAACCCATTAGGTCACAGTGTCCTATTTAGTGGACAGCCTCGTGAAAAATAAATAAATAAATAAAATTGGGACATAATAAGTTAAGACTAGAACAAGGAAGCATTTGATCTGAGTTACAATCTGTTTAACACATGGGGTGTCTGTTCCCTTTTTTAACCCTCCATAAAAGATCTAGGTTGTCTAAGGAACAAAAATAATCTCTGGTACTACAGATATCCGAGCTGACACAAACATCTGGCTCTTCAGCTTTACTCCCAAGCTAGGAAGGTAGCCAGGTCTTTTAAAGGGAAATCTTATTTTTCAATGTGCATATAGATGGCAATTCATGCCATACCTTTTGCAAACATGAGCTCAAGGTGAGTTAGTCCCAGGGGGCTCACAATCTTAGTTAGCACCTGAAGCAGTGGAGGGTGATGTGACTTTGGGCAAGCCACAGGGGCATGGTTGGCAGAAGCAGGCTTTAAAACCCTGGCCTCCCTGGTTCTTATTAAGCTATTCCACTCCAGTACCATGGATTCATGTATCCAGTAGGACTGTGCAGCTGGGAAAATATATATTTTTTTGTATTGTTTTTTTTCTCCCCCTCCCCTTAAGATTTTTCATTTTTGGGAAACTTTTGTTTCAATTTAATGCATGCTAAAAACAAAAAAAGTGTGCCAAAATCCAGGAACAAATCTACCGTGTCTCTAGTGTCCATGGTTTGGCTTTTTTTTTTTTTTTTTTTTTTTAATATTCACGCACATCTTGAACTTTGCATTCCACTTCACTGTGCAGTTACTCAGTTTATGTTACTGCTGCTTTTTAAAGAGTAAGCTGGCAGCCCAGAGGCCATTTATCAGAAGATGCTCTCTCCTTGTAGTGGCACAGAGCTGGGCACAGGGACCAGAGTCACGGATGGCAGTGTTGGTGCGGTGATCGCAGTGACGGAAGAGGAAGACTGGAGGGACACCATCCAGCTGCATAGGAAAGAGGAGGTAAACACACCCAATACGTTCTCCAGGAACCCTGACCGAAAGCTATGGATCAGAAAAAAAGTTTAGTGTTAAACTAGATCAGAAGGCTTGAAAAACACAGCTGCTTATGTAACGAGTGGGGTTCCTTAGTTGGCTCATCCTTGTCTTTTTTTTTTTTTGTTGGTTTTACAAAACCACTGCACGTGTCCATGTTTCGCAGCCTCCACTTTCTGTTGGAGGGGGGCCAGGGAATGTGTGGAGTAGTAGGGGATGCTGCAGGGCAGGAGAGAGGTGCAGTGTGACAGAGCTGGGCGTGGGGGGTTTCGTGGCTGGAATAGCAGAGGGTAATACAGCCACGTGTGGCATAGTTTGTACATTCCTGGCCCTTTGCTTGCAAACGTTCACTTTCATAAGCACTGGAAATTGCTGTAAATAGAAAATATAGAAATGTGAAGAATTTTTTTTTTTCTGTTTTCATTTTAAAATTTAAAAAACAAACAAACCACAATTGCTTTTGACACTCCTGCCTTGGTGCTCTAAGATCCTTTTTAGAGATGTAAGAACAGGACACACAATAGTTTTTTAGTCAAGTTTCAGATAGATAAAATGAAAGCATTTTCCATTAAGTGGGATGATGCTCACAAAGGAGTCATGTGAATGATCCAGCAGTGCCTTGACATTAAAAGGACATTTTTAGCAATCAGCCATGTAATTGGATTCCTCCGTGTTTTTTTTTTGTGCTGGTGGTTTTCTGCCTTTCTGATTGATTTTTTTTTTTTATAGTCTTTGTAGCATTTGCTACATCTCTAGTAACATAGCTTGGGCTCTGGCTGCTAAGAATTTTTGTGACCGGCGGCCAGGCTTGAATTAAAAAAGGAAAAAAAAAAAAATCAGAAAATACATGGAAATGCAAAGATGAAGCTAGCGGTGACGGCTGTTTTAACTGGCGGTCTGTTAGCTGGAAACCCGTTGAGCTGTGCGCATCGTGTACAGCACAACATGCAGGATGCTTGTCGGCGGGTTCTCGATCCGGAGAACCGGTGAATCTGCTGCACACGTTTGGTTTTTTTTTTTGCATCCAAAACCCCATCCGTAATCTGTGTGTTTAATTTTGGCTGGGGTTAAGGGGATTGCATAGGAGAGCAGCCTTATAAAACACGGCTAAACATTGCAGCGGTATTTTGTTTTGCTGTTGGCTTAGTTGGGGTTTCCTGCCCTTCCTTACTCTTGTCTGTTCTATGGACCGGCTCTTGACGCTGTTACACCTGGGTTTTTGTCCCCCCCCCCCCCCCCACTTAGAAAAACCTTCTCCGGTACTATGTCTTCGAGGGCGTGCGCCACATTTGGACCGAGGCACATCAGGATTTCCGCAAAGTCAGGTAGGAGTGCTCTGGCAAGGTTTTGTATGGCTGATCCTTCTCTGATGCCTGCCTGCTGACTCTGCTGGGGTGACAGAGCACAGCTTCCCAGCGATGGAGTAAGCTTGGATCTGCCCATGGTGTCAAGAATAAAATGTCCGCTTTCCTCTTACATTTTCCTGCCTCGCTTGGTGTGAGTTGGACCGAATGGTTCAAAGAGGATCTAGTTGGTCCGTTAACCTTCAAGACCACACAGGCCCTTAGGGACATCTTCCCTGACCTAATAAGCCATCTGCAGAAGGTCCCTGTGAAGTCCTGAAGGCCGGGGGTACAGCCTCACTTTGTGGCTGTTTCCACTGAACCTGCCTTCTTAACTAGAGGCACAGGCTGTACAAGAAACCTATTTCAAGGCTCCATCCCCTGCTGGATGTCCCTAATAAGAGAGAGAAAATTAATATCATGGGCAGGCAGGACACAATACAGGCCTTGTAAGTTATCTTCTCTCTGAAGCTGCTGAGGAGGTGAGCACTTTTATTTTTCTTTTTAAAATGAGCTATTTTATACTTGAAGTGGTAGATCAGCTGCACATGCACAACACCAGGGCCTTGTGAAGCAAAGGGGCGTCTTTTTTTTTTTTTTCTGTAGAAATTGTGTGCTCACTGGTGTTAAAAGAATGAGGGCCATTGCTGTGGACAGTCCTATCGGTGTCATCAGCAGTCATTGGTCACATGACAAGTGTTGAGCACTGCTGATTCATTTTGGATAACTGACTTGCTGGTAAATGAAACATTTTTGTCAGGACTCTGCCGCCGACACCTTAGCGCAGCGATTGACACGTGGGTTTTTTGGACGCTTAAGTGTTCTTTGGTTTGCGTGCAGCACGTTTGATGAAGGATGGACCTGTGCGGATCTCCATCGATACCGACTGGGGCTTAGCCAGCAAGACCAAAACGCCAAGTAAGTACCTCCTTACAGGTCGGGAGCCGAGGGTGCAGATCTCTGCCGGGGGCACCCGGAGGTCCCATGTCACAGAGAGAGGCACAGCCTCCGTGTGTCCGGGAGGCCTGCTGATCTGCAGGGGATTTCAAAGCTCAGGGGGATATCCCAATTGACCTCACTCTGCCCCAGCTAAGCGTGATGTGTGCGTGCACGCTGCCTCCACTGTGTGCAAACCTCTCTTGCATAATCCTTGCAGGCCCTTGAGGATCGGGGTTGCCCACGTCTGATCCTAAATTATTATCCAGATCTGGAGACTGAGTCTCCCGAGGGATGCAGGTGGAGTAGTGGTAGTTCAGAGGAGATCTACCAAAAGGGTGCCGAGCCTGGCCCTCAAAGCTTCTGAAGTGATATTTATGGACTTAAACTTGTACCCTGGAGAACAGGAGAGAAAAGGGAAGATGATGGTTCTGTTGCGGTAGATAAAATGGGCAGACGGGGTGGGCCTGGAGAACTTTGTGCTCAGAGCCGTGTTTAGGGTGGGGTCTGGTGTGAGACTGAAAGGTAAGAGCCCCCCCTCACTTCGTTTACTGTTTCTCTCACCCTCCCCCCCATTCTTGCTCATTATCTCTCCTCACCGCTCTCTCCTGCCTCTTCTTGCTTTCACCACTTTTTCCCTCCTCTGTCACCTCCTTCCAGCCCCCACTCGCATTAATCTCTAAGTGTCCCATCTTATTCCTCTCTCACCGGCCCACCCCTTGCTCTCGCCATTCTCTAACGGCTAAAGCGCGTATTTTTGAGCTGCTGCTGCTTTCCTGTCTCCCACTACTGATCCGCTTATCAGAAGAAATCCAGCCAGGGTAGTTCTGGAAGCATCAGAAGCCCAGCGGGGCTGCAGTCCTGCTGCCCCTGAGGGGCTCACGTTTCAGGATCCGCTTGCTGGCCCTGCATGGGTTTGGGCTCTCCCCCCCCCCCCCCCCCCGTCCCGTGTACTGTCCAGCTCTTGTCCACCCCCCTCTCCTCCTTTTTCTTATCTGGTTCTGACCCTTCTGCCAGTGTTGCAGCTGCTACTACCACCCTGGCCCATCTCTAGCCCCGTGCGATACCGTTTGCACGAGCCCAAAGCCAGTCCTTTATTTGCCTTGAGAGTCTCCAGGTTTGTGAACAAAAATGTCATTTACCCAAAGAGTCTGAGTGGCCTTGAGGGAAGATTTTTGTAAAAGCAGGGAATAGCCATAATAACACTAAAAAGATACTGACAAATATACGTGAAACTGAGAAATTATTTTATTTACATTTGTATATCGCCTCTATCCAGAATAGCATAAAGCAATTTACAAATATATCAAATACATCTGTATACAATTAAAAAACAAAACAAAAAAAACCCCTCACCTTAATTAAAATACGTGGGCATAATCGGAAAAGGAAAGCTAGGAACTAGGAAGAGCAGAGGAAGAACAGCGTAAGCAAGCTGTGATGCCATCCGCATTCGTGTTTTATATTACTGGCAAAAATATTTATCACTGGGGACAGGGGGAGTGTCGGAGAACCAGCAGCCAGGGCTGATCTCTCGGGGTAGTCCGAAGGCTCTTTTGGACCGCAGGTATGCGTGAGCCCCTGTGCCACAATGCAACTGACTCAACCCCAGGGCTGGCCGTGGTCCGCGTGGCTGGCAGGTCAGCGTATCCAGACACAGTCTAGGTGATGACAAGGATCCTCTGAAGACCAGAACTCAGATTGCAGCCACACCAAGCTGGAACTGAAGACTGAAATAGAGCCGAGCTGGAGATGCGGGACCAGGATCAAGGCTGAAGACCGTAGCAAGCTGAAAACAGAGGTTCAGGAGACGTCGAGGAACCAGAACAGGCGATGGCTGAAGACAAGCATCCAGGCAAGGATGGAGGAACCAGGCAAAGACTGAAGACAGGGATCTGGACAAGGAGCCAGGCGAAGACCGAAAACAAGGACCAGGTGGATGAAGAAGACCAGGATGGACCACAGGCTGGAGCAAGCTCTCTCTCTGAAGACCAGGAACAAGGAACACTAACTCGGAGCAAGACTCTAAAACCAGGAGGATTCCAAAGACTTGATCCAGCAAAGACAGACGCAGGACAGACAAGACCACAGAAGACTACAGGATACTAGGAACTGATGACCACAGAAGACCAGGACAAGAGACCAAGGAAAGACCTTGTGAAGGCTCCGATGCAGAGATTGTCTAGGACAACAGGAGATGACTTCATCCAAGGGCTCCGTGGGCTTTTCCTGCCACGGGCCCTTTAAATGTTGAAGAAACATGCACACGCCTAGTGGGAGGCCAGCAGCGATCACACCGCGATGAGACAGAGTCGGCAGTGCTCCCAGGCCGCAGGAGGGTGAGGTGGCAATGGCAGCGTCTCAGCACCACATGGAGTAATCAGCGTCGGCGTCTCTCCAGCCGCAGGATGCAGCAACCAAGCAAAGGTGGCATTGGGGAGGTCAGCGGTGCTCCAGGTCGCGTCGGAGAGCAGTGGGTGAACGAAGCTGCTCTCGGGACCCACACCTAAGCGGCAACCTAACAGGGAGAAGGCAATTTTCAAAACATGCTAGCCGTGTTAAAACAGTTTGTGGCTAGTTTTTGAGCCTGAAAATGATCCTCTTGTAACATGCCGTCGACCAAGGTGTATTGGTGTTCTAGGGCCTGGTGTAATATTTGCAGTGTTGCCTTTTCATAGATAAGGTTGCTGCTGTTTGACTGCTTGTAGTTGGGATTGTTTTGGTATGGGAGGTTTACTATTATTGTAATGGTGTTTACGATTATTCATGGCTTTCTGAGGTGCCATTATAAATTCCATAGGAGTTGCAAGTGTCTTTTTTTTTTTGCAGTTTTCTGGTTGGCACTACAGCAGTGCAGGTATATATATGTTGTAGGTGATATTTGAAATTCAAATTGGGAATATTGATTACTATGTTACTCTCTGCCTTACACACATTGTTAATTGTAAACCAGGTTGATGTGATTACCTCCGAAGGCGCTACTTGTGAATGTTCTTTTTCATGTAAAGTTTGTTATTTTGTGTGGCTATAGAGGGTGTGGGAGTGTGGGGGAGGGTGTGTGTGTGTGCAAGGCTGTAAGGTTTCCCTAGGGTACGTAATACCCTTCCCTTGAGCAGGGGTTCTGTGGAGGAGTGGCTGGGTGTCTGTTTTTACAAATACAGATTTCTGGAGGGAGCTGGGCTTTATTTGACCGGCCTGGGACAGAGACCGGGTGAATCGTGAGGGTGGGGGGCAGCCCAGTAATTGTTCACACAGGGCAGCAACAAAGCTAGCACTGGCCCTGGGTGGCAGTTGAGCTACAGGGAAGCCGTGTGGCGGGCAGTGTGCAAGTCTGTTGGAAATAGTTTCCATCTGCTGTCATCTCGTGAATGGCAGCGTTTCTTCTCACGGAGGCCTTGAGACTGCAAACGCATCAGTCTCGCACGCTGCCATGCTCCCCAGCTTTGCACACTAGCTGTCACAAACGGTGGAGAATAGTGCATCAGCTGCCTGGAGTTACCCACAATTAGTTTTCCCTGATAACATTAGTTGCTTTTATTTTATTTTTATTTTTTTGTAATTGTAGAACTTACTGCGTTCTGTTACTTCGGAAGGTGATAGACTAGGGTGAGTGTTCTTACGAGGGACTGCAAACGCGTCCCGTTTTCAGAATGTGCACAATTTAATATTCATCGGGTCTTGTCTGTCCTGGGTCTGTCTTTGCTGGATTAAGTCTTCGGAGTCGTCCTGGTTTTAGTCTACAAACGAGGATAAATTGTGTAGCCTGAGCAACAGTACTATTTGCAGTCCTCCTTGAGCTAACATCAATGGTGAGAGCTGTAACGCAGTATGGGCTTTTTTTTCCCAAGCTTTTCGTACACTTCTGTCAACGCCTCCTTTCTGCCGTTGGCCAACCTTGCTGCTCCAGTGCTGAGATCTCCCGCGCAGCTTTGCCAGCGTGCTTCTGTCATGCCCGGCGCCAGTCCCTGTTCCATCTAAGCGTGCCTTGCCTGGGGTTATAGGCTTTTCTATCCCTTTTGCTGTCTGTCCCTGTGTCTCACTGCATGGGCTGCACCGTGACAAGCTCGGCATCACCGCCTCGCCTCCTGGTCGTGTCTCTCCTCACCGGACTTCTCTGCTTCTCCTCAAGTCTGACTTAAACCTTTGGGGAGGACCTTGGCAGGGAACGTAACGTGTTTTAGGTAATAAGGAATGGGAAGTTTGGGGAACAGGAAACGTTTTGCTTCGGTACTGAGTGTCCTCTTGATTGCTTCCTTTTCTCCTCAGAAGGAAGATATATGGGCCAAACCTGATTGATGTGCCGGTGAAATCCTACTTGCGGTTGCTGGTGGATGAGGTGAGACTGCTCTCTGGGTCCTGAGTCAATGAGAAACCCGTCCTACCCAGAACTTGAGATGGCTCAAAGTAATTCCAGGTCAAGGTTCTGTCAGGAATCTTATTCTTTCTAAACTTTAATCAGTCCATCAACTGTTGCCCAGTGGTGAGTGCCCAGATGAAGGGCAGGGGAACGGAGGTGGTTGGATCACAGTTTCTCCTCTCTGTTAATTGGTATTGACCCTGTCTGACCTCTCCTGTGAAACACACTCAAGATGGCACCCAAAAACCGTAAATGCCCTCTCAAGGAGCAGCTTCTTATTTCCTGGCTAAGGTGCAAGATGTGTTTCGGCCTCTGCCTCCCACATGTGCAGTTAATGTAGCGCGGTTTCACTTCCCGCTCTTTGCCGTGGGCTCGCTTTCGCTACAGCTCTGTCTGCAGCAGGTAAAGTGGTGCCAAAAGTAGAGAAGGGGAAACGTTTTTTTAAATTTATGGCTTCTTCGTGGTTAACACTCTGCACCTCCTGGGAGTTTGTGTGGTGCCCTAGAAACACAGAAGGCAATTTTCAAAACAACCTGGGTCCTTGAACCTGTGGACATTGCGCCCGTTCTTGAAGAGAGAGTGCGTGTGCGCATCCCCTTTGAAAACTGCAGAGATGTGCAGTGGCTGCCTCTGCAAATACCCCCCCCCCCCCCTTTGGAACAGTGCGAGTAGTTTTTTTGAAAATGCAAGACCACACACGTTGTGGCATTTCCAGCCCTGGGAACGGCTCTGCTCGATGTGCCTTGCGGAACGGCGCGAGTACCTCTGCCTGCAGGGAGGCTGGATAGTTTGCTGTGTGTTTTGTGTGTCTGCATCTGAAATTCTGGATAGCCCTAGAGAGAGCTGTTACGCCACCGGAGGAAGGCTGGACTCAATAGATCACTCGGTCTAACCCACTATGACTGTCTAGCTGCGTGTGGATGTGATTTATTGGGGTTTTTGTTTTTTTTTCTAATTTTTAACATGCATATATATTTTTTTTTCCCCCTCTCCCTAGGTGTTGAATCCTTTCTACATTTTCCAGGTTTTCAGCATTGTGCTCTGGATGTGTGATGGATACTACTACTATGCTGGCTGCATCTTTCTTATTTCAGCGATATCCATAGGATTGTCTCTCTATGAGACTAGAAAGGTGAGCATGAGCAGAATGAGTGCTGATCCCACGGACTGTTTTTCCATAATAGGAACAGCAGAATTGAACACGTGCAATATATATTTCTGTTTGAGCTCCCATAAACCATCGAGGCTCCTGTCTCACAAGCTTGAGCCCATGTTCTGCTGAGCACTGGAGTTTGCAACTAAGAGGCCCACAGGGTTATCAGCTGTTGGGTGTACACAAAGTATGAAACAGTAATTTTTCCCATTTGCTTAGCATTAGCTGTTAGAAGCTTGGCAGCATTTCTGGCTATAGTGACTCAAGTGCTCTATCGCCTTGCCTTAAATCAGAAATGGAATGAGGGATATGGGGAGGGTTGGCGGTGGTGGTCTGTCTGCCTCTGTCCCATGCGTTGCCTACCCTGCACCTCGTGAGCAGAGTGAAGACGCCGGCCGCGTTACATCCAAGGCTCCCAGTTTGCCCTGGTTGCTTTTGGCAGAAAATGCCTCTGGCGGCAGAATTCCTAGCAAGCTTGCGTGTTCCCCTCCTCGGTGCCCCATGTCACGGGGGCCCTCCTCAGACTGCTGCCCTGGGGGAGGCTAAAGGAGAGCGCAGGGAATTTGGCAGATTTGCCACAGAATTGACCCTTGGACTGGCGCGGGGAAACCAGTCCATGGTTATAATTACTCTTTATCATTTTAAGGCCCTACCAGCACTGCTGTCTTCTAGCGTGTCCTAATGTTTGCATTTATTCCGGGTAAAATAAAAGGGAAGGGGAAAACAGGGGGGGGGGGGGGAAGAGAATCCATGAAATAGGGAGTGGTAGAAGGGGAGAAGCCTTGGCGGTTGATGGGGGAGGTACTGCAGGAAGTTGCTGCTGATCAGATGCGACGCCTGCGTGGAAATGTAAATCTGTGCTCCAGGCAGTGAAATAACGTCCTGGCTTACCTTCCTGCCGTGCAGTTGCTGATGCATGTGGAGTCTCTTTAGGATGTGAGGCCCTTTTTAAGGGGCAAGGGGGGGGGGGGGGGCACAAACAGCCACCGGCAGACAGTGCAGGCGCGAGCAGCGCAAAAACGTCCTAAGCCAGGGCAGGTTCCCAAGCAAAGAGTCTCGCGTCCTTCCGCTTTAAAAAGCCAGCACAAAGCCCGCAGGTGACAGAGAGTACGCATGGGCTTTGTCCCCTGAAGGATCAGGGCTGCTGAAAATGAAGTTGCAAGCCGTTTGTCCGGCTGAAAGTGATGCACAGGCTGTCGCAGGGGGAGGTGCTCCCGGGGAGGGGGGGGGGAGCGTTGAGATCAGGGGAGAATAAAATCCATAGGATTTTGATTTTTGAATGCCCGCAGGCTATTTTTGCTCCTGCTCGGCTTCCCACATACGTAAACAGTGGGGCACTAAGCATGTGGGCGATTTCCCCCGCCCATCTTTGCAGCTGCTAATTTTGAAAGGGAAATAGACTGAAAATGACTTGGAAAACTAGCCAGGTTATCTAGGCCTAAAGTGCCTGCGGACATTGCAAGCAATGTAGGCTATTCCAGACTGCCCCGGGTCGTTTTGCAGGTAAAAGTGTTTGTATTTTTTTTTTAACCCGCATAAATGGTTGTGTTTTTTGATAAAACTGTCCACCTGATTCGCAGGTAAACTTGCGTACAAGTCCTGTTTTTCCAGACAGAGTGGAGGTGCTTCTGATGCCGGGTTGAACTGAGGCACACATTTTTTGGATTTTGCAAAAGTATGCGCACAATTTTTTTTTCCCCGCCAGAATTTTCTGCACACGTAATCAGGGGTGAAATCGTGTGCGGGGATAAATGTTGGCAGGACTATATATTTGAAGCAAGCTTGCGTGCCTAAGTCTTCTTTTGAAAATTGATATAACTTGGGCACATTTTTTTTTTTTTTTGTTGCCTAATTTAGGGCAAGCTATTTGGAAATTGCCCCCCTAAATATACCGAGTTAAGAAGAGCGATACCCCAGGGCGCAGATATGGACAGGATGGTCTGATGGGCTTAGCCTGCACTGCTTTGAGCTGGGGTTCTTGCTTTCTTGCAGCAAAGCGTGACGCTACGAAACATGGTGAAGATGACGGTCAGCGTGAAAGTCCGCAGGGTCACGGGAGGTGAGTAGCAGGAATTGGGGGTCCCGGACGCTGGAAGTCACACGTATGCGAGCGCATGAGTGCGCACAGGGAAAAGTAAAGTGAATGGCGCTTCAGAGAACACCGTGCACGAGTTTTGTACACTGCATTGCACATGAAAACTTCTGTGCGGGCGCAGCCCACAAAAATTAGAGGGAATATTGGTCACAGCGTGTGGTGAAAAGAAGGGCCTGGGGACTAGAAATGGGATGGGGGTGGGGGAAGGGATTGAGTGCCATCCTTTCTCCAGCCACTTGGAAGCACTCTGCGTCCTGGCTCGCTGTGACCAACTGCACTTCACAGGCCAGTTTCTGCATGGGATCCGTTTTATGTACAGGCCTCTTCCCAGAAGGACTTCTCGCTGTTATGAACATCAGAAGAAAGAAAACCTTTAAAAAATAATAAATGAATTTGCATCAATGGTTAGAGGCTGTTCTAGTGATTTCCGTAGTAAGTGGTAATTTCCACTATAGCAGGCTGAAAATCTATCACAGAAAAACAGGTGCACATGGTCGGGTGTGTGAGCTTTGTACCCACAGCAAGTTGTTTAGCGGTGAGTCTGTCCTCCAGCATTTGCTGTTCCAGCTCAGGAGCCCTGCTGATTCCGGGAATCCCCGTGGAATTACGCTGTTCCTTCACTGACCTGCTGAAGGCAGGGAGCACAGCTGTCCACAGCTGGTCACAGATTCTGTTCAGCTAGTCCAAAGGAAGCGTGACTTTGTACCATGGCAGGTGACCTGTGCGGCAAACACGGGCATACGTTACACCAATTTTAAAAGGGAACTCGCACACACAAATTCATGGTTTGTTTTTTTTTTTAATTATCCCATCAGATCTATCTGTCCAAGTTTATGCCTACTAAAAGGAAAAAAAAAAGTTCACGCTCCTGTCTTCAAATTTATATTCGTGCTTTTGAAAATGAAAAAGTATGCATGCAAGTCCAAACCCCTCCCCACCCTGGAAATGCCTCCACACAATCCTAATAAACTCGTGCATGGACACGACCTCCGCCCGTAAGCTTAACAAGTTTATAACTATCCAAGGAGCTGTCTCTGGGGGGTCGCGTCCTCAACGTCAGAGCTTTCCTGCACTCCCTGCGGTTTGGGATTGAAGCAGAACCTGTTTGTCCTCCTCCTCCTCGACTCTCTGCCTCACTCTGTTCCTTTCACACACTGCTTATTGTTTGATTTATATGCCGTGTGCTCTCCTTTGAACGTGCATTATCTCTGCCTTATGCTGGTTTTGGAAATGTATAAACTGTGTTTAGCTAGAAAGTCAAAGAGCATCCCAGGTGCACAGAGCGCTGAAGCTCCCCCCCCCCCCCTCGGGCAGCTTTTTGAAGCTGACACCCAAGAATCTTCTCTACGCTTTGTCTTATGAGGCTTACGTGGGCTGAAAACCTAATATTAGTCTTCAGAATTTTTTTTTTTTGTTTGTTTTTAACTCGCGCCTTTTCATTGTTAGCTGAAGGCTGGTTACATTCGGGTACCGTATATATTTCCCTTTACAACCTAAGGGCCTATTTACTAAGCATTTTTCCCATAGACGCAGAATGGGAGAAAAGCCTTAGGCCCTAAGTTTGAGGCAATGGAGGCTGACGTGACTTGCCTAAGGTCACAGGGAGTGGCGGCGGGATTTGAATCGCGGCTTCCTTGGTTCTCAGCCTGCTGCTTTAACCACCGGGCTGCTACTCCGCTCCAATTAAACAAGTGGACCCGTTAGCCGTGTAAAATGTGTAGCCAGGCAGACGGAGCACTCCTGTTGCAAGATAAGCCATCGTTGGCTGGAAGGACCAGAGGTATGGGCAGGACACAGTGCTGCAGAGTCTCTTCCGTTCTGTACACCTCGCCTGGGCCAGTTCTTTCTGAGAAAACTACACAGACTTGACGCTTAAACAGCTTGTCTGAGCCTGGCACAATTCATGTCTTTGCATTACTTCACTGTCGGGCTGATACAGTAAAATCACACTCTCCTGTGCGCGCGATACAGTAAGTTAATTTATTTAAATTAGGCCTGGCGGTAAAAATAGGCGCTAGGGACACTAGCGCGTCCCTAGCGCCTCTTTTTTTTTTGACAGGAGCGGCGGTTGTCAGCAGGGTTTGACAGCCAATGCTCAATTTTGCCGGCGTCTGTTCTCGAGCTCGCTGACAGCCACGGGCTCTGAAACCGGACGCCGGCAAAATTGAGCGTCCGGTTTTCGATCCGCCAGCCACGGGCTCATTTTAAATTTTTTTTTTTTTACTTTTTTAAACTTTTGGGACCTCCGACTTAATATTGCTATGATATTAAGTCGGAGGCTGCACAGAAACGCAGTTTTTACTGCTTTTCTGTGCACTTTCCTGGTGCCCGGAAAAATTAGCGCCTAACTTTGGGTAGGCGCTAATTTCTGAAAGTAAAATGTGCGGCTTGGCTGCACATTTTGCTTTCTGAATCGCGCGGGAATACCCAGTAGGGCCATCAACATGCATTTGCATGTTGCAGGCGCTGTTAGGTTCGGGGGGGTTGGACGCGCGTTTTGGACTCGCTAGCTTTACCCCTTATTCAGTAAGGGGTAATAGCGTGTCCAAAACGCGCGTCCAGATGCCGGCTAACAGTGCGCTCCGTTGGAGCGCACTGTACTGTATCGGCCTGTGTACTGTATATCTAAGGTGGTGATTAGATGGCCTGGCAAGTCTCACCTGGACAGTTGCTGAGTAAATTTAATCTCTTACGCTCTGATCTATGAGCAAAGACCAGCTTGGTTCTTGAAAGGAAGAAAGGCAGTTTTGTCAAATTAAACTGTAAACTAACTTTTACCGATAGTTTGGAATCTTTTTTTTTTCCTTACTTCACTTCAACCTCTTCTCATTTTCCCCCTCTTCCCATGTTTACTTTTAGCCAGGCAGAGGGCGATTTCAGATCAGCCACTTCACTTGAGCAGATGACTTTGAAAATGACCCTCTTCCTGCTTTTGCAAAGATTAGTGGAATGCAGAGAGGAGGATCCTAATTCAGTGTCGATCCTGTGTGAGGCTGTGTTTAATACATGGATGCCTCGGGTGCAAACTCAGAGGTTCGTTTACTAAGCTGCGATCAGCAGTTACTGCGTGAAAAATGGCATTTATCATGCATCAAACGCTGTTTAGCATGTGATATTTTAACCTAAAACCTGCCCGCTGTTGACACTAACTGCTGTACGTACATAAAATGTACTAATGCATGCAAAGCAGCTAATGCATAGATAAACTAAGGGGAGCTGCATTTGTATCTCTTTATCTCTTTCTCAGGAGTTGTAGATATTTTTCTGTGGGAGTGTGGGGATACTAATGCAGGTCCCAATGTTCTCCTGCTGATATTTAAAGGACCCTGAGGCCTGAATCCCCCACCTTGGGGTCTGGGCAGACCCCTGCCTGTGTACCCACAGCCTTTGAGGCAGCCCATAATAATAAAACTTTAAAAATTGTTCAGTGTCGCCACACACATTAGAACTACCTAGTGTCTAGTGCCCCCCATTCCTGAACCCCCCCCTCTTAGGATAAAAGAAATCCCTGGTGTCTAGTGGGGTCCAGAGCGGCCCCTAGGCTCCAGGCAGGTTGACGCCATTTTCCTAAATTGGCACCAGCCAGCCTGTGCCCTTTCATATGTTTTTCTGGCCAAAACATTTTTGGAAATTCAAAACCATATACTGTGCTTGAAGACTGGAGAGTGGCCAATGTAACCCATATCTTTAAAAAACAAACAAACAAAAAACTGTGGAAACTATGATGTTGATCTTTAGAACAGAGCAATATGGAAAGACCTGGTTTAATGGGACGCAGCCAGCGTGGATTTACCCAAGGGAAGTCTTGCCTCACAAATCTACTACATCTTTTAAAGGAGTTAATAAACATGTGGAGCCGGTGTATGTGATGAATTTGGATTTTCAGAAGGTCTTTTGACAAAGTGCCCCGTGAGAGACTCCTGTGTATATTAAAAAATCATGGGCTAGGAGGTAGTCTCCTATCGTGGATTGCAAACTGATTTAAAAGATAGGAAGCAGAGAACAGGAAAGATCAATTTTCTCAATGGGGAAGGGTAAACACTGGAGTGCCCTCAAGCATCTGTACTAGGACCAGTGCTTTTTATTATATTTAGAAATGATCTGGGAAAGGGAACACTGAGTGAAGTGATCAGATTTGCAGACAAAACAAAATTATTCCAAGCTGTTAAATCACAAATGGATTGTGAAAATTGCAGGAGTTCAAAAAAAGCAAACAATGTTAGGAAGTGTTAGGAAAGGAATGGTGAATAAAACAGAAAATGTCTTACTGCCTCTGTATTGCTCCATGGTGAGGCCACACCTGGACTACTGTGTGCAGTTCTAGTCACTGCCTCTCAAAAGATATATAGTTGCATTGGAAAGAGAAGGGTGACCAAAATGATAAAGGGGATGCAATGGCTCCCCTTACGAGGAAAGGCTAAAGAGGTTGGATCTGTTCAGCTTTGAGATCTGACGAGATATGATAGAGGTCTATAGAATGGACAAATGTAAATCTGTATTTTTTAAAGAGTAAAATTGTCTAGTTGAAGTTGATCTACAGCACATTCAAAACAAATTGGAGAAAAGTCTTTTTCACTCAAAGCACAATTAAACTCTGGAATTCATTACCAGAGGATTTGGTTAAGTCAATTAGTGTAGCTGGGTTTAAAAAAAACATTTGGACAAGTTCTTGGAGGAAAAGTCCATAAAACTGTTATTAACCAAGTAGACTTAGAGAATAGCCACTACTTATCATTGCGCAAAATCCACAGGTAAAAAGTATGCATGGACTTTGTCCCAGAGCAGATATTTTGGGAAATTGGCCCCTAATAGTGAAGCAAAGGCCAGAAACGGTAAAATGCCTGCAAGATTTGCCCTGTGCGGTACTTGGGTGGGACAGAGCAGAGGCCCTGACCTTGCATGGCAACATAATACAGGTGCCCCCACGCCGTGTTGTGTTTTGTGCCTTCCCAGGCCAGGTTTAGCCATTTCAGCTTGAGGGCAGGGCCACTTAAGAAATCCCACCTGAGCAGGTGCGAAGCCCCGGGGAATATTGCTGCAGGTAAAGAACAGCCCGATTTTAGGATGCAATGGCCCGAACTGAGTTGCAGTGGGAGGAATAAGCTTCCCTGAACATCAGTAATGCAGCAAGGGGGATGGACCCTTTATGGTACGAGTTCTGGCATCCTCAACCAGGAAGTGAGAATTCTGCCATGGGATGCGTTGGAAATGGGGGGGAATGAAATGGAGAACGGGACAGCCTTGACGGCAGGGCTGCACTGCGCCTTCAGGCTCGGTGACTCCTGCACCTCCTGATGTCACCGAAGCCTGTTAGTGTTGCTACAGCCTTGTATTTCACTGCATGTGACGACACACGTCTGATTCTTTTGTATACATTTTATTTCATTTTTGATCGCGAGAGGATTATTGCTTTTTAAGAAGTGTATCATTAGCTATTAGAACTGTTTTCCTGCTTTTGTGCCCGCTGATTTCTAAACAGTTTTGAATGGCAGTCTGAATCTTTGCTTTATAGAATGCATTTAAAGCTGGACTGAAACTGGTGTTAAGTATTTAAATAATGATTCCCCCCCCCCCCCAATGTATATGTGAATAGGATAATATATTTCAGTATGATTGGAAACAGATCCTTATTGCCAATAAGGCAGCCCGTCTGTACCTCCTGGTCACCTTTTATAGGCCTTTCCACCCCCTCAGATTCTCGGTCTTGTCCTGTGCTTTCTCCAATTTTGATACTGTGCTCATCTCTACTTCCAGTGGGAAGCTGTTCCAGGCCCTTTCTGGAAAGAATTTATTTCCTTAGATTTACCCCTGAGTCTACCCCCTTTCATCCTCTTCCCATGTCCGCTCATTCTAGAGCCTCCTTTCCATCAAAAACCATGCTGCTTATGCATTTATTCCTTGAAGGTATCGAAATATGTCTCTCATCTCCCCCTTTCAGTTTTTAAGTCTGTCCCCAAATGCCTTATGATGAAGACACTTAAATCGTTTTAGTAAATGCCTTCAGCACCTGCAGGAACCCACAAAGAAACTGCATTTTTACCTTTCACATCCTACCTATTGCTTCTCCCAGCAATTCAGATGCACCGGTCAGCACCCTTCTGGTCATGGTTATTAAATCACTAAAAAGCCTGTCCTGAGGAGCAGTAATTTTCCCATTGGTATGTATAATGTTTGTCGTAACAGATACTGAGAAATATTATCCCCCCTTTTTAAAATAAATATTCTGGAGCAGAAAAACTAAATCAGTAACTGAATGGTGCTCTTCAAGCCAGCGAGTGTCCATCTTGTTATTAATACAGCTTCCATGTCCCATAGTTCTCATCCTCATCTGTCTTTTAGTGTAACCAATATAACTTTTTTGAGACAGACAAATGAGGATATATATTTACTTGTGCAGTATTGCAGTCAAAATAGTCCATAAACTGAAAATGCAGTGAAGGATGGTAAAAAAAAAAAAAAAAGACGTTGACAGGACAGGTTGAATGGGCAGCTTTCTATCCAGAATCTGAAATGTGCATGTGAGGGACTAGGCCCATTATGTATTAGTGTTACATAAAATATCTTTAGTTTTGATTATGTGGTTCTGCTGCTCTTGCCTGCTGCACAGTCTGACTTGTGGACAGTCTGCCTGGAAGTGGACATCACAGGGGCTGAATCCTGTAGGGCTTTGCGAGCTGACGTAACGGAGCCGTTTCCCTTCTTATTTGTTGCTGCGTTATGTTGGCCGTACGCCCGTACCTTCTTTTTGTACAATACACGAGTGAAAGGCTAGGGCGGTGCATGAGATGACATTCTCCGTGTTTCCACCTTTCAGAGGAGGACATGGTGAACTCTGTGGATCTGGTGCCTGGTGACTGCATCGTCCTGCCCCCGGATGGCTTTCTACTCGCCTGCGACGCAGCGCTGCTGACCGGAGAGTGTATGGTCAACGAAAGCATGTTAACCGGTGAGTAGACTCTGCGCCATCTTGAAGCCCGGAGGAGGGAGAAAGAAGGGCCAGATTCAAGGACGGGTCTGGAAAAACCCCTCAAGTCCGGGTGATTGCACAGTTCTAGAAGTGCACATCCCCTGCCTAAGGCTTTTCTTCTGAAAGGGAGAAAAACATTTTCCAGTGAGAACCAAGTACCTAAAGCACCATGGGACTTCTGTACTCAGTTTAAGAACCGGGACAATTCCACAGGGTATTTTGCATAAGATTAGGTTAGTGCAGTTAGTGTAGCTGGGTTCAAAAAAGGTTTGGATAAGTTCTTGGAGGAGAAGTCCATTAAATGCTAAAAATCAAGCTGACTTAAGGAATAGCCACTGCTATTAATTGCAGCAGTAGCATGGGATCTTCTTAGTGTTTGGGTACTTGCCAGGTTCTTGTCGGCTGGTTTGGCCTCTGTTGGAAACAGGATGCTGGGCTTGATGGACCCTTGGTCTGACCCAGTATGGCAAGTTCTTATGTTCTTATTTTTCCCGGTTTGAATTTTGTTTTCTGTGAAACGTTTTGATCCTAAAGCTCACACATCTAAATCCTAGTTCATAAGATGCCATGTTTCAAAACTGCACAAACTAACTAGCAGAATGTGGGCACTTTCTTTTTTTTTTTAAGCCTGCTTTTGCTAAGAACTGAACTCTGGTCTTTAGAGTCCTAAAGAGGGCGAGATCCTGTTTTCACTGAAACGAAAGAGAAGCTTAGCGGGGAAACTGGTCTGGTGCAACACTGGCTGTTGTCTGTAACCAGAACCGAACCCGCTTCAGTGACGCAGTCACGTCAAACTTCCATCGTGCTGCTCAGATCTGCGGGGAAAGGTGTTTATCTGACATGGCAGGAGAAAACCCTGGTCTGTTATCCATCATTTACTGGTCCGTATTATTTCTAACCCTGTGGCCTTGATTCTGCAGTGATTTACTGCCCTCACGCTATTCCTCCGTATTGCAGAGTTCCCAGTGGTAGGCAGGGGAAAGGGAACCTTAAGTTGTTGTCTGTCCTCTTGCCCTGCTGCTCTCCCCTTCACAAGCCAAATACTGCAAGGACCCAGCAAGACCAGGAGGGAGGGATGAAATGCCGTCAAAATTATCCCCAGACCACCCAGCAAGGGAGAAATGCTGGTCCCTTTCCTCTTGCGAGGGAAAATAGACTCCGTGCTTGCTAACATTTCAGAAGTTGCCCCTTCATCTCTCTGCTCTTACTGTACCAATGTGTGACCCCTTCGATTGAAGCAATGCCAGATTAAAAAAAAAAAAAATTGTCTTATTTTCTAGGAGAGAGTGTCCCTGAAATGAAGACACCTTTACCGGATGGGCCTCAGGCTGCCAGCACAGTTTACTCACCTGAGGAGCACAAGCGACACACCCTCTTCTGTGGCACACAGGTTATCCAGGCAAAGTCCTACATGGGAGGTGACGTTCATGCTGTGGTGACCCGCACAGGTAAACATCCCATAGCAGAAAGATTCTCTGTACCCGCAAATCCTTTCTTTATGGAGTATTTTTCTTAGATGCAAATACAAAAACCACAAACCTCGCTATTCTGCCCTACACAAGAGATGAAACATTGGGATCCAGATGGCTGGCTCCTATTTTGAGCCCTGAATTCCCTTTCGCCTTCCTCTGTTTCCGGCAGTTTTGTCTGCTTTATTAGACGCTCTATAGCCACATTCTCACTTCTTCTTATCCTTTTGGAAAGGGGAGAAAACGCTACTTCAGTTGCTTGCTATAGTCCATTCTCCGATTACCCATTCGCATTCTAGAGCAGTGCGGCAGGCTCCATGGCTTGGCAGTGAAGTTGCTCCTAAGGATACTTGGCTTTTAGTCTCCTGTCTAAGATCAGCAGTATCGGGGCACCAATGAGCAGGGCTGACCTTAGGGTGCAGGGCCCAGAGCAAATCAGCTGCAGTGGGTCCTGAAACGCTGAAGTGCGTAGGAAATCATAGTGGGGTTCCTGTGATGTGCAGAGTCCCCCCTTCCCCAGGAAAGCCCCGCGAAGGAGGAGGACTGCACTGCAGCAGACACCCCTTCTGGTAGAAAGGGGACACCCAAGGGTCCTGTCCTTGTCAGCCATTGACCAGGTGGTGGACTTGGGTTCATGTGGGAGTGGTGAAGGGTTAGTGAATGAAAGAAAAGTGTAATAATTCTGTATCCGCTTGCATTTTATGAGGGGTGCATAAGAGCCTGCCAGAAAACCCGTGGATGTAAAATGTAATCTGATTTAATGAATGATCTTCACCTGCAGGACACTTGAATGGTGACCTGCAGTTTAAAAGCTTCCGAAACGTAAACGGTTTGCTGGTTTTCACTCTCTAATTCTTTGGCAGGTTTTTGCACGGCTAAGGGCGACTTGATCAGTTCCATCCTTTACCCCAAGCCTGTGGGCTTCAAATTCTACAGGGACGCCTTAACCTTTGTCCTCTTCCTTGGTGTTCTCGGTAAGGCTATGGGATGTGTGCTGTTAGTTGATAGAGATAAAACAAAAAAAAAGTTTTCTGAGGCAGTGAGAAGGGTAGAATGTTAGAGCTTGGTTACGCAGCCTTGCAGGGGTGGTGCCTTGATTGGCTTAGGTTGGTTAACATAAAAGTGACTTTGGAGGGTTTTTCCTAGTATCCCTCCTCCATTTTGCTGCTCTGGTCGTTGCCTTCAAGCATGCTTGACGTGATTTGACTCCTTGCCGGGTAGCTCTCTTGTTGCCCTCAAGGTATTGAAGGTGACTGTAAGGCTATGACCTCAGTGGGTCTTGAACCAGGCTCTGTGCAGGGATACAGGTTGTTTAATTCATTTCCTATAGGCCAGAAAGATCCAACCAGAGAGATGTACACTTTGGGTAACATTGTCTATATCCAGTACGCCATACAAGTGACAGTATTAATGGTACAAAACAAGAGAGACAAACAAAACTACTTTAGATGGAATTCTAGCTAAAATGAAAACAAAAAGAAACCAAAAATGCCATGCAGTCTGTTTACTTGCTTATAGCAACCTTGATTTGTTTTCCTGCCTTATTATAACTAGTTGAGGCAGATTACAAATAAAAACAGCAAAAAGAAATATTTTGCTTGTAGATGCGTTGGATGTATTACGAAGAACCTCCATCTCCATAGCCCCGTCTTCCTCACTAACCGTTTTCTCTACCTGAACTCGTCTAGCGTAGTAAAGGGAACCCTTAAGGGCTTGTGCATGATGCACTTACAGGAGTGAATTTTCAAAGGGGTTTGGTGTGTAAAAATAGTGCATGTGTGCACCAGTAGCTTGCATGCACGTATATGCTATTTTATAAACCTTCGAGTGTACGTGCGGACTTGCAGCATGGTGTGAACTCTTTACCTCAGGGGGAAAAGGGGGCAGTCTAGAGGCATTGTGGGACGGAGTTCAGAAGTACACGTGTAAGGTGGTGTTTTTGCACGCATTGCTGAGCATTTTAACCCCTGCTGATGGTCTTGTGCAATGGCAATCAGACTTGCCTTTTGACTGCAGTTTTTGGTTGGGGGTCTGGGTGAACTGGTACAGGGTCAGGGCAAAGTACTAGAGGGTCTAGGTGACCCGGAGAAGGACTGTGTGAACTGGTGGAGGTATCGGCAAACTGGTGGGTCCAAGTATATGCACAAGTGTCTTCCAAATGGTATACGCACACAACTTTATAAAATTCCTGCCTGCATGTTTAAATCTGGCATAATTCCCACCAATAACGGGGCCTCTCCATACCGAGACACCTGAATACAATTTGTAGCATTTTTAAACTTGATCCTCCATTTACTTGGGAGCCAGAGCAGCTTCTCCAGCATAGGGGAGATGATCCAGTCCGGATCCTGGCGGCAGTACTCCTGAAGGAGCTGCAAGCGTGTTTATCAAAACCCAGTGACAACCCCTGATAAAGAGGTTTGCAAAAATCCAATCCACTGATCTCCAATGCATGGACCATTGCGACTGTATCCCTCTGTCACACTGTTGCCCCATTGTTACGCAGGCACCCAAATGTTGTTCTATGTGCATAAAAAGCTTAGCCTTCAGAAGGACACCCCAGACTACAGATTCTCTTTCTGCCTGAGCTCTGTGTCCTCAATAAGGGAATAAAAGTAAGAGATCCATTTTCAGAAAAGTGACAAGTGGACAACTTATGTGACTAAAGTTAGCTTGGTGGGGGGGAGAGGTGAGAGTTCAGACAGGGAGATGACTTGAAGACAGTCTTAATCCTTGTTTTTGCTTTATTTTTTTTTTTCCCCAGCTCTTGCCGGGGACATGTACAGCATTATAGTTTTGGTTAGAAACAAGGTAAGACATAGACGGTGCTGTCCTCTTGCCATCTTCTTGTGATTGTTTCTAGTTTCTCCGGATGATTTGTGCTTTACATTCGGAGATCGATTCCCTTATTTACTTAACATGTGAAAAAAGTTTATGCAACGTCTGCAAGTTACGTGGGGTAAAAAAAAAAAAAATCTCCGCGATGGCTGCTGTGGGATTTTCAAAGGGAAATTGTATGGGAAGTTTCCCTTTTTTTGAAAATCCACTAGCCCCGCGGGGTTTGAAATTCTACCCTCCCCCTCTCTCTATGCCAGAAGCACTAACCCTCCAGGGGACCACAGGCAAGTTAGTTGGAAGCCACTTTTCAGCCTTCCCCGCAGAGCTCGCAGGTAACTTTTTTTTAATCCCCAGGTCTGCAAGCTGAGTTTCCCTTTTGAAAACTGCACCCCCAGCAGGACCTTTGGGGTACATTTGTGCTGGCCTGGTGGGTAACTCGCTGGTCCTGCTCTACCCTGGCCTTCTCTGCTGGTAGGGGGATCTTTGGGAGGCAGTCTTCAGAGGTCTTTGCTGCGCGTAAAACCCCCACTGTTTACTCGTGGAGAAGTCTTTTGAAAATTGCCTTTATCGTCCTAGGCCCCCATTTACCCAAATGTAACTGGGGTGGGAATGGTAATGGCCTCCTTCCTCCTTTTCTCCTCTTTGGAAGTTGTCCTGCAGTCTGCTGCCGGGTCGCCCGTCCCAGATGCTGCTTCAGTGCACGGGTCTGGGCTCAGTCGTACAGCTTGATTGGGATCTTGTTTGGACGGCCAGTACCGCGTACGCATCCTGAAAGAGGAAACCTTGGATTTTTAATGGACTCTTTTTTTTTTTTCCTCTCTCTCTCTCTCTCTCCTTTCTTGGGCTCTGTGCTGTGCGCCGCTAGGTTCCTGTGCCACAGATAGTGATCCGAGCCCTGGATCTGATCACAATCATCGTCCCCCCTGCGCTCCCGGCCGCCATGACCGTGGGCACCATCTACGCCCAGAGCCGGCTGAAGAAGCACGGCGTCTTCTGCATCAGCCCCCCCCGCATCAACGTCGGCGGCAAGATCAAGCTGGTGTGCTTCGACAAGGTGAGCGCTGGAAGCGCAGCCGCGCAGAGGAGGAAGCGATGGGAGGTGGCATCTAGCACCCACCGCATGAAAGGGGGAAGAGAGGAGAGGGAAAGACAGTGAAGGGGCCCCATCACTAACCAAGGCAGGTCAGCAGCACCAGCAGCTATTAAACCCTCTCCTGTCTGGGGTTTTTTTTTTTTTTTTTTTAGCTTTACCTGGCTAACCCTGGAAGCTGCCCCCCCGCTGACCGGCCAAATTCATCCACCCACATTCACAAATGTAACCAGTCAAAAAAAAAAAAAATAGGGGGTATTGGGTTCAGGCAGCCATTCTGGATTTTCAGCACTAACCAGCTAAGCTTAGCCAAGCGGCTCCGGTCGCACAAGCAGCTGGCCTAAATCTGGCCAGACAAATTTTGTGCAGCTAGATTTAGGTGAATATTCAGCTGCAAATCTAGCGGGTTAGGTGCGGCTGACAATTCAGCCAGAGATCAGATAGCCAGGTGACATTTCCTGGTGGTTCTGGCCGCTCAGCACTTTTTGAAATTGGTCCCTATTTTGCTGGATGTCCCACTACAAAACTCCTTCTTGGTTTCCAGAGGTGCAGCTGCTGTAAACTTGGCTTGTGCCGTCTGAGCATACAGTGACATTTAATTAAAAGTGTTGGCAAGTAGACCGTGCCACTAAACTGAGCAAGGAGACAGAGGGAGACTTGTTTACCCATTTAGTTAATATTTTTGAAAGCCTAATCGGCAATAAATCTCGACAGAGATAGATCTTGCTGTTCAAGTTTAGGGAGGTGCAACTACATTTCCCAGCTCACTCATGGCCCTTGGATCCATCACCCATGATATAGCACTCGTATGCAAGAGAAATGAGTGTATAAATGAAGTTTAAGGATTCATTTATGTAAATGTTTTTCTATACAGAAGTTTTAATTTGTATATTTATATACATATATGTTATATACATATATATGTTAGATTGTGTATCTTTTTATTTGTAACCCACAATGGACAGCATAATTGGATTTAGGGGGATATAAGACACTTTTTTAAATAAATAAATAAAGTAAAGCAGAGGTCTCCAAAGTCAGTCCTTGAGGGCCACAGCCTAGTCAAGGTTTCAGGATTGTCACCATGAATATGCATGAGATCTATTTGCATGCACTGCCACTAATGCATGCAAGTAGAGCTCATGCAGATTCATTTTGGAAATCCTGAAAACCAGATGGTTGTGGCCCTCGAGCCCCCAGTTTGGGGATACCTTGCTTTTAAGCGCTGCCATGTATAAGGAGCTTCAGAATCTGTTTTACAGAATTAGCAAAATATTGTAAATACTTTAAATGGAAATCCTGCATGGAGATATTAGGAAGGCAAGAAGCATCCAGAAATTCAGCGAACATGGAAGCCGACTTCTAACATGGGGAAGGACATAGTTGCCAGCTCCATGATTAGCTTGGCTTGGTGGGGTGGCATGAGAAATACCTGCTTTTGTCATGCATTCTGATAAACGAGCAGTATTGAAAGCACTTTTATAGAGCTGCAGTGCCGAGCCTTCGCAGAACGCGGTCGGCGTTTGAGGTACAGGTCCCCTGGAGGGGCACTGGAAGCAGAGGTGAATAGAAACATAACGCGGTGGCAGGTAATGATCACAGGGCCCATCTCCCTTCCCGCTAATCTCTGGTTTCAGCATCATGTCCGCAACACTAAGGATCCTCCTGTGCTTATCCCTTGCTTTCTTGAATTTAAATATTGTTTTTGCCCCTCTGCATCCCTGTGGGAGGTGATAGCGAATGAATAGAGCGATCGTAACGGCTTTTACCGTCTGCTGTCTCCTCTCGTTTTAGACTGGAACCCTGACTGAAGAAGGGCTGGACGTCTGGGGTGTGGTTCCCCTGGATAAAAACTATTTTCTGCCTATAGTCCACGAGGCTCGCTACCTGCCCGACGGCCCCCTGCTGTACTCCTTGGCCACCTGTCATTCCGTGTCTCTGCTGAAGCAGCAGCTCATCGGAGACCCTATGGACTTGAAAATGATGGAATCCACGGGCTGGGTAAGAGGAGGAAGAAACAGAGAGAGAGAGAACGCTTGATCCCAGTGTAACCCGGGCGGTGAGGATTGTAAGGGGATGAACTGATCTGGCCCGGATGGGGGAGCTAGCGGGTCAGGCCATGTAAGATTGACATTTATTCCCTGCAGAAAACATACATTTTCTACAGTACAGGAGCGATTTTGAATAGCCCGCCTAAGTGCAGTGTATGTGGGGACTTTCGCATGCGTGCACCTTTTGTAACTAATTTTCAAAGGAAAAAGTGCCGAATAGATTCGCCCTGGATGAATGTTGTCTCTCTCATGGCGGATGCAAACACCCGAAGAGTTTCCCTTTTTTAAAAATCAGCTACAAGGAAACGGGTGAGCAAAAGTCCCACATACGCCTTCCCCTTGCTATTTGTGCAGGTGGCCGATCAGTCCGAGAATGAGGCGTGTACGTCTAACCCCACACCCCCGCCAGTTCTCATTTCCTGCCCCATCCCTCCTCTCTCCTGCACACTTCCCTCACCCACATCCTCTTCTTCCCATCCCCCCTCCCCCCTCCCCTGCACTGCCATGGTGCCACCCATCAGTCTCGCCCACCTAGCCACCACCTAATAAATTGTGGCCTTGCAAGGCCTGGGGGTCTCTTCTGCTCTGCAGTTGGGGGGCGCCTGATGACGACAGGCACAGACAGTGCAGTGCAGGAAGAGGGGCCAAGGCGTTTCCATACCAGCGCTTAGTGAGTGACTGGGATGGGGACAGAGCTAACAGCAGCAATGGCAGTGGCCGCCAGGGGAGGGAGGGTAGCACTGGGCCAAAGCCTTGATTATTGCTGTACCTATTGCCATGGCCTCTCGGGGGCCCCCTGCATTTCCACCTTTGTAAAAATCTGGGTCTTTGGGGGTGAAAACTGGTTTAAAACGAAAATGATTTGTAGACCTTCAATTTTATCAAAAGCCGAGTAGACATATTGGTCACCTTGTCTTTTTTTTTTTTGAACTGATTAAACCTTAAGCATTCTTGGGACAAAGCGAATCAAAGAATTGATTATGAGAAGTGTATGTAAGGATAATCCCTGACGCAGCCTTTTGGGCGAAACGCTGGCTGCCATCATTGAGTTACACATTCAGCTTCACTCTATTGACAGTCTTCAGCGTTTCATACAAGTTAGGTTTTCACTATGATTAATTGTCATGTATTTTAAAGACACAGGTGGTCATAAGAGTTGGAGGTTTATTGACTGATGATTAAGCAACCCCCAACCATAGCAGTAAGTTCCCTGTACTTACCCAGATCAGTCCAGACAGTGGGTTGAGCCTCCTTTCCAGCAGGTGGAGACAGAGAAAAACTCAAAGGGGTATCCTGTATCAGGACAGTGCTCCCCCTGCGTCCCTTCAGTATTTCTCTGTCTCCAGCAGATGAAGGTGTCAGAACCTGCGGTTCCCAGTTTTTTAGGCAGTTTCATTCTTTGAGAAAGTTCTTTCCTTCCCTCATCCTATATTCCTTACGGGTTTCTGAAGTCTTTTTTTTTTCCTCCACAAAACAAAAAATGTAAGTATGGATGCCAAATTAAAACGTACAGATATTTCACTAGCATGCACCTTGCGGGGTTTACATTTGTAAAGTGCGGGCGGGTACTCACTCTCTCACTATTTCTGCTACATCTTCAAAGAACCATATTGGTCTCTTCTTCCTCTGCACCCTCATTACTTGCCTTACACTGAGGTTTCTTGCCTTCCTCGACATCCTTGCTCCCTGATAGGGCTTCCTGTGTGTGTAATCACTCAACAGCCCTTTCCCTATTATGGCTCTGCTTGAATCCGCGCCGTACAATGATCACTAGACCCTAACTTGACTCCTACCATGATGCTGGTGATTCTATTTCCATTTCTCTCTCCCAAACGTAGTGTCTATTCTTCAGATCGTCGATGAGAGACTGCCCCTTGTAGGATCTACGGAATTTCTCTTCTCTGATATAGCACCCCTTGAGCTGTGGGGAGGAATTTACCTGGGAAAATACAATATTTACCTACAGAAAGTATTTTTGACCATTGCGCGCACACAAATACTGAAAGCAAAAATACATATGTACTTCTGCTTTTATTATTCCAGCAAACCCTGCAGATTAAAATTTCCCATGGGGTTTGCAAACACCCATGGGTTGTCTGATTAATAAACCCCAGTATAACTGGATACACAGTCCCCTTGTGCCATAGCCAGGTACAGCACACCCTTGTGCAGAGGCCTTGTACTGTAATTGTAACTTTCTGTTTCAGACTCTGGACGATAATGCAACAGATGTGCAAGCTGCAGAGCAAATTGGGATGAAAGTTATAGCAGTCATGAAGCCCCCTCCCTTGGATGAGCAGCCTCATGGGACAGTGAGTGGATTTTAAGATCCTGCTTATTGGTTTCCTGGTCTCAGTGCGTGCGCTGTTTTCAGGCTGGTAACCTTGGATGGAGAGGAAGAGGGGCTGTGGATCCTAGGATTAGGTAATGGGGATTGTGAAAGTCAGACAGAGGCCAGTAATTCCAACCTCTCTTCATGTCATGGCACGCCATCACCTTCCCCCCCACTACCACTCTGCTGACATCCTCGCCTTCCATTTGCCCCCATCCTCCTAGTGGCATCACATTCTCTCTCCTCTCATCACTTCCCTGCCCTTTGCTCTGTAACTCATCATCCCTTTCCCATTCATCCCATCCCCCACCACTTTGGCATTAAGAATTCCCTGCCCCCCACCCCCTTTTTGGGATTGCTTCTGGCAAGCAGGGTGTCTTACCTGCTACCTTTTCCTCAGATGCAGCTTCCCTGCTAAGTCAGAACTGTGCAGGGCCCCCTCCCCCCCCTCCATAGTCTGAGACCCTCTGTGGTTCAGGCTTCAGAAGAAAGGAGGAGGCAGCGGGTAAGACACGGGAGGGATATAGTGCAGGGAGAGGAGAGGGGAGACAGCAGCAGTGTTCCTCTGCCTTGCTCCTCAGCTGGGCGGCTTAAGTTTCACGGAGAACCAGAGGTTGCCACGTGGCGCGCTGGTGGGGGACCTCGGCATTAGACACCGATTCAGGAGCAGTGCCGTGACCTGGGGCGATCATTTTCCTCTATTTCTAGTCATCCTCAAGAGTAGGAGCTTAGCGCCACTGCTTTTCATTTCTATAGTGCTTCTGGGCCAGCCTTTACAGATACTGCGCTCTCCGCTCCCCTCCCACCACTAACCTCACTCTGTTTCTGGGAGGCACTGGTCTGAGGCTCTCCAACCCCCAGTACTAATGTCTCCTGTAAACGGACAACCAAAAGCTGCAGGGTGGGAGGCATTTTGCGCTACCATTTCAAAGCTTATGAAGCCGTCCCAGCTTTTACTTGGCGCTAATCGGGCCTATCTGTGGTTTCTTCCGTCAGCATTGGTAAAGCAGAGGGCTCATCTGTTGACCTGTGGCTAATTTAAATGGTAAAAGCAAGAGAGGTTCCGGTTGTGGGATCCTTCTTCCCTGCAGCCATGTGAATGCAGAGACGGGTCTGCAGCTGGACGTGATAGGTTTCTCTTTCTCCCCCCCCCCCCCCCCCCCCCCCCACTCGCAGAAGCACCAGACGCCAGTTGGGATCCTGCTCCGGTTTCCCTTCTCCTCGTCCCTGCAGAGAATGAGCGTCGTCGCAAAGCCGGCCGGTGACGCGCTGCCAGAGGTGTACATGAAAGGGGCCCCGGAGATGGTAGCCAGCCTCTGTAAACCGGAAACAGGTAAAGCAGGGATGGGAAGATGCTGCTTTTTTTTTTTTTTTAAATCTATATTTGTAAACCGTTTTGACAAAACTCTATTTGAAAAGCGGTATATAAATACTTTTAAATAAATAAATAAAATAGTAAAGTACAGGCACTGGACGCTCGGTAAGGTGGATTCTGAGTGCTGCGCAGCATTTTATTGTTCTGGTTTTGAGGTGTTTGAGTGGATTCTTGGGTACTGTGGAAG
The DNA here is from genome assembly GCF_901001135.1 of Rhinatrema bivittatum. NCBI lineage: Eukaryota > Metazoa > Chordata > Amphibia > Gymnophiona > Rhinatrematidae > Rhinatrema > Rhinatrema bivittatum. Next base: position 56,096,031 of record NC_042629.1, on the reverse strand, counting down.
ATGACGACGCCCACGGGGAGGAGCCCCGTGGGGAGCCACAGAACTGGGCTAGGCTCAGGACGCGCAAACGCTGAATTGTCTTTTATTATACAGCAGAAGTTAAGCCATCAGAGGTGGCAGTAGTGAGCAGGTTCTGAAGTAGCAGTCCAGGGACCCTCGGCAGAGGGGACCCGTCTCACCAAGTTGATATAGGGAGGTTCCGGTGTAGAGTTCCCAGCACGGCAAAGCTGTAGATGAGAGAAACTGAGAATTAGGTTACTCACTAGATGGTAGCTGTAATGTAGAAGGTTTCCACCAGGCAGAAGTAGATGGCCCAGGCACCGAGGCAGGGAGAGCAGGCCCTCGAGGAGAGAGTACCTGATCCCAGTAAGGCACCTGAAAGAAGAGGAAGGGCCCCCGAGGAGCGGGTACCCAGGTTAGTAGTTACCCCGAAGGGCAGAGTAAAAGCTTCCAGCGGCAGCACGGAAGCGGCAGAGCAGCGTAGACTGAACGAATCCAATCCTTTGCTAACTCGACGAGCTAGCAAACCAGCGAAGGCTAAATACCCGGATGTTGTGTCGTCACTCGAGGGGGACGCCCCCCGAGGTTCGCACCATAGCTGGAATAAAGACGCGGGTAGTGCGGGCGCACCCTAGGGGAGGCCCTTTGAGGAACATGGCAGTAGGCAACGCCATAGCCGTTCCGGGGATGCCGGAGAGAGCGGCTTGCAGACGCGGCGGAGGCCATCTTTCCAAGGCTAGCGGGGAGAGCAGAGTAAAAGGTGAGGCCCAAGGGTCGAAGCCGTCTGAGACCGACCGATGCAACGTTTTATAAGGAGAGGAATTTTAAAGGCTTGCAGTGTGGGAGCTGGAGGAAGCACCAGGAGAGCAGTACTCCTGATTTGATGAGATGATTGCCCTCTGTGAAAAGGAAGGCGTGCACTTAGCCCAAGGTTCCTGCAGTCCTGCCCCCTGCCTGACCCTATAGATTCCTTTCTCCTCAAGCGGAAAGCAGAGGCTTTTAGTGGAGGGGGATTGGTGGGACTGTCGGGCTCCCTGGACACTGAACAATCTTTGTCACCGGAGCAGCGTGATCCTTCCCAGCAGTGAGGTAGCCAACGACTGAAGATGACGGCTGGACTGGCGCGGGCTGATAGTGCTGGGGAGGTGCTCGCGAGCTCTTGATTACAGGGAACAAACGAGGCAAGAGGGGAGGACTAGAGCAGGAAGCAGCTGGAGGTATGGAAGAGCCCATTCAGAGTTGTAGAGTCTGCAGGCAAAAAGGAACCTGCAGATGGCATTTCTGTGGACAGTTTGAAAAACTCTCTCTAAACACTGTTGGAAATATGCCCCCCAAATCAAGGTTTTACTGTAGGATCCATGGTGCTGGGAATAAAGGCACATTAGCTTTCTTGCCTGGCCTTGTGAGTGTTTGGGGTGGGGGTGGGAGAGAGATTAGGTCTTCCCCCCCCCCCCCCCCCCCCCCATCAGGTGCATCAGCGATGACGTAGGAAACGCTTTTTTTTTTTGTGCTCTTTCATGCAGTGCCTACCTGGGTGCGCGCCCTGATCCCGCAACGGGCGCGCTCTGCTTCTGCCGGAAGCTTCCACGCTGTGTGTGTGTCGGGACAGAGGGGCGTGCAGGCTGCGTGCTGCTTCCTTATCCTGCTTATCACCACTGCTGCTCCTCTTCCTGGCACAGAGTGGAGGCTCCCAACAACGGAGAGCTTTTCTAGATGAGGAACCTCGGCTTGTCTGAAACTCCTCTTCTGTTTAGGAGGACAGACACACAGCAGTAAATATCTCAACCTTGCTGGGTTTTTTTTGTTTTTGTTTTTGTTTTTTTTACACAGTTCCTGCCGATTTCTCTGAAATGTTGCGATTCTACACCACTGATGGATACAGAGTCCTGGGGTTTGCGTTTAAAACATTGAACGCTATCGGGAGCTTTGAGGATGCCCAGCAGCTAACCAGGTACTGTATGTGAGCCCAGCCCTCTTATGGTCTTCCTGCACACTTGGTACCAGAGCTGGGATCTCTTGCCATTAGTCTTCATTTGCAGGTCCCCAGGGGGATTTCCCACCTATCTTTATATCCCTTCCCGACTCGCCTAACTCAGTCATCGCCATGACATTGGCCCTGCGTGTCCCCTGGTTTGCTGCGATATGCCCCCCTGTCTGTTCTATCAAAGCCAGTGGCCTCTCTAGACTCGCAGATATCTCCAGCTCTCGCATTCCTCCTGTTTAAAACCAGTAATCGCAGCTGGGTGTTACAGGAAGGAAGAGGATATAAAATCTGTGCGCACGGCAGGCACTACTACTGTAGAAAAGCATCCATTCTCGCCCCCTTGACCGTGAGCTGCGTGCGCACAGGGCTAACAGCCAGCCCCAGAAGCAGGGACCTGGGCTGGGGGTTTGCCTCTATCAGGAAAGCATCAAGCAATGCCTCTTGCGCTCGCTGCTTGGCATGAATTTACAGGGGCAGGTAGCAGGCCTAAAAAGTACCTGTGGCTTTTCTCTTGTTCAGAGATTCTGCAGAAAGTGGGATGACCTTTCTGGGATTCCTGGTGATGAGGAACGTTCTGAAGCTGGAGACCACACCAGTCATCCACCTCTTGCGCAATGCCAACATCCGAACCGTCATGGTGACAGGTAACGGAGGGGAGAGGGAGAAGGATTTGTGAGTGTGAAATTCATCCAAAGTTGTTTTCAGCATAGTAGAATAGCAGCATATAAACAGAGGTCATTGCAGCTTCTCCACAAGAAAGGTGTATTAAAAACTTAGAATAGCAGCAAAATTCATGGTACAACTTGACAATAAAAAGGTGCACCTTAGGACTAAATTTAAATAGATCAACACTGACTAAGCTTTACCAGCAACTCAGCAGAGATGCTGGTGACTTAACTCATAACATCGTAACCAAGCATTAGTTTGTAGCAGCACATTTAAGGTATTTCAGATAATGATGGTAGATTCTTGTAGTTAGTTTAGCATCTTAAAAGTTCTGGGTTGGGCTTGGCAGAAGAGCCAGGCTTTTAATTGCTTCCTGAAATGGAAGGCTTCGTGTGTTGAGCTCTTCCGGGAGGGAGTTCAGATGCAATGGATCCGTTGCAGGTGTTTGTTCTTTTGAAGATGGAGTTTTGTTCAGTGTGGTGTAGATAATCGGCACTTATGTAGGACGGGGGGGGGGGGGGGGTGTGTGTGTGTGATATGTCTGTGCCATTTGCATCCATCTGTCTGTTATGCAGTGGAGTTTTATATTACCTGAAGTTTGTGGAGGGCCTTAATTGTTAGACCCTTGTATAGTATTGCTGTGGTTTAGGTGCATGGTTAAAGTCTGTCTTCTCAGTGAGTGGGTGCAGTCTTTGTAAGTGGAACGTAGCGGCTCTTTACCGCTCCTTGAACTTACTGGAGCATGGTGAGTTATTTAGCGGCCAAGCTCCATAGCATGGCACTGCATCCAGGTAAATATGGGAGACGCAACTCTTGAGTTCTCAAGTCATCGAGCACAGCTTGCGTGGACAAGACCCAGTCTGTTATGGTTTGCGGTCTTGCCTGTTTTCTCTCTTGGCTTCCAGAGGCTTTGCAATCATGATGGTGCCTTAAGAGGAAGAGAGTGGTGGGAGAGCCACAGCCTACCAAGAGAGCATCTTTGTTGGGTGTTTTTGTGATCTGGAAACACACAGAAAACACTTTTCTTTTTGACTAGATCTAACTTCTAGGAAGTAGCAGGCACAAATTCCATGTCCTCCAAATTGAATCAATCTAAGATCAATAGGAAGAGCCAGGAATGGGAATCACAGCAGTGCCTGATTCTGTATCTTTGACATGTCATTGTCTCATGTGGCTACTAGCCACATGGGCTGCTCAGAGATGAATGGGAGGCGCTTTTAGAGAACGGTGCTATAATGTCCCCTTGATTCACATCTCACATTTGGACCATTTGCCTGGCCTCCTAGTCTTGCAGCTGGTTCTTTTTTATGTTTAAAAAAAAAAAAATTTTTTTTCAGTGAGCGTCAGCAAAAATGTGATAATTTTTCCCCTTTTCTTTTAAGGAGACAATATGCTGACAGCGGTCAACGTCGCCAGAGGTTGTCGGATGGTGGAGCAGAGCGAGCGTGTCATCTTTGTCAGTGCCTCTCCGCCAATGTACAACAAGCCCGCTACACTGAAATTCATACTGTCTGAGCCCACCCTGGGGCAGGGCAGAATAGGAGAGGTGAGGCCTGACTGTTCTGCAGAGATGAGAGCAAATTCAGTACTATTACTATTTGCACAGATCTAATTTTAATCTATATTAGTCTGTAACTCCAGGACTTGTCTTAAAATTATGCAAACAGGCCTAGGAAGTTGCCTTTAAGTTCCACATTTAGGAGCCACCATTCATGAAAAGGATCGAGGTGTCATAGTTGAAAATACGTTGAAATCTTCTGCTCAGTGTGCACAGCAGCCAAGAAAGTAAATCGAATGCTCGGGATTATTAGGAAAGGAATGGAGAACAAACCAGAGAGCCTCTGTATCGCTCCATGGGGCAACCTCATCTTGAGTATTGTGTGCAGTTCTGGTCATTACATCTTATGACAGATATAGCAAAATCAGAAAAGGTACAAAGAAGGGCAACCAAAATGATAAAGTGGGTGGAATGATTCCCCTATGAGGAAAGGCTTAAATTGTTATGACTGTTCAGTGTGGAGAAGAGTCGGTTGAGGGGATATGATACAGGTCTATATAATATTGAGTGGACTGGAACAAGTAAACAATCAGTTTACTCTTTTTCAAAAAGTACAAAGACTACGGGACACAAAACAAAATTACTAGGCGATATATTTAAACTAATAAGCTGTGGAATTCGTTGCTAGAGTATGTGGTGAAAGATGTTAGTATAGTTGCGCTTGGACAAGTTACTGGAAGAAAAGTCCATAAACCATTATTAAGGTGCAGTTGCAGAAATCCACTGCTTATTCCTGGGATAAGCAGCTTGGAATCTCTCTACCCCTTGGGATCCTGCCAGGTACTTGTGACTTGGATTGGCCACTGTTGGAAACAGAATGCTGGGCTTGATGGACCCTTGGCCTGACCCAGTATGGCAAGCCTTATGTTCTTATATGAGGCAAACTTGTGGATAATATATACTTGACTTTGTCGGTTTATGCAGCAGGCTAGTCTTTTGCTCACAGGCGTAGAGAATGGAGAGCCTCGGGTGGTGGTGGCATAAGCCCATGGGTTGCACTGTGGACACTGCATCTCAGACCCAGAAGACACAGTGAATGAGTCTCACTGAGACTCTGGAGTATCGCAGCGAGACACCCTCGTTTGGAGGGAGCTGCAGCATCTCCAGTGGGGTGGGGGGGTGGGGGGGCACGGTGTTGTCTTACCACTTTCAGTAGCCATACCAGCAATAGCACAAGTTAATGTTCAATCATGCCTCAACCCAGGGACCTTGACCCATGGCAGGGACAGCCTTCTGCTGACGTGTATGGTAGACCAGGCCTGCCTCTCCCTTCACTTCAAAATTAAAGTAGAAACTATCTGTGACTAGCAGAGACCACCAAAAAATGAGGGAGGATGACTTTCTCATGTGCAGCCTATCGTGACTACCCTATGTCCCCACCTACAACCCAGATCAGAGCCTCCAGATACCTGGATATCTTTGGATACTGAGCCTTGTAGGTTTTTGTATCTTCCTAGAAGTCCATAAGTGAATAGGTGGTTTTATAAATATGAAAAACAAGGAACTAGGTGCCTATCTCAAAGGTGTAAATAGTCTAAGCAAATCCATCCCAAGGTGTAACCAGCAAAACGGTTGAAAACTCTGACTGCTGCATCCCTTCACTGACGTTGAGAAGTCCACAACAGGCTTGACCAGTGTAAGTCCACAGCTGGAATAGATGGGTACCCCAAAATTCAGTTTAACTCTGACATGGCCCTGGTGTTTTGCTGAAAACAGCTCCATCAGGGAGAAAGTGGAAACCTTATAACAAGCCATCCATCAACTAAACATGTAGCTGCAAACACACAGAGGAAAATCGCCCATTAAAAAGATTTCAAAAACAGAATGTCCAAAAATACATTCAAGTTTCCACTAGAGAGAAACTGTGTTATCTAAATAAACTTTTGATTTCATAAATATATCAACCTTGCTGTGATCTTCAAAAAATAATTGTACTAAACGGTTTCTTTGGCTGATGAGACGAACGCATCATTGAAGGATACTTTCATTTTACGAGCCACCATCGGGATCAGCTTAAAAGAAAAATGCTCATCATGTCCCAGTGTGTGATCTAAGTGCTGCATATTCGCATACAAGAGAATGTGCAATGACCGTAACCCCTTATTGAAGAAGAAAAGTTTACAAACAGGGACTGGGAAGGGAGAAAGAACAAGAGCCAATCAAATGAAATGAATCATTTGTAATCAAAGGTCAGCTTATCCAAAGATGAAAATTATAAGAACTTTCACGAGTATGTATCAGAAAAATATTAGTCCTCTGGTTGATCCCCTCAGGAAACGTATTTTTAGAAATAAAACTCCCAGATCGTTCTGTCTTCCGTATAAGATAGAAACAGCCCCTCCCCTTTCTTAAGGCTGAATCTTCTCTGACGTGAAATGGCTGCTCTCCCAACTGCTACGATTTCTCCATCCAAAGATTTACAAAAGGGGCTTCCAAAACAATAAGCAGGAGTGCAGATTGCCATGTCTTGATCACGCATCCTGTTTTGCAAACCCTGAAAGGAAGTTGTTGGCTGTGCTTCTTCTGTAGGGATTGTACCAGCAGGAGGGTCGGCTCTCTGATCCAGGCCTCTACCATTTTGCACTGAATGGGAAATCCTTTGCTGTCGTCTACGATTATTTTCCCGACTTGATGCCAAAGGTGAGCTCGCCTCGGTATGCCCGCGCGCCTCTCTGATTCCGTGCTGTTTTCCCCCTTCCTTTCCACAGTAGGTATTTGGGGGTGGGATAGAATGGTCTTGATGGGGGGACTCCCAAACTGAGGGCCCAGAATAATATGCATCTATGTCTGCCGTCTGCTCACTCAAAACAGAAGTGCAAATCCGGGGACGGTGAAATGACTCTTCTTAAAGTAGTTTAAAAATGCAAACCTTGCAGCTGTGAAAAGCACCACCCCTGGACATGGAGTTCAGTCGCTGTGGCTGATCACAGCTCAGACGTGGGTCCTAGATGGGAAAGATTCTGGGAGCAGTTGCACTGAGGTAACCTTTGTGGCCTGACATTCTGGTTGTGTTGAAAGCGAACCTCGTCGCCTTCAGTCGTGTCTGAGGTGTACCAAGGTTACTGCACTGCCAAACAGATCCATGTAAGAGTTCTGGTGAGCTGTCATGGTTCAGTGGTAACCCCGCGCACCCTTCTTTTCCCATCCTCATCCACCACAGTGTGCTGTGCGTTTTGGGGCATCTCCATCTTGTGTTTTGACCAGTGAACTCATGCTTGATTTCTGAGGACAATGATAACCATGTTTCTTGCACAAAAAAAAAACCCTATGGCTTTTTGCAGGTGCTGGTGCGGGGGACGATCTTCGCCCGCATGTCTCCTGACCAAAAAACGCAGCTGGTGCACAGTCTGCAGGACCTGAAGTAAGTTTTGGAAAAGTGCACGCCATTGCCTCGGGTACGAACTTAAGCTTGTGAGCCCTCTGGGGACAGAGAAATAATTACAGTATCCAAACGTAATCCGCTTTGATATGACGAAAAGCGGAATATAAAGATTAGATGGAAAATACAAAAGAAGCACGTTTCATAGTCCTCTTGCGTTTCACGTTTTTTGTTGATTCTCCAGTAGGATCAGACAGTACTGGGGCAGATTTTTAAGCAGGTTGGCCTGCTAATTTCAGATGTTAGCCAGTTGATCCCGACAATCATGTTTCTCCCATGCCAAGCGTCTAACATCGATCTGCTGTCAGAAAGTTATGTGAATGGGAAGTCTGCACTTGTGATGTTATATGGTTTGATGGATTATCTTTAAACTAATCTTTCACAAATTGTAAAACGTTCCTGTGTGACTTGGGATTTTTATTTTCCCCTGGCTGTCTTCGCAGAGGTTTTGAACTGCAAGATAACATGATAAAATATGACTTTTAGATAGGATCAGCCCAAAGGTGTAGTGACCAGTATGTGGTTGATCACTGCTTTGTTTCTGCTTGTGTTGTGGTTTGGATAGTTGTGTTGAGTGCAGGAAGCCGAGCATGGCGGTGAGATCCAAAGTCCTCTCCTTCCGCAGCTGGAGTGCGTCTCTGTACTCCGTCGTTAAGCACTGAGCCCAGGTAACTTAAAAAAAAAAAAAAAAAAAGAGAGAGAGAGAGATTTACCTCCCGATTCAGAGGCATTTGGAGGGGTTTCGAAGACTTCCTCCTATCTCCTTGCTCGGCGCCTACCAACATTGCTTCTGTTGGGGTAAGGGGAAGTGGGCTTCAGAGTGGATTGAGCAGCTGCTAGGCCCCACTTTAGGCTTGGTCGGCACACCGCGATGTAGGCTGCGCCATCTTGCGTGCGTCTTTGCGCATGCCGAGTTACCATCCATAGAAAGTTGATACGTGCTGTGCGTCTGCTCTGCGCATGTGCTGTGCACATAACGTCCCACGCATACATACACACACAACCCACTAAGCGCAGAGTACAGGTAAAGCCGGGCGCACGGGCTGTTTGTGCAACTCTCCGCGTCCCTCCAAGGCACCCGAAATCTGTGTGCATAGAATTTTAAGCGCGAGCCACAGAACACACAGTTACCGCCGCTAATGGCTTTGGCATATTAGGGTTGTACAGTCTGACCGGGATTCTTGCTTATGTCAGCACTGTGAGGAAGCTCAGGGAGAAATGGCCTCCCCGGACTTTGCTAAGCCCGGCTCCTTCCATCCAGAGGATAGGTTAGCCACAGACTTAACTGGAAGTATGCCGTATCCGAGTACCCCCGGAACTGGGTCATCCATGAGAGAGGGAAATTCAGCCTCCTGGGCTAGGCATGGACCCAGCTGCCTTCTCTTGGGTGGAATTTTTTCAGGGCTTTCAAGCCTTCGTACAGGCGCAGTCTGCTACCTCACTTGCCCCTGTCCAGACGGAGGCTCAGCCAGTAAGTCCTCTCTCTTCCAGTCCCATCGGCAGACCTTGAGGCATGCGTCACCTCACCAAGGGTACCCCTGGCAGGGACCCGGACGGCACAGACGAAGGGGAGGATACAGATTCCTTGGAAAATGGGGAAATTCCCCCTGGTTTAGAACTGTATTGGACCATATTTTGGTTTTTCCGTAGAGACTTTCCTTTATTGCATTGTTGTGACACCACAATGAAAAAGCTCTGATTGAGAGGTTAAGACATTAACATTTAACTCTAATTAGCTATTCCCACCACGAAAGAGCTTCTACAAATTTAGGGGCCGCTGCAATATAGTGCGCTCAGCCCAGTACACAGCCTGATGCGCATTTTGGATACGCTAGAATAACTCCCGATGCAGTAATGGGATTAGCACATCCAAACCACTATGTAGTTGATAGCGCTCATCGCAGGCTATTAGCCCTGATGCAAAAAAATCACCGCCAACCTGGCGTGCACGTTTTAACATACAAAAATTAATGCCAGCCCCTGAGCTGGTGTTAAGTATTGAAGTACCCCAAAGCGCCACAGAAAAGCAAAAAATACTGCTTTTCTAAGGTTCCTCCTACTTAATCTCGTTACGATACTAAGTAGGAGGAACCACAGGAAGCCCGCGAATAGCTACATCTCCTGGGTGTCCGATGCCATGGATGCTCTAGGGACACACAATTTATCCCTAGCGCGTTCCTTTTAGCGCAGCAGCTCATTTGCATATTGCACTGGGCGCCCAGGAGAGGGGGATGTGCAAGCATTGAAAAAAAACGTGCGACCAGTTTGGATTCATGTTTTTACGTGCTGGATTTTGCATCGGGCCCTTAATGGGGGACAAGATAAGGGCCTTTTTTTCAGCCCTATTAATTTTCTGTGCTCTCTGGACTCTTCTTGCTTTATGCCAAAATGTGCATACTGTTAGCCCCTGTAAGAGGAGGTGTTCCCAAGGGCTTGTTTAGGTCGGGGGAGGGGAGGAGGGAAACAGTGCATGTAGACCATGTTTACATATCCTTGCACAGAACTTTGCCCCTCCCCCAAAAAACAGGAAAAGCAGGTGTAAGTTACTGTGCAAATATTAAATCAACAGCAGAGACTCACTGGAGGATCACGGGAAGGAAAAAGCTTTCTAGGGAAAACGTATGTTCCAGTGCAAAATTTGCTGCAATGTTTGGTGACATTATGCCGGTATTTGCGGTGGGGGTTAAAAAAACACCAGGGGTAAAACTGGTGCACTTCTTCTGCGGGAGCAAAACTTCTGACAACTTTGCCCTGTCGCCTTGCATCCTGGGACACGCGCGGTCGTTGAGCTGCTGTTCTTTGCTCTGGCCGGTTGCAGGTATTGCGTTGGAATGTGCGGAGATGGTGCCAACGACTGTGGGGCGCTGAAAGCTGCCGACGTGGGGATTTCCCTCTCTGAGGCTGAAGCCTCCGTAGCCTCGCCGTTCACCTCCAAAACGGATAACATCGAGTGTGTTCCCCTGGTTATCCGGTGAGTTGCAGCCCACCTTTTTCTTTCCTGCGTTCTCCGCAGCAGACTGGGAGGGATGGAGAGGTGAGGCCGCTGCGGAACTCCTGGGGTGGTTCTCCAAGCTCCACGGCTGAGCGCAGCTTCCCAGCCGCGTGCGCAGCATCTGGGCAACCCGAAAAGCCACTTTGCATGGGTGTTAGTCTTTGGCACTGTAGAACAGTGCCAAAGACTTTTTTTTTTTTTTTTTTTTACTAGTTCTAAGATTAGATGTCCATTCTGCAGATTCCCGTTGAATAATGGGAATTGCCTCGATTGTGTAAGGAAGATGAATCCTATAGTGGACTATGAGAGACAATTGGTTAACAGAGATTCTGCTGTGCTGTTAATTGTATTTGCAGGGGAAGGTATGTGGTAATTTAAGTTTATTCCATGCAGACTGTATGAAACATTCGAGATCCAGATGTTGTGACTCCTGGTGGTGGTAAAGGGGTAGTTTTCGCTAATGTGTGTTTTTTCTTCCCCCGCTCCCCACCCCGGGTTCCATGATGGAGTTTAAATACAGTCCAAACCTTGTACGCAGGGATAAATAACTGCTGCTGTCCAAGTTCACACTGTGAGGGGCAGTTTGGTCCCCAGAGAATATAATGAGCAGCCCCAGCAGCAGGGCTGCAGCGTCTCTGCCCGGCTCCCTCTAATCGCTGCTTCTCTCTCCTCTTTCTGCAGTGAAGGTCGATGCTCTCTGATCACGTCATTTGGGGTTTTCAAATACATGGCGCTGTACAGCTTCACCCAGTTTGTGTCTGTGCTGATCCTCTATACTGTAAGTGTTTGCCGCGTGCAGGAACGGGCTGCACACTGAAATGTGTATTCTGGCTCTGCTTTCCCCCCTCGGTATTTTATAATACTTTTTGTGCTGGCAACAAGATAGGATTTGCCTACGCATATCTCATGTGTATTCACTGGGACAATCCTGAAAGCTCGGCTGTTCTGTGCTGATGGTCAAATAGAATCTACCTAGGTGGTTTGGCTTCTAAAACTCTTCAGCCTGAAGTGCATACTTGTACTTGCTATTTGTGTGAATAACCGAGCAGGGACAAAATTAGTTCTAACCCTGCCTCACCGTAATTCCTCCTTTCATTGTGGCTAAAAGTGTGCACGCTGCAGAAACCCTGGTGCACTTCCAGCTGCTCTGAGGAGGAGGGGCGGCTTTCAGCCAGAGCAGTTGAGCTGTATAAATAACTTTGGAAATTGACGCCTTTTGTGGTGCATTAACCTCTTGCTCTGCAAAATCTCGCATTAGCCTTTCAGTGTAACTTCCAGAAAGCCTCTTTTTTTTTTAAATTTATTTTTTGTTCTAGCTGGCAGTAAAGCGAGATTCCCTTTTCCTGAGCATGTGGGGTGTGTTTCTCTAGTTGGTCATAGTCTCCGGTGGGTGTAGATTTTAAATTTGGACAGGTTCTGGAATATAACATGTCAAACAGAACCAGCTGCTTTGTGCGCAGCCATTACAGCCCATACAACCTAGGCACCTGGTTTATAAAAGGATTTCTCTGAAAAACAGAGGCAAAATCTCTTCTAATTCAGGCCTTTTAAAATGCTGGAAATGGTTCTTGTCCTTGTATGTATTTCTTAAAAAAAAAACCAAAAAAAACCAACCTACATTTCCATGTATTGCAATTATTGATAAATAAAATATATGGTGTCACTGACTGACGTACATAATTGGGTAATTAACAGTTCCCTCACTGGGCGCAGTGCGAGACGGTGTGTGCATTGGTTCTGCCTATCTGTTCACCAGGGAGTCTCCCCTGTCATCTGCCTGGGACCTCATCGGTGTAGTGCGTTTCCTTGTCCGCCCTTTGCCTTACAGCACTGCTCTCGTCCTTTTCGCAGGTGAATACGAACCTCAGCGACTTTCAGTTTCTCTTCTTTGACCTGATCATCACCACCACGGTGGCCGTGTTGATGGGCAAGACGGGGCCAGCGAAGGAGCTGGGCCCGCAGCGGCCCCAGGGCACTCTGATCAGCATAGCTGTGCTGGGCAGTCTCCTCCTCCAGACGCTCCTGCTGGTCATCATACAAGTGCTGTCTTACTTCATCACCGTCTCGCAGACCTGGTGAGTGCGGGCTTGCTTCGTAGCTGGTGAGCTTGAGGGGCCGGCCCGGTGGCGGGGCCTGCATGTTGCTGCAGGAGACCTAGATTGGATTTCCAAATCCAGCTGTTGCTTCTCGGGGGGGCTACAGAGGCCGTGTTCAGCGCCGCGGAGGGGGGGTGTAGTCTCGGCCGTCGCGCAGCAGTGACCCCTAGTGATCAGACTCTTGTGCGCATGCATGCCAGGCTTCAGAAGGCACCCCCCCCGGGCCGGGAACTGCCGCTGGTACGGCTGCCTGGATTAAGGAGGGGAGCTGGTTTATAAAATGCGGCGCTGAACCCAGATAGTTAGGAATGAAGGCTCATGGAGCTGCACCCCGGTGGAGCAGGAGGAAACTGCAGGGGCCTAAAATGAGACCTGATGAGTACTAACTTTAATTTCTTTGTCTGTAACAATGAGCCTGGCTGCCCTTCTTTCTTTCTTCTGCCGGACCTGTGTGAGACATGCCGCATGATGAGTGGGATCTGAGACGAAGTTGCTCTGTAAAAGAATCCTGTGCAGTCGCCACCCCCCCCCCAAAAAAAAATTGCCCTGTCCCCCCGGAGGGGGGGAGAGAGACTAAGGGAGAGTTAGAGGCTAGAAGTTGGGGGGAGGTGAAAGGATAAGAAAAAGGTGATGAGGGTGGGAGTGATTTTGTGAAACAGGCCGGGGGATGGGGGCGATCGTGTGTGAAACAGCGAGTGGGGATAAGAGGGGGGATGGGATAAGTGAATCAGGGACAAGCTGGGGGGGGGGGGGAAATGGGGTTGTTATAGATTGGAAGGGTTATGGGAAAAGAGCTAGGGGAGATGGAGGGTATGTGTCCTAGTAAATCAGGGTTTGTGTGTGTGTGTTATCTCAATAAAAGATGGGGGCAGTGTAAATTTTAGAGGTGGCGAGAGAGAGATTATTGTCTGGTCTTCCATGTATCAGGTAGTGCGCTAGAATAGGGCATCAGAAACCTGTCCAGATGGACCCCCACAGCCGGTAGGCTTTTCTGGATCTCCCCAATAATAACTACACATGAGAAATTTGCAAGTACTGGGTCTCCAGTGCCTGCTCGTTGTGGAGATCCTGAAATCCCTGCTGGCTGCAGGGTCACCAGGACAGGTTTTGGAAGCCCTGGACTTAGAAGTAAAGCATGCAATGAAACCCAATGGTGAGTGGAGGATAATCCTGAGGTAATCACTCCCTTCCCTGTTCTCTTCTGTCTCAGGTTCATACCTTTAAATGATACTGTGATAGCGCCTCTGAATCTGCCAAATTATGAGAATACGGTCATCTTCTCCGTGTCGGGTTACCAGTATTTAATCCTTGCTGTCGTCATGTCCAAAGGATACCCCTTCCGGAAACCACTGTACACCAATGGTAAGGGTCCCTTCGGGTTTAGACCTGCAAGGGTTAAAAGCCATATGGAATCCTCACTCATTCATTAGCCAGCCATCCTGCAGATATTCAGGGTGCATTAGTGAGGCCTCAGTCCAACCAGCTGGACACACATTGACATTTGAGTAAAATCTGGCACATGAAAAACCCTTTGAAGACTATCCAGTGCTGTCTTTCAGGTGGTACAAGAGAAGAACTTCAGCAAGATCACAGTTTGGAAACTGGATAACCAGTGTAGCTGTTGTCTACAGACTTTTGGCTTTACGCACACTGGCATCTAGTTGTTGGTCTGAATCCTTCAGTGGTCTTGTGTGTTTAGTACATGTTGGGAAAATCTAATTTGTGTACTACTACTATTCCTGCTGCTTATTTCTGTAGCACTACCAGGCATACATAGCTCTGTGCAAATGCACATAAGATACAATCCATCAAAACAAGTCTGCTTACTTGCTTGGGAATGAGCACTTCATTCATAAATAAATAAATAAAAGGAACACATAATTAGCCTGCTCTAGTGGGGAGAGGAAAAGGGGGAAAAAACCAGATAATTTTCTGCTCTGTTTCATTGTCCAGTAAGAGCTGCTCTGCTTTTGCTCATCAATAATGCTGCTGTCTCTGGACCAGTGTTTCCCAAATCCTGTTTTCAAGAATCCCCAATAGATCTGGTTTGTAGGATATATGCAAATCAACTTGTTTGGATCAAATATAAGCAAACCTGAATGTTCTTTGGGGATATCCTGAAAATGGGGAGGAAAATAAGTCTTCCCACAGAGCTTCCAAATTTGTGTATACAAGCTGCAAACTCATTTTCTAAGGGAAACACCCAATGGAGTTTCCCTTTGAAAATGGGGCCAACGTGCACAACACAAGTAAGAACATAAGATATGCCATGCGGGATCAAACCAAGGTCTGTTGAGCCCAGAATCCTGTCTGTCAGTGTTTAGTTAGGGTCACATGAACCTGGCAGACCCCAAAAAGTAGATCTGTTTCATGTGGTTTACTCCCAAGGATAAGCAGTGATTTTTCCAAGTTCACTAAGCTAATGATCATATATGGACTTTTCTGTAGGAACTTGTGCAAATCTTTATTAAACCCTACTATGCTAGCCCTCTTGACTATATCCTCTGGCAACAGGTTCCACAGCTTGACACTTTATCTGGGCTTCCACAGATTGTCCACGCCTCATGCAAACTTTAAAACCCTAGCAACTGTTTTAGGGTTTTTTTCTAACTTTCCCTTTTTTAAAATTAAATGCTGCTACAGTAGTTTTACTTAATATCCGCCTACCAGTGGATTTATTTGTATTATGATTCCGCCAACTTTACCACTTGTACCTGTGTTCCCTTGAGAATTGGATCTAAATTAGTTCTCCCCCCCCCCCCCCCCCCCCACCTTGGCTTCATGAGCAGCTGGTGCATGACACAGTCATTTATGGCATCTTGGAACTTTTACCTCTCCACCATGCCTTGATGTGACATTTGCCCAATCAATACTGGGGTAATATTGCCTGTTTTTGTGTGACCAGCTTTATTAGCCCATTTTCTGTTAATATTTTACAATCTGTTTCCTTATCCTGACCAGGTAAGAAGTAGTGTACCCCCCACTACTATACACTTTTCCCATCACACTTGGAATTTCAATCCATTTAGATTCCAGACTATTTCTTTCCAGCAGAACTCTTGTCTTAGTTTGCTATGGTTAACACATAGTGCCACCTCCCCACCAATTTGATCTGCCCTGTCTTGATATAATTTGTAGTCTGATATCAGTGGCCCATTAATTATCCTCCTTCCTCTAGGTCTCTTGACATGTCTATTATGTTTTTATCTTTATTGCCATATATTATAATTCTCCAGTCTTATTTTTCAGACTTCTGGCATTTTACACAGGCATTTTAAAGTGTGTATTTGTATGCAGAACCTGCTTATCAGTAGATGATAAAGGCAGTTGTGAATCATTCATATCTGTATGTTCTTTATTTAAATTCATCTCTACTGTTTCACCCTCTACTACAGCCTCTCTGCTGCAATATTTTAACTTTGTCATCTGGATTGGCCACTCTTCGAAACAGGATACTGAGCTTGATGGACCCTTGGCATGATCCAGTATGGCAGTTCTGTTTTTTGTTTTTTTTTCTTAATGTCCACGCTATCCCAGTATCTTTTGAAGATCCCTCCCTCTGAACCACGTGCTTGTGTATGACTGTCCGTATTCCCCCATGATCTAGTTTAAAAGCTGCTCTCTTCTCTCCTTCTCTAATGCCAGCAGCCAAATTAAATCCTAATTAGGCTGCAGCTCCCAATTCTCCAGAATGTTCTCCAGTTCCTATTAATTCTAAAGACGCTTGTCCACGCATTGAGACTCGAGCTTAGCCTGCATGGGGAGCAGGTGCCAAGCATATGCCAGAAAGTACACCCAAAGAATTTAAAAAATATTGTGTCTGCACATACTTTCACACCCCTGACCTGACCCCACCCCCTTTTTCATAAAAGTACACACAGATATTTCCACTGGCATTGAGGAGGAGAAATATTTTTTTTTACATAGGTTTATCCAAGTACAAATGTTTGATTATTGCACTCCCTTAGGATGACAATTCCCATTGCTTTGCCCATGTAAACTGGCAGTCTGAAAATGATACTCCCTTATTTAGATTGTGGGAGGAAAAGTGTGCATATGGATGGCTTTTCTAATCTACATGTGTACTTCTGCAGCAAAACTCTACTCACAGATAAAGCAGTTGCAATAAACTGTCCATACTGGGTACCCATAGCAAGTTTGAAAACAAAAGAACACACACACTTTTTGTTTTTAAAAATGGAGTCAAGTCCACGGTTAAAAATGCAGTTAGAAAATTGCTCCCTAGATCTGATGGGTATATGTGGAAGCCATTGCTGTACTCTAGACCAACAGCTATTGGTTCCAGTCCTGGCTGAGGCCTGTAGCCTCACAGCTCCCAAGAACATTTTTATTGGTTCTGGCAGTAGCTAATTTATTTCTCATAGGGGACCATGTGTTTGGATTTCTCAGACCTTATTCATCAGGGAATCATTGCATCAGGCCCCACGAGTCTGTGTGCATGTAAAGTGTCACTGGATCTAAATGAATGGGCTATCCACCCAATGTGATGTTACCGTGACTTGTTTTAATTTTGACTTTCTCTTGTCCCTTCCTCTGCAGTCCTCTTCCTCCTTGTCCTCATCATCCTCTTTGCCCTGATGATCTGGCTGACCCTGTACCCTTTGTGGTTCATGAGGTTCCTCCTGATGCTGAAAGAGATCAACGACATGAACTTCAAGCTGATGCTGCTTGGATTTGCTGTGCTCAATTTCTTCACCGCTTTTCTGCTAGAGGTGGGAACAGAAGACTTAATGCGAGTTTTTTCGCTCTGTGGTCTCCCGTCTGCCCCTTTCCTCCTCTTACCCCCTTCCCTGGAAATTCCCTGCTTTGTTGGAAAGTATAGACCCAGCCCCCATCCTCATTTCTTGAGCTCTTGCTCTGTTTAGGTGCCATCTGGGGGAGGATGGTCTTCCTGGTACCGAAGCCGAGCAGTCAGGAACCTTAACTCAGCTCGCTGGAGCTGGGCACTGTTGTGGGAGGGCGCATATCCGTGTCCAAGCATGGTCGTTGGTACCTGTGCTTTTCTGGCAGCTCTGCCTTTGAAGTCTCTTGCTGACACTGGATGTTTTTCAAGGGAGCTCCCATTACTGACACAGCAAACTAGTTGCTCGAGCTGTGAACTTTTTTTTTTAAAATAGACATTTTATTTTTTTGTACTGGAAATATACAGACAGTAAATTTGAATCAAGATTTGTGCATTGCTTGTGATTCAGCTTGTATTCAGGAGAGAAACCATGCATTGTTTTTGTTTCCTCTTCTAGACTGCATTGGACCATGGAGTGTTAAATTGTTTACGTTACTTGCGTAGGAAGCGGGAAAGCAAAAAACTCTACAAGAGACTAGAGAAGGAGCTGTGCGCGCAGCCCTCATGGCCGCCTTTGAATGAGATCATCTTTGCCAGTCCAAAAATGTCAATGAATTTCAGATAGCAACAACTGGATGGCTTCTATTCCATAGATGCCCGGGCTGGAACCACCGGAGGTTCCTGGCTTCTCAAGGAGTAACACATGTTGGGATCACTCATGACATTTACGATTAAAGCCCAAGAACCTGAGCACTCCAGATGTGTGCTGGACTGAAAGTTTGCAGAATCATGTTGTGCAGCTGGGATCTTCCTTGATGAGAATATCCAGTGCTCTACACGGTTAACCTCCAAGAAAGCTCAGTGCTTGGGAAAACAAAGACGTAAATACCATGCCTGTACTTGAATTCTCCTGGTGTAAAGTTGATTTTTCATACAGATATAGCAGCATCTCACGTCCAGTCGTTGAAGAGACTCCTCCAGAAGACATGATGGAGGAAAGGAGACGCCTTAATTAGATCTGGAGCCATCCGCTGCTTTTCCTTTCCCGGAGTACACATCTGAATTTTTTTTATTTTTTTTTTAACTTCCCATGGACGGTAGCTTTACAGCCACATAGCAGGTCCCTTCCCCCTTCACTTGGATCTTCTGTGGTAAGATACCAGTCCTGGGAGCACAACCCAACCAGTGATGCTGAGACACTGAAATTTGTCCAGTATTTGAATTTAGTGCAATTTCCCACTCAGAAGGCAATATCTGCCTGATAGTGTTTCATGTTCTTGTCTCCTTTTAATACCGAGAGAGTAGCAGACAGGATCTGTAGCATACTCAGGAAAAATAAGTGTATCATTTTACTGGAGCCCTTTCTGACTTCTTTTCTAGCAGAGAGATGTGTGTGCAATAGAAGCTTTCTGAAATTAGTTGCCTCTCCCTCCGAGTCCTTCAGTGAGATCAAAGCTTGCTGTGGTCCTGGGGTCCAATCTTTAAAGATAATTAGATCCTGACAGCAAAGAGCCCTGGGAACGCTTGCTATCCAGCATTATGGTTTCAGCTCATTGTGCCTTTGATTCTCACAAGGTCTCATTCTCCCTCCCGACCCCTATAGAACTTCCATGTCCTTCCATTATCCTTACCTGAGTGCTGCTTTAACCTCAAGACCCAGCGCAGAGCAGCACATGTTATCTTAACCGCAAGTTTTAAATTTCTGAGCTTTTCCCAATCTGGTGGTATCTGTGGCATAGTTTTTAGTATCATGGAAATAAAATTTGTGATGTGTCAAAAGTTGCAGCACCACTTATGGAATCCAAAACTAAATGCTGCCGTCTTTGTAGATGCAAGAAGAGAATTTGGGTTTGTTTTTCACAGGGAACAAGTTATTGCTGAGGGTGATTGGGTTATATAATATTTGATGCAGTGAGGTTGTGTATGCATGGCAATACTTAATGAAGAAAGAACCTTATAGCGTGAAAAAAACTCTGAGACTGAACATCTATTCACTCTTAATTATGTTTGGATTGAATGCTTTAGTCAGTTGTAAAAATAGCCATCATACAGATGGTCATTACCTGTATCATAGACAATGGTTACTCTGTTCCAGTGTCTGATGTAGTATAATCATTGGTCATGTGCTGGGTTTTTTTATATATGCAAATAAAATCGAAAGCACTTATCCCTCTGTTTCTTTTGTGCTCTTGATCACGAGCACAAAAGAAACTCAACCGAGATAAGTGCTTTTGACATTTTTTATTTGCATATATATTTAAAAATCCGGTACATGACCATCAGACGCTGGATCAGGGAGTAACCATTCCTTGTGATACAGGAAGCATCCATCTGTATGACGGTCATGTTTAGCTTGAATGTTTTATTCAGACGTAAACCTAATTGAGATTGAATAGATGTTCAGTCTCTGAGGTTGTGTACGCAAGTTTGGAAGGGAAAAAATGATCTTTAAAGATATAAATGTGGGATATAAATCAATGTGGCTGTGTGGCATGGCACTGAGCAGGCTATGTTCAGAAGATGGAAGTCTTTCCCTCCATTCATTCAGGGTATAGCCCTGCTGACACTGCATTTTCATGACAAGAATCCAGCTCCAGTATTGAAAACGTCCTTCAGCTGCCCCTGTTGATGCTGTCCGTGTATTTGTGTGACCTCTGATCATTTCAGCAGCCTGCTGATTTTCCTCAGTCAGTAGGAAGAGCTTTCGGAAACATTTAACGCCTGTGTTCAGGAATGAAAAGCTTCCCAATAAAAAGGGGGGGGACCTTGACGGATGATTTTGTTTAACTTCCACCTGTGTGCTCTAAAATAAATATTTTAAGGGATATTGATGACCAGACTTCCTGGAGGGCTCTTGTGCCATATCTCACAGTGAAACTCCTGGTCTCTCTGTTGTCCCTTCCCTAGGCTTTTTCTGCTGCATGCATGGTGTACTGCCTTCTTAGTGCATTAACTTAATTGAACCTAAGTACTCTTATCTCGCACAGAAAATATCCATGAAGCTCCTGTTATCACCCGGCCTGTGCACGCGTACATGTGTGCATGAACCTGCTACAGTGTTTCATGGAAGGGGCAATAAGCAAACTGGTTTTTTTTATGCCAGTAAAACACATTTTGATTATTCCCTCCTTATGGTACAGGGGGGGGGAGGGGGGATGTGCTTTTACCTGCTTAAAATAAGTGCAGGGACAGACTGGGGGCGGTGTAAAGGAATGGGTAGCTATTGCATTTTCAGATCAACGCATGCACTTTTCTGGCACGCACACTAGTCCCGCTTCAGTGGGGGTGAAATTACTTTGTCCTCATGTTGTGTGCCTTGGCGGAAGTATCATTATTGGCCTCCCCGACTTGCCTAGCTGCTTTTGTTTTACATAATTTTAATGTTAATTTTGAAAATAGAGTAAGCCATGGTAAAAAGACATTTTCCATGGACAAGCAGGACAATAAAAAGCCACACAAGCGTGACATCTGAGGGTGCCCAGAGGGAAAAGCTCGCTGAGCTCAGAGACGCTGAAGGCTTTTCCGAGCATGCATGGGGGTGTCCTGCACAGTCTCCCCCGCTTGGGTTTCTTCAGCCTTTCGCTCATGCGAAAAGATGTTTTGGCTCTCCTTAGCTCATTCTTTTCATTTTTCTCTCTTCGTTTGTCGAAGTATGCTTTCATTTTTTCTTTTGCAAGTATCAAAAAAAGTAAACTTTATTAGGTTTCTCGGAGAGAGAGTGTCTTACCTCTAGTTCTCTTCATGAGAGATTGCAAGCTCGACATCAAAAGATGTCCTCGCTGGTCCTACAAGATATCTTTAGTGGATCAGCATGATTGCTGCGTTCACTGCTTAGGACGAACCATCCCATGATCTTAACTGCATTGCTTGTGCTCGAATATCTTCATGAGTGACATTGCAGAGGGGTTAGGAGGAAAGGTTTGCCTTTTTACAGATGATACTGAGGTCTGCAACAAAGCGGACACGCCTGAAGGACTAGAGAGAATGAAAAGTGTTTTAAGAACTCTTTAAGTGTGATCAAAGGTTTGGCAGCTGTGATTCAGTGCCAAGAAGTGCACAGCCATGCACCTGGGGTGCGTTAATCCAAAAGAGCAGTATGTGATTGGGGGGGGCGTAAAATTAATGTGCATGCACCAGGAGAGGCACCTTAGGGAAATGTCTGGTAATCTGAGGGGCAGCAAAGCAATGTGATAAGATGGTAACTAAAGCCAAAAGAATGCTAGGCGGCATAGAGAGAAGAAGAACCAGCAGGAAAAAGGAGATCATGCCCTCGTGGAGGAGTGTTGTTTTTTTTAAGGCCTCACCTGGCGTACTGTGTTTACTTCTGGAGGCCATATCCCAAAAGGATAAAGACAGGATGAAACAGAAGGTGACCAAAATGGAGTGGGGATCTGTTTCAGAAGAACTGTGAGGAAAAGCTGAAGGATCTAAATATGCATATCCGGAAAAGAGAGAGTGCAGGAGAGATTTGATATAGACCTTAAGATACTTGACAGGTATCAAAGATGCACAGATTTCAAACCTTTTCTGCTGGAAAGGAAATTGTAGAACTCTAGGGGTCATGATATGAAGCTCCAAGGGGAACGACTCGGAACCAATAGCAGGAAATACTACTTCACAGAGAGGATGGAGAGGTGCCTGGCATTCCTTCCCAGAAGCGCTGGTGAAGGTGAGAACAGTAAACGAATTCAAAAGGGCATGGGACAAATACTGAGGATCCCTAAAGGCTTGAAGTTGAAAACAAAGAAAGGGGTGGAGTAACATTTCTGCATGAGGGGTAACCTGCACACAGCAGCATTTCCTACCCTTAACAGAAAGTATGGATGTAAGCTGCACGGAGCGGTAATTACTACCCTTACATGGAGGTGGCACAGCAGTTACTCCCATAAGCAAATTGCTGGGCAGACTGGATGGACCATTTGGTAAGATGGCCTGGGGTAATACTCCAGAAGCCTGGACTTTGGGGGTTCAATATGATAAATTAACCTTTCAACCTCCTATTTCTTTAATGAGGATTTTCTTAAAATGAAGGCAACTAAGACAGATAAGGGGAAGAATGCATTTTGGTGTATTTAGATCAATTGTACAGGCATTGGTAATGCCAATTTTTGATTACTGCAGTGAGGCTCTGTTGGGGGTAACTATGAAGAACATACATTGTCTCAAGGAGATGCAGAATATTGCGGCCAGGCTGGTGTTTGGCTGCCCAAGAAGATCTAGTGCACTGGTTGCCTGTTAAGGAAAGGATTACATTTAAGATCATGACCCTGATGTTCAAGGTCAATCAGGCTAAGGGTTCAAGTTATTTAATAAGCAAAGTCCAGAGGCGTATCAAAGTGAATATTGCATTCATCAGAAGCTGCGTTGTTTATGGTTCCTGGAGTAAGAAAGGTGAAAAAGGTGGGTTCAAGGAAAAGGATGTTTTCGGTGTTTGGGCCCAGAGTATTGAAACTCAGTGCAGGAGTTAAATTATTTAACTTTTAGAAAGAATGTCAAGGCATTTCCATACCTTGCTTAGTTTTATATATTATATTTTTATATACTTACTGTATTTTATATTTGATTATTGTAAACCACCTTGATCAGCTTGCTGTTTGTGCGGTATAAAAGATTTGAAAAATATAAATAAATAGATTTGATATACTAAAATGTATTCAAGCCCCAAAACAAACTGTGGCTGTTCAGCTCACAGAGTACTACATGAACTCTAAGCCAGAATGTGGCAAATGCCTTTGTCTACATGACCAGGAGCTAGAAGGCTGGAGGAAAGGTATAAATAGTGCAATACAGCTAGGAGTCTCGAGCAGGTTGTGCCTTTGGGTGAAGCAAAAAGCTGTTTAAAAGAGCAAGGTTTTCACCAGTTTCCTGAAGGATTTGAGATCTGGGACCAGTTTGATGGGAGGTTCCAAAAAGTGAAACCGTCTTAGAGATACTACTGAAGTTATGCTGTGAAAGGCAGCACATTAAGGACATCAGAAATAATCCCTTGATGCAGGAAATAGCTTCCAAAATGTGGACCGTGTTGGGATAGATCAAGATCGGAAAATTTGAAAGATTGGAACTCTCATGGCAGTTTTTTCATTGGAGCTAAGTATTTTATATAAGCTCACCTTTTTCACGACTCGCATAAAATTTTTTTTACAAAATGGTGATACGGGACAGATAAAAGTTTTTTTAGCAGTGAAATTCTTAAAAAAAAAAAAAAATAAAAAAAAAAAATTAGAAACAAGTGAATTGAATATCTGTCGCTTCTATGCCGCTGTGTTGAAGGTCCTCACATTTCTAAGATATTGAATTATTGTGGTGGGTTCTGTTTGGCTTTTGGGAAGTATTGCATTAAGATAATGTTTAAATTTTTTGAGCAAGATATTTACTTTGATATTTTTAATTAATACATCACCTAGCCCCTTCGTAGAAGGTGATTCATAAATCAACAATAAGGATGGACAGGGGACAATCTGGTGTCAAAGCAAAAGAAACAGATCTTATTAAAGATCACTGCTCCAGTCTGCTTAACTTGTAAGCAGCTACCACTAAGCAGCCATCTACAGGTCAGTCTTGATACTGCAGAAGGCAGCACTACTATTCAAGAAGCTACCAAGCCTGGTCTATTCAACGACCTTGCCTGCAACAGGGCAGGCTGTAATGGAAGAGCAGAGTATTTGTTTTCCCATATTTGGACAACTGACTCAGAGTTTTGTGGATCAGCGGAATATAAATTGTTTAAATAAATGTCTAGCCATGCCTTTAAGAAGCTCATTCTTCTACACTTTGTATAATTTCATACTCTCCAAAGCCTAGGATTCATCCATTTCCCCCAAATTCAATTTAGAACCTACTTACGTAAGACTTCATAGGAGCCCGCTTGGACACTATGCAATTTCTGGCATGGTGGCTTGAATCTTCAAATCTCCTGAGAGGTCAATCTTTTCACCAACCTCTGTTTCAAATCGCAATAATCAGATGCCTCCAATCGAGGATAGGGAGCTCATGTGAACAACCTCAAGAAGCTTTGGCCTCAACAAGGTCTATGCCGTACGAATCACCTAAAGCCGAGTGCAATCTTCAGTGCTTTGAAAGTATTAATTATTTGGCTGAAGGGGAAAGTAATGGTGATCCAAACCGACAACCAGGTAGCAATGCAATTCTACATCAACAAGCAAGGAGGAACAGGCTCTTTCAAGCTGTGTTAAGAGGTATGCAAGACATGGAAATGTGCAGTTTCCCAAAGAATGTACCAAATAGCTGTCTGTTTCCTGGAAGGCAACACCAGACATACTAAGTTGTCAGTTGTAACCGCATGAATGACCATTGGACCATCCGGTAGCATGAGAGCTGTTTCGGCGATTGGGGCAATCCACAGATACTCCGCTTTGCAACACCATTCAACAGATTTCCTACCTGTTGCTCCTAAAGACCAGCAAAGGGCAGTCTAGCAACAGAGGCTTTTTCAAGCACATGGAATCATGGTTTTTGTCTTCTCCTGCCCTCTTGCAGTTCCATTTATAGCCAAAACAATTCAAAAAGATGAGAGAGGTCTGATTTTTTTTTTTTTTTTTTTTTTTTAAAGCCATGATTTGGCCATATCAACTTGGTTTCTGTGGCTTCATTACCTCGCTCTTCAACAGCTATTACAATTGAGGCTATTCCTAACCCTGATCACTCAATGCAACAAGAATCTGCTCCATCCCAATCCTCAGTTTTTGGCTTTGACTGCATGGATGTTGTCACCTAGGCTTTTCTAAGTAATTGCTTACTAAATTGAGTAAAGTAATTCTAGCATCTAGAAAACTAGGAGATCTAACAACTTTATGTGGGAAATTTTCTACCTGGTGTTTAAGAATCATTGGGTCCCTTTTTAAATTCCCTGCTTCTCTTTTACTTCAATACATCTTAAGCCTGTTTGACTCAGGTTTAAAAATTAAGTCAAAGTGCATCGTAGCACTATAGCAGCAGACCACAAAAAAACAATGGAGGAATCCCTACCTCCTAGTAACCCACAGTTCCATGAAAAGCCTAACTTTTATATAAAACTCCCTATTAAAGATCCTTCAACTCATTGAGAGCTAAACATAGTTCTCCCTTGGTTTATGAAATACCCTTTTGAGCTTTTAGCAAAAGCAGATTTAAAATTCCTTTCTTAGAAGGTTTTGTTTTTGATAGCTGTAATTTCTGCCCAAAAAGTAAACAAATTGGAAGCATTCCTCTCAATTATTCTCCTGTTTTGTTTTGTTTTATTTAAAGCAAAAATGGTCTCTCGGTCTCATTTAAATCACTATATAACATTGCTGATTTTTTTCACAAGACCACACACAGGCTCTTTATATGCTGGTTTGCAAAAGCGCCTTAAAGGTAGATGTGGCTATTTTATAACATGCGCACGTCTGTGCGTGCATGTTATAAAATAAGATTCCCGTGCGGGCGGGTGGCCCGTGTGTGTATGGGGGGGGGGGTTTTTAAAGAATCGTGTGGCAACGGGATTGAGCTTTTCCCAATTCCCTAAACCTGTCCTTCCTCTTCCCCTCTCCTCCCCAACCCCTAAATCTACCCTAACTAGCGTGTTGGGTTTTTTTTTGTTTGTTGAAGAACTTACCCGCTCCTCTGAAAAGCTTGCTGGGCAGACTGGACAGACCATTTGATCCTTTTCTGCTGTCATCACTAGGTTACTAAGGGTTTCCACTTAGATTTCTGATTGCATCTCTTATTGCTATACTCAATTGGACAACATCAGTGAGATGAAAGTGCATCAAGTCAAGCTAAGGTGGCTGTGGTAGCTCTTTCTTTGCTCTGCTTCCTTAGAAGATATTTGCAAGGCTACCACCTGCTCTTCTGCTCATTACTGCCTAGAAAATACTTAGTTTGCTTAAGCGATTCTCAAGTCTATTCCTTCAACATTCTCTTCATCATACAGGTTGCATGGCTTTTTCACTATGGATGTGAAAGCATAACGGAAATTTTCGTGTAACCCTCAAATTAGGAGTCTGGGTATTGTCCTGCTTTTCCACAAAGAAATCAGTTGCTTACTTGTACCAGGTATTGTTCATTAAACAGCAGGACAAACCAGCCACATAATCCCATCAACATTCCCTTTGAGCTGAAGGTTAGCGACCTACAACGACTGAGAGAGCTTTTTTGTCTTGGCTCTGTTTGGTTGATGTCACCCCCACTTGTGGGGATGATTTTCTTTTGTTCTGCTGTCTGTGGAGAACACCTGTTACAAGTAAGTACTTTTGCTATCCGGGTACGTGCTTTTAAGTTTTTCACATCCATAGTGATTTTATAACTTCCTGAGCAGGAGACATATTTTTACACATTCCCCCCTTCCCCCTTCTAAAATGGACCACCATCCTGTCCAACAGTTGGCTTGTTGGGGGACCTGCTCACAATACATTGGAAGGGAAGAAAGAGGGCTTCAAACTTCTTTCTGTGCATTCTGGGCCTCTCGTCTGACTTCAAAAAGGTGCTGAGATTAAATGTTAATCTTTCCCGGCGAAAGAGGGTAAATAATGGTGTCCCACAAGGGATGGTGAATCAATTAATAATCTAGAAAAGGGAGCAAGCAAGTGAGGTGGCCAAGTTTTCAGATGATAAACTTATTCTGGATAACAACTTAAAATCAAAATGTAGAGTGACATGTTCTTAAAGAAATCTCTCATTGTTGAGTGAATGAGCAATAGTTTTGCAGATGAGTGTTTAATGCTGACAAATATAAAGTAATGCAGCTGAGGGGGAAAAATAGCCAACGTACACAATAGTTTGGCCATTACTGCTCAGGAAATTAATCGAGTTAGTGGGAGATAGTTCGCTAAAATCATTGAAAACATTGAGTAGTGGCCGAAAAGACTATACGAATGATAGAAATTTAGAAAAAAAAATTTCAAAACAAAATGTATTTTATGCCATTATAAAAAAAAAAAAAAAAGGAATTCCCCACCCCCACCCACCTCCCATAGTTTTGGGCATCCTGTCTTAAAAAGATTATAGCACACCTTGAAGAGGTAAGGCAAAAGATGCTTAGAAGTAGAGAACAGCTTCCATACAAAGAGAAACTCTAAGATCCAGCTTGGAAAAGGGGTGACTGAGGGAAGAAGCTGCGATAGGGGTATAAAACCCCAAGAGATGCATGGAAAATAAAGAAGGAGCGTTTGGCACACTGGGACGCATAGTAAAACACTAGGGGTACCTGACAAAATTATCAAGGTGGCAGACTTAAAACCAAGAAGAGGAAATTACCTATTGGCTCAGCACAGAGTGTCTGGGTGAAACTTGCTGCTGCAGGGATAGTGTGGAGGCAAATGGTACCACTGGGCTCAAGAAGGGACAGAGGAAGGTATGGAAGAGAAGTCATAAGAGTCCGGGGATGGTGCCTTGGGTTCAATGCACCCCTGATCCATGACTGCTGGGAACAGACAGGGTGTGACGGGATGAACACTTCTACACATGCTCTCTTGTATGTACGCTCCCCTAATGCTTTCCCCTTGCTATGGTGGGGAGGCAAGACATTGGATGAGGTAGACCTGAGGTCCGGACCCAAGGTGTAATAGAGGGTCTCTTAAAGTTAAAAGTACCCAGCTGGAATGATTACTGTCCAAGGATTGCTCTGGCTTCTTTTAAATCTTAACCCCAGATTCTCCTGCTCAGCTTTATTGATTTTAAACATTTTCTTATCCTTTGCCCAGGATACTTTGATTATCTAGTAAGCTGTAAAGAGCACAGACTTTCTCTTATGTGTGTTTTGTACAGCACTGTGTAGGTCAAGGCGTGCTACAGAAGGGACGCGCGGCAGTAATGTGGGGAGGCAGAGAGTGCAGGGCCGGATTTCTGCCTGTTACAAACTGGGACCACTTTCCCTGACCTCCCCCTGTGTTTGTACAGCATTTTAATCCGGCGATGCTTCATACATTTTACACACAGGGGCGCATAATGCCCAACAAATACTTGATGATTTTTTTTTCTTTCAGATTTTTAAAAATGTATTAATGGTATAAGACACTCAAAGTTTTAAGAGCGGTCCCATGGTTTTAGGGTGACTGGAACATTCAGATGACCACCTTCTCTTGCACTAAATTAAAAAAAAAAAAAAAAAAGTGAAGTTGTGTCTTTATCACCTAAGTATCAGAAATTTGCTTGGTAAAGCCCTGTCCACCTTACAAGCCCGGCTTAGCTTGAAAATGTTTCTTCTCCTACAGGGCTCTATTTATTTATTTATTTAGATTTGTATATTCTGCTTTTCTGCACTCCAAAGCGGATTATATTCAGGTACTATAGGTATTTCCCTATCCCCACAGGGCTTACAATCTAAGTTTGTTCCTGAGGCAACGGAGGGTAAAGCGATTTGCCCAAGATCACAAGGAGCGACAGTGGGATTTGAACCCTGTTCTCCTGGTTTGTAGCTATTAGGCTACTCCTCCACTTTCTATTTGCACTTTAGAAAAACACAAGGGGACGGTAATAAAGGGGGAAAGAGTTCTATGTTTTTCTTTTTATAATTGATCCCTGGTACTAGCTGACCAAGGGGTTAGTGGTAGTAAAAAAGTTGAGTTTTACTGTGTACCCAAAATTATTACGCATTTAAAAACAAACAAATCAAGTGCTAGGAATATGTGTAAATAATCATTTGAGTATCTCTAGGAATTGGTTCCATTATTGAATAAATTGTAAGGTGTTGGAATGGGATGATAGAGGCCAGGGCCCAACCAAAATCTGGCCCTGTAGAATTGCTGCAGGAGATCCAGAGCCAGTTGATGCATCAACCGTGACCTCAGTCTCTGCAGCTCTGGGCTCGACTGCTTTGGACTGCCCCAGACCCTGTACAGCGCAGCCATGCAGTTCAAGTTGGGCCAAATGGCAGAGGAGAATGAAGTGGCCCCTCTGCTGCTCCATTCCTGCTGTTGATCAGCATGGGGGGGACCATAGAAAAAAGGGCAGGTAGAGAGAGATGCTGGGGAGTGGAGGGGCTAGGGCTTGGCTGGTTGACTCCTGGACTGTATCCTTAGCAGTGTAGACCAGAATAACAGGGCATACTGGATGGTCTTTATCTGTATCCTCCCTTGTGTTACACTTAAAATATGGAAGTTTTTTTATTTTCTGCTTCATGTCATGACTGTTTCCTAGTGAAACACTTACACTCATAAGTGTGCCTCATGCACAGAAGGCAAACAGTGACCTGAAAGGCAGATGGATTCTGTTGAATTTATAAAGGACTTCTCAGTGCCTGCAATATTAAAAATACATATTTTTGAAACAGCCTGACCAAAATTATGTGATACCCATAATGTGATTTTTTTTGTTTTTACAAGATTTTAGGGGGTTCCATTTTTTTTCTTTTAAAACGTTATTTGTGAACCTGTAGCTGAAACACTGTTGTAATTTATACTCTTGCCAGCCAAATGTCTGATTGTATGCCACAAGCACCATGCTTATGTGTAACGTGAAAAAGATTTTTGATATTGTAATTTAAACGAGATCTAGATGGAAAGGTTTATTTTATTCTTTAAAATTTATATAAATGTAATGCAGTTTGTGAAGTATATTTTGCGCGCAGCGTCTTCTTGCATCTCTTTGATTTATCATCCAGCAGGGCTATTCCTAGGTAATTCAAAGACCTGGGACACAGGCCCATGGGCAGACTGGCAAACTTTTCATGAATTAGTAACAGGACACCCCACCAAAAGCATTGCTAGGTTCTTAAGACTTCCCACCCTGAGGTTTTGATAATTAAGACTCCCCTCCCCTAAAGGATCATATTTAAACCCCCCCCCCCCCCATATACACACATATAAACCACAGACAGAGTGGGACGGAGTTCCTGCTGGCCTTATAATATTTGTGCATCAACCACACTGCAAGCACCAAGGGTTTCACCATTCTGCTTGACTCTCAGGAAGGTGTTCCAAGTTTCGAGTCGAGGGACTCTCACTAGCTCCATTCCAGTTGGTGGCATTGGCCTTTCTTCATTTTTGCTAAATTATTTAACTCTCCACCATCTCTCTCCAGATAAAACAAATTTTACGTAGAACATAACTTAATACTAAAAATTACATTCCAGTCATGGGATTCTAAAAACTTTTACTGATTGAGCTTAAGAATTACCTATCTGAGGAGCGGATAGCCAGAGACGAGGAGGGGGCCCTGAGGAGCGGGTACCTGGGACGTCTCGTACCGAGGCAGCAAGAGCTGGAACAGAAGTCCGTAGTGAGCGAAGCAGATTCAGCAATGAGGGAACTCTTTGCCAAGTCGTAGGCAGGCAGAGCCAGCCGGCTTAAGAGTCCACGATGAATGACATCATCTGGGGGGGACGCCCCCGATGTTCCCGCCATGACGTGGATAAGACTGGCCTAGAAGCGAGCACGTGCCTAAGGTGCTCAGAGGCAAGATGGCGGTCGGCAGCGTCCAGGGAGGCCCAGGAACGGGAGGAGAGGCCGGTGATAGCTGGCGAATGCTGCGAGTCTTCCAAGCAGAGTCAGAGCCGTGAGGCAAGAGGTGAGCAACAGCGGTCGCAGCCATCTGCAACCGGGTGTAACACATTGGGCAGACTATAGACAACCCTTTCCTGACAAGCGTGGGAATGGCAGCCATTTTGTCCACATTCATGGCTGCTTCGCAGGCTGCAGAGGGGGAGGGGAATTTCCCTCCTCTATCCCCAGCTGTTAGTACCTCTGGTGGAGGGCAGGAGGCTGTTGCGACTGTCGCTGCCCGACGTCTTCACTCCGCCCTCTTTCCCTCTGTGGTGACTCCCTCCAGGTCTGAAGGATGGCTGGCTGCTGGGAGAGCGGATGAACGCCCGCTCTCCCAGCGCGCGCACCGGCCCTTCGCCGATGCACGCGATTCTGTATTTAAATTAGGTGACGCGGTAAAAACGGGGAAAAGGAGGCGCTAGGGACACTAGCGCGTCCCTAGCGCCTCCTTTTGACAGGAGTGGCGGCTGTCAGCGGGTTTGACAGCCAACGCTCAATTTTGCCTGCGTCTGTTCTTGAGCCTGCTGACAGCCACGGGCTCAGAAACTGGATGCAGGCAAAATGGAGCATCCGGTTTTCGGCCCGACAGCCGTGGGCTGAATTCAAATTTTTTTTTTTTTTCTACTTTTGTTATTTTTCGGGACCTCCGACTTAATATCGCTATGATATTAAGTTGGAGGGTGCACAGAAAAGCAGTTTTTACTGCTTTTCTGTGCACTTTCCCGACGCCGGAAGAAATTAGCGCCGACCTTTGGGTTGGCGCTAATTTCTGAAAGTAAAATGTGCGGCTGGGCTGCACCTTTTACTTTCTGTATCCCACGTGCATACCTAATAGGTCATCAATATGCATTTGCATGTTGAGGGCGCTATTAGGTGCCGCGGGTTGGATGTGCGTTTTCCTCCCCTTAATGAAGAAGGGGTAAGGGAAAACGCGCGTCCAAGAGCAGGCTAACAGTGTGCTCCATCGGCCTGACAGTGAGTTACCATCGCTCTCTCAGAGCTTTCCCTGGAATCAGGTACTCTCTCCTAGAGGGCCTATCCCTTCCAGCTCCTGTGCTCCCTGAGATCAATATGTGAGTGTTGTCATCTAGTTCTGTTCATGAACTTTGTCTACTCTGCCTACTCATTGTCTACAGTTTCTCAACAGCTCAGCCTTCCAGGGATCGCTGTTACAGTATCTGAGGGACTTCAGCTCTACCGGGCACTCCAGCTCACTACTGCCACCGGTGGTGTCTTCAAGACCTGTTTAATAAAATAATAAGTGTGTGGCTGTCTCCATACTCTAAGCCTAGCTGGTGGTTCCTCTTGTGATCTTCCCCCTGGGGCTATGGTCATCTGCCACCGGCCCAAGGATCCACTTACTACTATCTCCGGCAGTCTATATAACAACAGCTTGCTAAGTCCGCCTATGCAATATATCAGATTGACACTCCTATCTGATTGCTCCTCCTCTTAACATAGCAGATCATGATGGAGGTAAGGGGGATCAGTCAGGAACTGAGGAGGACCTCCTGGAGGAGTTGGATGACTCATCTAATTTTTCTTCTGATTTTGTCCTGCTAATGCACAGGCCTTACATGGCCAGAAAAGCTGTGGGATGGCGCAGGGGTAGTCTATGCATCCACAGCCGGCCCAGAGAGTTAGGCCGCCTTGGGCTGCGATGGCTATGAGGATTCGGAGAGTCCCAGGGGCACCTTAACCGACGAACGCCGTGGGTAGCTCCGCTGAGGGTTCAGAAGGTGAGGATCTGTGAGCGCAGGCCCGGCCGGAGGCAGATATGGCTATGGTGGATCAGGATCCAGAAGAAACGCGGAGGAAGGCCCTGGCGGTGGAGGGGGGATGATCAAAGATGGTGCGACTGTTCCACAAGAAGGCGCAGAGTGTGAGAGAGAGGGGGGTTATGAATGAGAGTCTTGTGTGTGAGAAAGGGACTGTAGAATTTCCACTTACTAAGGCCCTGCTGACCATGCTGTTGATTTTGGCTATGCTGCTTTGGAGGAGGATGAGATGTGTGCCTGCCCTGCCTTGCCCGAAGGAGCCCAAAGTCAGAGCTAGATTGGCCCCCGTGGTTGGAAGTGTGCGAAATGAAACTTAAATGTTGCTATTACATAGAACATGACAGATATAAGTTGTTCTAAATTGCTTTATATGTTTGATATTGAAAAGGCCTACTCTATGCTACTATTAAGTCAGAATGCTGCTAGGGATAAAGTGGAAGAACTGACCCTAGGTATATCTTTGTAGCGTTGCTAGACACAGTAGCTAGAGCTAAAGAGCTTATTTAAATTGTAGCTTTTGCTTAAAGTGAAGAGAGAGAGAATAATCCTTGCTTTTAGAAATCATTTATCAAGTCTGACCCCACTTCTGCATAAAGGAGGAAACTGACAAGATGTGCAGATCTATGCTGGCTAACCCAGAAGCCCTCATCCTACCAGAAACCAAAGCCAGAAAACCTTTCCCTAAAACCATTCTTAGAAACACAAAACCTGAATAAATCCCTCCAGATCATAAAGGCCATACTATGGGCCTGTGTGCCAAACAGACCTCTGCATAAGCTACAGCACCAAAAAGTTACATATTTGCTTGCACAGTTCTTGTGACCTCA
This sequence comes from Rhinatrema bivittatum, assembly GCF_901001135.1. NCBI lineage: Eukaryota > Metazoa > Chordata > Amphibia > Gymnophiona > Rhinatrematidae > Rhinatrema > Rhinatrema bivittatum. The sequence goes on along the minus strand of NC_042629.1, from coordinate 56,062,490 downwards.
CCTCCTTCTGCAGAGACAGTTAGTCATATTAAGCAACTCCCCTTAAGTTTCTAGTGAAGAGAAGCAATGATGAGAGCAGCCCCTCTGTACAGCCCCCCCCCCCCCCACACACACCTTTTTCCTTGTTCCAAGGAAACAGCTGGAGATCTGTCAACATCCCTATGTTCAGGCAGAAGATAGGTGAATACAGAGAAGGCAGCCATAAACCCCCTTTGCCCACACATACCCCTTTACACAAGCTTCTAGCAGAAACAGAAAAGCCAGCCCTACCACAGGTGGTAAGAGAAGATAAGTTAGGCATGCTAACCGCAATGCTGAAAAAGATGAACTAAGGGGGTATAAAAGGTCCTGACTGTCCACAGAAAAATGTGCTTGCTTGTTTGCTTACATTTGCTGTCAGCTCAGCCAGCATCCATTTGCAAATGATAAAGAATTGTTTTGCTGTAGTCTTTCTGTTCACAGTCATCATTCCCGATAGCGAATAGCATTTTTATTTCCCGCAGAAGTTGTCCCTTGGCAGTGGGAGCTGAAGAAGGAAAAGGATTCCTGCTGCTTCAGTGGAGAGTGAGAGAGAAAGCATGTGTGTGAGAGTGAGAGAGAGCATCTGTGTATGTGGAGAGAGAGACCATGTGTGTGGAAGACAGCATGTGCATATGTGTGGGAGACAGAGGGGATGTGTGTGGGAGAGGGCATGTATATAGGTGTGTGAATGAGAGCATGAGTGTGGGAGAATGAGAGAGAGTGTATGTGTGTGAGAGACAGAACATGAGGGCATTTGTGTGTGTGATACTGAGCGAGACCATGTGTGTGGGAGACTGACCCCTAGCACCTCCTTTTTACCACAGCAGCCTATTTAAATATAACATCTGGCAGCCCAGCGAGGTGCATGGTCGCGCAGCAGCTCAATCATGGGTGCTCATTTTCCACGTGCCGATATTGCATCAGCCTAAGTGTGCGCTAAAACTACTTGCATACCTTGTACTTGCTGTTTTTATGGGCAGCTGGGGCGAGGGGGAGCAAAAGAGTATGTATACAGTCCAAAATCACAGGAAAGCGCCTTCCAATGAATTCTTGCTAAACCCGCTCTCTTTTCCAATCCCAATATGGCGGCCACTCTCGGGCGCTGGAAACGACTGATGACGCAATTCCCCCTAAAACGTCACTTCCTAGAGCAGCCGCAGTTGTGCGGCCTACGAACGGAGGAAGATGGCGTCGAGCGGGGGGAGCAGCGAACCGGGCTGGGAAGTGGCAGTACGGCCGCTGCTTTCCGCGTCCTATTCGGCCTTCGAGATGAAGGAGCTGCCTCAGCTGGTGTCCTCGGTTATTGAGAGGTGAGAGGGTGCCGGCAGACAGCTCCGGGGCCCCGCTTTGGTTTATGCTGCATCACTGCAGGCCGTCCAGGGCTCCCGTGATGCCGGTTTGGCCTCTGCTTATCGGGGAAAGGCATGGACGACTGCTGCTGGCTGGCACTGTCATTCTCCTTGCCGTACGATGACCACGCATAGAGGATACGAGCTCCTTTACCGGGGAGAATTCTGTCTCGCTCCGGAAGCCTGAAGCTGCCCCATTGTGGGACATGCTCTTGTCTCCTGCAGCTTTAAATGGGTGTCTGTTGGATTTCACTAACAAGGAAGCGATTTAAGAGAATAATGGAGGAAGGCTTTGCGACTGCATCAGACGTGATAATGAGATGAATTCTGCACGGTGCTAGTTCATTTTTGTTCTGGGATCTTGGTGGAGTAGAAATTATTATAGAGACAGCTGTCAGTGAAAAACGAAACACATTTGTGTGCTGCGGTATCCACAAGTTGAGTAAATTTACAAATATGTTTGCTGGAATGCACAGAGTTGGCATTTGCCTCATGAGAAATTTATAATAATGGCTCCAGTTGGAGTGAGCTTTGAGCAAGTGCTCACATTTTAAAATATTCCGTATTTGAAGGATCTAATTTGTGATTGGGATTCTAGAATAACTGAAACCATGCTAGAGTTTTTTTTTTCTTTTTTCTGTAGTTTGATGCCCCAGTTATGTAAGTTAACAGGTGTAGTACTGACATGTTTTCAGAGGCTTATATTGTGCTAATTATTTTTTAAAAAGAAACAAGAGAAAAGAATGCAGAAAGTAAAATAGTAATGTTTAAATGACAAATATATTTTTCAGATTATTTAGCCACATACAGTACTTTGTAGAAGTCTTCACATCTCCATTTTTAACATTCTGCTGTCTAAAAAATGCAAATCAAAATGTATTAAAATTGTATTATTTCTCTTTCTTCGTGAAAGCCTAGCATATGTTATGTAGAACAATTGTAGAAATATTTAGAAAGTAAGAGAATAATAGGTCTTGATTGCATAGGTCTTCACACCCCTGTCTTAGTACTTGGGGGAAGCACCTTTTCAGCAATAACCTAAATGATTCATGGCTATTAAGTGTCTGTCAACTTTACACAGTGGGATGATGTGTTTTGCCCATTCTTCATGGCAGAAGACCTAAAGCTCTTTCAAGTTGGTTGGGGATCATTTGTGGACTGCAGTCTTTAACTTTTGCTTCATATTTTTTGTTGGATTTGGGCCTAGGCTTTGACTGGGCCATTTGAGGGCATTTACTTCCTGAGTCACTCCATTATTGCTTTTGCTTTATGAGTAGAATAACTGTCTTGCTGAAAGGTGAATCTTCTCCCCAGTTCCAGTCTGTGGCAGACTGGAACAAGCTTTCCTCCAGGATCTGACTGTATTTGTACCATCCATCTTTTCCTTGATCTTCACAAATCTCTCTATTGCCATAGTTGCAAAGCATACCCACAAGATACTGTTGCCACTACCATGCTTTACTGTAGAGATGGTGTTAGCAGAATGATGTATGTGTGATGTAAAACAAACACAGCACTGTGTGTATGTAAGAATGAAAATGGAGCAGGATCTCCAATATTGCTGTAGGAAGGGAGAATGGGAAGATTAAATGGGCTTGCGGCTTTTATCTGCCATTATATTGACCTTCAAAAGAATATAAACAGGATGATCTCTGTCCAGAGGGTGACTGCTAAAATGGTCAGTGGTCTTTGTGCTAAAGCATATGGGAATGGGCTTAATCTAAACGTATACCCTAGAGGAAAGATGAGATGGGGAGATATAGTACTGACATACAAGTATCTCAAAGGTTTCCATGTACAGGATGTGAGCCTTTTTCAATGGAAGGGAGGTTCTAGAACGAGTGCAATGAGGTTGAAGGGAGTAGACTCAGGAGTAATCCTAGGAAATATGTATTTACAGAGAGGGTGGTGGATGCTTGGAGGTGGTGGATGCTTGGAAGTGGTGGATACAAAAACAGTATCTAAATTAAAGAAAGTATGGGATAATTACTGGTGATATCTAAGGAAGTGATGAAAATTATAATGCTTAATTGGACGTACGGGCAGACTAGATGGGCTATACGGTCTTTCTGCTGTTATGAGCTGCTGTATGCTGTTATCAGCTATGAGGAAGTAGTGCTTGAGGAAGTTTTTAAAGAGAGAATTTGAAGAGATTGAAGATATCACAAGGAAGCACAGTGTGTGTATTGAGACGGACTTGTATGATTAATTTCCCTTATGAAGCCCCAGATTGCGGGGTGAAACGAGGCTCTTGTCGGGAGTGCAGGCAGTCGAGTATACAGAAAATACAAATAAGTGCAGATAATTATTATTAAGCACATAATGATTTTTCAACATATTTGGGAATAAGATTTTAATATAATCGGGGGATGTTTTTTATGAAGGTGTGGTGTGGATGGTATGTGTGACATAAGATATGTATAGTATGAATGGGAGGGTAAGGTATGAATGCATATGAAGGTTTAAAGCAACATGTATGCATGGTTTCGGGAACAATGTTAAAAGTATGTAGATAATGTACACAGATTGTTAGTGGTCCGCTTGTTAAAAAAATACCTTTTTAAGAAGTTGTTTTGTATAATAAAGTATGTTGTTTACAGTATGCTTATTTTGGATCTCTGATTGTATTGATGCCATAAGAGATTTTCAGAGGCACTGCATGGTGTATTTGCCTGATTAGGTTATCAGGAGCTAGCCATTTGGATCATATTCATGGCCTAACACTATGGAACTCCTTCCTGAGTAACATACGGTTAAACTTTTTAAGCAAAAAACATACTTTGAAATATCTGTATGCCAGAAGTCTAAGAAGTATTTACAAAGTCCATACTTTCAACAACACAACATAAAACATTACAGAGAAACAGGCCAAATGTAAAAAATGTAATGTATGGAACAGAAGCATTTTTTTTGTTTTATAGTCCATGCAGGTCACTTTATCTCCTGTTGCTGCTGGTATCCATTTGATTTGTAAGCTGTTTGGAGGGTAGGGCTTTATTGTACCTGAATTCTAAGAATGCTGTTAAGTTGCCTTGAGCATTATTTGGAAAGGTAGACTCAAAATCCAAAACTAATTAAAAAAAAAAAAAAAGTGTTGTAGAATAGGCAATATTTTGAAATGCAAGAGCCAGACTAGATGTTTAGGCCACATGTTACACATTCACAGCTGAGAACATCTACTCTGCTGTTTGTTGCAATTCTTAGTTAGACTGCTGAAAATGTTTTGCCATGTGTGTTGGTGTTTCAAGTGCGCATTGGAACTCCATTTTGTATACATTTTTTTTTTTTAATTAATTGTTTGGTGGTTTGACTGTAATTTTCTTTTTTTTTTTTCTGTGAAAGAAGTAAAATATTTTTTGCTTTAATAATCCAGGATCCTGTTGAATGTAATCTTGGAAGGCACCAGATCAGTTTTGTGTTTTCTTCTTCTTCTGCAGTGAGTCAGAGATTCTGCACCATGATAAACAGTATGAACCCTTCTACTCATCGTTTGTTGCGCTTTCTACGCATTACATCAGCACAGTATGTGGACAAAGTAAGTGTGGTGTATTTGTATTCTGTTTCTTGGACACATTTCTTGTTATAGAGCCTCCCAAGTTTTATAATCCGGCAAAAAGTCTGTATCCTATGCAGATCACATGAGAGAACCACCGGTCACAACCTCTAGATTTCATTTTAGGGTTTTGAAGGCAAAGCTTTGCACCTGTGAGCTTGCTTCTAAAGTACCTCAAAATTAGGTACTAGAAAGAAAAAATAGGAAAATAGGGCAGAGAGAATCTCAAATATTCTTCAAATTTAGGTTCAAAGGAGATTTATATTATAGTCCAGATGTATCAATAGATATTCCAAATTCAGAAAGGGTTACTACACGGTCCCCAGACAAGAATGTAGAACCAACAAACTCCCAGGGTTCAATCTATGCAAATTGGTTGAAGTGATATATCATTCTTGACTGGATGCCTTAAAGCTTTGTTCATTGCCTCATGAGACAGAGTGAATACACCCTGTGCAGAGGTTTATGAATGCCCCAAGGAGAATTTAGCCTCTCGTTATGCTAAGGCCAGCCTGCATATAAATGTTTCTAGGATTCATTCAATGCCTGTCCTGGGCCCAGCTCCGTCCTGCAACCTATATTTTTAAAATCTGACACACGCCGCCCCCCCCCACCAACCCCAGAACCCTTGGATAGAGAAGGGTATTAGGTACCTTAGGCAAACCTTACAGCCTTGCACACAAGCCACCCCATGCACCCCCACATCCTTCACAGACACACAATTAAATTATTCATTTATAAAAAATTTTACATGAAAAAACATTCAAGTATAGTCTGCTGAGGCAAAAACACAACATGCATAATATATTTACATGCACTGCTGTGATGCCAACCAGAAATCTCTGCAAAAATGTCACTGTGAACTCCTGTAGAATTAGACTTTTGTAATGCATATTGGGTGTGATCTTGGCTCTCAGAAAGGCCCTCTCCCAGTTGAGAAATCCTGAGGCGATTTCCGAGATCTCTCAGAGATGTGCTTCGGGTTGATAGATGGTTCCCGGCGTGGCCTTTGCTGCCGAAGCAGCTGAAAGGCAGCAGGTGCAGGAAGCTGAGCATGGAGGTGACAGCCTAAGCCCTCTCCCCCCACAGCCGGAGACTGTCTCTCTACTCAGCCGGTAAGTGCTGAGCCCAGGTAAGAAGAGAAGAACTCCTCCGATTCAGAGATGTGGAAGGGCTTCGGTAAGTCTTTTCTCCGGTCTCCTTGCTCGGCGCGCCTTACCAACGATGTTCCCAATCCTGTAAAGGAAAGGGATTTCTGAGTGGGTTGAGCGGCCCTCCCCCGATGGGCTAGGCCCCGCTTCAGGCTCGGTGAGCATTCCATGTGGCAGGCCGTGGCAGTGCCATCTTATGCACGGTTTGGTGTGGCGCCATTTTCCCCCTTTGACCATCAGTACGCGTGGTGTGGGCTGGCCCTTTGTGTGCCTAACGGGTGCATAACTGCGCGCGTACTCACGAGGGCGCTTATGTGTACACGCATTGAGGCAGATCTATGTGCACTCGAATCCAAGCGCTAGCTGGCTGAAGGCACAAGACAGCTATGACTAAAGAAGCGACAGTCTTTGTGCTGTCTGCCATATTAGGGCTGCATAGTCTGACCTAAAATCCTTCCTGTGTCGGTACTGTGAGGAAACCCAGGGAGGGCTAGACCCTTAGAACTTCTCCTAGCCTGGCTTCTCCCAGTTGGAGGATGGGTCAGCATGACCCTTATCCGTATCGACGACATTCCTGCTCCCACAGAGAGGGTAAGGGGAATTGAACCTCCCAGAGGGTGGAGCAGCCCTCTGTGGGTTATGCCCTGCATTAAGCACATTACATGGTCGCGTCTCTGTATGTGTCGTATGGCCCTGTGCAGAACGCCGATACGCGCAGTATTTCGACTGTGCGCGTAACGTCAGTGTGTACTTATACACACAATTCTGGGAGCACTTGCGCTGAGCGCGTGACAATATGTACTTACGCGCACAACCGCGCCCCATCTAGGCGCTCTAAATTTGTGTGCAGATAACTTTTTAATCGCAAGCTGATTGGAATGTACAGCTACCACTGCCAATGGCGCCGGCAACCAAGAATCTTAAGCGCCTTGCTTTTGGTGCTGCTTGTGGTATTAAGACTCCTCAGCCTGACCTAAATTTCAACCTGTGTCAGCACTATGTGGAAGTCCAAGGAGAGTTGGCTTCCTCAGACTTTAAGCCCGGCTCTTCTCATTCAGAGGAGGGGTTAGCCACAACCTTAGCTGGAAGCACCCATGACTGAGCCATCTGTGGGAGAGGGAAATTCAGCGGCACCTACTCCAGTACTCCTGGGCAAGGCAGGGGCACTGCCATCTTCTCTAGGATGGAATTATTTCTCCAGGGCCATGAAAACCATCATACAAGTGCAACCTGCTTCCTCACTGGCCCTGCCTGGATGGGACCTCTACCAGTTTAACAAACAAACAAAAAACCCTCTCCCACCGCTGTCGACAGACCTTGAGGCATGCCTCTCCTCGCCAACGGTATCCTTGGCAGGGACTCAGATGACACTGAGGAGGTGCTAGATTCCTTCATCCAGTCTGATCTCCCTATGGAAAGCCTCTTGCTACTTTCCAGTACTGGAGCAGACTATCCCTCTTCTATTGGCGGTGGGTCAAGATCACATCTGACAAATGGGTAGTGGACATAATACGAGAAGGATTCGCTCTACAATTTCACAGCATCCCTCGGGACATGTTCATGATGTCACTCTTGCACTCCCAGCACAAGAAACTGGCAGTGGAATCTACATTAAGGCTCCTCATTCTGAGGGCTATAACTCCGGTACTGATGTCCCCCAGGAAAATACAGGGTGTTGTTCCATCTATTTCATTGTACCCAGGAAGGAGGGTTGTTTCGCCCCATCCTGGATCTCAAAAGCATCAGTCGTTATCTGGATATTCCACTTTCGCATGGAAACGCTCCACTCTGTCATAATGACCGTACAACCAGGAGAGTTCCTGACCTCTCGGAGGCCAACCTTCAAATTACTGGCAACCTCCCCAGAATATTCTCCAAAGTTGTGGTTGTGGTGGCGGCGGCACTGAGGAAAGAAGGGATCCTGGTGCACCCTTACTTAGATATGATGGGTGATCCGGGTGAAGTCACTGGAAGAGAGCCTCCAGGCGACCAGCAGGGTCAGGTCCCTGCTTCAGGAAATTGGTTAGGCTGTGAACGTGGACAAGAGCTGCCTCAAGCCCTCCCAGTCCTTAAGAGTACCTGGGAGTCCAGTTCAACACTAAGCAGGACAAAGTCCTGCTCCCTTCTTCAAGGATAAAAAAGCTGATGGGCCAAGTGCATTGGTTGATGAGCACAGTGCACTCCAGGGTATGAAGCTGTCTTCAGGTCCTTGGGCTGATGGCGTCAACCCTGGAGGGAGGTAGTACCATGGGCGAGCGCTCATATGCGGCCACTCCAACGCTTCCTTCTGTCACTGTCTCAAAGCTACTCGATTCGCTTCCACCTTCCATTAGAAGTAGGTTCTCTGCTCCAGTGGTGGCCACAGGAATTTCACCTAAGCAAGGGTGTAAGCCTGTCCTCACCAAACTGGCTACTACTCACGACGGATGCCAGCCTCCAAAGGTGGGGAGCTCACTGTCAGGAACTGACAACCCATTGGGGGATGGACCAAGGAAGAAACGAGCTGGTGCATAAACCGCCTGGAAGCTCGGGCTGTCAGATTAGCATGCCTACAATTCAGCCACAGACTCCAGGGCCAGGTTGTATGTGTGATGCAGGATAACTCAACGGTAGCCTACATCAATTGCTAGGGAAGAACCAAAAGACACCGTGTCTCTGGGAGTAGACCTCTTTATGGAATGGGCAGAGTTAAATCTACAAGGGATCTCGGCCTCCCACATTGTGGGAAAAGACAATGTCAATGCAGACCTTCTCATTAGGGACAGTCTGAGTCCAGGAGAATGGGTGTTGTCAACCAGAGCCTTCCAGTTCTTGGTAGATTGCTGGGGCCTCCCATCCATCGACCTACTGGCCACATCTCACATTGCTAAGGTCCCCCGATTCTTCAGTTGCAGAAGAGATCAGCAATTCCAAGGGATCGACACTTTTGTCTAGGCCTGGTCAGAGGAGGATTGACTGTACACCTCCCTCTGTGGCCTCTGATGGGCAAGGTCATTCACAAGATCGAATACCACAGAGGATTAGTCCTTCTGGTGGCCCCGGATTGGTATGCAGACATGTGAAGGCTTCTGGTGGAGAGCCCCCTATGCTTCCCTCTGCATAGGGACCTTCTCCAACAAGGTCCGATCCTTCACAAGGACCCAACTCAGTTTTGCCTTATGGTCTGGCCCTTGAGAGGGCTCACCTAACGAAGCGTGTATATTCGACAGCAATAATTGCTATCTTGCTCTGCATGCGGAAGTTCTTGACGTCCTTGGCGTATGTGTGGATCTGGAGAATATTTGAGGCCTGATGCGAGGAGCACAGGGTACCCTCTCACACAACCAAAGATCCCCATGATTCTGGAATTTTTACAGGATGACCTGATCAAACAGTTGCCCCTTAACTCCTTGAAATCCAGGTGATGCCTCTCTACTGTTTCAAAGGTGAATGGAGCCCGCCTGTTGACACATCTGGACTTGGCCCATTTCCAAAAAGGGATTAAACAACTCCGACCACCGTTAGTGACCGGTCCCACCTATGGAACCTCAATCTAGTATTGGACCCTTTAGCAGGGCATTCTTCTCAGCCGCTGAGCAAACTGTTTCTACACCTGTTAGCAATGAAGACTGTATTCTTGGTGGCGATATACTCAGCTCGTCGCATCTCTGAAATACAGGCGCTGTCATGTCTGGAACTGTTCCTTTGGTTGAATCCAGGAACGTTACAGCTTCGCACCGTTCCTTCCTTCCTTGCCAAAGGTAGTCTCTGAGTTTCACCTGAACCAGTCCATCTCCTTACTGTCCCTAGATAGACGCAAAAACACAGAAGACTACTGCCTCCTACGCCACTTAAACGTCAGTAGGCTTTAGTACAGTATCTAGAACGTTCAGAACTGGTGCGCAAGATGGACCGCTTGATTGTTCTTCTCGGTGGAAAGAAACAAGGCAAAGCAGCTTAGATCAAGGAAATGATCACGGGAGCTTATGTAGAGGCAGGGAAGCCTTTAACCCTTCAGGTTAAAGCTCATTCCACTAGGGCCCAGGCAGTATCCTGGGCAGAAGCTAAGCCACTGTCACCCATTGACATCTGCTGAGCAGCGACTGGGTCCTCCTTACACACCTTCTCCAGGTTCTATTGCCTGGACGTACAGGCTCGAGAGGACGCAGCCTTTGTGAGGGTGGTGCTATCCGGACCGCGTGCAGCCTCCCACCTCGCTCGGGAGTAGTTTTTATACATCCCATTGGTCCTGAGTCCATCTGACTACACGCTAGGAAATGGAGAAATTACTTATCTGATAAATTTCATTTTCCTTAGTGTAGACAGATGGACTCAGCATCCCGCCCATGGCTGCCCATGGATGATGTCAAGGAATCGCCCATGAGGTGAATCGTGATTCAAAGAGGTTACGGCTAAGCCATTGCCCTATCCCTAGATCAGGGCATCCATAATTTAGCTGGGATTCAGCACTTATGGTTGGTTGAGTACACTTATGGTTACCAGTTTTTAATCAAGTTAAGTGGTATTCAAGTTTTTCAATTCTATGTCCACAAGGGCTTTTGAAGAGAATACTGAATGGCTGAGGTCACTGCAGGAGTATATCTAAGGTGACATCAGCTTTGAAACCTGACTTCGTCCATCTGCTAGCAGGGGAGCACATAACCCATTGGTCCTGAGTCTATCTGTCTACACTAAGGAAAATGAAATTATCAGGTAAGTAATTTCTCCATTTTGAGTTTCTTCAGAATCCTGGGGTGCATACCATCTGGTCCAGGTGATTTGTTACTCTTTAGTTTGTCAATCTGCCTACTACATCTTCTAGTGATTTGGTTCAGTTCATCTGAATCATCACACTTGAAAACCATCTCCAGAATCGGTATCTCACCAACATTGTAATTAGTAAACACAGAAGCAAAGAATTCATTTAGTCTTTCTGCAATGGCCTTATCTTCCCCAAGTGCCCCTTTATCCCCTCTGTCATCTAACAGTCTTTCAGATATATTTTAAAAAGTTTTTATTATGAGATTTTGCCTCTATGGCTAACTTCATTTCAAATTCTCTTCTTAGTCTGCCTGATCAGTGTTCTATGCTTAATCTGACAATGCTTTTGCTTTTTCCTAATTTCCTATGCCTCAGTATTATAACTTTTAGAACCCTAAAACGTGCTACATCTATAGTGAGCACATTTTTACTACTTGTTTTCTTTTTATCTCCTTTAACATAAACACATTTAGTTGCAGCAAAACTTTGCAGATTCTGCTACATAAATTCTGAGTAAGCGAATAACTGCTAGCTTCCTATACGGCATTTTTTTTTTTTTTTTTTTTGCTGACTTTATATTACTAAATTTAAAAACATTTTAAATTCTCAGCTTTCTGAACACTTGGTGCATAATTCAGATGGAACTCATTATATGGAAGTTTATCATTAATCCACTTTCCAGACTGACTATTGTAGCAGGTCTAAATTCATTGTGAATTCAACTTTTAATTTTATATTCTGCTTTTTGTGACTGGTCATCCACGAAGTGGATTACATTCAGGTACCGTTGGTATTCCCCTGTCTCCCGAGGACTTGAAATCTGTTCGTACCCAAGGCAAAGGAGGGTGATGTCTTGGAAAGCGTTCCCTGGGCAGATATTGGCACTGCTGCTGTAGAACTCTCTTGAAAGTGGCTGACAATAAACTTCATCTTTTGGCTCAGCAATAAATGATTTTCTTAAATCATTCTAGACATTTGAAAAGATGCTCGAGAGTGAGTTTATTCATTTTTCTGCATGAATAGAGTGACTCTTATGTGTGTGTTCTTCCTCCAGTTCCTAGGAACCAGTTACAGTCCGTGGCAGCTGCCTGCAAGGTCCTGATTGAGTTCTCACTGCTGCGACTTGAGAATCCAGATGAGGCGTGCGCGGTTTCTCAGGTGAGACAGGATAGCTCTTTGCACTGGTGCTGACGTTTACTTTAAAGTGACTGTTTGCCTTCGGTAGGAATCATTTCACAAAGGTTGCGACGGAAGGAAATGGTAATGACTTCTTACCCCCTGGGAGTATCTGTTGCTGGGATGATACCTCAGTTGAGCATGTTAATGAGATTTTGTTGATTTCTTTCTATATTTGTTTGAAGTGGCTCTTCCTAAAATAACATAGTAGATGTTGCCAGATACAGACCATTTGGCCGCACTTGCATTTCTTGTTCAAGCTCCGAGTATCCGAACTGCCAGTCCTACAAACTTGACTGCCTTCCTTATTCTAGCTGTAGCCATTCTATCTCAGCTCGCTGGGCTAAAGATCTTTCCCAGCTGTTAGCTCTACCCAGTGGACCCATTCTGCTTCCTAGATATTAAAGGTGCTTTTCCCCAATCTCCCATCCTTTTTCCCCATCCTCTCCCTGGACTACTAGCTCTCCCTTCAAACTCCCTTTTTACTTCTGGTTCTTGAATTTCCTCGTGTAGCCCATAAAACAACCAGAACTAGCATTCCCCAATCTTGTATTAGGCCTAGCACGGTGAGTGAATGAAAGATTTATTTATTTTTTTGTGATAACTCTATTGAGTTTTATTGTATAGACAATTTGTCATATAATAAAATACCACGATAAACTTAACTGCGAGGAATGAACATATTTATCAAAAAAGAGCAGAATAGTAGAATGCCACCTAGAACATAACAGTTCAGTTGAACTCTGTGGTTTGTAAGCACTTATGAGAGATTATTTATAATAGATTTCTAGAATATTTGTATCTTACAGCATTTCTTTATATGTTCAAATGTTTCTTGTTGAGTTTTACATCAGTTGCGTAAGCCTTTGGATAATTGTAATGGAGCATTTTAGAGACCCCAGTGGCTATTGATTAAGTTGGGTACTACATTCCCAAGGATGCGGAAAAGAGCAAACCAATAAAGTTGGCAGGAATTTAAAAAAACAGAAAAAGTCAAAATTCCAGAAGCAGAGTAGAAACTTAGTATTTTATCTTCTTTCTTTTAGAAGCACCTTATCCTGTTAATTAAGGGCCTATGTACAGGCTGCAGCTGCTTGGACAGAACTGAAATTATCACTTTTACAGCTATGATGAAGTCTGCCAAACTTCCACAAACTGTCAAAACTCTCTCTGATGGTGAGTTCCAAATGTTCATGTAAAAGAAACTTACTGCGATGCACTATAAGCTTCTTTGCTTGGACATGTATTGAGGCCTATGACTTCTCATGTCCTTTGTATAATACTATGCCCCCCCTCCCCCAACTGTTTTTTTTTTTGCCTTTATAGTGGAAGATCAGAAGGAATTGACTTCTCCAGTGAGCCCAGAGCTCCGACAAAAGGAAGTGCAGATGAACTTTCTGAACCAGTTGACATCTGTCTTTAATCCTAGAGTTGCAACATCCCCTGTCCTTCCTCCTCAGCCAGAGGTGAGTAGGCGTTGGACAGATGGCTTTGCTCTATAAAGTGCTTTAGTGAAAAGCAAAGGAATTGTAAAGGAAATAATTAGAATCAGTATATACAATACGTTTTACCAATCTGCTCCAGAGCTGGAGGATGATTTAATTTGTTGTAGCAGATTATGGAATTGTGGAGAAAGTGAACCATTATAATAGAAATAGCGTTACGTAGAATGCCTTTTGTAAAGAGATGCCATTGTATGTATCTGTTCACCTTGGTAAATGGTGGTTAAAAAAAAGGGAGAAGGGAAGGAAAAAGTAAATATGGTGGCTGTACCAGGATGGGGAGTTCATTCCATGTTTGATTTCTTTGTGAGGATTAAGAATATGGAAAGTCATCTGAAGTTTAGGTGCTTAGAAAATGAGGTATGATTTTATGGTTAGATGTCATACCTCCAACAATCAGATGGGTTGTGCAATTGCTTTTTTTTTTTTTGCATATATTCAATGCATGATACTGTGTTATCAGGTGGAAGCAGAAGGTGACGAACAAAATTCTGCAGATCAAGCATCAGCTGCTAAGACAAAGTGTGTCTTCATTGCTCAGAATGTGGCCAGTTTGCAGGAGCTAGGTAGGAGGCTTTTCTTAATTGAGCAGCAAAATGTCAAAACGTAAACAATTTTAGTGTGCTGGAAAATGATTTTCTTTTTTTTTTTTTTAACTCCTCCAGGAGGCTCTGAAAAGCTGCTTCGAGTTTGCTTGAACCTTCCATACTTCCTACGCTATATAAATCGGTTTCAGGACGCTGTGATAGCCAACTCTTCTTTATTATGCCAGCTACAGTGGCAGATGCTACTGCTGTTCGGAATGGGTATGCTTCCTGTTGCCTTCTGCAATTTGTAAAATGTTTTACCTTCAGATGTGTTAATGTTCTCACTCCTGTCTTTCTGCTGTAATCTTGTGTTATACTCTGTCTGATGCTCCACATGCCCATCGAGTTGCCTTTCAATTTTGTGCTTTTTCTTTTCCTACCCGGCTTCTTGCTTCTGAATTGGTGTTCACAGATGCTTCTATGTTTCTTCCCTGCCTTCTTCCTTTCTCCCCCGGGGCTCAAACAGTGGCAGATGCCAGTTTGGAGTGATTTCCCATGGGAGTTAAATAAAAATATCAGGGCAGCATTTTCATTCCTAAAGACACCAGGGTCCTCCATCTGATCAAGGGTATGCAAGTCCTGCAACTCTGAGCCACCAGCCCCAAGAGAAACTGTTCCCAGCATGAGAGTGAGAAGAGAAATTTATTTTCTGCAAATTTATATTTTCCTATTGTGTAGCCAAATGGACTCTGGACTAATAGGTTATGCTCCCCTGCCAGCAGATGGAAACAGAGTCAGATTTCAAAGCTGACATCATCCTATATACACCCTTCAGTGATCTCAGCCCTTCAGGATCTCTTTGTCTCCAGCAGAAGTGGACATGCTTTCCCTATGGGGATCGCTGTACCTTTTGGAAGAAAAAATTCTACTTTTAAATTGGAGAAAAGATTGAGCTCCACTCTCTTGCGGTGATACCTAAAGGTCCCTCCCCCAGTGGAGAATTCTTGAGGTGATTTCCAAGATCCCTCAGAGGTGTGCCATGGTCCGGTAGCCTGTTCCCAGTGTGGTCTTTGCTGTTGAAGCAGCTGAAAAGCAGTGGGTACAGGAAACCTCATCTGGGCAGGGGAGACAGATGCGAGCCTCCAGGGCTGGGGAGCTCACTGTCAGGAACTGACTGCCCAGGGGCATTGGACCAAGGAAGAGGTTCTCTGGAACATAAACGGCCTGGAAGCCCACCGGGCAGTCATATTGGCGTGTCTACAATTCAGCCACATACTGTAGGGTCAGGTGGTCTGCATAATGTCTGACAATGCAACAACAGTAGGCTACATCAGTCGCCAGGGTGGAACTAAGAGCCAGCAAGTATCACAGGAGATGTATTTCTGCCCATTCTATAAGGAGATCTATATACAGATGATCTCGGCCTCCCACGTCGCAGGAAAAGACATCGTCGGAACAGACTTTCTAAGCAGGGAGAGTCTGGATCCTGGAAAGTGGGCGTTGTTGGCCAAAGAGTTTCAGCTGGCAGTAGATAGATGGAGTCTCCTGTCCATCGACCTACTGGCCGCATCTCACAATGCGAAGGTTCCCAGATTCTTCAGTTGCAGAAGAGACCCTGGGGATCAATGCTCTCGTTCAGACCTGGCCGGAAGAGGAGCTGCTATATGCCTTGAAATCTGCTGGGCAGGGTCATTCTCAGAATCGAGGGCCACAGGGGATTAGTTCTACCAGCATTCACCATTACACCATGTTAAGCGCCACGCCATTTTTTATGATGCTTATGACCAGGGATATAAGAACACTTAGATTTTGGTAGAAATCATAATTTTTTTATTGAACAATATAAGTATTGTTGGGAGATGCTGATGCCATGTCTCTGACACACTGACTACCAGCATCTCATCGTATACAGGAAGTGATCCTCCTTTTATCGATAACATTCAAGATTGAACACAAGTAGAAGGTTCTAGAGATTTGCGTGACTGCCCAAAGGATCAATTACATAGTCTCATGTATGAGACTATGTAATTGCCCTGATTACTTACCCCCAGGTGTGGCTCATTTGTTCTGTTAAAATCTTACTGGTCAAGGTAATTACATCTGTGGCTGTGTTTATAAAAACTCCTGAGAATAGTGCCTGAAGCTCCTGCCCTTGGTTTCTTCTTTGTGACCCTATGAATAGGCCTCACCTTTCTTGTGCCAGCTTGCCTGTCCAGCTGAATTCTGCAAGTCATTCTCAGCAAGTCCCTTAGAGTTCATTCATCCAAAGCAGGCTAAGAAAACCCGAGGATTCTGGGGGTTTTCGTTTCTCCATGTTGGTTTTCTGTTCAGGCTTATATCAACCATGAACTAGGATAGTTTACAAATTTAAATGAAAACAGTTCTCCTGATGTCGATGTCAAAGTTCCTTGGACTCATTTACATACAAACCAAAAGAACTGCTTAAGTGCTTTCTTTCTTCCTCGTCAGTGAGAGTACATCTTGGAGTCATTAAGGTAGACTAATCTCCACTCCACTCGTACTCTGGTTCATGAAAGGCTTATGGCATACCAAACCTCCAGTTCTCAAGACCCCTCTGTTCCATGGGACCTGAATGAGGTTATAACACAACTTATGAAGCTACCCTTTAAGCCACTAGAGTCTGCTTCTCTCAAATTTCTCACAAGAAAATTATTTCTTGTTGCAATTGCATCAGCCGAAGAGTCAGTGAGCTCCAAGCTTTAGTTCATTACTTTCCTTATATGCAGTTCTTCCATAATAATAATGGTGTTTGGTACTTGACAGAGTTTCACCTTTCCATATTAATCAAGTCGTCATGTATGTTATTTCTGAAGCCACATGCACATGAAGACTTGGACTGTAAAAGAGCCTTGGGTTACTGCAGGAAAATAACAAACAGGCCGATACAGTACAGTGTGCTCCGGTGGAGCACACTGTTAACCCGCATTTTGGACGCGCGTTTTTGCCGCTAAGTTTACCCCTTATTCAGTAAGGGGGGGTAATAGTGAGTCAAATGCGCGTCCAACCCCCCCCCCCCTGAAACTAATAGCACCCGCAACATGCAAATGCATGTTGATGGCCCTATTAGTTATTCCCGCGCAATACAGAAAGTAAAATGTGCAGCCAAGCACAAAGGTAGGCGTTAATTTCTGCCTGCACCGGGAAAGTGCACAGAGGTAGGCGTTAATTTCTGCCTGCACTGGGAAAGTGCACAGAAAAGCAGTCACTGCTTTTCTGTACACCTTCCGACTTAATATCATGGCGATATTAAGTCGAAGGTCACAAAAGTTAAAAATAATAAAAAAAATTTTAAATCGGCCCGCAGTTTGAAAACCGGATGCTCAATTTTGCCGGCGTCTAATTTCCAAACCCGTGGCTGTCAGCGGGTTTGAGAACTGGTGTAGGCTGCCGCTCCTGTCAAAAAAGAGGCACTAGGGATGCGCTAGTGTCCGTAGCACCTCTTTTTACCGCAGGCCCTAATTTGAATATTTATTTATTTATTTTTTTACTGAATCGCGCGCACAGGAGAGCGAATTTTATTGTATCTGCCTATTAGTTATACTGTCAGGCCTTGCAACTATTTGTCTCTTACAATCCTAACCGACTGGGCATAGCAGTTGCTAAATAAACATTATTGAGTTGGCTTGCAGACTGTACCTTATATTGTTATGCAGCTTAGAGATTATAGATTCAATAAAGGCTCATCAAGTTAAATCCATGGCTGCGTCCGTGGCTCATCTGTGAGCTGAACCTCTTGAAGAAATTTGTAAAGCCGCAACTTGGTTGTCCGTGCACACCTTTATGTCCCATTACTGTCTGGATAATTTTTCAAAGAGTGACAATAAATTGACCAGCTGTTTTGAGTAGCATGTTTTGCTCTCCATGGTGGGGTCTAGGTTGCTCATTTAGTAAATGCTCCACTGCAGCCCTCAGCTTGGGCCTCCCTGTGTGCTATGGCTAATTCAACCCTTATTGCTTACTGTAAACTGTTATCCATAAACAGGATGAATAAGCTATGCTAAATACCCATTCGCCTCCCTGGAGAGTCAGCTGCCTAGCTAGACTTAGCTGTATAATCAACTGAGAGGGCTCATGAGGTGCAGGAATTGCCACATATGCTCAGTAGAGCAAAAACCTTTTGAGCTTAGAGAGAAGGGTCTGTTTGGCGCCATCTGATAACATCACCCACGTGTGATGGCTAGTTCATCATGCTGTCTACAGACATTTTTTATGGTAAGCAGACTTGCTATATCTATGCTTTTATATTTCTGCTCTGTGCTTTTAAAGCTGTATTTCCCTGTACGTACCTGGATCAGTCCAGACAGTGGGTTATGTCCCCAATCCAGCAGATGGAGTCAGCACAAGCTTTGAGGGGGCGTATCCATATATACTACTACCCCCCTCTGCAGGAGTTCAGTATCTTCTGACTCCAGCAGATGCGAGTAGGGGAATCAGGCTTCCCCTCCTTTTCCTTTTTCTTCACTTTCTAGCTTGATTATGGCTTGTTGTTGTCTTTTTCTGTGGATCAAGTTTGTATCAAGCTTGTATTAAGTTTAAAAAAAAAAAAAAGGCAGAGTTTCTTTCAACTTCTGGGGAGTGGCTTATCTTCCTTGTCTCTTCTCTGCGGCCTTGCTGTTTATTTCTCGTTGCAGCCAGGGGTAAGTTTGTTTTTTCCTTTGTAGTTTTTTCCTTCACAGCTCAGCCCCCGGTGCCCGCGAAAGCCGGTGGAGCCGGCCTCTTCGCTCTTTACCTCCCTCACCCGCGGCCATTTTACAGCTCCTCATGGGCTGCTGAGCCATTTAGGGAAAGATGTCTGGGGCGGGTCGTGTGGCCGGGAAGGCCCCCCCCGCGGCACCCTCCTCTATTTTCGGACAGCGGGCAGTGCGGGCCGACCAGGCCCCCCCCGCAGCGGCGCTTTTCTGCGCGTGGCCCCCCCCCCGTGGCTTTTTCTTTTCTCCTACAGCGATCCCGATGCCGCGGCCGTCCCGCTGTGCGGCCTGCCGGAGACCCGGGGTCCCGGATTTCCCGGGAGGGCATCTGTGCACGATGCCTCCCCGGGGGGGAAGGTACCTCACAGTCCCTGACTGATTTCTCTTTTTTGCCCGGGCGGTGCGGGCCGGCCACTCCGCCATTTTTGGCGGGAACGGCGGCCATTTTACATTCTGAGCGCCCTGAGGCGCAGGCCACGAGGGGGAACGGATCCCTGGAGGCCACGAGGGAGAACGGATCCCTGGAGGACTCTACCAGCGGGGGTGTTCCCCCGATTTTGGTGCAGGAACCAAGCACCCAGAGCCAGGGAGCAGGAACCACGCCGCCCCCGAAGCGCACCCGAGCAGGCCGGGGTTCTCTCCGGAGTTTATCCTGCTCATGCATACCGCTTATCTGCAGGGGCTGGAAGCACCTGTGGGACCCCTCCCTCCTAAGATCCCTCGGATGTCGCCCTCGACGCCGGCCCCCCCCCAACCCTCCGGGAGTGGGGGCCTCCCGCCTTCCTACCCGGGTCCGATCCACGCCCGCGGCAGTGGGGGCGGTGCCAGACCCAGCGGGACATGGACTTGACCTCTCGGACGAGGGACAAGGGGACGGCACGCAGGAGGGGGATGATCCGCGTACCCTACGCCTCTTCCAGAGGGAAGAGCTGGACGACCTCATCCCGCAGATCATCCAAGAATTAGATTTGGACCCCGCCACCAGACCCGCCTGCCCCAGTAGCTCCCGCTGTCGTCACTTCTTCAAGGAAGGGAGATCCTGTCCTGGCGGCCACTCCGGCTGAGGGCTCGGGCTTTTCCCATTCATGACTCGTTTTTACAACTTCTCACCAGGGAATGGGACACCCCGGAGGCCTCCCTGAAGAGCAGCCGGGCTATGGAAAAGCCGTACCCGCTCCCCGAAGATTTTCTGGACCTCATCAAGGTCCCAAAGGTGGACTCCGCAGTGTCGGCGGTCCACGAAGAGGACGACTATCCCAGTGACGGGAGGTGCGGTGTTGCGGACACACAGGATCGTAAGTTGGAAGTTTTCCTTAAGCGGGTTTTCGAGGTCTCCGCTCTGGGTATGCGGGCGGTGATGTGCAGTTCGCTTGCCCAGCGGGCTAGTCTCCTTGGGTGCAACAACTCCTCACGTCTCAGAACCTGCCGTCCGATGAGGCTGCCCAGGCAGATCGGCTAGAAGCCGCAGTGACGTATGGGGCGGACGCCTCGTACGACCTTTTTCGGGTCCTCGCAAGATCCATGGTTTCGGTAGTGGCAGCACGACGACTACTGTGGCTACGCAATTCGGCGGCTGATACGTCCTCTAAGTCGAGTCTGGGCTCTCTTCCCTTCAGGGCAAGTTCCTCTTCGGGGAGGATTTGGACCAGATCATCAAGTCCCTGGGGGAGAACGCTGTTCATCGGCTGCCGGAGGATAGGTTCGACCATCCAGAGCATTTTCTTCTTCTCAGAACCAGAGCCAGAGCGCAACGGCGCTACAGGGGATACAGACAGGCGGGCTCCCGGTCATCCACCCCCAGGTCTCAGCCCTGGTCGCGCTCCTTTCGCGGGCGTCTGCCCGCACGCACTACTCCCGGAACCGGGAACCCCTATACCAAGTCTTCACAATGATGCCAGTCTCGCCCACTCCCCTGTCCCAAGATTGGGGGACCCGACTAACGTATTTCTACGCGGAGTGGGCACGGATCACCTCGGACCAGTGGGTCCTGGATACAATAGAACACGGCTACGCATTGGAATTTGTCCGCCCCCCGCAGGGAGGTTCATCTTTCCCCCTGTTGGCTTGGACCTCAAGAGAGGAGCAGTGCAGCTGACTCTGGACAGACTCCGGGAGATAGGCGCTATTGCGCTCGTGCCTTCGGAGAGGTGGGCTCGGGCCACTATTCCATCTATTTCGTCGTTCCAAAGAAGGACGGTTCCTTTCCGGCCTATCCTAGACTTCAAGGAAGTCAACAAATCCCTTCGAGTCGTTCGGTTCCGCATGGAAACGCTCCGGTCAGTGATTGCGGTGGTGCATCGGGGGGAGTTCCTCGCCTCCCTGGACTTAACAGAGGCCTACCTGCACATTCCCATCCGCCCGGACCACCACCGTTTCCTTCGTTTCAAAATTCTGGACCAGCATTTCAGTCACGGCTCTCCCGTTCGGATTGGCGACGGCGCCGCGCACCTCACCAAGATCATGGTAGTCGTGGCAGCAGCTCTCCGGAAGGAGGGCATCCTGGTTCATCCTTATCTGGACGATTGGCTCCTCCGGGCGAAGTCATTCGATCATGGACGCTCAGCGGTGACTCGAGTAGTACGGTTTCTACATTCCCTGGGATGGGTAGTGAACTTCTCCAAGGAGCTCCCTCATGCCCTCGCAACGCTTGGGTTTTTTTGGGGGGCGACCTTCGACACCCTACTGGCAAAGTTTTTCTGCGCCAGAACAAAGCTCAATCCTTGCGGGATCACACACGACGGTTCTCTGCGTTACCAGAGCCCACCTCCTGGGACTACCTGCAACTCCTGGGAGTGATGGGGTCCCACCATCGACCTTGTACCTTGGGCTTTCGCGCACCTCAGGACCTTACAGTGGGCGCTCCTCTCCCGTTGGAAACCAGTATCGCAGGACTACCAGATGATTCTCCCACTCCCGCAGAATGCCAGGGACAGTCTGGGCTGGTGGTTGGATCCGCCGAACCTGGCCCGTGGCGTGTCCCTCGATCTGCCAAATTGGGTGGTGGTGACCACCGATGCCAGTCTAGCAGGCTTGGGTGCAGTCTGCGATCGAAGCGCCACGCAGGGGACGTGGTCCACGGTGGAGGCGAAGTGGGTCAATCAACCGTCTGGAAACCAGAGCGGTCCGGCTAGCTCTGCGACATTTCCTCCCGCTTCTTCGGAACCGGGAAGTCAGAATCCTATCGGACAACGCTACCACCGTGGCCTACATCAACCGATAAGGAGGCATGCGCAGCCCGCGCTCGAGGCGGCGCTGCTGATGCAAATGGGCGGAGCGTCATCTCGTCCGGCTAGCGGCCCTCGCACATCGCCGGTGTGGACAACGTCCAGGCGGACTTCCTCAGTCGTCAACTGCTGGACCCCGGAGAGTGGTCTCTCTCCGACAAAGCGATGCAACTTCTCGTCCATCGGTGGGGGGGCCCCCCACTTGGATCTGATGGCGTCCGCTCTCAACGCCAAGGCTCACGCTTCTTCAGTCGCCGGAGAGAGCGCAGCGCGGAGGGAGTGGATGCCCTGGTCCTCCCGTGACCGCCACATCTTCTGCTCTACGCTTTTCCACCATGGCCCCTGGTGGGCAGGATGCTCCGCAGAATAGAAAGCCATCAGGGGACCGTGGTTTTCATCGCCCCAGAATGGCCCAGGCGACCCAGGTTTGCGGACCTGCTACAGCTGGTGATCGACGGGCCAATCAGGCTGGGGCACCTCCCCCAGCTCCTACATCAGGGCCCGGTAGTTTTCGAGCAGGCAGAACTCTTCTGTCTTGCAGCCTGGCTTTTGAGAGGCGCCGCCTCCGGCGTCGGGGCTACCCGGAGGCCAAGTAGTATCCACGCTATTGCGGGCACGAAAGACATCGACATCGGCGGCCTATGTTCGAGTCTGGAAGGTGTTCGAGCTGTGGTGTACTAGCCAGGCCACGAGACCCCGCTAAGGCTTCTGTACCTCAGATCCTTCAGTTTTCTACAGGCGGGGTGGAAAAAGGGCTCGCCTATAATTCACTACGGGTTCAGGTGGCCGCCCTTGGTTCGCTGTTGAGCGATGGGGGCTCTCTTCTACAGTATCCTGACATTGCTCGTTTTCTCAAGGGTGGCAAGCATATGCGTCCTCCGTTACGGAACCCTTGTCCCTCCTGGAGTCTTAACCTTGTGCTTCGCTCCCTGTCGGGACCACCGTTTGAGCCGCTGCGCAGCGCAAACGATAAAGGATCTCACTCTCAAGACTGTATTTCTTGTGGCCATCTGTTCCGCTCGACGCATCTCGGAGCTGCAGGCTCTGTCGTGTAGAGAGGCCCTATCTCCGTTTCTCCGACTCTGGAGTTTCGCTTCGCCACCGTTCCCTCCTTCCTTCCGAAGGTGGTTTCTGCATTCCATGTGAACCAGACGGTGGAGTTGCCATCCTTCTCTTCCTCAGAGCCGAAGTCTCTCCGTCTCTTGAATGTCAGCGCACTCTGCGCCTCTATCTGGAGGCTACAAATGAGTTCCGGACCTCTGACCATCTCTTCGTACTCTGGGGCCGGTCCTAAGAAGGGGTCTCAGGCCTCGAAGACTACCATTGCCAGATGGCTGAAGGCCGGCATTGCTGCTTCCTACATTGGGGCGGGTCGGACTCCCCCACCCGGAATCGTAGCGCATTCTACACGTTCTCAGGCGGCACCTCGCCTCTTCAGTCTCTGAACACTTTGGCGAGCAGGTTCTCCGAGCAGGCCTCGCAGGACCCCACCCCGATTTAGGGAAGCTTGGGTACATCCCACTGTCTGGACTGATCCAGGTACGTACAGGGAAAAGAAAATTATTACTTACCTGCTAATTTTCGTTCCTGTAGTACCATGGATCAGTCCAGACGCCCACCGCGTTTGGGTTCTTGATCCTGCTCAGCTCTGCGCTACTTCTTGCTCGCAGTGTTCTGTGTCTTCACAGTCGTTTCTTTTCGCTGTTTTTCACAGCTCCCTACAGTTGGTAGGATGTTTGCAGTTACTTGTTGCGGTTACAATTGTTTCATTATCTGTTTCCACAAACTTGATCCTTCGGGGGTTTCTACTCTGGCTTTGATATACTCGATACTGAACTCCTGCAGAGGGGGTAGTAGTATATATGGATACGCCCCCTCAAAGCTTGTGCTGACTCCATCTGCTGGATTGGGGACATAACCCACTGTCTGGACTGATCCATGGTACTACAGGAACGAAAATTAGCAGGTAAAGTAATAATTTTCTTTTATTCCTGGACTACTTGAGTGTTGCCAGCTTGCGTTTTTGCGACCCTCTGGTATCTGTCATATTGTGTGGCTTTGTGTTACTTGATATTGTGCTGTATCAAATTTATTATATGCTTCACTTAGGGCCCCCGTCATAGTAATATTTTAGAATCACTATCGGAATCTCTTCTCCAAAACATTTTTACTTTTTGCAGTTTTCATTCACTGGTGATTGATGTG
Source organism: Rhinatrema bivittatum (assembly GCF_901001135.1). NCBI lineage: Eukaryota > Metazoa > Chordata > Amphibia > Gymnophiona > Rhinatrematidae > Rhinatrema > Rhinatrema bivittatum. Next base: position 56,038,333 of record NC_042629.1, on the reverse strand, counting down.
ACTATGGCACTGGACACCTCCTCTCTCCCTGTTCTTGAACCTCTGACAACCATCTCGGCTACAGGATGGGACTGTTCTTGCTCTCAGCTGCTTGTATGCAGGTTAGTGGTTACTTGGTCTTGATCATGATTCCCCCCACCAGAATAGTTTTGGGTGAGGAATACATATTTTGTTATTCTTGGGATCTGATTTTAAAGGGCTTTTCAGATAAGGCTGGAAAATGCTAATGGGCAGGTTAAATTGGCTCATCTGTTTATGAGACATGATGATTTTTTTGCTGGTAGACAAATAAGGCTGCAATTTGAATGGAACGTGGACCCATGTCCCTGGGAAATATAACCCGATCAGATGTCATTTTCACTAGGGTCAACATTGAAAAACGCTTCAAATCCATGCATATGTATGGTTTATCATTAAGGTTCTGCATGGAGCTGCTTGTTTCTGACCTGAAAGATTGAATTGATTGACAACAGGAATCCTAAATGGTCGGTCTTAGCTATATGTATATTTTACCAAATTTTTTTTGTATTTTTTCGTGCTGATTTATGCAGATCCTTTCCTTCATAAACTGTTTTTCTATTGAAGCCAGAATTGCCAACTTGAGGGCATTTCCTGACAGTTGTTAACTGATTGGATGGAAACTGAAGGGATGAATTATAATGTAGGGCAGGGTTTCCAAAACCTAGCTTGGGGGCCCAATAGCCAGTCTGGTTTTCAGGATTTCCACAATGAATATGCATGGAAATGCATGCATGTAAACTTCTCTTGCATATTCATTGTAGGTATTCCGAAAACCCAGCTGGCTGTGGGATCCCAGGACAGGTTTGTGGGGAGTCAGTAGGACGGAATTGCTCGTGGGAAGAATTCATGAAGAAATTCATTGAAAAAAACTTTTGTTTTCCTTAAAGGATGGGTCAGAACAATCCATTTCTATCAAGAAATCCATTTATACATAATTCTGAGAACAGTTATATTGTGATCATTAAAAATGCAAGATGGTTATCCCAGCTGCTATTTGTGTTAAGTGTTTCTGAAAATGTTTTAAAGTAGATTTAGAAAATTGTATGAAGGAGATATGGTAAAATGAGTGCTTGTGACAGAATACAAATTTTTTTCCATAGATAAGCAGGCCGAATTAGCCATGCTTTATGGGGTGTCCTTCCGGGCAGTCCAGTGTAGAAACCTCTCAACGAACACAGAGCTGTGTCTCTGTGTGCCTGTGTGTGTTCGCGCAATTCCCCCCCCCCCCCAAGTTCAGTTTCTGTTTTTCCACGGTAGCTCTGTTGTGCTCCTCTCACACATGCCTAAAATCTTTTTCCCTGTACGTACCTGGATCAGTCCAGACAGTGGGTTATGTCCCCAATCCAGCAGATGGAGTCAGCATAAACTTTGAGGGGGCGTTACCATATATACTACTACCCCCTCTGCAGGAGTTCAGTATCTTCTGACTCCAGCAGATGCGAGTAGGAATCAGGGTTTCTCCCAGTTCTGCTAGGATACTCTCTTTACCTTTGCTTACTGTTTTTCTGGGTCTCCTGGCAATTCTTTTGCTTGTGGATCAAGTTTGTCTATTTTAACAAAAAAAAAAAAAGTTCCAATTTTTGGGGAGGCGTGGCTTCCCTCCTGTGTTCTCTCTCTCTCTGTGCTGTGTCCTTCTGCCTTGCGACGGGGTAAGTTGTATTTTTCTTTGTATTTTTCGTTTCACAGCTTTCCTCCTCTGGTGCCTCGCGGATGCCGGTGGCGCCGGCCTCTCCGCGCGTTTTCACTTCTCAGCGGCCATTTTTGCAGCTCCTCAGGGGCTGCTAGGGCACACAGCACAGGATTTCTCGGCAGGTTGTGAGGCCAGGAGGGCCCCCCCGCGGCGCTTTCTCTCGGCGGGCAGTGCAGGCCGTCCGGGCCCCCCCGCAGTGGCGATCTCTCTCACGCCCCCTCCCGAGGCTTATTTTCGTCATTTTTTGCCGGTTTTTTACGTTTTTTGCGCCGATCCCCATGCCGCGGCCGTCGAGGTGTTTGGCCTGCGGCGAACCGGGGTCTAGGATTTCCCGCGAGGGCATCTGCGCTCGGTGCCTTCCCGGGGGGGAAGGCACCTCGCAGTCCCTCGCCGAATTTTCCTTCCTGCCTAGTATGCCCGGGAGGCGCGGGCCGGCCCCTCCCCCATTCCTGGCGGGAACGGCGGCCATTTTCAATTCCCAGCGCCCGGAGGGGACTCAGGCAGCGCTGGATGACAGGGAGACTGAGGCTGTCTCTCCACCGATTCTGCTGGCGGAACACGGCCCGCAGGTGCAGGGGCCTCCAGGGGCTCCTCCCCCCCCCCGCCCAGTCCGGGGTTTTCCCCGGAATTTATTCTTCTAATGCACACAGCGTACTTGCAGGGGTTAGACGTGCCTACGGGTCCTCCTCCTGCTAAGGTACCGCGGACAGCTTCTGCTCCTTCATCTGCGCAGGCCCCCCCCGCCTCGGCGGCAGCCGGGGCGCCTCTCCCTCACCCTCCAGCTCGGGCCCGCATCTCGTCCGGGGCTGTGGGAGCGGTGTCTGGCTCAGCGGATACTGGACCGGATCTTACGGACTTGGGCCAAGGGGACCCCACGCCGGAGGGAGACGACCCGCGCACGCTCCGCCTCTTCCAGAGGGACGAGCTGGATGACCTTATCCCGCTCATAATTCAGGAATTGGATCTGGACCCGCCGCCGGATCCGCCCGCGCCAGTAGCGCCTGCAGTCGTCACATCTTCGAAGAAGGGGGATCCGGTCTTGGCAGCCCTGCGGCCGAGAGCTCGTGCTTTTCCCATTCACGATTCATTCCTGCAGCTCCTCACTAGGGAATGGGATGCCCCGGAGGCTTCCCTGAAGGTCAGCCGTGCTATGGAAAAGCTATATCCACTACCGGAGGATTTCCTGGACCTCATCAAAGTTCCAAAGGTGGACTCCGCGGTGTCGGCGGTCACGAAGAGGACGACGATACCGGTGACGGGAGGAGCGGCCTTACGGGATACGCAAGATCGCAAGTTGGAAGTTTTCCTTAAGAGGGTCTTCGAGGTCTCCGCGCTGGGTATGCGGGCAGTGATGTGCAGTTCGCTTGCCCAGAGGGCAAGCCTTCTCTGGGTGCAACAACTCCTCACGTCTCAGGATCTGCCTGCCTCCGAAGCCGCCCAGGCGGATAGGCTCGAAGCCGCGGTGGCGTACGGTGCGGATGCCTCGTACGACCTGTTTCGGGTCCTGGCAAGATCCATGGTATCGGCAGTAGCTGCACGGCGTCTGCTGTGGCTCCGCAACTGGGCGGCGGATACATCTTCTAAGTCGAGTCTGGGCTCCCTGCCCTTCAGGGGTAAGTTCCTCTTCGGGGAAGACCTGGATCAAATCATCAAGTCGCTGGGGGAGAATGCTGTTCATCGTCTCCCGGAGGATAGATATCGTCCTTCCAGAGCGTATTCATCCTCCCGGACCAGATCCAGGGCGCAATGGAGCTACAGGCCGTCGGGCTCCAGGCCCGCCGCTACCAGGTCACAGCCCTGGTCGCGTCCCTTTCGCGGGCGCAGACCCGCGCGCACCGCCCCCGGAGCAGGTAATCCCTCTCCCAAGGCCTCACAATGATGTCAGGCTCGCCCACTCCGCCGTCCCCAGGATTGGGGGTCGGCTGGCACTTTTCTACAAGGAGTGGGCGCAGATCACTTCGGACAGATGGGTCCTGGACACCATAGAACACGGCTACGCATTGGAATTTGTCAGTCCAAAGGACAGGTTCATTTTCTCCCCCTGTGGCTCCGCCAAGAGAGGAGCGGTGCAGCTGACGCTAGACAGGCTTCGGGACATCGGAGCTATAGTGCCCGTGCCCTTCGGAGAGGTGGGCTTGGGCCATTATTCCATCTACTTCGTAATGCCAAAGAAAGACGGATCCTTCCGCCCCATCTTGGATCTGAAAGAAATCAACAGGTCTCTCCGGGTTGTCCGGTTTCGCATGGAAACGCTGCGTTCTGTGATCGCGGCGGTGCATTGGGGGGAATTTCTCGCCTCTCTGGATCTTACAGAGGCCTATCTGCACATCCCCATCCGCCCGGATCATCACCGTCTCCTCCGGTTCACTTCCAGTTCATCGCTCTCCCGTTTGGATTGGCGACGGCGCCGCGCACCTTCACCAAGATCATGGTAGTAGTAGCGGCCGCCCTCTGGAAGGAGGGGGTTCTGGTCCATCCTTACCTGGACGATTGGCTCATCCGAGCGAAGTCTTTTTCCCACGGTCAGGCAGCGACCTTCGACACCCGGCTGGGCAAGGTTTTCTTGCGTCAGGACAAGGCGCACGCCTTGCGGGCTCACATACTGCGATTCTCTGCGTTGCCAGATCCCACCTCCTGGGACTACCTACAGCTCCTGGGCGTGATGGGTTCCACCATCGACATGGTTCCTTGGGCGTTTGCGCATCTCCGGCCCCTGCAGAGGGCGCTCCTCTCCCGTTGGAAACCGATTTCACAGGACTACCAGGTGATCCTCCCGCTCCCGCAGAATGCCAGGGACAGTCTGGGCTGGTGGTTGGATCCGGCGAACTTGGCCCACGGCGTGTCCCTCGATCTGCCAAGTTGGGTGGTGGTAACCACCGACGCCAGTCTAGTGGGCTGGGGGGCAGTCTGCGATCGAAGCACCACGCAAGGGACATGGTCCGCGGTGGAGGCGAAGTGGTCAATCAATCGTCTGGAAACCCGAGCGGTGAGGCTGGCTCTGCGGCATTTCCTGCCGCTCCTTCGGAACCAGGCGGTCAGGATCCTATCGGACAACGCTACCACCGTAGCTTACATCAACCGACAAGGAGGTACGCGCAGCCCACAGGTCGTGCTCGAGGCGGCGCTACTAATGCAATGGGCGGAGCGCCATCTCGCCCGACTAGCGGCTTCACACATCGCCGGGGTGGACAACGTGCAGGCGGACTTCCTCAGCCGTCAACTGCTGGACCCCGGAGAGTGGTCACTCGCCGACGAAGCGATGCAGATTCTCGTACATCGGTGGGGAGTCCCCCACTTGGATCGGATGGCGTCCGCTCGCAATGCCAAGGCTCCACGCTTCTTCAGTCGTCGGAGAGAGCGCGGCGCGGAGGGAGTGGATGCTCTGGTCCTTCCGTGGCCGCCGCATCTTCTACTCTACGCTTTCCCACCGTGGCCCCTAGTGGGCAGGATGATCCGAAGAATAGAAGACCATCAGGGGTCCGTGATCTTCGTCGCCCCGGAATGGCCCAGGCGACCATGGTTCGCGGATCTGCAACAGCTGGTGATCGACGGCCCAGTCAGACTAGGACACCTCCCCCGTCTCTTGCATCAGGGCCCGGTATTTTTCGATCAGGCAGAACTCTTCTGTCTTGCGGCCTGGCTTTTGAGAGGCACCGTCTCCGGCGCAGAGGCTACCCGGAGGCGGTAGTATCCACGCTGCTGCGGTCGCGAAAGACGTCGACGTCGGTGGCCTATGTTCGAGTCTGGAAGGTGTTCGAGTTGTGGTGTTCCAGCAGGACACGAGACCTACACTGGCTTCCGTCCCTCAGATCCTCCAGTTTCTACAGGCGGGAGTGGACAAGGGTCTCGCCTATCATTCACTGCGGGTTCAGGTGGCCGCCCTTGTTGCGTTAGTGCGCGATGGGGGCTCGCTCCTACAACACCCGGACATTGCTCGTTTCCTCAAGGGGGTCAAGCATTTGCGGCCTCCGTTGCGGGACCCTTGTCCCTCCTGGAGTCTCAACCTTGTACTTCGCTCCCTGTCGGGACCTCCCTTCGAGCCGCTACGCAGTGCAACGCTCAAGGATCTCACCCTCAAGACTGTCTTCCTGGTGGCCATTTGTTCAGCTCGCCGCATTTCGGAGCTGCAGGCACTGTCGTGCAGGGAGCCTTATCTCCGTTTCTCCGACTCCGGAGTCTCGCTCCGCACCGTTCCCTCCTTTCTTCCGAAGGTAGTGTCCGCATTCCATGTGAATCAAACGGTGGATTTGCCGTCCTTTGCGGCCTCGGAGCCGAGGTCTCTCCGACTCTTGGATGTCAAGCGTACTCTGCGCCTCTATCTGGAGGCTACCAATGAATGGCGGACTTCGGACCACCTGTTTGTTCTTTGGTCCGGGCCCAAGAAGGGCTCTCAGGCCTCGAAGGCGACCATTGCCAGATGGCTGAAGGCCGGCATTGCCGCCTCCTACATTGGGGCGGGGCGAATTCCCCCGCCCGGCATCATTGCGCATTCTACGCGGGCTCAGGCGGCTTCCTGGGCGGAGGCTCGCTCGGTCTCCTCTCAAGAGATCTGCAGAGCAGCTACCTGGAAGTCGCTACACACGTTCTCGAGGCACTATCGCCTACACCTCGCCTCTCCCGTTGAGGGACACTTTGGCGAGCAGGTTCTCCGAGCAGGCCTCGCAGGACCCCACCCGGTTTAGGGACGCTTGGGTACATCCCACTGTCTGGACTGATCCAGGTACGTACAGGGAAAAGAAAATTATTCCTTACCTGCTAATTTTCGTTCCTGTAGTACCATGGATCAGTCCAGACGCCCTCCGCGTTTTACCTGCTCGGCCACTTCGGTCCTGTTGTGTTTTACTCCTTTCCAGAGTTCTCAGTTTTCACTGTTTTTCACAGCTCCCTACACTTTGGCATGCTGTTTTCGCGGCTTCCTCCCGTTGGTAGGAAGTTCTGCAGTTTGTTACTTGACTTTCTAGGCTTATTGCCGATTCCTTAAACTTGATCCACTGAGGGGTTTTGGTTTTTCCCATTGGGCTTTGATATACTCGATACTGAACTCCTGCAGAGGGGGTAGTAATATATATGGATACGCCCCCTCAAAGTTTATGCTGACTCCATCTGCTGGATTGGGGACATAACCCACTGTCTGGACTGATCCATGGTACTACAGGAACGAAAATTAGCAGGTAAGGAATAATTTTCTTATTTTGAACAACTTTCCACACTGTGTGTACCCAAAAAAAGTACTTTTAAGTGCTTAATATGCCTCAGAGACAACCAGGGTTCAAATTCTGCCAATGTGGCAAAATTATGTCAGTCACAGGCAGACATAATTATTGCTACATTTGCTTAGGCCCTGATCATGATCAGACATCCTGCTGCGATTGTGGCAGGATGTCACCACGGGCCCAAAGGCAGAGAGTAGAGAAAATGAAGCAGTTAAGAAGTGATCTATCTGGATCATATGCCCCGACCCACTGTTCAACGCAGTTGCTACTGACATAAAAAAGAAAAGACTTAGGCCGACTAAAAGATCCTCTTCGCTGGAGCCTAGACCAAAAAGTAAGTGGTTCGGTGAATCGATGAAAGAATTGAAGGATTCGGGTGATAAAAGCCCAAAAATGCAAGACATCTCCATAAAACCCTCAAAAATAGAGTTGGAGACAGCGACTCAGGACAAAGACTACAAGCGCACGACTCTAGAGTCGATCAACGCATCATACTTGCCCGATGCATGAAGTATATAATTGGTTTAAGCAGCCCAGTACTATGTCGCACGACTCATCTTTCCACTTGGTGCATGACAAGTCAATTCGGCTGACACAAGAATCTTCGCTTTCGACGCATATAGTGTCGCCTCGGTCCACGCACGAAAAAGACAAGAATCGCACGACACGAGCATAGTCCCTCAAATAGAGATGAAGTGCATCGCATGACGCACCATCAAGAAAGGGATCCTCTTTGCATTCGAAGCACCGAATTCCAAGACCAGATCCATCAATTGTGCTTACTCAAGTTTCAAGGCAATTCTGACATAGACTCACTAACAGTTGTTCCTCATCGAGAGGAACAGTACACACTAGCCTCTCACAAGTTTCAAAACATAATAAACAACCACAGTTGCAAGAACCTCTTGCAAAAAGGTACAAATCCCACCGAGAACCCAAGGGCTGATAGGAACCGCAAAGAGAACTGGATTTAGCCATCCTGCAGGCGGCCATCCTGAGAAGGGTTACACCTAAGAGAACGTCTACAGCTTCACAAGCAACCAGTTCAGAGGCAGGCTCCAACTGACCTGGTTCGTTCCCTCTTTAGTATACTCCTCTGATTTGACTGATCAACTTTTGCCATCTTTTGCTCTTTTTCAGGACATATACAAGAAGAATCACTGGTATTTATTTTAAAACATTTATTACCTGTCCTTCCTACATTCAAGGCGGGGTACAATAAAACATACATATTTAATACATAAAGCATGAAGTAAAGTTCACTAAATTCATTCCTTAGCCAATATGCCAGTTACAGATTCTGAAGAGCCCTGGCACGAGTTACACCATCAGAAATTTCCATCTGAAGGGGAGTAATCCACTGGTATCCTTTCAGATCCCCTTGCCTGCCCAAGCAAAGAGCACCTCTACTCCAAAGGACCTCACCTACCCTAAGTTTGTCCAATAGAACCCAAGAGGACTTCTTTGGGCTTCTAAAGTTCATTGATGCTCCAAATGAAATTGTGGCAGTCCATAGATTGCTGCAGGATTTGCTGACCAGAATATGGCAGATACCTCTTTCTGTGTTTCCAGTGGCAAGAAAATTGGACATTAAATACAGGATGTAAAAAGTTCCTGGCTTATTGCACCAGAATTAAAGAAAGCTAAATGCTCTAAGAAACTTTTCAATGCACTGCCTGGAAAAGACTTCACAGGGAAGAAGGTCTTTCCGAGTGCAGTGTTAAGCTCTCATATTTCTGGCCACCACTTATATTTGCAAAATATGCATACCTATCTGCAGAAAATGCATCTGTTCTCCGATTTCCTTCTGTAGGAGACTAAAGATCAGTTCCTATTGCATATGCATCAAGTTGAAAAGTATGATAAGTCTAATAAGATCAGCCTGTGATGCTTTATTTTTTTTTTATTATTTTTCATCAATGTTTACACATCATGAAACAGGAAAAATAAATGATATCATACAATAAATAAAAGGGAAATACAACTCCACTTTGTCACATAAAGGAAATATATTTATTTTATTTATTTATTTATTTAAATGCTTTTAAAATATACCGACATTCATAGGACATATCATGCCGGTTCACAATCAACATTGTAAAGGAGGAAGAGGAAATTACAAATAACAGGGAGGGGGGAGGTGGAGCAGTGAAGGAAAAAGGAGAGGATGGGGGTCAGGTGACAGTAAGCGCAGAAGTTGCGGGAAGGAGAAAGGTAGTGAAGTGCTAGGGGAGAGAGAAATTGATAGGAACTGTGTTAAAAAAAAAACTGAGAATAAAAATTAACAAATTTACAAACTATATACTACTATTACAAACTATTACAAACTATTACCAAACAAATTTACAAACTATATACTACTATTCATTTATTTGTATGTCTCTTTATAACCCATAAAGGGGGGGAGAACACTAGAAACATAAAGAATTATCCAGATATTAACATTCTGAATATAATATAGGAGGAGGAGTTATTATCTTTTAGGCTTCAGTCTCTGATCTTGATACTTGATTTTTATCTAAAAGAAAAGTTTCTAACTGTAAAGGATCTATAAAACCAAATTTTTTTCTCTTGGTAATTAATCAAACAGAGACATGGAAACTTCAAGAAAAAAGTTGCACCCAATGCTAAAACTTTACTTTTCAGGGACAAAAAGCTTCTCCTCCTGACCTGAGTGGACCTAGCCACATCAGGGAAGATTTGTACTTTATGTCCACAAAATAGCAGGTCTTTAACTGCAAAAAATTTCTTAAATAATTTCTCTTTATCCTGTTCTGAAATACCAGAAATAATTAAAGTTGCTCTATTATTAATCTGGTCCATCGAATCTTCTAAGAAGGTCGATATATCCAGGAGAGGAAGAATTTCCTGAGCATTTAGATTACCAACAGTTCTAGAAGATTTTCTAGGTAGATAATATAACTTAGAAAGGTTAGGTATATCTTCCTCTTCATATGATAAATTTTCTTTCAAAAATTTCTTAAATAACTCCCAGGATGAGAGAAGTCGAGTTTGAGGAAAATTTATAATTCTCAAATTCTTTGCCCTAAATAAATTCTCAAGATATTCCATATCTTTATGTGTGCCCAAACTATCTCGAATAAATGCATTTTGTGAATTTTGTACTAATTGTACTCTATTAGTCACGGCAATTAAATCTTTTTCGCATTTTTCTATTTTTTTTCCTTGCTCTTCAATCATATTTCTATTTGACTTAATAACTGTTAACAGTGATTCATTCATTTTTAATATATTGCTATCAAGTTTCAAAATCATTTTCCCAAGATCACTTAAGGTGAAGTCAGATTGTATTACTACAGAACTGCATACACCTTTGTCCCCTGGTGGTTGTATATCCTCCAAAATTGAAATATAAGATTTCCCAGTCCATTGAGATTCAGTCTGTTTTTGCAGATCTAAGTCTCCATGGACTTCTCCTACCAGGTTCCTTGCCGCATCTGGCGTTTGTAAATCCAGTCGGCTGTTGGGGAGGCTTCGGGCCATTGCCAGGACTGATGGAGGCAAAGATGTAGCCCCCAGATTGTCCTCCTTTGGCTCTTCCATCACTCTTATCACGTGATGGTCCATCGGTCCTTGTTGTTGTTGCGAGGGTGATGATGTATATATCCTCGCCTTCCTTTTCTGCCCATAGGAAACTTTACCAATACAAAACTCAAAATTTCCTGCCGGCCAACGGCCTAACCGGTCTAAGCCAGTCCAAGCCGTGCACCCCTTCGGCGTGCACGGCTTAGGCGTGGCGCCGGCGGCCAGCGGGGCGCCACCCCACCGCGGTTTTTATAGTCAGTGGGGAGGGGTGTCCGGTGACGTCACAGCTCTGCGACAGAGCTACTCACGAGTCCCAGGTGTTCCTCGAGCCGGCAAGCAGCGAAACGGCAGGGTGAGTGAACCTCCTCCTCTCTCCTTCCTCACTCCCCGTTCTGCTTCAGTCCCACCGCGGTTTTTATAGTCAGTGGGGAGGGGTGTCGGTGACGTCACAGCTCTGCGACAGAGCTACTCACGAGTCCCAGGTGTTCCTCGAGCCGGCAAGCAGCGAAACGGCAGGGTGAGTGAACCTCCTCCTCTCTCCTTCCTCACTCCCCGTTCTGCTTCAGTCCCACCGCGGTTTTTATAGGTCAGTGGGGGAGGGGTGTCGGTGACGTCACAGCTCTGCGACAGAGCTACTCACAAGTCCCAGGTGTTCCTCGAGCCGGCAAGCAGCGAAACGGCAGGGTGAGGTGAACCTCCTCCTCTCTCCTTCCTCACTCCCCGTTCTGCTTCAGTCCCACCGCGGTTTTTATAGTCAGTGGGGGAGGGGTGTCGGTGACGTCACAGCTCTGCGACAGAGGCTACTCACGAGTCCCAGGTTGTTCCTCGAGCCGGCAAGCAGCGAAACGCAGGGTGAGTGACCTCCTCCTCTCTCCTTCCTCACTCCCCCAGCCTGTGATGCTTTTGACACATCATAAGAACATGCCAAAGTGGGTCAGACCAAGGGTCCATCAAGCCCAGCATCCTGTCTGCAACAGTGGCCAATCCAGGATATAAGAACCTGGCAAGTACCCAAAACTAAGACTATTCACGTTACTGTTGCTAGTAATAGCAGTGGCTATTTTCCAAGTCAACTTAATTAATAGCAGGTAATGGACTTCTCCTCCAAGAACTTATCCAATCCTTTTTTAAACCCAGCTACACTAACTGCACTAACCACATCCTCTGGCAAACAAATTCCAGAGTTTAATTGTGCGTTGAGTGAAAAAGAACTTCTTCTCCGATTTAGTTTTAAATGCCACATAGTGCCCCCTAGTCTTTCTACTATCCGAAAGAGTAAATAACCGATTCAACATCTACCCATTCTAGACCTCTCATGATTTTAAACACCTCTATCATATCCCCCCTCAGCCATCTCTTCTCCAAGCTGAAAAGATAGATGGTATTTTAAAATTGTGGTTTAACAGAGTAGATCACTCTTGTTACAATAGTCTGAAAATATATCTCAAGTTTAGCCCATAGTTAAGTTGCATAACTCAAGCACTTTGCCAATTGACTCAACCTAGATAGTAGTAATTTGGTCAATTGATCTTTCGCTGATCAAGAGTGCATGAAGGATATATCACGGCAGTCACTTTGCTCTCTGCTGCAATTGGCTCGTCTTTCTGGAGAATCGGAGTCCCTGTCAGCATGGAGGGAAACCAGTTGGACCACCTGTGGGCAAATGACAGGTTAACACTTTCATCTTAGGGCAGCAGACACGAAACCTCTGTAAATTACATAGGCAGGGGACAGAAGTGTGAAGATAGGCTTGATCTGCAAAGGCCAAGTACTCCAAAGTTAATAGAACAGGGAATGTGCTGAGCAGTCCTCAGTCCTGAAGCTTAGGCTTCAGCTTTATTAAAAGTGCTGTGTGAAGTGTGTGGAGGTAGAGACCGAATCTATAAGTCCAATGTCTTTTTTCTTCATCAGGACTTTATGGTATAGGATGCAAAAATCGATATTGCTTGGTGATTTCCACAGTCTGCTAGCATAGGATTGGTGGGCTTCCGATATAACTTCTTAGCTGGTACACATATGCATATTTTTTCATGGGGTTTGATGGCATGATGTTAGAAGACATCTGGCAAACAATACTGGGCCTCATAACTAGATTATGAAGTTTTTGTCAATGCCACAAGCTTCCTAACTAGCTGCTCCCCGGTGGAGAGGGAAACAGATGCTAACACTTGCAACTGCCCAGCCCAGCATCTGGAACCACAAGTATTGTGTGAGTCGGACCCGAGGTGTGTTAGGGAAGACCAGAGAAGCAACAAAACAGTGATGATGGTGAGCAGGAAAGCTGCTGTCAACTTGATCAGCTGTTTGCTGTTCGAGGAGAAGACCCTTTGCACCACGGAGGAGTGGCAGTTGGGGGGGGCGGACCCCCATGGGAAATAGCAGCACCAACATGGAGGACCATCATCTTCCCTTCTAGCTGGCATGCACTGCCTCTATTGTATGCAAATCTATCTCATGCATAGTCATTGTGGATATCCTGAAAACTAGGCCTGTTTGTGGCCCTCAAGCGTGGCGATTGCCCGTTTCGAGGGGACCTGCTCCAGTGTCGGAAGTGAAGGTGAGCACGGTGGGTACAGGCTCTGGTTTTAGAGCCAGATGGTTGCAAGTTCAAATCTCAAGTTCCCCAGCTGTAAATATAGGCTCCAGTACAGTGATTGATGGAAGTGTTTAAAACTTATATCTGTTACTGTAGCTTTTTCCTGTTACTTTTTTTTCAGGTGTGAGTGTAGCATCATGTATGGCAATCCTGCATATTTGGCAGTATTCAGCAGGTTCGATCAGGATCCACTAGCTCTAAGGAGGGAAGATTATGAAAATGATGCTGCTACTATTGTACAGAAATGTGTAAGTAATAGAATGGGTTACATTAAAATGGGGGCTTAACACAATTTTTATATCCCTGCTATAAGAAATATTCTCCTGAGGTTTGAGGAAGAAGTGTATATTTAGTTACCCGCATACCTTTTTCTTATCCCATGTAATCTTCATATCATTCATGTACCTATGGGACTGTATAGAAAACTGGCACAAAAAATGCTGACTTACCCCTGATCTTGCGTATCTGTCTCCTTTCCTAGAAATGCAAATATTCCTCCTTGCAGATGTTGCCACTTACTCTCAACTGGGGAGCTAAATTTGTATTTTGGGCCTGATGTTGAAAGTGACCCATGCCCAGAAACTCAGTTCTGTGTTCTTAAGTGATGCTTTGGTAAATTCAGCCAGGGCCCAGTTGTATGTAAACTATGCACGTAACCTGGTTTTGCACACATCTTTTGTGTTTTATATATAATGATTTTTCCTTGTAACTTTTTTTGGGAAAATTATAATAAGAGATGCATTGAATGAGAATATTTTTTTTGTCTTCTGAAATAGGAATTTTTGTCTTTTCTTACAGTTAGAAATCTATGAAAATGATTGGACAGGCAATCAGCAGTTCCCGCAGAGCAGGAGGAGAGGTAAAAATCCATGAAAGCATACTTATTTATTTATTTATTTAACAGTTTATATACCGAAATTCTTGTAAGGGTTTACAAATCAGTTCGGTTTACATTGAACAGAAAACAGTGCTTCGGTAAATGAAAGCAATTACACAGAACATTAACAGAGCTTCAAATGTGAACAATTACAAAGAACTAATAATAAATATCTTATTAACCAACAAACAAGCAGAACAACATTTAACATTTGTACAGAAAACAGTGTCCCAGAGAGAGTAAATATAATACATCCGTGGTCGCAGAGGCTTAGGCTTAGGTCTTGAACTAAGAACAGAAAACTAGGGGTTGACGCTAAGGTATTGCACCAAATTGAAATCATGGAACAGAGGGGCATATAAGGTGTGTCACTGTACAATATAATAAACGGCTAGTGGGGTGAGGAATAGGTATGTGAACCGTAGTGAAGGCAACAGGAGCTAAGTAGAGGGGCAAAATCTGGACATGAAATTTTTTTGACTAAGGAGATATAAATGAATAGGAAGGGTGTAATACTGCTGGGGAACGGGAGGAATTTAATTCAGAGGATTATCTGAATGGGAAAAGGCCTGATTGAACAACCAGGTTTTGAGTCTTCTACTTCCCCATTTCAAAAAAAAAAAAAAAAAGTGAAGGCCGACATAAATTTGATGTTTGCTATGCTGACCAAACTCTTGCTGTACCTTATGCATGCAGAATATTTGGGGTGCTGATCCTAGAAACATATTCCTGCTGCTGAGGGATAGCTAGGCCTGGGGAGGATGTGTGCAATTCCCATGGATAATATATGTTGATGCTGAGGCTGTGTTACCACAGGCTGTTTGCTTGGGAGGCTGTTTATACAGGATACTAGAAGTTCATCTGAAATGCTGGTTAACATGTAATCTTTCTTGTTATGACAAAGTTAATGTGAATGCTTCAGTTTTACTTATTTCTCCTTTCCTCTTTTGAACTTCATAGCACTATCAGAATTTCCAGCTCCTAGGGGCTTGGTGTTTTGCTGAACAGTCTTTTCCTCATCTTGAACCTGAGCCCTACTGCGCTGTCTGACAAAGGGAAGGAAAAGGACCCATTGGCAGCTCTTAGAGTACGAGACATCATTGCACGTACAAAGGAGGGTGTGGGCTCTCCCAAACTTGGACCTGGAAAAGGGTATGTGGCGATATTCTAAAATCTGTTCTGAAAACTGTAGATGTGTAGGAAATCCCACAGTTCCCTGTACATACCCAGATCAGTCCAGACAGCTGGATTTTGCCTCCCCTCCAGCAGATGGAGACAGAGACGTCTTGACTGACTACCCTATACCTTGAGTTGCCACCTGCAGTCATATGCAGATAGGATAGTATTCCATTTGTTTACTAATCCCTTGACATCTAATCCGGACCAAACTTCACCAGATGATTCTTTTCTCCATTGACTGTGCAAATCTTCATTCTCTATCAGTGGATGAATAAGTTTCTTTATAGATTTTATATATTCTTTAGGCCTAATTTCAATACCTAAGTCTCACATTATTAAACTATGGTCAGACCACCAAGTTTGCAGTACATGAAGATTGGTCACTACACTAACCCATTCTTCTAGGCAGAACAATAGGTCAAGAATGTGTGCTCGATGAGTTGGAGACTTCACCAATTGGATACGATTTACTGCCTTCATCACTGATAAACACCTCTATATGTGGAGAAGCACTATCCTCAGCGTGAATATTAAAGTCCCCAGTAAAGAAGGTCTTAGAGCATATAAAGCACTCGGAAATTAGGTAGTCAGACATTTGATTCATTTGGCTAATGTGTTTCCTGGTGGGGGCGATACAAAACACACATCACCCAGTCAATCTTAAAAATGACTTATTTGGAGATGGCGATCTACAACAAATCCTTGTGTATATAAAATCGATATACCAGCCCCCTTTCCTGTTGGTCAAGCATATTGCACATATTTAAAAATCTCAAGGACACTACTTGGTTCAAAAAGAAAGTATATGCTCTTTAAGCCAAAATTCTGTAATTACATCAAGATGAAGTTGATCAACTATATTCAATATGTAACACTTCCTTTGTATAGACCTAGCATTAATATATCAAGCTTTAACTCCCTATCCTCCACTTTCCTATGGACTTTGAACTTCCCTCCAGGACCTTTACAACTTTAAAGATCTAGGTTGTACTTCAGCTGTATATTGGTTTTGGACTTTAGAATTAATTACCATTCCAAACCCATGCTGAAGGTGCATTAACAATACAGTGACAGTAGCTATGTCCCTGTTCAAGAGGGCTTATAATCTCAAACAGGCCGATGACAGTAGTGCACAGTTTAGCACGTGATTGGCCACGCAATTCTTGCCGCGGGCAACCCCCCCCCACCCCCCCCCCCCCCCCCCCCCCCCCCCCCCCGAAAATTAATAACGCTCATCACATGCAAATGCATGTTGATGAGCTAATTAGACAGTTCCCCGGGATACTGAAAGTAAAATATTTGGCCAAGCTGCACATTTTACTCTCAGAAATTAGTCTGAGGAACCAGAAATTAAAAAAAAAATAAAATAAATCTGCCTGCTGGTCCAGCAGGTTAGAAAAACAGATGCTCTATTTTACTGGCGTCAGCGGGTTTGAAAACAGACGCTACTAAAATAGAGCGTTGGTTGGCGGGGACCCCACTGACAGCCACTTCTATTCGAATAAGGAGGCACTAGGGACTTACTATTGTCTCTAGCGCCTCCTTATTAGCGCGACCCCTCATTTACATCAGAATCATGCACCCAGGAGAGGTGGGTGGGCACGTGTTGGGAGAGTAGGTGCTTAACACGGAGCGCCCTCTCTCCTGCGATTTTTACTGTATCGGACTGAAAGTTTGTAGATGAGGCAGTGGAGGGTGGAATGGCTTGGCTAAGGCACAAAGGTGAGTGTCAGTGGGAGAACTGTGGGATTTGAGAACTGACTTCCTTGGTCTTGAGCCTGTTGCTCTATCCACTAAGCTACTCATCCGGTCTAACCACGAAGCTGCTTGTCCCACTTCAGTGCTTCAGAAAGTAGAAAAAGTGTTAACTTGTCAATAACATTTTGTTATAAGAAAACTTACAAAGCTTGGAAGGAGGATATTTCATAAAACCAGATGCAAGTTTTTAAGAACTGGTAAAGTTTCTTTCTTAAAATCTGTTTAAGTGACTTGCCTGAAATAGAAAGTAAGATTTTTTCTCTAAAAGAGCATGAGTAGCTTTCACTTAGCTGTAGCATTTTGGTATACTAAAGACCTAATTTATTAATTAAAAAAAATGTAAATCTAAAATGTTTTTTCTAAAACAAATGGTTTTTCTGTTGGGATAGTCTTTTTCTGACTAGAATCCCCTCATAACAGCTGTGGAGAACAATAGTAATACAAACTGGTATTCCATGTAATTCATAATAAGTGTTTGTTTTATAAAATTAGAAACAAATCTTTAATATTGCTACAGTGGTGTTGGTCATTTCTCTTGCCAGTCACGTTTTCCTTTTTTTTCCCATGATGATCTAGCATAATGGAAAGTGGTACTGTGGCAGTTTGCCCAGTACGGGCCCATGTACTAGTTTGCTATGTGCAGGACAACCATTAGCAGTGTTTGAGTGGTAGGATGTCTGCAGAGAGGGTAATAACACTGTTAAATGATAATCTTCAACCTGTCAAAATTTTTTGGAGCGTGTTGCCAGATTCCCAGACGTTCTGTGATTTAATTTGCTGTTTCTGTTTAGACATCAGGGATTTGGAGTCCTCTCGGTGGTTTTAGCAAATCATGCCATCAAACTGCTCACCTCTCTCTTTCAAGACTACAGGTGGAGGCCCTCCACAAGGTGAGTGGCTGCAGTGAGTGGTCTTATCTTAAAGTGACTTTTTTTTTCTCTTGTTCCAAATGGTTGGACTTTTACAATTCTGTTTCTGAAATACTGTTGTGTAGGGCTGGGAGACAGATGGGCCTCCAGCTGAGTTGAGTATTATGGCTCAGAGCACATCCATACAGAGAATTCAGCGACTTATTGACTCGGTTCCGCTCACAAATCTCCTTTTGACTTTGCTTTCCACTTCATACAGAAAGGTAAGGCTGCCTGTGGCCAGTAGTTCCGAGTTCAAACCTTCTCGTCACTTTTCTCCTCAGTAATGAGAATTCAGTGTATGTTTGGTATATAGCAGAGGTGGGATTTTGTTGCATTATCTGCCGAATTAAATAAAACCAAATAAAAAAAAAAAGGCCAATCCAGAAAAACTTATAGTACTTCAGATTGCTTTATTTATTGATTATTTCTAGAAGTCCACTGACCCAATATACGTATGTATGCATTCAAGGATGAGGCACAAAGGGACCATTAGAATTAAACAGGAGTCATTGGTGCCATGAAGATTTATTCATGTAGAAAATACACTTGTCATTACTGAAGCATTTAGCATACAGTTGACCACAGATGAGTAGAGTACAAAAAATGTAAAAACAGTGGATAAACAGGTTTCTCAATTACAAAGCCTTTTGAGCTCAAAATGGCTGCAGATTCAGTGCCATCAGAACAAGGGCCTAATAGAAGGGTATTTACATCAATATAAACTTTCAAAAGTGAAAACTGGCGCTGCATAAATTTATTGATTTTTTATATTCTGCTTTTTTGCTCTTTTTTTCAACACTTCAAAGTGGATTACATTCAGGTACTGTAGGTATTTCCCTATCCCCAGAGGGCTCACAATGTAAATTTTGTACCTGCGGCAACGGAGTGTAAAGTGACTTGCCCAAGGTCACAAGGAGTGACAACGGGACTCGAACTCTGGTCTCCCTGCTCTCTCGCTGCTCTGACCACCAGTCCACATGACTCCTGATCAGCGAATAATGTTAGAAATAACAAAGTACCCGTGGGGTGCTATGATGGTCTCGTTATAGAATGTTTTACATTTATTTGTGAGGAAATTGAATGGGAAAGATGCCAATGTCATAAAGACTGTGTAATTGAGGAGAAATTAATTTATCAGATGTTTTTACATATTTTGCCCTTAATATAACCCGTAGGAAATAGACCTGTAACTTGTCATTCTACCTTCCTGTCAGTGCAGCGGATGGCAGTTGCCAGGTCGTGGGTCAAGTTTACATACTTGATATCTCACACAGGACCTTGTGGAAGCAATTTTTGGCAGCTTATGGCAGTTGTTGAGACAGCCGGGCAGAAAGAAAGAAGGCTATGATGTGTACAGGAATGACAACTCAGAGAAAATGGAAGAGGTGGCCCTTCAGGAGCTTGCAGAAAGGGTGGTAATTTCTAACAGAGAGAGGTAGAATGTTTGCTCATTTGACAACACAAGTTATTTTCATAGGCACAGGACATTGTGGTTAATGGTTCTTTTTCATTGGCAAAGCAAACTACACTGAACAGCAACTGTACATGTTGGTACATAAACTCCACTGCTTCTGCTTTACATACTAATAATATACTGAGGTGATTGCTTTGCTGTTTCAGTAGAACACTATTCATTCTCCATGGAAAAGCAAGATGCACAGTCCCACCTATGGGTGATCTCGTCGCATGGCATTATATACAGAGAGTGACAGCTTATTAGCTAGAAGAGCAAAGAGTGTTCTGAATGCATGCAGTAGGCATTGCACCAGGCAGTCCTCAACAAAATTGCCTCAGCCCTTTTTCGTTTGCAATGTAGCTGGAATTGAACAGCAGCACTTCCTTACTTCAGAGTAAGTCCCCTCAAGTTTCTTGTTCCTTATGTGTCTTCATCTCATTTTTTTCTAATCCTAGTTCTCACTAGTTTATTTCCAAAGAAAAAGGATTCTAAATTTCTTTGATCTAGTAAGTCTTTTTTCCAGCCATGGCTGAAAAGAGGGTTTCTGGATTTGAGGGGCTCACAGTGTAATTCTAAAATGCCACTGATGGACAGTTTTGCGCTAAGTGCATCCACTATCTGAGAGTGAGCCATGATGTGATAAGTTGTACAGTTCATGGATGCTCCTGAGGACAGCTGAGCTATGCAGAGTTGCCTGAGAACAGTGCCTGCTGCACATGCGCAAAATATTCTAGGCTATTCTAGCTAATAAGCTGCCACTCTCCGTATATAGTGCCATGTGGGACAATGGAGAACACCAGTTGCAAGTGAGCAGCTTTGTTTAGCCCTTGCTCTGCTTTTGTTGGACAGGGAACTCTGCACAGTAATTACCGAGTTACTCCTCTTTTTTGTTGCCAGGCTTGTGTCTTACAGCGTCAGAGAAAGGGTTCCATGAGCAGTGATGCCAGTGCCTCTACTGACTCCAATACATACTATGAAGATGACTTCAGCAGTACTGAGGAAGACAGCAGCCAAGGTAAGGCTCCTCTTCTGTCACTCGAGCAATGGGTGGGCTGTGCAGAACTTAATGCACTAGATCTGAGTGTATGCCTAGTAGAATAACTCCAGGGCAAGCCCAGTGGAACGATGCAGAAATCAGTCTTACAGTAGGACTCTATCCCTGGAATTTTAATTTTGTAGAGCTGTTTTTAGTTCACTTAAGCTTATCCTGAGTCCAGATAATTTTCTAGATCTCATATAGGGAGATGTAAAATTTCAGAAGTTTTTGAAGTTATGGAAAACCTCTTTTGGAATTCCTTCCCCTCCATCCCTTTGAATTTTTGAAAATAAAATCTCTGCAATACATCTTTATCCCTTCCCCCTCCCCCATATTTTTCTGCCTTTTCCCCCCCTTAATGCTTGCAGATTTCCCAGATTACATCTTTGAGAAGATTCCTGTCTTAATTTTTCTACATTTCTTGCAGATGATGATAGTGAACCAATCCTTGGGCAATGGGTTTGAAGAGACTATATCTCCAAGTAAAGAAAAGTTACATCTCCACCACCACCACCTCCGCCTCCTCTAGAGAGTTCCCCAAGAATGAAGAGCCCCAGCAAACAAAACGCAGGGGAGAATGGGAACATACTTGCCAGCCGCAAAGACCCAGAGCTGGTATGAAATCATTTGCATCTTACTAGAGGAGGTTTATGATGCATGGGATCGATTTAGACTCCTCCCCAGAGCAAGTCTGATTTCACAGAATCCAGTCTCACTAGAGTGGGGAGGAAAAGTGAAGGAGTACTGGCAAAGTTTCTGGAGTTATTTTATCTGGAACAATTACTCGATGTATTGCCCATTACTATAGCAATTGCATTTTGAATGGCAGCACCTTCTGATTAGAATGAAGGGAATGTCAGATTCTAGGTGCAGTCAGGATTTTGTTTTGGGGAACTGGATCCCTAAGTCTTGTTTAACTTAGAATGAGCAAATGGAATGATTAAGCACTCATGTTTTTAATGTGGAGCTAAGGAATCTCTAGTGGAATGTCTCATGAAAGTGCTTGTCCAGTTCATTTTCACTCTCCTGGTTTTCCTTACTGCATTCTTCCTGATCCCTTTCCCCTCTCATTATTTCTCCTCCATCTTACCTCTTCCCTGTTTGCTTCCTCTCCCTCAGTTTTTCACTGCTACTCCCTCTTTATCTTCATTCCTCATGTCTTACTCTCCAGCTGTCTTTCACCTATTCAAATGCTTCCATTTGTTCTTTGTGGTACATAGCTCCTTTTTCTTTCATGGACCCTTTTGCAGTTCACTGGAAGGTAGAAGGCATGAGGAAGTAGAAATATGAGACACAGGAGAAATTCTTCTGTTCAAATGCCACAAGGACACATTAAGTTATCAGACCATACCTCTGGTGATAAACTCTGCCTCCCAGAGAGATCCTGCCATGCTGGTGTTTAGAGGTCCAGTTTAGGGATCTTTGAGATGAGGGTTTAAAGGCTATGGAAGATATCCATTTCCCTATGATGACAACCCCAGGGCAGTCAAAAACATGTTTTGATATGGAATTGGGTAAGAGAGTTGCTAATGTTCCAGAATAGTGTTCCTTAGGGAACTGTTTCCACTGGCCTGCTGCTGTGAAAATCCTGTCTGCCCAGGCAAGGAATGTTTTCACATGAAGATTTTGTCAAGAGGATGGCTAAGGATGTCCTGTTAAATTTTCAGGAGGCAGGTGCATCCAGGACACCTCTTCTTGGCCTTCTCAAATCACTGTATGCCCCTAAAGAGTTGCGTCAATCCACTCTGTTTTCTAGAATTACACAAGAAGATGTGGGAGATTCCAGGTGGAAAGGAAGTATCCAGGCAGCTAAGGGATTTAACAAGCTCCAGTTTTGACACCATAGTGTGGTTGTTGATACTTCTCTGAAAAGGACTAGAGTCCTTGCTACCTGTTAGACATAAATCCTAAATGATGAACTTTTTGGGAAGAAGCATTCTCTGAATGCTGTGCTTGAGTTCTTCACAGCTTATTACCAGATTTCTAGCATGCATTCCCTGTACGTTCCCAGATTAGTCCAGACTCCTGGTTTTTGCCTCACTGCCAGCAGACATACTTGGAATATAATCCTCATATGGGTCATGGACTTTGCTGACTTTTTCCTTTAACCTTTAATTTATAAGATTTTCCAATATAAACATCAGAACAGCAAAGAAAAGTAGTACATAGAAATACAATTCAGTTAAGAGCATGGCTCAATCCTCTTTCGTTCACAGTATGGGTGTAGAATCACCACATATCAAAGAAATAAACCAAAGGATATTAAGGAATGACAAACTCTTTGTAGCTTTTGATTCCTAACATGCAGATCACGCTAAGGAGGAGTCAACCTCAGATGAAAATGTTATTTCATCTCTGGGTAAAGCTTGTCTGTCACTAATAAGCTGAGTCAAATGAGTAGGACCATAAAACGTATTTTATTCCAGCCAGCTTAACAATACATTTGCAAGGATAATTTAACCAGAAAAAAATCCGGTAATTGCTGAAATCCAGACCTAAGTTGCGACAACTTGGCAGCATCAGGAAACATGGCCACCTTCAAATTAAAAAAAAAACAAACAAAATTTATCTTAAGAAAATATAACGTCAACAAGTAGTCCCTATCCGCGTCATCAATAAATTTACTATCAATATAGAGGGAATGATTTCTTTGTCACCGGATATATCTAATAGCAGTCAAATTAAAAAATAATAAAGGACTTTTAAACAGTGGCATATAATAAATGCTGGAGACAGGAAGAATTACTTCTTAGGAACTTTCAAAACCTCAAGGAGATATTTCTTGAGTATTTTCATAGGTGTCCTGCTAAGAGCTAACATCAAGCATCAAGGACTAGGACTGAGAAATAAAATGAATGGACACCCCAGAAGCAAGATTAAAAGGGGGATGAACACTAGAGGCTCTACCCGCTGGATCCAGTGGTGAGAGAGCATTTGCGTTTCCCCTAAAGTGGATACACTAGACTGTGCCGTCTCTAAGTGAACAACTATTCCAATGGAGGGAGGAGCAGTTTGAAAGGATGCACACTATAGATGGAGTCCATCATTAAACAAGCCTTTGACACAGTAGCAATGGCCTTACAGATTGCTTCTTCTTATGCCCTGGTAGCTCGTTCATGCCTACTTCTCTTGCAGGCGGTGGATGATGCTGATGTGAATCCCAGAGCTGCTGTGGAACCTGCCACCGCCTTTTTTAGCAGACACTGGCTCTGATTTAGTCCATACTTCAACCAGAGGAGTGGTCTCAGTGGTAGCAGCCAACTTTGGAGGTTACAGAATTGGTCAGCTAACGCAACCTCCAAGGGCCAGCCTTACAAAGTTACCCTTTAAAGGATGACTCCTATTTGGAAATGAATTGGAAAAGCTAGGCAGTAAATGGGGCGAGCCTCCCGGCTACCGGAAGATAAGAGGAAGCAGCTGCACTGCCCCGCGTCTGAGGGGTCGGTCCAGGGGCTCCCAACGTTTCCACCTCTGCAGAAACTCAACATTTCAGAGGTCTCGGCCCTTTGGGAGAACTCAGTCCTTTCGTAGTTCACAATCCAAAAGTGTCAGGTTTGGGTTCAGGGTCATCCTGAATTTTCCAGTGAAAGTTGGCCAACCCATCTTCAGAACGAGGCGATAGGGGTTGACTGTCTCTCTTACTAAAGGTGGGTCGTGATCATTTCAGACAAATGGGTACTGGAAGTCATATGAGAAGGATATGCGCTGGAATTTCACAGCACTCCTTGGGACCTATTCATGTTGTCTTCTTGCCACTCCCAGCACAAAAAGTAGGCAGTGGAGATTACTCTTCTAAGTCTCCTCAGGATGAGGGCTGTAATCCCAGTACATACGCCCCAAGAAAATATGGGGTGTTGTTCCATCTATTTCATTGTACCCAAGAAAGAAGGTTCTTTTCACTCCATCCTGGACCTCAAGAATGTCAACAGTCACCTATGAGTGAGTCCTTTCTGCATGGAAACCTTTCGCGATTCAACCGCAGAGTTCCTAACCTCTCTGGATCTATCTGAGGACTACCTATGTATTCCAATCTGTCAAAAACACAAATGCTTCCTACACTTTGCAGTACTGGGGCGTCGTTATCACTTAGCCACCGCCCCCAGAACATTTTCCAAGATTACAGTGGTCGTAGTGGCAGCATTAAGAAGAAAAAAAAAAAAATCCTGGAATACCCGTATTTGGACATCTGGTTGATCCGGGCAAATTCCATGGAAGAGTGTCTCCGGGTGACCAACAAGGTGACCCTCCTTGCTTCAGGAACTCGGTTGCTTCGTAAACCTTGACAAAAACAGTCTCAAACCCTCCCAGTCCTTGGAATATCTGGGAATCCGGTTCAAACACCAAGCAGGGCAAGGTCTTCCTCATCCAGATATGGCCTGTTTTCTGAAAGGGGTGAAACACCATCCAGCCCTCCTACGGTAGCTGGTTCCCTTGTGGAATCTTAATCTAGTATTGGAGGTTTTGGTAGGGCCCTCCTTTCAGCCACTGCGCAGTCTTTCCTTGCGTTTATTACCCCTGAAAAATGTTGTTCCTGGTGGCTATATGCTCGGCACCGGCACCCGCATCTCTGAACTACAGGCCTTGTGTCGAACTGTTCCTCTGGATAACTCCAGGAACGTTACAGCTTTGTACCGTTCCATCCGTCTTGCCAAGGTAGTCTCCGTGTTTCCTATTGAATCGGTCCATTTCATTGCCATCCCTAGATAAGCAGAAGGAAATGGAAGAATACTCCCCTCAGTCATTTGATTGCCAGTAGGCTTTTGGTGCTGTATCTGGAAGATTCAGAACTGGTCTGAAAGATGGACTGACTGTCCTTCACGGTGGAAGGAAGAAGGACGAACCAGCTTCGCAGGTTACCATAGCTCAGGGATTAAGGAGGTGGTCACAGGAGCCTATGTGGAGACAGGAAAGCCATTACCCCTTCAGGTTAAAGCTCATTCCACTAGGGCTCAGGCAGTCTCATGGGAAGAAGCTAGACTGCTGTCTCCCGTTGACATCTGCTGAGCGACGACGTGGTGGTCCTTGCACACCTTCTCCAAGTTCTATCGGCTGGACGATCACGCCCGGGAGGATGCGGTCTTTGCAAGGGCAGTGATAACCAGACCGTGGGCAGTCTCCCTCCCTGATCGGGATTAGCTTTTGTACATCCCATTGGTCTGGAGTCCATCTGACCTCATGCAAGGAAATGGAGAAATTACTTACCTGATAATTTTGTTTTCCTTAGTGTAGACAAATGGACTTTCATCCCACCCACGGCTGCCCAAGAACTGTGCCAAGGATTTGCCCGTGGAGTGGATATTGATTCCAAGAGTTTACGGGTAAGCCGTTATCCAATCCTAAAATCAGGGCATTTATAATCTTCCTGGGGTTCAGTGTTTGAGTACAGTTACGATTATCTGTTTTTAATCAAGTTTTTTCGATGGTAGGTCCACAATGGCTTTTAAAGAGAATACTGGAGGGCTGAGGTCCCTGAGGGGGGGGGGGGGGGGTGTATGTAGGGTGGAGTCAGGTAGCTTTGAAACCTGACTCCGTCTCTATCTGCTGGCAGAGAAGCATAAACCCATTGATTCTGAGTCCATCTGTCTATACTAAGGAAAACGAAATTATCAGGTAAATAATTTTGCCATTTTCAATATTGACCCTTTAAGGTCTGATAATTGAAAACACCTAATTTTCCCCATGCATAATGGTAAGGTCTTAACTCAGCCAGGTTTTTGGGTATGAACTATTTGCTTATACGATGCCAGATGTTCTAAAACTGTTAAATATTGGAAATTAACTATAGCTATGTTAGTCTTGGGAAATTTCCTGATTTTTTTTGGCCTTCAGTTTCCTCTCTTTCTGCTTTTTCTTCCAGCTTGATTAGAACCAGTGATGAATTTCATTCACAA
Source organism: Rhinatrema bivittatum (assembly GCF_901001135.1). NCBI lineage: Eukaryota > Metazoa > Chordata > Amphibia > Gymnophiona > Rhinatrematidae > Rhinatrema > Rhinatrema bivittatum. Next base: position 56,012,159 of record NC_042629.1, on the reverse strand, counting down.
ATACATGGGGTTGTTTCTCCTACTTTAAGAGGCCATTCCACTTTTCTAGTCTAGTCATTGAAGTAACAGTCCTGTGGCATGGAGCCATGCACCAGAGCTTCTTCCAGAATGCTGCATCATGGACTCTAAATCCGGCCACCAGGTGTTAACCTTATTGATGACAGCTCTTCTCTGCCCCCTGAGGATGTGGACACTGTCTCTGCCACCCTCATTGGCCGACACAGGGTGCGGAAGACCCTATCTTTGAACTAAATCAGGGGCCTTGTGCATGGAAGTGCAGAGCACCTTGCTACAGGGCTGGCCCTAAGCTTCTTTCTGGTTATTATGGGTGTGTTGTCATAGCAAGTGAAGGTTTGCAAGCGAGGCTAATCTGTAAAAATATTCCTGTACATTCAAGCAATGACGGGGTTCAAGCTTGTGTAAACTATGATATGAGAACATTTAAAAGCATTTTTTTCTAATATCTCTCCAGTTTTTAGGTCTTGCTTCTAGTATTCTGAATTTCATCACTTCATCTATGCTGAATGCAAGAAATAACTTCATCCGCACTACCTGAGTGTGTCCCTGACGGAACAGCACATGGCCACACTGGCTAGCATCATCAAAGATGTGGATAAAGATGGATTAAAGGGTCAGTATTGAGGGTCATTTACACTGGAAGATGGAGTGGAAGAATGTAACAGAAATGAGAATTTTGTAATAAATTTTGTTGGCCATCTTTTTTATAATAATACAATTTTTATGAGCCATCCTACACAGAGAAGGAAAGAGTACAATATACCAAAGCTATATGGTGCTTATTTTTCATACAGTATCAACCCCATCCCATCCCTCTCCCACCACCTCCACCCCCTCTAACTTATAAAATTCAGTGACATGAATTTACTTAGTGGATATTTAAATAAGTGCCATTTCAAGAGCTTCTGTTGGCCGTCTGATTAGAAACAGATACAGTGAGTTTTGCAGAGGAGTTAATAAACATGTAGATAAAGGTGAACCGATAGATTAGTGTATTTGGCTTTTCAGAAGGTGTTTGACAAGTTCCTCATGAGAGGCTTCTAGGAAAAGTAAAAGTCATGGGATAGGTGGCGATGTCCTTTCGTGATTCAAACTGGCTAAAAGACAGGAAACAGAGTAGGATTAGATGGAACAATTTTCTCAGTGGAAGGGAGTGGGCAGGTGGAGTGCATCAGGGATCTGTATTGGACCTGTATTTTTCAATATATTTATAAATGATTTCAAAAGAAATACGATGAGTGAGGTAATCAAATTTGCAGATGATACAAAATTATTCAGAGTAGTTAAATCACAAGCAGATTGTGATAAATTGCAGGAAGACCTTGTGAGACTGGAAAATTGGGCATCCAAATGGCAGATGAAATTTAATGTGGACAAGTGCAAGGCGTTGCATATAGGGAAAAATAACCCATGCTATAGTTACAACAATGTTAGGTTCCATATTAGGTTGTTAATCACCCAAGAAAGAGATCTAGGCGTCATAGTGGATAACACATTGAAATCGTCTGTTCATTGTGGGCTGCGGCAGTCAAAAAAGCAACAATGTGGGGAATTATTAAAAAGGGAATGGTGAATAAAACGGAAAATGCTATAATGCCTCTGTATCTCTCCATGGTGAGACCCCCACCTTGAATACTGTGTACAATTCTGGTTGCCACATCTCAAAAAAGATATAGTTGCGATGGAGATGGTACAGAGAAGGGCGACCAAAATGATAAAGGGGATGAAACAGCTCCCCTATGAGGAAAGACTAAAGAGTTTAGGACTTTTCAGCTTGGAGAAGAGACAGCTGAGGGGGGGATATGATAGAGGTGTTTATTATGAGAGGACCAGAACAGGTAAATGTGAATCTGTTATTTATTCTTTCAGATAATAGAAGGACTAGGGGGCATGCCATGAAAATAGCAAGTAGCACATTTAAAACAAATCGGAGAGAAATTTTTTTTTTTACTCAATGCACAATTAAGCTCGGAATTTGTTGCTGGAGAATGTATTTAGGGGTGGCCATTTGTGTAGCTGGTTTTAAAAAGGTTTGGATAGTTCTTGAAGGAGAAGTCCATTAACTGCTATTAATCAGGCTGACTTAGGGAATAGCTACTTCTATTACTGGCATTAGTAACATGGGATCTATTTAATGTTGTGTACTTGCCAGGTTCTTGTAACCTGGATTGGTCAGTGTTGGAAACAGGATGCTGGACTTGATGGACCCTGGGTCTGACCCAGTAAATGCAATGTGTTATGTTCTATTTGGTCATCTTTTCACACCTTCATGCCCTACTGCATGTCTCAAGGAGACAGTAACTTGGAAAAGCATTTCTGCATAGCCTATTCATCTAATAGTCCACTCGTTATATCCATTAGTCCACTCTCCACTTGGTGGGATATGGGGTGTCTGTCGGTAGTTGTTCCATAATGCACCCCTCAGATTGAGACTTCCCACGTGTTATCTATAAATAAGGGTTTCATAGACAACAGGGGAAATCAGTGACACAGAATATTCGCCCTCCTTCTTGGAGAGTTGACTTACTTCATTGAAAACTCTGGAGGAGAACAGAGGGCTCACAAAGGAGCGCCTGCATGCACTAACTCCCATGCAATGCTTAGGCTTTCTGAGAGCTGGGTCCATGTTGGAGCCGTCAGATGATGTCACGCTTGCGTTATGGCTGACTCATCCTGCTGTCCTGTGGAGAACCCCTGTCTACAGGAAAGTAAATGATTTCCCAGTCTTTCTGTCCATCTCTGGGGTTTGACCTGACTTACAGCTTCATGGTGAATGGTATTGCCATCTTGCATTTACAGCTTTTTTAAAATGGTCAATTTCATTATATTCTGAAATTTTACTTCAGTCTCATGTAATGCTTGTGGTACTCATCTTTTGTTTCCTTTCTTAAAATGCAGGTTCTTCAGATGAAGATTTTGCCGCTGCTCTGTACCATTTTAATCATTCTTTGGTGACTTCAGACCTTCAGTCTCCTACGTTACAGGTTAGTCTGTTGGATTATGACATGTTCAGAGTATCGGGGCTGCCGATACACCACCTGACACTGAATAATAGATGGTTGAAACTTGCTGTGAATATGAATTTGTCATGCAAAAAAATGATGGCAGTTTAACTTTCTTACTTGATTTTTAACACAGAATTTTATTTGTATTTCTTTTGCTGAGTAGCAGCAGGATGGCAGACTTTATACATGGGTGACATCATCTGATGGAGCCCGTCATGGACCTTTGATCTCACAGATTCTAGAGCTTTCAGTGTGCTCTCCTGAGCATGTGCAGCTGTAGTTGTTTCCCTGTCCTCTAGGCAGAGCCATGTGGTCGCAGTATTCAGTTTTGGTTTCTGCCTCACAGCTACTTCTATGATTTTTTTTCTCGAGCTGCAGCTGTTTTTTCTAAGAGAGCCTTTTTCATTCCCTTATCTTATGGTATTTTTTGTTTTTTTTGTTTTTCTTTTTTTCCCTCTTATTTAAGCTTCTACCAGCTGCATGGCAGGCTTTATGCTATGCAGCCTGGAAGAGTCTGCTTTCTTTTCTTAATAAATAATGCTGCATCTGCAGCATATATTTCTGTGTCCTCTCCTTAATCTGTTTGTGCCTTTGTCAGGTGCTGGTGGGACTGGCACTGGCACTATGCAGTTCGTGTGTGGATCATGTAGGCCTCTGGGCTTGAGGACTCACTTGAGTTCTCATCCAGGCAGGAGCTCCATGTTATGTCATCCAACCGCTGAGCACTGACTGAGATCCAGGCAGTGAAAGAATCAAGGAGTGGATTGTTCCTGTGGGGAGGAGAGCTCATCCTTCCAACACTCCTAGGAACTAGTCTCAAAGGGCCTCTGGTGCCCTAGACTACATAGACGACTCTCCTGCTTGTCAGCTTTGGCAATGCAGTCCCCTTGAGAAAGAGGGTGAACATGAGTCCAGGCCATCAGTATTGCTGCTGCACCATCAGTACCATGCCTGAGATCAGTTGCCCGTGCATGTCCCATACCTGAACACGGATGGTCTGACACATTGGTGTAGGGGATGAATCGAGCACCATGGCAGTCCTTGATGCCATTGGGACTGCCCTCGATGACAGACGTGATGGACACCATGAACGTACATGATACTGTCTGGCACCATGGATGCCACAGAGTGCCATGGCTGCCATCGATGTGGTCGAGGCATTTTCAGAGCCATGGAGCGCCTTGGGCATAGCTGGGCGGCTATGGATTTCAAGCGCCACAGATGTCTTTAGTGATGGATGCCATTGAGCACCAGGGCCCTTGAGTGTCGGGAATGAGTATTCTGGGTGCACCATGAGCAGCAGCATGCGCCAAGAACACTTGTCTGGGCGGCACCTTTGGTGTAGGTAACAAGTGCCATCACAGTGCCCAGATGTGCATTGTGTGCACCATTGATGCTGTGGAGCGCCATGGATGTCAAAGCAGTCAAGCACCATGTGGGAGCCAAAGCTGTTGAATGTCTTGTGTGCCATCGTGATCTGTGGGCATCATTGACACTGCAATGCGCCATCGACGCCTTCAAGAACCATAGGTACCGTCAAGCACCGGGGGCACTGTTGAGGCCATCGATCTCCATGGTGCCATTGACACTATGGGCATCAACAAGGAATCCTAAACTCTTGAGTGCTCCGGGCCCTGCTGAATGCTTCGATGCCTTCAGAACCGTGGGTGCCATCGATGCCTTGGTACCAATGTTGCCTTCATGTGAGGTGGAGAAATGGGTGCCATTAGTTGTCTGCCATCAAGGCCTTTAAGCTCTGTGGTGCCATTGAGCGCTATGGGTGCTATTGAGTGTCTTCAGTGCTGTTGCATACCGTTGATGCCCTGGACATGACATTGTTCAGTGCCATAGGTGCAGTTGGTCACTGGCGACTATGGGTGCTGTCAAAGCTGTGGGCACTGGCAGGCATGGTTGGATACCGCAGGGTGCTGTCAGTGCCACAGCTTACCATGGATACTGTTGGGAACCATGGGTTTCCTTGACACCATAGAGTTCCTGGGGGGGAGGGGTGCCATTGATCACAGATGCCACGATTACGAACATAAGAACATAAGAAAATGCCATACTGGGTCAGACCAAGGGTCCATCAAGCCCAGCATCCTGTTTCCAAAAGTGGCCAATCCAGGCCATAAGAACCTGGCAAGTACCCAAAAACTAAGTCTATTCCATGTAACCATTACTAATGGCAGTGGCTATTCTCTAAGTGAACTTAATAGCAGGTAATGGACTTCTCCTCCAAGAACTTATCCAATCCTTTTTTAAACGAAGCGATGCTGTTAAGCGCTGCGCAGCAACAGACGTCACAACAGGTCCCACAGAATCGATGTGCAAGATCATCTATGTGTTGGTTACTAAAATCATCTCAATGGGAGTTTATCAGAGCTTTGCTAGACAGGACTATATCCATAACCTTCCTTCCACAATAGAGGGCTATCAACTTTATATCTGCAGTGGATAGGAATCAGAAGAGCCAGCAGACATCAGCATAGGCATGTTCAGGATGCTGGGTCTTATGGTGTCCACCGTATATGTCACTTCCTTGGCATGTCTCCACATGAGCAGAGCCCAATGAACCCTCAGATCTCAGGGGCTGCAGGCTAGGAAGGATCTACTGGATTGCATCCATGTCACACAACCACATAGGGACTCTCTCAGCCTTGGTGGCAGGACGATTCCTGTTTGGTCAGGTGTCTATCTTTCCAGAATTCTCACCATGGATGCATTCTACCTAGGATGGGGAGCTTATGTAGAGGAGTTCTGCACCTAGGGTCTTTTGGTCTCCTCAGGAAAAGCATCATCAGATAAACTTTCTGGAGCTAATCCAGTACATGCTAAAAGCTTTCAGAGATTGGTTGGCCAACAAATTAGTTCTAGTTTAAACAGACAACCAGATTGTGATATAGTAAATCTACAAGCAGGGGAGGTATGGGATCATACCTCCTGTGTCAGGAGAATGTCCAGCTGTGGGACTGGGCCATATCTCAGGGGATGGCTTTCAGGACCACATATCTGGCAGTTATGGAGAATATCCTGGCAGACAGATTGAGTCAGAATTTAGTTTGGTTCCCTGATGGACATCTTTCCGAGAAGTGGTAACCAATCAGGCTGGGGTGTTCCTCAAACCTCATTCAGGATCAGGGCAGATTGCCCTATCCCAGCCTCAGGTCTCTGACTCTCATTGCCTGCATGTTGGAGGTTTGACCTTGCAACTCCTTAATCTGTCTGACAGTTATCTTGGATTCTGTTAACTACACGAAAGGATTCTTCCAGAAAGTCTGATGGACTTAAATGTGGTGTGAGTGGAAGGCTCTAGATCTTTTCTCTCTACACCTAAATTGCTTGTGTACCTTCTATATTTGTCCAAGTCTGGTGTCAGGACCACCTTAGTAATTATTCATCTTAGTGTAATTGGTCTTATCCTCTATGCAGTGCAAAATGCCGCACAGTTTCGCAGGCTGAGTAACAGTAAATGTCGGCAGAAAAAGACCCAATTCTGCAAGGTGTGTAGTTTTTGTTTTTTTTTTTTTTAAATTACATTTTTTGGGGGGTAATAACTGCTACTCCATGCAGGTTACCACAACGTCTTCTGCCAACCCATGCAGGTTCTTAAAGGAAATAAAAATAATAATAATTCCCAATATTGTATTAAAAATATTAGTGGCTGCTAGGAGCAATTTAAAAAAAAATAAATTTGATTCCAAATGAGTGTTAGCTGTGTTTGTGTGTTAAATATTGCAGCATGAATAGTGAATACAATTTATTTTTCACGTTGTTAATGCTACACTGTCTTGTGGTGGAGTTAAAAAAAAAAATAAATAAAAAAATCCACAAAATTAAATTCCAAACCTGGAATAGCGCACCAGGGACAGTGGTTTTAATTATGGGTGTGAAGTACTTCTGTGGCAATCTGGATGAGAAAGAAAAGTAAGATGCACACTGTCATACAGTGTTGCTAACTCTGGGTGCCTTAAATGGCTACTGGTCTCATGCACAATACATGTATAGTTAAGGGTGCTTAATGTGGAAATAAAGGTAATGAATATCCACTGTATCTCTTCCCTGGGGTAGGCATGCCATCTTATTTCAGAGCAATGTACAGCATTTAGAGCAGTCAGAATTTAATTGACTGAATATCTACTAACCCCTGTACAATACTTGTACTCTGTTTACTGAGGAGCAGTTTGAAACTGGCAGATGCACTTTGGCCTCAGCCAAAGGCAAACCCAGGCATTCAACAATAAAATGCAGAATCCCATTCTGTATCATTTCTACCTTCTCCCTGCCTTATATATACATACTACACTGCTACCCCCTTCCCTCGCATATATTTCCACCCTACCCCATACATACACATAGGTTGTATAATTTTGTACTACCAAGTTCTCTTTTCTTCAGGCCACCCAGCAGTCTGATCGTTTTTTTCATGTTTGATTCTAATGATATGCTGATGCTCTTTTCTAACAGAACACCTTGCTACAGCAGCTTGGAGTAGCGCCTTTCTCTGAAGGGCCGTGGCCTCTATACATTTATCCCCAGAGCCTTTCTGTTCTTTCCCGACTTCTCCTCATCTGGCAGCACAAAGCTAGCTCACAGGGAGAACCTGATGTCCCAGAGTGCCTTAAAATCTGGGAAAGGTAAGGAAAAGAGCAATGATCGCGGCCATATTTTGTTTTTCTAATGATTGTCCCTCTTGGATGGGAGTGAAGGCTATAATGCGAATGGGGTATGTGAAATTGTTGGGAGTAGTGGAGATTTAAGTAAAGTTGAAGAGAATAGACTGGTTTGGTAAATCAGGACCCAGCTGAGATTGGGGAGAGGAAACTGGTTTGGGTGGAATCAGGGTCTATCTGTAAACAGGAAATTGAGGTCTTGATACTTGTCATTTGTTTTATCAGTGAAGTATAAGGAGATTAAAACATTTTTCTTGGTCACTTGTAAGCTCATTAATCATAGACATCCTTGTTAATCTGCTTAATATTTATCCTGTACTTGATAGGTTTTTGGGGACACTGAAGCAGAACGCCCTGCAGGGATTGCTCCCGAGTGACACAGAAGATCTAAATGTTGACCACCTGCAACTGCTTTTGCTTATTTTCCATAATTTCTCTGAGAAAGGACGCAAATCCATCTTGATCCTCTGCATTCAGACTCTTCTGGAGCTAGCAGCCAATATGGAGTCTCAGCTGCAGGCTGTACCACTCATCCTGGCTCGTCTGCTCCTCATATTTGATTATCTTTTACATCAGTACACCAAGGTTCCAGTGTATCTTTTTGAGCAGGTAAGAACAGCAATTGTGTGCTATAACACTTAAAATACTAATTATGCAGATAGCAAAACCAATTCTTTGTTTATATTTTGTTGACCACATCTTCCAACACACTTGCCATCATATATTTATGTTCCTGACTCAAGTATTCTGCCTTCAACTAGTCTGTTTTACATATGTTTCATTCCTGTTCATCCAGTCAGATCAGACCAATGGGTTATGCACATGGAGAGCAGATGGAGACAGAGATAAACAGACTTGCTGATGTTACTCCTTATATATTTGTGCTAACCTCAGCATGCCTGTATTCTTTCTCCAGCACATGGTAGGCAAGCAGGCCTGGTAGGCTGAACATGAAGTGAAAGGCTAGTTCTCACTCCCACAGTTGAGTGGGGTCCCTAGATACTCCAGAGGTGAAAGCCTTACACCCTATCCCTCTGAGCAGTCAGAGGCAGGGGGCTTCCATTGGGTTTTTGGAGTAATCCCTCCACTCCTATTCTCCCCTCCCCTCCTTGCTGCTGCTTTTCTTATTGACTATTCTGACAGAAGGGGCTGTTTCTTTAAAGATTTTTTCCCAGCTTCTATAACCGGTTTAGTAAAGCAATGTGTCTTAGCGTCTAGACAGTTGAATCCAGAACCAGTAGGTTATGCACCTTTACCAGCAGATGGAGATGGAGCAAAGCTAACGTCACAGGATATATATACGCCTGCGGTGACATCAGCCCACCAGTGATCTCCGATTCTAGCAGATGGTGGATGTGCATCTCCCTACTGAGGTGGCTATTAAAACAGTCTGGTCTTCATTCTAAAGCACGTGGGGATAGACTTAGATGTAAACATGTATACTCTAGAGCAGTGGTTCTCAACCGGTGTGTCGCGACACACCAGTGTGTCGCCAAGCACCGGCAGGTGTGTCGCGGCTCCTGGTGTTCCACTGCCCCGCTTGTGCTTCCCTTCTCCCCAGGCGCGGGGCTGAAGAATGGAGAGACGCTGCACGCCACCGCTGGAGGCCAGGCCGGCGGGGCTGAAGAAAGAAGAGACGCTGCGCACCGCTGCGCGCCGCTGCGCGCCGCTGCTGGCGGCTGAAGAGCGGAGAGACGTGTGCCCCAAAGCCAGCGGGGCCGAAAAATGAAGAGACCTGCGCGCCACCGGCAGCGGCTGAAGAGCGGAGAGACCTGCGCGTTGACAACAGTGGGGCCGAAGAATGAAGAGACCTGCGCGCCGCCGGCGGTGGCTGAAGAGCGGAGAGACCTGCGCGCTGATGCCAGCGGGGCCGAAGAATGAAGGGACCTGCGCGCCGCTGGTGGCTGAAGAGTGGAGAGACCTGCGCGCCGACGCCAGCGGGGCCGAAGAACGTAGAGACGCTGTGCGCCGCTGCCGACAGCTGAAGAGCTGAGAGACCCTGCGCACCACAGGAGGTGGCTGGAGAGACGTTGTGCATGCGGGAAGTCAAGCCAGAGGCAGCTGAGAAGTGGAGGCCAGGCTTATTGGGCCAAACAATGAGAAGACGCTCCATGTGAGCTTGTGTGCCTGTGGTAGAATGGGTGCATGAGTGAGAGCTTGTGTGTCTGTGGTAGAATGGGTGCTTGGGTGCATGAGTGAGAGCTTGTGTGTGTGTGTGTGTGGTGGAATGGGTGCGTGAGTGAGAGCTTGTGTGCCTATGGTAGAATGGGTGCCTGGGTGCATGAGTGAGAGCTTGTGTGCCTGTGGTAGAATGGGTGCCTGGGTGCATGAGTGAGAGCTTGTGTGTGTGTGGTGGAATGGGTGCGTAAGTGAGAGCTTGTGTGCCTGTGGTAGAATGGGTGCCTGGGTGCATGAGTGAGAGCTTGTGTGTGTGTGGTGGAATGGGTGCGTGAGTGAGAGCTTGTGTGCCTGTGGTAGAATGGGTGCCTGGGTGCATGAGTGAGAGCTTGTGTGTGTGTGGTGGAATGGGTGCGTGAGTGAGAGCTTGTGTGCCTGTGGTAGAATGAGTGCGTGAGTGAGAGCTTGTGTGCCTGTGGTAGAATGAGTGCGTGAGTGAGAGCTGGTGTGTGTGTGTGGTAGAATGGGTGTCTGGGTGCGTGAGTGGGAGCTTTGTGTGTGTGTGCGTGTGTTAGAATGGGTGCCTGGGTGCATGAGTGAGAGCTTGTGTGTGTGGTACAATGGGTGCATGAGTGGCAGTGTGTGTGGTTGTAAGTGACAGAGTATGTGTGAGATTGTATGTAAGTGAGAGAGCATGTGTGTGATTGAGAGAGACTGGTCAGGGAGGTGACTGGTGTGTGTATGTGTGTGTGTGTGTGTGTGTGAGAGAGAGAGACTGGTCAGGGAGGTGACTGGTGTGTGTGTGTGTGTGTGAGGAAGAGATACTAGTCTGTATGAGACAGAGGCTGGTTGTGGGCCTTAAGGAAGAGGACTGTGAGGACATAGCTTTAGCAGCCACTGCTGCTTCTGGTGAGTGCTATTGGTCTGCAAGGGAAAGGAGTAGGAGAGTTGCTGGAGAGGGTAAGTAAAGGCAGCTTTTTAAGTTTATTTTTCTTGATTGACTGCCATTTTAATTATTGGGTATTATGTGATGTGTCTGCTGTTTTGAAATATTTTGATATTTAGTCAATTTTTATTAATTTTTATAAGTTTTTAATTGTTGGATGTTATTCTGTTCATCAGCTGTTTTGTAACATTTATTAGTATAGTTTTACAATTATTTCTAAGTGGGTATCTATAAAAGCTTGGCTTGCTCTGTTTTCCCATTAGGAGGTGTATTAGTGTTTAGGGCCTGGTTAAATATTTGTAGTGGTAAATTACTGTCTTTTCATAAGGAGGGGTATTGTGCCTGCCAGTATAAAGAGTTTGTTTTGCTTTTACTGAGATGTCATCAGATCCAGAATATCTTTTTTTGTATGGTGAGCTGCACGGATAATGCCCTAGTTCTGCTCTGTACCCATTTTTGGGGGTCGACGTGGTTCCTGAGGATGCAGAATGTATATTTACATTTTGTCCCGTGATGGTCACATGTTCAGTGTGTCACGCACTTGAGAACCATCTGTCAGGTGTGTCCCGGCCGAAAAAAGGTTGAGAACCACTGCTCTAGAGTAAAGGCAAGATAGGGGAGATATGATAGACACATTCAAATATCTCAAAGGTTTCCATGCATAGGAGGTGAGCCTTATTTAATGGAAAGGAGGGTCTAGAATAAGGGGTCATGCGATGAGGTTGAAAGGTGGTAGATTCAGGAGTAATCTTTGGAAATATTTATTTATAGCGGGGATGGTAGATGCATTGAACAGCCTCCCAGTGGAAGTGGTGAGGAAAAAACTGTATCTGAATTCAAGAAAGCATGGGATAAATAAAGGGGATCTTTAAGTAAGTGATGAAAATTATAATTCAAAATTAATTAGATGGATGGGCATGTTTCTATATATGTCTTAGGTCATTAGACAGGGCTAATATTTTTTAGTCTCATAGACCAGTCTGAAACTGGACTGGAAGGGATCATAATGGCCATCCTCTTACATGAAATCAAGGAATTGAATATTTGTGACTTTTCATGCAGCTTACCTAGAAAAGAATTATTGCCGATTTGGTGTATAGTTCAATTTATCTGATTTAAGGCTGGTTTCTTTCAATAAAGGTTGCAATGGAATCATACCCTCTGCCAAAGAACTATTGACCAGTTTGGTTGCAACTCTGTTCCACTGGTTTTTGGCAGCCTCTTCTAAAATGGAAGGGTAGGGATTAACAATACTAGTAGTAAGTGTCTTTAGCTTCCTTCTGGCTCAGCTGATGAAATTGATCCACTTCTGGGAAGCTGAGATAAGGGTTAGAACAAGATGAAATAGTGTCTAACACACTACTCTCCATATTGAGATTTGAGAACACTGCATAAAAAAAATTAGCCTTAGAGTCTGAGTTAAATAATACTTTTCTAACGTGTTGACAGACTCAGGACCAGTGGGTTATGCACCCCTGCCAGCAGATGGAGATAGAGGAAACTGACATCACAGTATATATATTCCTGCAGTGACATCAGCCTGCCAGTATTCTCCGTCTCCAGTAGTTGGTGGACATGTATCTCCTTACTGAGAATTACTTCAAATTTTAGGAGTATTTTATTAAGCAAAGAAGGAAAGCCCCACTCTCCTGCAGTGATACCAAATGGTCACTCCCCCAGCTGAGAATTCCTGAGGAGATTTCAATGGTCCCTCAGATGTGTGAGAGAGCATCTGCATTTTCCGAAAATGGATGCAGCTTGTCTGTGCCGTCTCTTAAGTGGACGACTATCCCCTAGGAGGGAAGAGATGTCTTGAAGGACGTCCATGATAGGAGGATTGAGGCCATCAATGTAAGTTATCAGATTCTTTCAGAAATTCCACTGTCATTAATAACAAAATCAGAATTTTCTAAGAATCCTGTTACATCAAAAGATTAATCATTCTGAACTCCCTCTTTTGATTTAGAGGGAGAAAACAAAAAGCTTTAATAATGGAAGGAAAAGATTGTTTGGAGAGACCAAGGAGTTCCTGAAAGAATCTCCCTAGCATCTCTGTAAGAAGTTTAATAGAACACCTGGGAAAATTCAAAAATCTCAAATTACATCATCTAAGAAAATTACCTAAATTTTCCAATCTTCTAAGTAAAATAAGATTATCACTCATTATATTGCTCAGCAAACCCATGTGGGTAAGGCTCCTAATTTTTGGTGGGTCAGGTCCATTGGGACTAAGGGAGGTCAACACCTCCGAAGGAACGGAACCATTGGGTCCAAGTTCATTGGCTGAAACATCCTGAGGGAGAGGGTCCTAACAGAACCTTTCCTCGTCTTACCCATTAGTGGAAGAAATCAATGAAAAACTTGCGTTGGAGATCAAACTGTAAAAGCGAGATAAAGAGTGCGCCCCCTTTGGCGCATGGCTTCGGCGTGCCTCTGCGCGCCTTGTTTCAAGTCCTAGGGAGATGTTGTCATGAAGGGGAATGCCCTCTCTTGGCAACTTGATGGTAATTGACGTGAAGGAGGAGCCAGGTGAACACAGGCGCTTGCTCTTGTGGTGCGCCGCTGCGTTCCTTGCTTTAAGTCCCATGGAGATGAGGTCACAAAGGAGAACTCCCTCTCCCTGTGACTTGATGGTAATTGAAGCAAAGGAGGCTCCAGATGAAAGGACGCCTCACAGGTGAACACAGACACTTTCTCCTGCCCAGTTCAAGATATTTTAAAGTTGCAGCTGGGAAGTTTATCCATTTTACAAAGCATTTCAGAATTGACAAGCAGGTGTCATCAAAAGCAGCTTTTGGAAACTAGAATAATGCAGGCAGTGGTTAATTTCAATATTGGTGAAATGAAGGTGGCATAACTTTTGAAAGCTTGTCCCAAGTATGTCGGGCTGAATCAAAAGGCATTGCCTATAACTTGCCTGACCTTTACTTCTAGTAAACTCCTATTGTCAAGGCAAGTCCTTTTTTGATAAGTTCACACATTAAAGTGTGATCTTTGTTTTATCTTGCACAGGTGCAGTATAACCTGTTAACTCCTCCTATGGTTGGTATGAGTGGGGCTCAAGAAAATGGAAGGCGAACCTCAGCACCTCTGTATGACGGCTTTAAGGAGGTGGAAGAGAATTGGACAAAACACTCTTCAGCAGGTGAGTGGGGGAAACATGATTTGGGAGAGATACAATTGTGTTTAGGGGACAAGCTGGCAGTACTGTTCTGGTCTAGAGTAGGGGGAAAGAGAATGGCTGCAGGAGTGTATTTATGCAGGGGTCTTGATAGTTGACGCTACTCATCTCAGTCTTGTAGCTCAGAGGCTTGCTGTCTTGTCATCTTACTTAGGAGCTTCCTACCTCTTGCCCCCACCTCTGCATACACTTTTCAGTTGGCCTGTTATGTACCCCTTTTCCACCATCTTTTGCATGTCCCTCTTGGCTACCTGCTACTATTTAGTTAGGCCTTATAGATTCCAAGGGCAATGGGGGGTAGAAGTGTAGTGTTGGCTCTTAGACCTTGAATCTGCCTTCTATTTTCAGCATGGATGACGACGAAGTAATTTGAGTTGGGGAAGGAAAGGGAGTGGTGGTAGAGGAGGTGATGTTTTGCTCTTGTGCAGCCTGTATTTTTTTTTTTACATCTGAAGATCCTGGAGGATTAATATACAAGAATTTTGAACATGTGCAGAAATAATGGACATGTGAATTTGTATTTATTTATAAGGACAAATGTTTGAGTAATAAGTATATTTTCACTGTATAAAACAGGCGAGAACAAACTTATTTATTTTTTTTGCGCAAGGCCACATTAATGGCTCTTGCTTGCACCTTTGCCTGGCATGGATGCCATTGCCTGGCATGGATGTCCCTTTTACAGAGCTGTGGTTGAGTAGTGAAAAGAGGTCCTCTTGTTGGGGCAAGGGTTGGAGACCAAAGCGAGTCTTCTGGAAAAAGAGAACCAAAAGAAACACTAAATACACAACTGCTTCCTCATCCAGTCAGACCAATCCACACCAACGCGTTATGCATGCCAGCCAGTAGATGGAAACAGATCAACAGGCTTGTTGATGTCACTTCTTATATACTACAAAAACAGAATCTCTAAGAAAATTACATGCCAGGTGGTAGTCAATCGATACACAACCTACTACCATGTAACTATCACACCTCAAAGTTCACAAAAGTGATATTTAAATAGTGATAACCTCATACTGGGCGTGATCGTAAGTGCTGTCGCATATTTAACTCAGTCATTCTTTATAATCACTGGTCATTCGTTTCTTTTTTTTCTTTTTCTTGTGTGTGCAATTCATACTAATAAAACGTAATTTTTGTGTGCAAAAACCTTTATGCTGCCATTTCTCTAGAGCAATGTTTATCAATTTCGAGAGAAAACCTTCAAAGTGATTCTCAAACATTAATAAAGTTCATGAACTTACTTTCACGACATTTGTAAGTTATTGAAAATCCACTTAGCTGTATTGTAAGATCGAAAAATAATTCATTCCCTGCGTGTTCTTTCAAAGGAAAGTGCAAATGTAGTCTATCGCCCAGATTCCATCGAAGCTTCATGAACTGAATGCCCGACATGGTCCGTGTTTCAGATAAATACTTTCTTCATGGGGCAAGTCAATTATTAATACATGTCTGTTTGGCTCTTTTCTTCTGTTTTCCGGTTACATACTGCCATGTTGACACCAGCCTGCCAGGATTCTATGTCTAAGCAGATGGTGGACACCTATTCTGTGCTGTGGACTCAGGTCTGACAGGAAAAGATTATTGGAGCTTCTGAGGTGACAGACTAGATCTTCCCTCTCTTAGTTGAACAAGGTCCTTGGGCTTTCCAAATGTAATTGCCAATGCAACTCCAGAGATGACAGCCCGTTGCTCACTCCCTCTATTGTCTTGGATCAGGAGGATTTGGTCCAAGTTCTCTCCTCCCCACCTCCCTGACTTCTCCTCCCAACCCCTCATGAAGCTACTCTGGCTGCCACCTCCTCTCTACTTCCTTATACTGCAGCTGTGCCTTTAATTTTCCTGCTGTGTCTGGAACAATTACTTTTTTTTTTTTTTCAGTTAAGCCACAGGAGTTGTTTCAGGGGATGCCCTGCTTCAGTGGTGGCTGACCACAGCAGGGTGGGGGACTGTTTTTATGGATTTCAAGGAAGCTGGTTGGATGTCTTTCGGGCGGTCCGTCTCCAGATTTGGGAATCTTTGGGGTGGGGGACCGTATTTGCAGCATCGTAGGTAGCAAAGACAAAATGTTGCCACCTGGAGAATGCAGATGCCTGCCATATAAGGAGAGTACAGGCCAGAGGTGCTTTAAAGATTCACCAGGAATGTTCAGTGGCCCACAGGGATATGAAGACTTGTGATTTTTTTGGTAGCAGGGGTTCCGGCTCAGCTAGTCCTGTGGACATAGGTGGAAGCAATTCCTTGGTGTCCCTGGAGGCATTGTCGGCCATGTCGCTGTCACATGGCATGGAGCAGGAGGATGGGCCTCTTCTGTCCTGAGTACCTGCAGAGTTTTGCACCTTTGCCCCACAGTTGAATGCAGCAGCTCCTATCTCCTCGTCGATGGACATGGCCTCCTTGCCCTGGATATTTTTTTTTTTTTTTTTAAGGGCCTGTAGGTGTTTCGCATGAGTCAGGCAGGACACATTGGACTAGTTCTTCCTCTTCTTTTCACATCTTCAGGGAGGAAGCATGCCAAGGATTCCTTGGATGGATTTAAGGACTTTCCTCCAGGAAATGGTGAGGACTTAGAAGAAGTTGAAATTCCTCCTGAGAGTGAGGGCCGTATATCTGTTCTGTGTTTTCCATAGGGATGAGTTACCGTTCCTCATTTCCTAGTCCCCATGCCCAACATTCATGGTCCCCCATGGTAGAAAGATTGTCTCCCTTCCCAGGCAACTATGTGCAATGGTGGTATGACTCAAGTCCTCCTAGATTGGATTCAGCATCCTTCGGAGGCAGCCATGGTTCTCACAGGACAAGCAGGATGGTAGTCCTCACAAATGGGTGACATCGAGGATGGAGCCCTGTACGGAAAACTTTTCTGTCAAAGTTTCAACAAGCTTTGACTGACACTGGCACACTGGGTGCACTGAGCATGCCCAGCCTGCAATTATCCCTGTGAGCCACAGGTGTCTCCCTCAGTCTTCTTTTTTCCGCTCTGCAGTCAGCATAGCGGTTGGAGCTCTGTGAGGATTTTTTAACTAATTACCTCATGGAAACACTTAACTTTTCACTTCAAAAAACACTTTTCCCTGCACAGGTCTCCCTCCGCGTACGTTTTTACGACGCTCGGTGAGTACTAATTCTTATTTTTCGGTCGGTTCCTGTCACTATCTTAAGGCTGTTAACTGACTGAAGCCTTCCCTTCCCCCATTTTTCAGTTAGCTTTAAACAGCTTGCGAGTATCTCTGTGACACTCTGCTTGCTTATGCTAGTGGGGTAGGGATTTTTTCCTTAACTTAGGACCTCTGTAGCTTCAAGTCCTTCGTTCCCTGGTACCCTCACGCAGTCGATACCCTATCGCTACACCGGGACCCGCCTAAACCGCCCTGGGCTTTTATATGTCATCAGCGCCCCTCCCCCCACGGTGCCCTGATGCCTTTATCCATGTTTTTTGCTTTTCAGTGCTACCAGGCTTTTTCCTCCTACGCACTGTTTTTTTCCTTGGGCTTCCTCGGTGCCGTCCCTACCCGGATGCATGCCATTGACGCACACGCTGTTAGTCACTGCCATGCATACTCGGGTCGCCGCCACCGCTGCCCGAGACACTTTTTAACGATCCCAGGGTCACTTCATCGATGCCACCCCCCCCTTTTGGGGATGCCATCGATGCCCCATCCTCCCCACCGATGTCCAGCCCTTTCCATCGGGGGGCATCGGTGCCACATCGATTCGTCGGTGGGCATCGATGCCGGATGGTCCCCATCGGTGGACATCGGTGCCGGATGGTCCCCATCGATGGACATCGGTGCCGGATGGCTTGTCCGTCGATGGCATTGGTGCCGGATGGCCGTCCGTCGATGGCATCGGTGCCGGGTCCTTTTGCATCGATGGACACCGATGCCCAGGTGTTTCATCCATGGGCATCTATGTTAGAATGCATCCATCGAGGGCAGTCGATGCCAGGCTGCTCCCATCGGTGAAATTCGATGCCCAGGTGGATCCCATCGGTGGATATCCATGCCGGCTCGATTCCGTGGATGGGCGTTGATGCCAATGCCAGCCTTATGGCTGGCATCGATGCCCATGCCGATTCCAGGACTGGCGTTGATGCCGGGATGGAATTCATCGACTGGGAGATCCATGCCATCGATTCCATACGTGTCCATATCGATGCCACCGACACACGTGTCTGGGGCACCGATGCCATGTACACTTGGAAATCTGAGTCTGTCCAAATCGATACCGTCAACGTCTGTGGCCCTATAGTTGATGCCCGTGGCCATGCCACAAACGGCATAAATGCCCGCCTCCATGCATCGATGCCCTCGACACCTCCGTTTTCCTTCGGTGTCCTTGACGCCCTATTGATTCGACTCAGTCGATGCCGGTATCTTTTTCAATAACGGCAATGTTTTTCGATTATTCGATTCCACATCGTTTCAAAGATACCTATGCCACTGCTGTCAGTGCCCGTCACTGTCATCATTCTCCTGGCCAGTCATCGACGATTTTTCATACCCATTTTGATGATATCCTCGAAGCCCCTTAGGTTGCCTTCAATATCGTCAATACCGACATAGCACCGCCACATAATACCCTCGCCTCCTCACATTGCTCCACGCTTTGGGTTCTTTTTTAAGCCCCGTATTAGCTTAAGACACTCCATTGTGTCAGGAGCAGAGCAGGCGTGCTGACAGTTCGTCATCGATCGCCTTCCAGGACAACGAGGGCTTCCATCTCGGCGCTGGGGAAAGACCGGGCCAAGCACCGTGGCACCCATCATCGCCGACATCGTGATCGTCCGCCGCTGACGCCATCCAGCACATCGGTGCCATCCTTCTCCAGGCTGGACAACGCTCGGGCAGAGCGACATCACCACTGCCATCAGCACTGTTCCTACAGTTTTGGCAGTCCTTGGTGATCCAGAACTTCCGGATCCAGGTCCGACAGCTTCTGCATTGGCGTCACGACACATCGAGCCGCTGTGACGAGGGAGGGAACATGAGTTCCGTTAGGGCTCCTCTGTTCCTGGCGTGCCCCACCGTCAAGTGGTGTGGGACTATGGCCATCTGTTACACTTAGCAGTCTAAACGCCACTCACGCCTGGCCTGTCTCCTCTGTACCTGTGTCACCATACCGGGTTTCAGAGCGAGATGGACGTTTACGTCCCCGGCCTTACCCTCGAGGACTCCGGAGACCGTCGGGGTCAACAATCTTCACCGGCTCGTCTTGCGGCGATCCACGTCGGATGGTAAGTACCCGCTGCGGCGGCATTCCCATAGAGTTGTGTTCTCCCATTCGGACCGTGGTTCGAAAAGTTCTGGGTCATGTGCCTTTTAGAACTGTATTAGTGTCACATATCACTATGTTAGCTATGTTAGCCACAATATCAGGAGAACCCCTCTATCTTCTTGGGATTGCAGCAGGGCTTCTTCTCTTGTCAGTAACAAGTCCCTGTGCCGACCAATGCTCTGACTCTTGGTTCCCTCCCAACCAAGGTCCAGCTGCATTGGCTGATCTGCTAAACATGAGATTCAGCAACCATTGCCCCATGTACAAGTCCACCTTGAGGCCTGGCCACAGGTCTCAGTGTCTCCTTGTACAGCATACAGAAATGCGGGTACCACTTACCGCTCACACACCTGCAGGAGCCTACATGATATCCTCCATTGGGACACCTCCTGGTCTCCCATCTGGTCAGATATCAGAGCGGCCACCCCACCT
Organism: Rhinatrema bivittatum; assembly: GCF_901001135.1. Lineage (NCBI taxonomy): Eukaryota > Metazoa > Chordata > Amphibia > Gymnophiona > Rhinatrematidae > Rhinatrema > Rhinatrema bivittatum. The sequence continues at coordinate 55,992,509 of NC_042629.1, read as the reverse complement.
TGTACCAAAGTCCCGGTACACTCCCCCAGGCGCTACGAAGTGCAGAGGGGAGAAGGGAGGGGGGTTGGGGAGTTTTAATTGCACTATTCTTTCTTTTAACAGAAAATAGTTACTCTCCGCACATCCTGGACCTAAGAAAATCCAACTTTCTTTAGACGTCACAGGTACAATGGTATCTTTGGTTACCATCACTCCATACTGCAGTAAGTACATTATTTTAATGTTTCTATGTGCTTTATGGTGAGTCAACATTACAACCCCAAGCTCTGCCGCCGGCACCAGCTTCGGTAAGTGAACTGTCTCTTGCATCACTGTTGGTGAATGCTGTTTTCTCTGCGGAGTGTAACATCATTCACTTTCCTTTCAGTACATGCAAAGAGCTCTCACTTTTTTCAGGACTCACTATACATTTACTAACTGGGATTACTGTCACTGCCATAAATCCCTTCTGTAACACTTCTGGACACCACAGTCTTAAGACCCTCTTGTCCAGCATGCGCACAGACATTCTGATACATTGTTATATGTCCCTGCGCATATTTTCCATAACCTCAGCCTTTCAACTTTTCATGGTTGGGCTATGGGGTTTCTTCCCACTATGCATTTTTTCTCATAATTCAAAACTGCTATGGGTTATATTCAGTGACATTCTATACTCAATGGACCTAAGTGGTTTCATTGCTTTCGTCCCTGATTCTTATCCCAGTTCGAACTAGGACCTAGTCTCCTTCGACTCATGCTCGCAATTCCTTAGGGTTATAAAGTTTCTCCTGAAAGCTGTCAACCCATTATGCATCTATTGCACTCCAGCATAGTTTCTCATAAACTTCCTGGACGTTGCACCCATGAGTTATGCCCTTATGCCTTCCAATACTGCTTTTGCAACAATTCTTTGTGCATACAGACAGACAGCATAGGGACAATGTGCTTTCCAACTCATAAGCACGCACAACCTCTTAGCTGCTCTGCTAGACAGCTGCGCAGCTCTACCCTTGGCCCTTGTTCACTTCATGCGTCTTTGGGCCACATATCTAAGAGATTTAATGAACGCTCTATCTGACCTTCTCCACGTAGGTTCTATCCTCTCGAATGGTCTCAATTACATGTGTACAGGGCAAATCTTTTAACGCTGAGTTTAACTAAACTTTCCTCTGCGTCTGCATCATTCCATACGATGCACAGGTTCTGCTCCCTACACATGTTTCCTATGCGTTCCCTTAGATGCCTTTTCTTCCATCAAAGGCCTCTTCAATATATCTCTTCTGCTGCCTCTCGTAGCCAGCATTCTTCTAATGTTGAACTGGGATGGGGTTCAGTATTCTTTTCCCCACTCCCTGACTGAGATCAGTATGCTTCCCATACTTCTCAATCCATCATATCAGTAACCTTTTATTCCCTCACCAGTCAGTCCCAAATCATAGACTTACTGATGTTCTTAGGTTCTGGTAGCGTCACAAAACCTTCTAAACATAAATCTTGCCGTTTAATATGGCAGGCTTTACCTCCTGACGCTAAAAAAAAAAAAAAAAAAAAAAAAAAAAAGAGGTATTACCCCTTTTACTTTTCCACCATTTTTTCTTACTCCCTCGGATTCTGTTCTCCAGACATCCTCCACATAGATACACCTTTCTCTTAGGAGGTGTATCGTTTTGGGAGTTGGGTTCCCGTTTTCGGTAATCCTCTCTGAGTCGGCTTACCATGGATTATCCACTGATCAAGCCGCCTCTATTTCTCTAATCACGGAATGAACATATATATTCTCCTTATAAGTCTCATACATTCTACGTTTGAGCCTTTCCATTCCTCTCTTCCACAGTTTGGCAAGGGAACTTCTTTCCCTCTTAATGTCATTCCTGCCAGCAGGGTCCGTGAGTTATGCACTCTTTCCATACTCACCTGACTCCGTTCCTCTGCCACTGAGTAGTTCTACGCATTCAACTTTCTATCCTTTTCAGGTAGATGTTGTATCTCCGTTCCTCAGGAAATACTCTATTAATTTTTCCTAACCTCTCTCTCTCGCCCTAGGGAGAGACTGGGTTTTCCACATTCATGGACAGTAATGCTGCGCTTACATTCTATCTACATTGCACTGCATTCCATGTGAATTCCACTTGACTCTTTCCTTCATGCAAGGGTCAAGCTGCTACTTCCAGTGGCCACACAGACCTAATCCTTCTGATTAAGTGGTCTATATTTCCTTTCCTACCAACAAGCAGACATTTCACTACAACACTGTGGGTATCCACATACTGTTGTGTCCGTCTTAGCCTTAACAGCTTCCCTTTGGTTACTGCTGCTTGTACTTTTTTATCAGGTTGCAGCCTGGAGTCCTCTCCATACCTTCGCAGCCTATTATTGCTTACATTTGACTAGCCGGCATGCTCCATGTTTGGCCAGTCCGCCTACTCTTACTTTTTTCAATTCACTACCCAACATCCTTCCACGAACCCATTATGGTGTTGCGGATGCCCTCCGTTCCCATTTCCACCTCAGTTGTTACGCCTTTGCGCATCTGCGGTGTATCTGGTGCATTCCCGGGCATCCTCAGCTCGGTACTCACCCATTTGTGAGGACTACCATCCTGCTTGTCCTGTGAGAAAGCAAATGTTGCTTACCTGATGTAACAGGTGTTCTCACAGGACAGCAGGATGTTAGTCCTCACGAAACCCGCCCGCCACCCCGCGGAGTTGGGTCTGTATACTTTTATTTTAGTTTCGCTTGCGCTTTTTAGCTATAAGACGAGACTGAGGGAGACACCTGTGGCTCACAGGGATAATTGCAGGCTGGGCATGCTCAGTGCACCCAGTGTGCCAGTGTCAGTCAAAGCTTGTTGAAACTTTGACAGAAAAGTTTTCCGTACAGGGCTCCATCCTCGATGTCACCCATTTGTGAGGACTAACATCCTGCTGTCCTGTGAGAACACCTGTTACATCAGGTAAGCAACATTTGCTTTATCTTCCCCATGGGTAACAGTGTTCTGAGGGGGGAGATCTTCAATCTATAGCTCCTAGATAAATTCACAGATGGTGAGTCTCACATGGGTGGAAGCTTAAGCTACTGTCTCCCACCGACATCTGTTGAGCAGTGACGCGGTCCTCCTTGCACATCACCTCCAGGTTCCACCACCTGGATGTCCAGGCCTGAGAGGATGCAGCTTTTGCGAGGGTGGTGCTAACCGGACCGCGGGCAGCTTCTGTCCCATTTGGGAGTAGCTTTTGTACATCCCATTGGTCCTGAGTCTAGCTGGCTACACGCCAGGAAATGGAGAAATTACTTGCCTGATAATTTTGTTTTTCTTAGTGTAGACGGATGAACTCAGCATCTCGCCCACGGTTGCCCAGGAGAGGCGCCAAGCAATCTCCTATGAGGTGGACCTTGATTCCATGTGATTACGGGTAAGCTGTTGCCCTACCCCTAGTTCAGGGTATCTATAGTATTACTTGGATTCAGTGCTTATGATGTTTGGGTACAGTTACAGTCTCCATTTTTTAATCAAGTTGTATCCAGATTCTTATCAAGTTCTCCAATAATATGTCTTCAGTCTCTTTTTGAAGAGAATACTGAATGGCTGAGGTCACTGCAGGGGCTTATCTAAGGTGACGTCAGCTTTGAAACCTGACTCCGTCTCCATCTGCTAGCAGGGGAACACAACCCATTTGGTCCTGAGTCCATCCGTCTACACTAAGGAAAAGAAAATTATCAGGTAAGTAATTTCTCCAATTTTCTCAGTGGAAAAGGGTAAACGGTGGAGTGCCTCAGGGATCTGTACTTGTACCGGTGCTTTTCGATATATTTATAAATGATCTGGAAAGGAATATGACAAGTGAGGTGATATAAAATTATTCAGTAGTTAAATCACAAGCAGATTGTGATAAATTGCAGGAGACCCCTGTGAGACTGGAAGATTGGGCATCCAAATGGCAGACAAGTGTAAAGTGATGCATATAGGGAAAAATAATCCATGCTGTAGTTGTTAAACAATGTTAGATTCCATATTAGGAACTACCATCCAGGAAAAAGATCTAGGCGTCATAGTGGATAACACATTGAAATCGTTGGCTCAGTGTGCTGCAGCAGTCAAAAAAGCAAACAATGTTAGGAATTATTAGGAAGGAAATTTTGAATAGTGGAAAATGTCATAATGCCTCTGTATCGCTCCACGGTAAGACCACACCTTGAATACTGTGTACAATTCTGGTCGTTGCATCTCAAAAAAGATATAGTTGCGATCGAGAAGGTACAGAGAAGGGAGACCAAAATGATAAAGGGGATGGAACAGCTCCCCTATGAGGAAAGGCTAAAGAGGTTAGGGCTGTTCAGCTTGGAGAAGAGATGGCTAAGGGTGGGATATGGTAGAGGTCTAGAAAATTGGATAATAGAAAGACTTGGAGGGACTCTGTGAAGTTAGCAAGTAGCACTTCGAATTTTTTTTTTTCACTGAATGCACAATAAAGCTCTGGAATTTGTTGTTAGAGGATGTGGTTGGTGCAGTTAGGGTAGCTGGGTTCAAAAAGGTTTGGATAAGTTCATGGAGGAGAAGTTCGTTAACTGCTATTAATCAAGTTGTCTTAGAGAATAGCCACTGCTATTACTGGCATTAGTAGCATGGGATCCACTTAGTGTTTGGGTACTTGGCAGGTTTTTATGGCCTGGATTGGACATTGTTGGAAACAGGATGCTGGGCTTGATGGACCCATGGTCTGACCCAGTATGGCAACTTCTTATGTTCTTATACTTGGCATGCTGCGTCACAGCAAATCTTGGAATCGTTTTCTCTGGGTGGTTGAACACCACTCAGGAAGACTTCCCTGTTGCCCTCAGTATGGGCTTTGGGGATAATAGTATTGTTGTTTCGATGAGCCACAAGTTTTGAGGCTCTGTCTCTCCCTTGAAAAAAGGTTAGAAGCATAATGCTATTTATTTTAGGTCTTCCAGAAAGGGCTGTGAGTTTTCCTATTCTTCAGGTCTTTGTGTAAAATGGCAGATTTCTATAGCATTCTCCAGGGATTAGTATCAGATATTTCTCACATATGTTATCTTGGATCCATTTCTGATAGGTACCTGCTTTTCAAGGAGTAGGAAAGGCCACCTTAGCCAGGGATGCACTCTGGTTCCTTTGTAGTCAGACGATGGACTACTTAAGGCGAATCTGAGCAGGAAAGCCATTCAGCCACAGCTAGTATTGTGAAGTTTTGGATCTCCCAGGGGCTGAATGCTGATTATTCTGAATAGTAATTAATCCTTTTTGGTCTCTGGTGTATGTTGAAGCTCTCTGGTATCCAAAGAAGAAAGTGGACTTATGTCTTTGAACTTCAAGGAATGAAGGCCTTATTCTCAGTTTCCAGACTTCTGTTTCCATGTCCACCTTCTGCAGGTCCTAGGCAAGGGATCTAATTGTATACCTTGGGCGTAGACCCACGTGCATCTTTTCAGTTCATACTCCTGAAGGATATCCAGTAGTCCCTGTGGCTGCAAGGCTACTTTTGATCTCTTGAAAGGTTAGAAGGAGCCTAAATAGGTAGCTTTTTATCGTTGTCTCCTGCCAGGAATGGATTTGCAGTCTTCATGTTTCACATGATAGGCATAAGCTTTATAGGTTAGGAGGGAGTTATAATCTGAGGCAGCTAAAGCGGGGACAGGAGTCCTAGTGGAAAGCCAACAGATCCAGATCTCGTGGAAGGCTAGAGACAGTCTAGTGCTGCAGAAATCTGGCCTCTAACTCAGGGAAAAAGACAGCTTGGGTGTTGGTGATCAAGGTAATGCCATTAGCTGAATTGAACAAACAGAAGGAGTCTAGTAGCCTTCAGGTACCCTGGTAAGTGGTTCACATTTGGTGTGGGATGGAGTTCCTCTCTTGTACCTGTAGCAACTCATACGGCCAACACCATCGTCATACAGAAAAATATTTTGAGCCGAAACTCTTGAGAGCCTGAAGTGTAAGGACTGACAGAACTGGCCTCTGCCCTGCTAGCTGTCAGGTGGGACACTAGAGCGATTGGATTTCAGCTCAGCCCAGCAAAGCTCCAGTCTCCTGCATGTGTTCCCACCAAAAGCCTGGATTTTCCCTAGACTGAGTTCTGAAAGTGAAAGCAGGTGTGTTCCTTCACCCATCACCAGAGAGTTCTTCCCTAGATGATCCCATCCATTCTCTTTTACAACTTTGGCTGTTGACAGGACCAGGTTACATAGTGAGGATACTTAGTGTCAGGGGTTAAAGTTGTGTGAAAGATGCCAGTTTAGGGTGGAGAGACAGTATTTCCCTTTGAGGAATCCATTCCATCAATCTTGCCTTTCTGTCGAAGATGTAATTCCAAGTCTCATAGAAGATAGACAGGCTGTGGCTTTCTGCAAGGGAAACAATTCAAGAAACTTTCTGCTCTCTCAAATGGGATTCTTGCTTCAAAGAAGATCTATTTGAATTGGAATCTGAACTTAATTTTGAAGGGATCTAGCCTCACTTCCTCTCAAGCCCCATAGGGCATGTTTGCATCTTGTTGAAGTTAGTCTGTAATTTTAAAGGAAAGGGTATCTCTGTGCCCAATACTCTCTCACTTCTGTCGGCGTTGGGCGTTTCTCACTTATGACTGTGAGAAAATTCAGTGATGTAGGCCAGAACAGGGACTGCCTTTCTCAATCTGTTTTTTCGTGGATCAAAGAAATCAAGGAAATAAGTGCTTTGGCCTTCAAGCAAGAGTTTGCAGGGGTGTGAAGCCCATTCAACAAGGATGTAGGACTCCTAGTAAGCAAATTCAGAACCTGTCTTTCTAGACAATATTGGCAGGGCAGTGCCCTCATTTTCATGGTATCTCTGCTGTAAGCACCTCATGGGTGTGCAGGCCAGGAAAGGCTGTGTCTTTGCAGGAGTCCTTAGAGCCATTGTGGCTTCCTCCTGCCTGGTCTGGATGGAGCTTGGGTATGTCCCACTTATTTGGATTGTTTGGCATAGACAATAAGGAAGGTGATGTTTTAAACTTACCTATTAAATTCATTTTCCTTTAGATCTGCCAGATCAGTCCAGATGCCACCCAGAGAAACTGCACCAATCAAGGACTCTAAGCCTGATAGGTTCAGAAAACTTAGTGAGTTTACTGTTGCCCTCTCTGAAGGTAATTGGCCTAATCATGTCTGGACTGGTCTGGCAGAACTAAAGCAAATTAACAGGTAAATATAAATTTCACTTTTGAGCATAAATGCAGGCTACAGGACCCTCCTCTCTGCATCACGAACTCCAGCTTCGTGATGCAGAGATGAACATTGGTCAATAGGACCAATAGATGAACATTGGTCAATAGGAGCTTCGTCATCTCTGACTAGGAGTCGATTTTGGGTTAAGCATAACTTGGGATTTGCATGGAATAGTGCTAATGTGTATGCATGTATTTTGTGCACAAAATAATTGAGAATAAAGTTCTGCACAAAAAATGTTTGCACAACAGCTCTCATGTTGTGCATACAGCCCAGTGCACCTTTACTATTTTGGAGCTCAAAAGAAGCATAGCTCTCAAAAACTAGTCTTATGTATTAAGTTAGTTCAGTTAAAAGGTATCATTTACCTCAGGTCAAAAGCGTTTAGCCAGCTAAGTTGGGGGCATTCCAGGGTCATTACTGGGAGGATTTGAGTTAGCTGGCTAAGCTGTCCGGCTAACTCCCGTATTCAAAGTTAGCTGATTAAGTTAACCAGCTAAGGGGGTTGTTTTCTAACCCTATCGCACACGAAAAGGGACTTTTCGCACTCGATAGCTAGATCGGGGTGGAGTCAGGGCGGCGTTGGCACCGGAAGAGGAGGAGTATGGGCGTCGTCGGGGCAGACGCTGCAGAAACTTCGCTGCCAGCAATAAGGTAAGACTCCTTATCGCTGCCAGTAGCGCGCCCAATAGCACCACCTTTCATGATGGCGCTATTGGGTGCGAAAGCCGGCAGTGATAACACCACGGTGGTGCGATCGCTGCCGGCTTTCGCAGGCCTGCCCCCCAGTTCGCCCCCCCCTCCCCCGTTACCGTGCGATTCACAAAGTCCTGCGATTTTTAGAAAATCCAGGCCTAAGTTTGGTCGGGCCAAAGAACTACCCTAAAGTTATCCAGCAGTGTTCAGTAGTGCAGTACATATTCAAGTGTTCGAACATGACAATCACAAAAATTTACTTATAGTTCATGTAATTCAGCATCTCAAAATACAGAAACTCTTGTGTTTATTATTTGAAAAAATTAAGAAAAAAATCAATACACATACCTTAAATTCTCTTGATTCTATTTCCAGAACTCTTTATTTCTGCATATGTTGCAATATTGCATGTAGCTCTCTGTACCAGAGAGCTTTACAACAAATTATACGTACAGCAACGCTCTGTCTCAAAAAGCTTACATTTCTGTGGGTACCTGTGGTAATGGGAAATAAAGTGGCTTGCTTAAGGTTACATAGAATGTCTGTGAGAGAACCAGGAATTGAACCCAGGTCCAACCTAATCACTAGCGCTGTCCTCACTCTCTAAAAGTGTATTCATATTGATAACCGTTGCCAAGCATGAAAATATGATCACATCTATTCTGTATGTTTATACTAATTTTAATGCTTGTGTCACAGACAGTGTGCTGCAGCCACGCTTCTATAGCATCTTATCCCTAGAAGCATCTGAAGACGATATGAACCGCCTGGACAACACGGTACCTTCTATGTTTATTTATTTGTTTAAAAATGTTTGTATACTGCTTTTACAATTGGAAATTAATCAAAACGGTTAACAAAATTAAAAACATACATAATCTAATTTTAAGACAAATTATAATAGCTAAAAAACTTATAAAACAAATGCAAAGGCTCAAACAATCAAAATACAAACATCATGCCTTCAAAAAAATGCAAAATGAAGAGATATTGAGAGAAGATATAAATGAGTAAGCATAGAGGAGCTAAAGAATGATGGTTTAAGATTGCTTTCTGGAACAGGTAGGTTTTTAACGTTTTCTTGAATTGTGTTGATGATATGAGACATAAGGAGTCAGGCAATGAATTCCACAAAATGGGGCCTGCTACCGAGAAAGCTCTTTTTCGAGTTAGTTCTAATCTAGCAAGTTTGACCGTGGGTATTTCTAGATAGTTTTTAGAGAAGGATCTTAGTTGTCTAGTTGGTTTGTTGTATATACGAAGAGTTTATATATGAATTTCATTCTCCTTTGTATATTGAATTTTGTTGCAAATTACTGAAGTTTCTGAGAATTGTGTTAAATGCTGATATCACTGGTTAGTCTGAATAATAACGCATGACATTTTTAAGAAAATTAATATTTCCTAGCATGTAGACAGATGGACTGAAGACCATTGGGAATGCTCCCCTGCCAGCAGATGGAGGCGGAGTCAGATTTCAAAGCTGACGACACCCTAGATCAGTGATGGCGAACTCCAGTCCTTGAGTGCCACAAACAGGCCAGCTTTTCAGGATATCCACAATGAATATGCATGTTATAGATTTGCATACAACGGAAGCAGTGCGCGCAAATTTTTCTCATTCATATTCATTGTAGAAAACCTGAAAACCTGGCCTGTTTGTGGCACTATGTCCCTCCACTCCTCAACAGAAGACCACATACTGGGTAAATTATTCTGTTAAAGGTTCAGCTTCTGCATGCATTTGTGCAAATACTACACAATGTACAGCTGATGAACCGCAACCAGAGTGCTAAGCATGGGTCCCTGGAAGACCTTTTATCCAAATATATCTAACACTTTAGGGTCCTTCCCAGCAGGCATGTTAGAGTGATCATGAGTGCGCTTTACATGCTTCACCACAGATTCCACCAAGCGGTGCATTAGCTGAACAACCCTAATCCCTGGGAAGGCCTGCACCCTCCACTATATGTGAAGCTTTCGTATCACCAAAAGGAATATCAGCATCTGCCACTTCATCTCTAAATCCTTGAGAAATCTATATACCGGAAAGGATGTAAAGTCTGCTGAGGGGTTGAAGAAACTGAAAATGCCCAAAGATGTGTGCACTCAGATCTTCCTCCATCCTGATATCAATGGACAGAATATCACAAGGTTTTCCAGAATGGAAGTATTATGGGGTAATTCTAGTAAGGGGTCTGAGTGGATCCCTGCTTTATCTTCTTCCTCCCAACCATAGGGCACGCTGAACCGTTACTGTAAACCATTGTGATCTTCTTTTGGAATGATGGTATATAAAACATCAAAATAAAATAAAAAATAAGACAAGGCCATCGCGGAAAGATTAAACGATTTCTTTGCTCTGGTGTTTACTGAAGAGGATGTTGGCGAGATACCTGTTCCAGAGAAGGTTTTCATGGGTGATGATTCAGATCAATTGTACCAAATCACGATGAACCTGGAAGATGTGGTAGGCCTGATTGACAAACTGAAGAGTAGTAAATCACCTGGACCAGATAGTACAAACCCCATGGTTCTGAAAGAACTAAAAAATGAAATTTGAGACCTGTTTCAATTAATTTGTAACCTATCATTAAAATCATCTGATGTACCTGAAGATTGGAAGATGGCCAATGGTAACCCCTTATATTTAAAAAGGGATCCAGGGGTGATCCGGGAAACTATAGACCGGTGAGCCTGACTTCGGTGCTGGGAAAATCGTGGAAACTGTTATAAAGAATAAAATCGCAAAACATTCAGATAGACATGGTTTGATGGGACATAGCCAACATAGATTACCCAAGGAAAGTCTTGCCTCAGAAATCTCCTATATTTTTTTGAAGGGGTGAATAAACATGGACAAAGGTGAATCAGTAGATGTTGTATATTTGGATTGGTGGGGTCTAAATTGCCTGTTTCAGTAGTTGCTCTTCGATGCAGCTTTCAGCTTGGGACTCCACATGCTTTATGGCTAATTCATCCTTGCTTGTTGACAGAGAAGGCATGTTTTCTTATATGCAAATTGTTCTCCATAGACCGCAGGATACATTAGCCATACTTAATACCTTCCTGCCTCCTGGAGAGTCCATTACCTTGAAAAAGTTTAAACTCTGGAAGAGTATTGGCTTGCAAGACTTTAACTGAGCTCTGAGAGCTGGGTCCAGGTCAACCCTGTCAGATGGTCACCCATGTGTTATGGCTATTTTATCCTACTGTTTTTGGAGAATCCTGTTTACAAGTAATCAAATTTGCTCTCCATGCAGGTTACCTTATTACTGCCTTAGAAACACAATGCAGTCACACTAGTATTGTTTTGGGCTAAAACTGTTGCTCTGTTTGTTACTCCAGTGCTTTATTACTATGCTCCTGCCACTAGGGATTGTCCATGTTAATTGAATATTTTTTCCTACTTAGGTTTGTGAAGTTCTTTTCTCAAGGGCTGTGAAGTATGATGACCTTTATGCTGCTCTGACTTCTCTCCTCTCTGCTGGATCTCAGTTTGATGCACTCAGAAGAAAGGAAAACAAAAGCATCACACCACTGGTAATTCTGAATGCTGTTTGCATCTATTGGCAATGATTTTCCTCTTCCTCCAACTAGACCAGTTCAGACGTATGGGTTCTTCTAGGACAAGCAGGATGATAGTCCTCACACATGGGTTTACATAATCGGATGGAGCCCGGCATGGAACTTTGATCTCACAGATTCTAGAGCTTTCAGCCTGCCCTTCTGAGCATGTGCAGCTGTAGTGATAACCCTGCTCCTTAGGCAGAGTCCCTTAGTGCATGATACAGCTAATTCACCAGGGGAGGCGGGAAGGTTTCGTGAAGACTAACATCAAGTGTCATACAGAGGAGTATATCATATATAACAAAATCATAATATGCAAATTCAGGGTTGTTTTTACTTAAACCAATTAATATACAGTTCCCATTTTATTACATTTCTCCAGCCTATCCATGTCTCAAAGCTATAAGGTGACCGAAAAAATAAATATCATGCAATCTCTTACTGACTACCTCCAGGGATAGACAAAAAATTTTCCTTCAGTAAGTTGCCAAGGATAACCTATCTGCTAGCACGATTTGAAGTAGTAAACCTTGACTCAATCCTGGTAATTCAAGAACTGGAATACTCAGTAAAATGTATCTGGGATATTTGGGAATGTCTTGATAAGATTCATTAAGAGAATAACTAATTATATTTTCCCCAAAATTTGTCACTTTAGAACATTCCCACCAAATATGAAACGTTGACCCCAAGGCACCACATGGCCTCCAACAATCTGGGGCAACAGTATACATTTTGTGAAGTCTTTCTGGAGTCAAATACCAGCAGGTCAAAACTTTTTATCCATTTTGTAGAAGAAGCGATGAAATGGAATTTTTACCTACTGAAATAAAGCAAAGATCCCAGATTTTCTTTTCCATTGTTATTCCAAGATCAGCTTCCCAAGAAATTGTGCTTAGGTTAGTTAGGTTTTGTTTTAAGCATTATCCCCTTAATTTTTCCATTACTATCGCACAACCCTTCCATAAAAGATTTACCTTTAGAAAGCCCGGAACAAACTTGCTTAGATTTCATATAATGACATACCTGCATGTAAGGATATAGATTTTTATGAATAAGATTATATTTGTCTCTAAGCACTGCAAAATCAACAGATGAATTGTTAACCTAGAGATGCTCCAAGGACCTTAAACCTAAATTTTCCCATGTTAGTAAATTGATGGAGTTAAGTCCATGCGGGAGTCTCTATTAAAAGTACAAAGGGGGTCTTAATGAAAGCTTCTCTTTGCCTCACCATAGACTCTTTCCATCTATCCTAAATCTTAATTGTAAGTTGAGTGTATGGAGAAATATGTGCTGGTAATTCTCTGGATTTCCTGGGCAACCAAAATTGTGATTTAATTGGAGCATTCCCCACAATAGCCTGCTCCACATCCAACCAGGGTTTAGAGTTACTTCTCAAAATGCTAGTCTACAGTGACCCTCATTTGAGCCGCCACATATTTTGAAATTGGGCACCTCTAGGATCCTTACAAATTTAGACAAATATAGGTCCTTTTAAGCCATTCTCAGAGGTCGTCTTTTCCAGATAAAGCTAAAGACCCATTTCTGCAATTTTTTAAGAAAAGCGTTGGAGATAAAAACAGGTAATGTTTGGAAGAGATAGGATAGCCTAGGAAGAACATTCATTTTAATGTTAGCTATCCTTCCAAGCCAAGAAAGATTATATTGTTCCCATATATAGAGATCTTGGAAAATATTGGCGACCACTGAAGGATAATTCAGCAGAAACAAATTCTCCGGATCAGAGCAAAGTTGTACTCCCAAATATTTCAAGTTCTCGTGCCCATTTAAATGAGATGTTTCCTAGTGTGTAGACAGGAGGACTCAGGACCAGTGGGTTTATGCTCACCTGCCAGCAAGCTGATGTGACGCTTTGCCGGTGTTGGGGCGCCATTATGAGTTCGGGTGCTGCATTTTTGGTCTAGCCACCACTCCCAGAACATTCTCCAAGATTATGGAGGTCATAGCGGCAGCCTTGTGAAAAGAAGGAATCTTGGTGCACCAGTATTCGGACGACTGGCTGATGTGAGTCAGGTCTTGGGAAGAGAGCTGCCTGGTGACACGAGGTGATCTCCTTAATGCAAGACTCGAATGGGTGGTGAACCTCATCAAACCATCCCAGTCATTGGAGTATCTGGGGGTCCGGTTTGACACAGGACAGGACAGAGTTTTCCTACCGGAAGTTTGGATCCATGTCTCACGTGCGTCTGTTGATGAACACCATTCGCCCGATGGTATGGTCCTACCTACACGTTCTCGGCTTGATGGCAGCTTCCTTGGAAGTGGTGCCATGGGCCAAGGGCACATATGCATCCTCTTCAGCACTCTCCTCTATCTCGTTGGAACCCGCAGTCTCAGGATTATGCGGTTCGGCTCTACTTGCTAATGGAAATCTGCTCCCACCGCCAGTGGTGGTTGCAGGAGAATCATCTGAGAAAAGGGAGTTCCCTTGTCCTCTCCGGCCTGGTTGGTACTCACGACAGATGCGAGTGTCCATGGTTGGAGTGCTCACTGGAGTTAACGGCCTAGGGGTGCTGGAATGCCGAAGAGTCCCGCTGGAACATCAATCGTCTGGAGTCCCGAGCGGAATGGCTGGCATGCTTGCAGTTCAGTCGCTGGCTGCAGAATCAAGCAGTTTGCGTGATGTCAGACAATGCGACGACGGTGGCCTATATCAATCGCCAGGGAGGAACCAAGAGCCAGCAAGGGTCGCAGGAAATAGACCAGCTGAAGGAATGGGAGGAGGGGTTATCTGCAGATGATCTCGGCCTCTCGCATTGCAGGAAAAGACAACAGCTGACTTTTCTCAGCAGGAAGAGTCTGGACCCCAGGAGAGTGTGTGGTGTCAGCCGAGTCATTTCTGTGGATCGCTAGGGCCTTCCGTTCCTAGACCTGCTGGCGACTTCTCGAAATGTGAAGGTTCCTTGATTCTACAGTTGCAGGAGAGATCCGTGGTCCCTGGGAATAGATGTTCTCGTACAGGTCTGGCCGGAAGACAGATTGCTTTATGCCTTTACTCCATGGCCCTTGCTGGGCAGGATAATTCGCAAGATCGAAGGGCATAGGGGGCTAGTTCTCTTGGTGGCGCCGGACCGGCCCAGGTGTCTGTGGTATGTGGATTTGTGACATTTTCCATCGCATATGGATCTGCTACAGCAGGGACTGGTTCTTCACAAGGTCAGACTCTGTTCTGTCTTACGGTTTGGCCCTTGAGAGGGCTCACCTGGTAAAGCGTGTTTGTTTCTCTGTGGTGATTGCCACTTTACTCTGTGCTCGCAAGTTCTCCACTTCTTGGCTTATGTGTGGGTTTGGAGAGTTTTTGAGGCCTGGTGTGAGGAGCCAGGATGGTCTTCCTTGTTCAGTTAAGATCCTCTCATTCTGGATTTTTTACAGGATGGATTGAATAAGGGCTTGGCCTTCAATTCATTGAAGGTGCAGATCGCGGCTCTTGCCTGTATCAGAGGCTTGGTGAATGGTGTTTCTTTGTCTCATCCTGATGTGGCCCATTTTTTTTGAAAGGAGTGAAGCACTGATTGTTCCCTCCTGGTTAAGATTTGCTTGGGCATATCCCATGTGAACCGACTGGTGGGGTAAGGAAGGAAAAATGTGGTTCTTACCTGTTAATTTTCTTTCCTCGAGTCCAGCCATGCCAGGGACCCACTTAGAATTATATTTAGCCTTTTCATTGGAAGAATTGTTTTTGTTTTTGTTCCCTATAACTTTTGGGGATTTAATAGTGGTTATTTGACTCTTAGTTGAGAGGGTCCATCGTCAGTCGGTGACAATTCTGAAATTGATCCCCCTACTCACAGGGGAAAGATGTTTTTGCGTTGTTACAGAACTACCTGAGAATTGCAATCTGCCTGGCATCCTATATAAGACAGGTCAGCAATCTAGTTCTGTCAGTTTCCTAGAAGTGAATTTTCCCTTTTTTACTTTGCTGTAAGCTGCTTTTGGTTCATATTTTATGAAGAAGAGAGGTCTAAGTGTAAGTATAATGTTAAAGTGAACTAACACAGCAGCCACGGTACTTTGTTTGTTTGATAAGGAGAAATTGACATCTATGTCTTGTGTGTAAGTATTGATCTTTGTTTTGTTTTTTTTTCTTCAGGAAGCCTGTGCTCTTCAATACTACTTCTTAATACTCTGGAGGATTTTGGGCATTTTGCCTCCATCCAAGAATTACATGAATCAGCTGGAAATGAATACACCTGATATGAATGAGTGTGAAATCCTGCATACTCTGCGCTGGTCTTCTCGCTTACGAATTAACTCCTATGTCCAGTGGATAAAGGTATGAGCTAAGAAGGAGGTTGATGTCCTAGCTTATTAATTTAATGTAAAATAGATGATTTCTTAAAGTAGGCAACACCTTTTATAAGAGAAATAAATTGACATGTCACATAAGTAAGGCTAGGATATTGATATCTGAGGAGTGTACAGTTCTGTCTTTGAGGGCCACAAAGTGTCAGTTTTCAGGATACCCTAATAAATGTTTGTTTGCATTTCTATACAATGGAGACAGCGCATACAAATAACAGCTGCATATTTAGTAGGGCTATCCTGAAAATCAGATTGCTTCCCTTGAGGTCTGGAGCCGGACACTGCAGTGATATAGTCCTCTCTGAATGCATTGAAATCCATAGGAAAGGCAAGAAAAATGTTGCTTATTGAAGGTACTCCAAGGAATTAAGGTTATTTGTACTATAAATACATTGCTTTTTGTATTGCAATCATTGAAAGAAATGGATTAATGTTCTGGGGATTAAATTTCCTGTGGATCAGTACTGGGCATTTTTTTTTTCCTTCCTTCCTTATGCGAAAGGAGCAGCAACTTGTTTGATTTCCCATCTTTTGAACTATAAGTTCCCTGTACGTAGCAGGATCAGTCCAGACCGCTGGGTTGTGTCTCCCTTCCAGCAGATGGAGTCAGAGAAAAAAGCTGAAAGGCACCCCTCTTACACTGGTATGCCACCTGCGTTCCTTCAGTATTTCTCTGACTCCAGTGGAGCATCAACTTGTTTGATTTCCCATCTTGTGAACTATAAGATTTGTTGAACAATCTCCTTAATCCTTTCTGAATGCTTACTCTCCCCCCCCCCCCAGTCTATTTAATTCACTGGTTTACAGTTTTGCCCATGCAGTGAGTCAGATTCATAGTGAGCTGGACCTCTGAGAACCACATTTGAGTATTTTCTTGTAATACTCATCTAAATATTTTTACTTTGTTTTTAATGCATTCTTGCATGAAATATAGCAAGAACACCTTATGGGGAAATTGTGTCCCTCTGTCTGGAATTTGAGAGTGGAATGGTAATTGCAGTGATCAGGTTTTGTTTTTGTTTTTGGTTTTTTTTTTTGCTGATTAGGCAGACGCTGCCAGGTCTATAAGAATGTCACTGCCACACGTGAATGCTCTTAGTAGGAGTATACTTTTTATGCTTGTAAAATAAAAATTTCCTGGCTTAAAAGAAACCCTGAAGAGGAATATATTTATTATATCTATTTTTATCTATATCTGTATATTTTTATCTATCTCTCTCTATATATATAATTTTTTTTTTCTAGACCGCTTATCAGCAGTTTTAAGTGTCTTACAAAGACTTGAGCTGAATAACTTTAATTACTGACTTTGTCTGTTGCAGGAGCACCTTGTGAAGCAAGGATTGAAGTCTGAGCATGCAAATTCCCTTGCTGAGCTTGCTTCCTCTAAGTGCAGATCGGTCAAGTATGATGTGGAAATAGCAGAGGAGTACATTGCCAGACAGGTAATATTGGCAATATACAAATCTTTTTAGGTGGGTAAGCATGTTGGG
This sequence comes from Rhinatrema bivittatum, assembly GCF_901001135.1. Taxonomy (NCBI): domain Eukaryota; kingdom Metazoa; phylum Chordata; class Amphibia; order Gymnophiona; family Rhinatrematidae; genus Rhinatrema; species Rhinatrema bivittatum. The sequence goes on along the minus strand of NC_042629.1, from coordinate 55,975,239 downwards.
GGTTTTTTTTTTTTTAAATGTAAAGCATGGCTTGAAAATTGCCACCCCTCCCTCTTACTGTGCATACTTCTGCCTGCGTTGAAAAACATCATGGGGTTAGGTCAGGGGAGGGATTTAGTTTTGAAATCCCCTGCACGTTCTTTAATGTGTATACTATGCACTTACAAAAGTATCCACATTCCCTTGCTGGCCTTCTTTTATAAAGGGCATTTCTAGTAGGAGTTTCCCTTTGCAAATCGGTTTGAAAGCCTGCAGATACAGTGTCTGAAAAGCACCCTTAATATTTTCTTGTTTGCTTCTGCAGTATTCCTAACAATGTTGGGTTTTGTTTTTTTTGGCAGATTTCTTCTTTCTGTGGAATTGATTTCTACACCTTTCTGCAGCTGCACCAAGTACCTAACTTGAAGTCTATTTATACACTGGATGCTGTGATCTCCAAAGTTCAGGTGTCACTGGATGAGCACTTTTCTAAACTGGCTGCAGAGACAGATCCACACGTGTCATCAGAGATCACCAAAAACCTGCTGCCGGCAGCTCTGCAGCTTATTGATAGCTATGCTGCGTTCACCAGGTACGGTGAGAAGTTCCTCTGCCAGTTATTACATACAGGTAGAGTGCTTGGCTGGGTTGTGAAGGCCAATTTCCAAGCACCGAGCTTGGAATGTTTGGCGTTCCATGGGATATGCATGCCATGCTGGATGTGATTTCACTTTCTGGAAGCCTCAAAATGAAGAGGTGCTATTCTTAGAATTACAGGTAGTATTTCCTTTGGATCTTTTAAATTTGCAGTGGTGTGAAGTGTGACTTTGCTTTTCTGTGTCTCCCTCCTTTTTTTTTTTTTTTTTTTGTCTCTGCTTGAGAGTTGCTAGTTAAAAAAAACAAACAACCCAGTTTATATATAATACTATCTTTTTGCCCACAGATCTTACTTGTTGCAAAACCTTTCTGAAGAGGGGTCCACTGAGAACAGACCACCAGAACAGAAACTGCAAGGATATGCTGCTGTGCTCGCCATTGGATCCAGCCGCTGCAAGGCAAACTCATTAGGTAAGAAGGGTAACATGGGGGTAAACTGCACTGAGCAGCAGGTACAACCCTAAACAGAAGGCAGGAGGGTAATCTGCACAGAGCGGCAAGTTTAACCTTAAACACCTTGCTGGGCAGACTGGATTACACCTGGAGGAAATCTGTACTATTCCCGGCGCAGAGTTTCCATTTTTTGCCCAGAATATGGAGCAGGCCCAGCATGCCGCGAGCAGAGCCCATCCTGCTCATGGGGAAGATGGTGCAGGCCCCAGCAGCCACAAGCAGAGCTCATGAGAGAGAGCTTGAGCCTGTGTGGATGTGTGTGCCGGAGAGGGAGCCTGTGTGAAGGGGGTGTGTGCATGAGAGAGAGGGGAGCGTGTGGGAGGGGCAGTATTGAGAGAGGGGTCAAACTCTGGAAGTGGAGATAGAGTAGAAGCGGTTGAGCCTAGAGAGGGTGGAGGTGTTGGGGCCTGAGAGGGCAAAGTGAAAGGGGTCGGCCAGGGGAGTAGGGAGAGAGGGTGTAAGGGGCACTCTTACAGTGTATTTCCAGGGAAATTCTGCTTAAATTATTTTAAAATCTGCATTAAGTAATAACATTTTTCTGTATTACATTTTAACTTAAATTACTCAGACTGTGATGTATATTGTATTATTTTGACCAGAATAAATATGCAGAATTTGAAGAATTTTAAATTTGGGTGTAGAGAATTCCCCCCAGGAGTACTGGATAGACCATTTTGTTCTTTATCTGCCTTCATTTACTATGTTAATGTCTCTTTAAAGCTGCAAAATCATGAATTCACGTCATTGGTATATTTATTTAGATCTTTCTTCCAGAATGTTGTTGGCACAATTCTTGTATTTGAAGCACAGGCTCATAACATAGGTTGTTAATAAATAAATAAATATTGGTGGCATTAATAAAGAACTGAATGGCTTACAGTACTGCATTTCTATCAAGGTAATTATATGAAATTGTAAGATGGTGAACACAGTGTGCAAGTATGTAAGTATGTAAGCTTAAACTATGAAGGGGAAGGGGGGTGTAGGGTAATCTTAGTTAGTACCAAGTGGGAATAGCACCGCCACCTGGAGGTAGCGACCAGCAACCTTTGTGAGCTCCTGAATTTTTCTCCCTTACCTAGTGATGTCACTTTTCTTTCCCTTAAAATGACTTTTAAGTTCCTATGGTTCAGCATACTATATGAAGAAATGGGAAGAAATAGTTTAGTACCATTTAATTATTGCTCTGTAAGTCATCTTACATCATTCTGGTCTGACCTGGCCACTTTAATATGGAAATATAAAAGTGGACAGGTGTGGGGGGGTTTTTTTTTTTATTTAGATGTACATAACTTTGAGAGGTTTCCTGTAATCTGTAAGGCAATTCATAAATATTCTTAAATAACTAGTGGCAAAAAGCTGCTTCTGGAAGTTTGAGGGAAATAAAATTTTCTTCCTCTATAAGAAGTTGCATGTGGTACTACTGTCATTCCTTATCTAGTGAGTGTAGAAAAGCTAAGTGGTCCATTATGATGTGACCGTAATTTATAAATAGTTAATTATTTTGTTGCTTACTTATTAAAGTGTCACTTTAATCATTTGATTTCACAACTGTATTCTTTCTGTGGGGCATGTTTTCTTAATGGAAATCTCCCATCAAAATGCCACTCTGTGCCTTTTCCTAGTGAAACATATATTCTGTATCAGTGAGGCACCTCTACATACTCTGTCATGGTGTTGGGGCTATCAGGCGCATCCCGACACACCTGAAAAGGCTAGGCCCGAGTTGTGATGGTGGAGTCCGGGGGCTGGACAGAAGCCAGGAAAGAGGCATAGAGCAGGGACCTTAGAACAGGGTCAGGATCAGAGGCCAAATGAACAGAGTTTCTGCAGGGCAATTGCTGAGAATTTTGTTGGACCAACAACTGAGTGCCTTGTATGTTCTCAGTTTAGGGCATACCAGGTGCTGGTCCAATAGAAATGCTACAGAGGTGTGGGGAGCACATTTTAGTATACTGGGTAAACATGCTAAGATTTCCCTGGAGATCAGCTGCAGGTTCTTAGTCTGCAAATCCCAGTGCTCTGGGTTCAAACCCTATCGACCTTGACACATTGTAGAGATGTATGTTCTGATCTGGGAAGGTACTCTGCTCTATCATAATGAAAATATGTTCTCTTATTACAGTCATCATTATTCTTTGCCCCCTCGGTGTAAACATGGTTTTCAGATTCTTTAGTATTTTATTTACAGGTCCAACCCTAGTGCAAAATTTGCCATCGACATTGCAGACCTTGTGTGAATCATGGAACAATATCCACACCAATGAGTTCCCCAACATTGGATCCTGGGTACGTCTCTATGCAATCCTTTTATCCTCAATATCTCTTATAGCCATTTAATCAGAACTTGGTTATCATTACTTTATGCCGGTATGATTTGCATTTTAATGTAAGAATGTCGGTATATAAAAATTATAAATAAATAAATAAAATAAATTACTGCTGCTTTCTGGAAGGGTGGATACATTTCCACAGCCTTACAACTTAGGAGGCAAGAAAGGGTTAAGAAGTGAAAGAACTGATAATATTTACTCTTTAGTTGCTGCTAACATAGAAAGAACGGCAGAATGGGACCACTGGTCCATCCAGTCTGCCCAGCAAGCTTATCTGCTGTGCAGGCTACCCCCATGCTTATCAGTTTCCCAGACTGTAAAAGTCAGGGTCCTTGTTGGTTGCTGTTCAAATCCAATTACCCTTTTCCTTCTGCTTTTTAGTTTTCATCAGAGCTCTGTTGAATGGATTTGCAGTGTGTACTCTGTGAGAATGGGTCTATTTAAATTGTTTTGCTCTGTACTGTAGAAGGCAGAGTATTAGTCAGCTCTGGGACTGGGAAGAAGAATACTTTGTAATTTAATTTATTTCCTGGGAAGGTTAAATGAAGCCAAGTGCCTGTTTTTCATCTGAATCCCAAAGGCATAGTGCAATGAAGGGACTTGCCCAAGGTTAGAGAGCAAGTCTTTGTCAGAGGGAAGACGTTTTAAATTCATATCCCAGAGCTACTTCTGTGTCTTTGTACTACTAAGTCACTCTTTCTCTTTTTAAGAAACAGGTAAAAACATGGTTGTCTGAGCAGGTTTTTATTAACACAGATTAACATCTATAGTGACTCCCCCCTGGGAATTTTATAGCTCTAGTTTAGGAATATTTAGTTTTTTATTTTGAGAGATTATTATCAGGTAGGGTTTTATTTGTTGTTTATTATTTTGTAATGTTTTTTAGTCAAGATTTTCTAGTCTAGATTAAGAGCTATATATTTATTGGATAAATGGGGTTTATTTTAATTGTTTCATTTTTAATCTCATTTTATTATGAGTTTTTGGGATAAAGTGTTAATGACTTATCTAACTTTTATGTAAACCGACGTGAAGTGCATATGATATGTTCGGTATATAAAATGCCTAAATAATTTGGATTGCTGTTGTAAGAAAATCTATGTATTATTCTGTGAGCTCCATTTTCTTGTAGGTGATAAATCTTTATGCTGAAATGTTGTTTTAATTTTAATTTTTTATTTAGCGCAACGCCTTTGCCAATGACACCATCCCTTCAGAAAGCTACATCAGTGCAGTGCAGGCAGCTCACTTGGGCACCTTGTGTAGTCAGAATCTCCCTCTTGCTGCTTCTCTGAAACACATTCTTCTCTCACTGGTCCGACTCACAGGGGATCTCATTGTGTAAGTATACCGGCCTTTCCACAAGGTTTGCAGATCTAGCTAGGTATGTCTTGCAGTTGCTCCTTGTTGGCCACGGATCAGTCCAGACAACTGTTTGTCTCCCCTTCCAGGATTTTTCTCCCCTACTAGCAGATGGAAACAGAGAAGGAAAGGGTTGCTGTACTGTTGTACTTAAGGCAGTGTGCCACCTCTAGTCGCTCAATATTCTCTATCTCAGCAGGTGGTAGAGGGGCAGAACCTGCAGTTGGCTTTGAAAATCCAAATTGCTCCCCAGGGATGTTAGGTCCTGGAGTGGGACCAAACTTGTGGTAGAGTAGGGGCGAGCAAAGGGTGTTGGTGACGCTTGGATTCCTGTAACCTGGTTCTAGAAAGGGACTTGAAAGCGGTCTGGATCCCTCTTTCCCTTCACTCTCCTCTCTCCCTCTGGTGGCACTCTGCTCTTGCCGTAGGAATGTACTTGTCATTTCTGTTTTGGGGGGAACTTTCATAGAGGACCACAGGCTCCTTTAATTGTAAAACTGAAAAGAAAAAAGGAGCAGGACTGCAGCGCGGTCAGTGATGGTGGGGTCTGTTTCAGGATCATTGAGTTGTTCTAGGGTGGACTCCTGAATGGAAGACCTGGGCCACTGGGGCGAATTTAAGAGAGAATGCTTGTTGGCACAGATTCAGTGGGAGGTACCTCCCTGTCAATACTGTTCTCCAGAACTGTTTTTTGGCACACAGGCAGATGTCATGGTGGCCTCTGCTGAGCACGAGAAATGCTGCCCTGCATGTAAAGGGATCGGGCTGACATTGAGGCTGTATTCTGGGTGTGTGACCAACAGTGAAGGAGGCTCAGGAGCATCAAGTTCAGCCACAGATGGGAGATAGATGGCCCAAAGAAAAAAGTTAGTTTGCAGCACAGAGGCAGACAGGGTCGGGGAGATACTAGGTGTGGGAACTGGCACCATTTTGCCTGCTGATCTGGCAGAGCAGGCCAATATGGCTGACTCATGAGATGTTCCTGGAGATGGAGAAAACAGAAGCGCTCGGGTTGATATGAGGGGTTCAGAGCCCTTAAGCAGATTAGGAGGAGTCATTTTCCACAGAGTTTGTTTTATTGCTGCATAAAGCCTATTTGGCTAAAAGAGTGCTGGGCTTAAACATCCACCCTCAAGGATCTGGGAAACAGGGTATTTCCTCTATCACAGTTCCCCGAGAGGGATCTTATGTACAGTAGGCCCGCCTACCAAGAGGAGATGTGGGCAGATGGAGCCAGATTTGTATCTGGAATCTGGTAAATCAGGCTGGTATGGGAGAGTATCCCTTGCGGGATCTGTCTGGGATCATGGATGAGGAACTGGACCCCTTGGAGGAAGGGGGGAGATACCCATTAGTGAAGGGGATGATCTGAAGGTAATCTGACTTTTTCACAGAGAGGAGTTGCCCAAGTGATCTTCTCAGGTCCTTAAGGAGCTTAGGGATCAAGGAATCTGTGATTCAGACACAGCAGGAAAGTAGAGGATCCTATATTAGAGGGGCTTGGGGACCCTGCAAAGATCTGGTGCTTGTGGAGTGGGGAACTCCAGAATCTGGTGTGTGGATTTTATGTGCAGAATTCAAATACCTCACCTACTTAATTAGTAGATTGACTTCTGAAATATTTCCTTTGCAGCACGTTTGTTTTCTAAAAATCTCAAATCTCTAGATATTTGAAGGTTTCTCTTTTTGGTTTGTTAGCGTCTTGTTTCACCAATATCCTGAAAAAATATGCTAAAAATCTCCTGTGATCAGATTGAAAAGCAAGGAGAAATTTCTTTAGTCTCTGTTTTTTGTCCATTTCTTATGAAAGTTACAATTCCATTTGGTTGTGATCTGTTTATATGTTTTGAGCAGTCTTTCCTTGTGATTTATCTCTGAGGGCCCTTATTCTACAGTGCAGAAGCTAATGTTGTCCTTTCTTCTAGGTGGTGTCCTGATGAGCTGAATCCGCCCCAAATAATCCGTTCCCTTATGCCTCTCCTTTTGGAAACCAGCACTGAAAGTGTGGCTGAGATTAGTAGCACATCCTTGGAAAGAATCCTTGGTCCTGCGGAGTCGGATGAGTTCTTGTCCCATGTCTATGAAAAGCTCATCACAGGATGTTACAACATACTGTCTAATCATTCTGACCCCAACAGGTAATGTAGTCCATGGAAGGCATGGATTCAACCGTCAAATATGTCCTAGTATGTAGCCAAATGGACTCAGGAGCAATGGGTTTATGCTCCCCTGCCAGCAGATGGAGATGGAGTCAGGTTTCAAAGCTGACATCACCCTAGATGGTGTAACCTGCAGTGACCTCAGCCCTTCAGTATTTCTCAGTTTCCAGCAGATGCAGACATGCTTTCCCTATGGGGGATCGCTAGGCCTTTTGGAAGAACATATTCTAGCACACTGAGTAGTGCACTGTTACATGCTGGCTTAGATTACAGACCATGTCAAGGCCCTTACAATGAGAGCCATGGAGCCATCTGCAGAGCTGCTACTTTGTCATTGTTTCACACCACATCCCACTATTGTCTGGACAACATGCCTCGAGGTGGCAGTAACTTTGGGCAAGCAGTTTTGCATAACTTGTTCTCCCTGTAGTCCACTCTCCATTTGGTGAGGCCTGTCTAAGGGACCAGCAGTTGGAATAGACCTTGGCACCACATATTCCTGTGTGGGTGTATTTCAACATGGCAAAGTTGAAATAATTGCTAATGACCAAGGTAACAGGACCACACCGAGTTATGTTGCTTTTACGGACACAGAAAGATTGATTGGTGATGCTGCTAAAAACCAGGTTGCAATGAACCCAACAAACACAGTATTTGATGCAAAACGCTTGATTGGTCGTAGGTTTGATGATAACGTTGAACAGTCTGATTATGAAACATTGGCCTTTCACTGTTGTGAATGATGGAGGAAGACCAAAAGACCAAGTAGACTACAAAGGAGACCGTAAAAGCTTTTATCCAGAGGAGATATCTTCCATGGTTTTAACAAAAATGAAAGAAATTGCAGAAGCATAGTTGTCTTTAAGTGCTTCTGCTATGCAATCCTCAGTTTGGCACGTCCATGGCTAATTTATGCTTGTTTGACAGAAAAAGCAAGCTTGCTTACCTGTAGACAGGATGAATTAGTTGCAGACTTTCTCACCTATTTCCCCGAAGAGTTAACACCTCACTAAAGCTTAAGCTCTGGTAGAGTCTTAGGGGTTGATGAATCAGAAAGTGCAGGAACTTGCACACGAGCTTAGTAAAGTTTTACTGCGATCTGAGAGCGTGGATACATGTCAGCACCATCAGATGACATTTCCCATGCTAATTCATGGCTAATTAATCCTGCTATATATGGAGAACCCTGTTCAAAGGTTAGCAAACTTGCTTTCTCTGTTAACAGCAGAATAATCAACACAGATCCATCTGCCTTTCTTCTTGAAGTTGGCTTCTCTAAGCTTTTATACAAGATTGAGTGAGCCTGTTTGGCGGTGGCGTTATGGGACATCCTGCATTAGTCTAGAAGAGTTTCTAGACTTTTTGAGCTTTGCAGGAAATGTTCTGCATTGGCACTGTCGGAAGTCGTCACCTTGTGGCTGATAACCTTGCCAGGTAAGCAATTTAGTTAAACCAGGAACTGCATCTTTGTATATGTAAGTGTCTTCTGTACTTTATTTTCTTTTTAGTGGACTTGATGAGTTTATCCTGGAGGAATGTTTACAATATTTGGAGAAACAACTGGAAAGCAGTCAGGCTCGTAAGGCTATGGAATTATTCTCGGACAGGTAAGTTGGGATTCAAATAATATAAAGATGGTGACACTTTATTTTTATTTATTTTTATTTTTTTAAGATATAACCAGAGAACTATGGACGTTAGTGATACTTTATGGGAGTTCTTTGGTTTTGAGTTGTTACTTTAGATACATTGGCACTTAATGTTCTTTCTTGCACCTTCTCTGGTTGTGCTTATAAAGACCCACCTCTGACCTTGACTCCTCCTAATCCTAACCCTCTCATGTTAAATGTTTTCTCTGAGGACAAGCAGGTGGTAGTCCTCACACATGGGTGACATCATCAGATGGAGCCCTGATGTGGGAAAACTTGTTATGACATGGCCATCATGTGGTAGCAGAGCCCTCAGCTGCAGATGTATAAAATCTGAATCTTTTCCTGTGCCAAAAATGCACAACCTGAATCTCTTGATGTAAAATAACATTGAATATTAGAGGGACGAAGGTTTAAAAAAAAAAAAAAAAAAAAAAAAGTTTTGGTTGTGTTAGTTTCATCAATCATTTAGAATCAGAAGCTTGTACATTTGATTTGTTTCCATTAAAGTTAATGGGGGAAGCAGTGCACCCTATTTTGGACCCTAATATTGCGGCTTTTCATCCAAGTTTGATAAAACTTGCTGGTAGGCATCAGCAGCAGAGACAACAACACCCCACAGAGTTCCAAGAGTGACATGAACATCCCATGGTATCAAGAGCGGCAAAGGACATACACGGAGGCATGATTGCCCAGAGCCACAATGAGCAGAGCATAGTGGGATAAATAGTGGCATGAATAACCCGAAACATCATAAACAGTGGCATAAACATCCCAAGATGTAACATGAAAGGTTAGGCAGAAAACACAGTTGCATCAACATAGAAAGGTGCTGAACTAAGTGAGAGGCAAGGTAGGGCAGCATCAGTAAGCCAAAAATGTTGCGAAGCAAGAAGTTCAGGAGCTGGCAGCAGCTGCAAGATTTTAAGACACCCCCCCTCCCCCCCCAAAAGGCATCCAGAGAGGGGGTAGAAGTGGTTCTTTTTTTTTTGTTTTTTTAAGGTTTTCTTGTTGAGGTCAAACACCCCATTTAATCGGCATAGAGGCAGGGCAGGAGAAGCAGGCTGGGCAGTGGCAACAAGAGTAGCAATGGATAAATCAGTAAATCACTGAGGCTAAGAACTGTGGGCATTGGTTCTGTGGAGCTGTGTACTTATTTCTCCTGCCACTTGCATAGAAATTCATGAAAAAACAACAGAGGGCAGTTTATTTTAAAGCAAAGCAAAATAAGTGGAAAGGCCAACATTTGATTGCTCTAAATATGTCATCTAAAGATTTGTTTGCTGATTGACTCCTCCAGAGTCGACACAACTGGGGAAAACCACAGATTGTCATCATTTCCCAGTCCTAGTCAAATTTAAGAAGCTTTAAATTGAGAAACGTAACTACAAAATGTTTCCAACGCAATAAAATTAAGATGCGGACAAACTGGATAGTCCCCAGCAGCAAGTTAGGGGCTGTCCAGTTATGTGCACAGAGTGCCATGTATGAGATGTTTGTGAGATATTGTATGTGTGCACTAAATAGCTCCTAGTTCTCAGAGAATAAGTCCAATCTCTGGAGGCCAGAGTGGTAGATCTGGAGAAGCTGACCTAGATAAAGGTATCTAGAGAATACTTTCGGGGACATAGAACGGTCTTAACTTCAGTAAAGCTGTCCCTGTGCTGCTTTGGAGGAGCAAAGTAATCTGGCAAGAGACATCACCTTGATGTAGCAGGAAGTGATCCTGTAGCTAGAACCTGCCCTCCAGGTGATGCGTTATCTTATCGCACAAATGTGGGTAACTGGGTGACTGGTTGGCATGAGGATCACTTGGTAATGTACCTGTCTGGTGTGAAAGTAGCGGACCTCACGCACCACCAATTTATTTAAAATTATTTATAGCCCACACCCTCCAAAGTTCAGGGTGGGCTACGAAAGAACGGTACACTATTTCTAATCACCTAGATAAGATTTTAGAGAGTATTAGGGAGAAACCAACCTTTGTGATACTTATGGGTACCAAAGACATGAGAGTGCAGGAGGGAGGTTCTGGAGGCTAAATTTAGGCTCTTAGGCAGGAAACTGAAATCCAGAACCTGCAGGGGAGCAGTGCAGGACCCCAGAGGCAGGCTGGAGTCCTGGATGAGCTGATGGTAGAGGAAAGAGGGTTTTAGATTTGTTAGGAACAGGGAAAGCAGAGCCTATTCTGCCGGGATAGGTTTCATCTTTTCCATAGTGGATCCAGGCTTCTTTCATTAACCTTTAAAAAGGAGATAGAGCAGCTTTATACTAGATGATGTAGGAAAGCAAACGGTCACTCAAAAGCGCATAGTTTGGAAATATTTATCTTTGAAGGATACTAACAAAACGATGTTATGGCATCCCGATAGAAAGATTGCAATAAATTCTAAAATAGCCCAGGTGTCTTTTAAGTAAAGGGCAGACAAAGCAAAAAGATTCCAAATGACCCATGTCAACTGGTAAGCAGGTTATTAATATAAATAAAATACATACTTTGAAATGTTTACAAATGCTAAAAGTTTAAAAATTAAGATGGGAGAGTTAAAATGTATAGCACTGAATGAAGTGGGAGATATAATTGGCAGGATAACCAATGGGACACTGATACCAGGGTATAAATTATATCGAAATGATATAATGGATCAAATTTGGTGGAGGGGTGGTGCTATATGTTAAAGAGCATTGAGTCAAAAAGATAAAAGTTCTGCAGGAAACAAAATTCACTGTAGAATCTCTATGGATATAAATTCCATGTGAAAAGGGGACTAGAATAACAGTGAGGGTGCACTACCATTCACCTGGCCAGAATGAACAGACAGACGAGGAAATGCTAATAAAATTAGCAACACAGTAAGAATGGGTGATTGTAATTACTCCAGTATTGACTGGATAAATGTCACATCAGGACTTGCTAAGGAATTAAAGTTTCTAGATGAAATGACTGTTTCATTGAGCAGATGGTACAAGAACCAACAAGCGGGCTAGCTATTTTAGAATCCTTAATGGAACACTTGATTTGGTAAAAGAGGTAATAGTGTTAGAGCCACTTGATCAAATTTGACTTGATAACTGCGATAGCACTTGATACTGCGATAGCATTTAGCTTTCAACGAGAGGTTATGATAAAATGAGAAAAATTGTTACAAAATAAAAACTGAAAGGAGCAGTTCCAAAGGTCAAGAGTTTACATTAGGCATGGACATTGTTTAAAAATAGCATCTTGGAAGTCAACACCAGATTTATTCCCTGCATTAAAGGTGGAAAGAAGGCCAAACTACTGCCAGCATGGTTAAAAGATGAGGTGAGAGAGGCTGTTCTAGCCAAAAGAAAATCTTTCAAAAAATGGCAAAGTGATCCGAATGCAGAAAACGGGAAACAGCATAAGCACTGGCAAGTTAGATGAAAAGCTTTGATAAGGAAGGCAAAGAATTTGAAAACAAAGTTGCTGTGGAAGCAAAAACTCATAAAACATTTTTCAGGTATATTTCATGTAGAAAGCCTGCAAGGGAGTTAGACCATTAAATGATTGAGTAAAAGGGTTGCTGTCATGAAGTTAGGGTAGTAAGCCCTTGGAAAACTAATAAGTTGGTACTGCCTATCTTGTGTGAGCATGAGAATAGGCCTCAATCGGCAGCAGCTGATAAGCCTTGAGACAAGAGCTTCTGCCTGACCAGTCTCCACCCCTTTGGGTTGAGCCTGCAGGTTCTGGCAGAGAGCAGGGCTTTCCAGGCCTTGTAGAAGTGAAGTCTGTGGTCGGGCTGAGGTTGAGCATGCAGAGAGCAGAACAAAGTCAATTTCCAAACTGGGGTCAAGGCAGGCGGAGAGAAAAGCGAAGTTAAAGTGCAGGCTGGGGTCAAGGCAGGCGGAGAGAAAAGCGAAGTTAAAGTGCAGGCTAAGATCAAGGTAACACGAAATTAGGCCAGGGGGAGAAACACAACAGGACAGAGAGGAGAGGACAAGCATGGAACAAGGCAGGAAACAACTGTAGCAATTAGCACTGCAGAACGAGCAGAAGAGCTGTTGCGAAGACACTGGAAGGTTGCTCTGAGCTTGCTTTTATATGAGGCAGGATGTGATGACACTTAGGCATGTCACAGGAAGTCCAGCTGGCAGGCCCTATAAAAGGTGCTCAAAACTGAAGGAAGGTTCAGCCTTGTTCCTGGGATGCAGCACAGTGCTGCGGGCACTTCATACTAGAGGTGAGGAGTGTCCGAGGCACTAAAGGAGGACAAGGCTATAGCAGAGAGATTAAATTAATTCTTTGATTTGGTCTTTATTCAGGAAGATGTAAGGCAGATACTATGCTAGAAGTTTGTTGCAGTTCCTCTCAATCATCACCGACCAATGGCACCGGTAGCCCCTGTGACATAGCAAGGGCAAAGGGCCATCGGCGCCATTTTGATTACTGGCAGCCGATGGCCCAAGTCCAGGAGATCGTTCCCGGACCGCTCCTGGACCCCCGCTGGACCACCAGGGACTTTTGGCAGGTCTTGGGGGGGGGGGGTCAGGGGGGTTGTTAATGAATTTAAAGGGTTGAGATGGAGGTTTTTTTGGGAGGGGGGTTCCCACAGAAAGAGAAAGATAAATGTTTTCTGATCTGGGGAGTGGACCAAAATGGCCCTCCCCAGACCCGAAAACAAAATGTGGAGAAAAAAAAAGTTATGCACTCCCCTACTTTGCTCCATAAGACGCACAGTCGCCCGGGGACAGAGCCGGTTTAGTACAAAACTTTTTTTTTAATTTTCCCCCTCTGAATCCTGGGTAAGTTATGGAGCGAAAAATATGGTATATACCACTACGTCAAAAGAGATTGCAGCAATTTACAACTATAACATAAAATAAAAAATGAAATTTATACATTTACAAATAAAAACCGACCTGTAGACGAACAATATAATGCGGCTGGGCTGAGATCTGAGCCAGGTTTTGGACCCTTTTCAAAAACCTTTCCTTTTACTCACTCAAATCTGACCTGAAGAAAAGAATATTAATTCTTGAAAGCTAGTCAATAAATGTTTTAGCTTTTACATTGTGTTTTCTCATTCAGAAGCAAATGCACAACCCTATAGAATTCCTTTTTAAAGGAAATATTTGTAAATCACGTATGTTATACATAACAGTAGGCTTCTGTTTGGAAAATAAATACCAGTGGACTGGAATCCTCTGAGCTCCTCTGCCAGAGTATAGGCATGTCCATGTAACGGGGACTATGGATCAATAAGGTCAGAAACGAAGATTTTAGGAAAAGTTTGAAAATAGCAGAGATAGGAAAGAGGAAGAAGAAAAAGATGGTGGTGTTCAAGCAGTTAGAAAGTAAAGATGAAAATAATGTGAGTAGGATGAAACTGGAAATGTAGATGGAGAGGAATAGGCCCCGGGGAAGATGTAAGGAAATTTGAACTAATACTGTATATCAAGAGTTTGATGCCTACGGTACAAGCAAGAGACCTGAACCTGACTGGATAGTATTGGGAAGGAATGTGGACTCCATATGAGTGGCAAATGCGTTTGTGAGGAGCGGAAGATAACTATGGACTTCTGTGCCCACTCCAGTTCGACTTCTAGTTGTAGAGTCCATTTTTGGGTAATAGATATTGAAGTTTTCAGAAATGGCAAGGCCAGAAATGTTATTGCTGGAGTCTTTGACATTGATGAAGTTTGATTGTTTCAAAATGCGCTGAGAGACAGACGAGCTGGTTATGTTTTATTCAGCTTCTCAATAGCAGTGTGGCTGTGAGACATGACTAATGCTTCAGAGGTGAATGGATGCACCAGTTTGATCCATCTTCTCCTTGCAGTGGAGAGCTGGTCCAGATTATGATGGCCACCGCCAATGAGAGCCTCTCTGCCAAGTTCTGCAACAGAGTGCTGAAGTTCTTCACCAAGCTCTTCCAGCTGAGTGAGTGACAGCCCATTTCCTCTCTTGCTCCACGTTCTTTTTAGTTGATGTGCAAGTGTTGTAGCCTGCTTTTTATTATTTCTTACAATGACAGAGCAACTCACTGAAATACATATTTTTATGCACCGCTTTGGCTGTTTGCTTTCTGAAAACATCCTAAGTGAATACCCAGTGGATTAGTTATAAACATAGAGGAAAGCAATTCTCCTGATACATTGTTACCCCATTGGAGAATTGTATCCATGAGCTAATTATGAAATGTATTATGCTGAACTTGTCTAAATCCTTTGTTTGCTCTTCCTTTCTTCATTGTTCTCATCACATTGTTCTTCTTTAATATTGTTTTTTGGCTTGCAGGAGTGATCTTTAGCAGCTCCTGATTCTGGAGTGAGGGTGGGGGGATTTCTCTGTGTGTTTTGAGAATAGAGTGATGCAGATCTCATTTTGAGTGTTTAACCAGCAAGTAGAGAGCTGCCCAGCCCTAAACCTTATCACCTGAGAAAATGCCTTGTGGGAGACATTGAAAGTTGAGTAAGTGGTAAGGGTACAGACTCGTTTATTGACGTGGTCTAGCTTAAATAAATTTTATGTTGACTGTACATGAGCCTCCTACAATGAAGACATTATAGCAAAATCAACTGGTAGCATAAAATCACACCAACTAGTTAATAGGTCATGTAACATCATCCTCGAATCAAATGTTAATTTTGGTATGTGCTTTTCTCTGAAGACAAAGCTGTTCACGGAGTTTGATTTTTACTACATTTGATAAACATTCTTTCAGAGTTTGTTTATTCTTACATTTCTGAATTGCTTCTCCAAAACCTGCTTAGTGATTTATACCTTTATAAAACACAATATTGATACCTAAACAGTAAAACATTAGATGTAATAAATAATAAAATCAGCAATAAAAATGTCATTAAAAAAATCACATAAAACAGCATAAGGACAAACTAATCGATAAAACTATATAGGGCAGAGATGGTGAATTCCAGTCCTTGAGTGCCATAAACAAGCCAGGGTTTCAAGATAACCACAATGAATATGCATGAGATAGATTTGCATATAATGGAGGCAGTGCAAGCAAACCTTTCTCATGCATATGCATTGTAGATATCCTGAAAACCCTGCTTGTTTGTGGCACTCGAGGACTGGAGTTCGCCAACAGTGATATAAGGCGTACTGTCGCCTAATTACTCCCCAGTTTCATCTCATCCCTCCAGATGTGATGCTAAAATAGCAATATAAAGCAATGTGCTATTAGAATGACCAGATGAGGTCCCTTAAGCTTGTTGGAAGAGCCATGTTTTTATTTCTTTTCTAAATTTCAAATCATCTTGCTAAAAGCAAACCTCCCTAGGTGAATGGGTCAATAAACTAGGGGAACAAAAGGAAAGGACCTCTTCTGGTTACTTTGACAGGCATCAGTCTTAGAATGGATAAAAGCTCTTCTCGGGGTGACGGGGTGATTGTAAACAGTGGCCTGGAATATAACAGACAATCTGCAAGTAAGTCTCATCCTCACCCAGCCATATCTAGCTTTAAACATCAACATTAGCATTTTGAACATGACTTGAAATTTAATAGGGAGCCAATGGGGACTTTTTAATATTAGGGAGATGAGATCTTTAGCATTTAATCCCCTCATGATCCTTGTGCCATATAGTGAATGAGTTTTAACCTCTTCAAAGATTGCTGTGGCACTATAAACATTCCAATAGTCCAGTATAGATGAAACTGACTCCTGGAGCACTCTCTCCAGGTACAAATGGCACTGGCAAATGTACATGTAGTGGACTGAATGGTGCCTTCATTACAGTGGAGATGATAAAATCTGTTACAAAACTTGGGCTCTGTTCTGGTTTGCTATCGGCTATTGTATAGTACTAAGATACTATATAAGATGATTCATAAGACTGAATGAAGCTCAAATTTTCTTGTTTAAAAAGCTTGCATTCTGCTGGTCCAAAAAATTTGGTCTCCCTACATAACTTCTGATCTATCTGTGTTTAAGTCTGTGATCTCTGAGCCATTAGTCTATAGCAGTTCACAAAGGGATTATCCATAAAATGAAAACATAAAAACCACAATATTAAAGACACAAGAAATAACAGTAGTATCTAGACAGAAATCATATCCTAAGCTATGCTGCTGTATACCCAGAAAACGCTAGTTCTGAATCCAACTCAAACAACCAAATCAGGAAATGCTTCAGTAAAAAGATGTACAAATTAGAAAAACCCGTGATGCCAGCTGAAAACCAGAATCAATTCACAACACAAATATTCAGCCGAAAAGGAACTCTAGTTGAAGAGCGTTGAGCAACCTTCATAAATGGCCTCAGTACATTTGTGGCTTATTAGGTGAAGCCTGTAATATTCTGGGCTAGTATAATCATGGGTTGCATAAACGCTTCTATGGCACCAATAAGTGCTGAAAAAGTGACACAACCACTGTGTGACTTTAAAAACACTAGTTTGTGTTCACTTATCTTGTTTGAACGCAGGAGAAGGGCAAAGAAGTCCTGAAGTGTTCAGGACTTCTTTGCCCTTCTCTTCAACTAGAGTTCCTTTTCGGCTCAGTAAAAAGATGAGCATTCAGTTGGCTTCATCAAAGTCAAGCAGAAATTCTCGTCTAAGAGCATCTGGTAAAACATTCCACATAAAATGTCGAGCATCCGAAAATAATCATTCCCAAGATACTGCAGGACAAACTTGCCTCATGGAAGGTACATCCTAAAGAGAATTAAGACTGTAAAACCCAATGTATGCAAGTGTATTTCATGCATCTTCATTAAATGTATCTTGAAAACCAGACCGGTTAAGTGTACTTTCAGGAGAACGTTGAGAACACTGGTCTGATTCGTGCAGGGCTTGCTTCAATTGAAGCATAAAAACATGATGGCAGAGAGAGACCATATGGCGGTCTAGTCTGCCCATCCACACTAACTATTCGGCTTTACAGTTCTTACTGCTCCCTCGAAACCTTCCATCCAACTGCTTTTGGTGTCATGAGACAACAGTAGTGTTCTCGTGCAGTTGTTGAAATTCATCTTCAAGCCTGTAGATGCTTGTGAGCTGAAGCATCTGATCTGGAAAATTGCATTTTTGGTGATGGACCCTTTAGTCTGCAGAGTTGTTGAGCTGCAGGCTCTGGTGGCTTAACCATTTTATACCAGATTTCTACCTAATAGTTTGTGCACACATCTCAAGTTTTCACCTTAAGAGATTTCAGATTTCCACATTAACCCATTATGACCTAGTGTCCTATTTAGAGAACAGCTGCTTGAAAATTTGGGACATAATGGGTTTATTAGTCCGTTGTCCTTCCAGCATT
Organism: Rhinatrema bivittatum; assembly: GCF_901001135.1. Taxonomy (NCBI): domain Eukaryota; kingdom Metazoa; phylum Chordata; class Amphibia; order Gymnophiona; family Rhinatrematidae; genus Rhinatrema; species Rhinatrema bivittatum. The sequence continues at coordinate 55,957,406 of NC_042629.1, read as the reverse complement.
TTCATATCTTCATGAAAGTGAGGGAGCTGTTCATATCTGGAATTCCAAGAGAGCTGGAGTGGATTAAAGCTATAGGAAATCTTCCCAACTTTGTTTCTTTTGATCCTAATAGACCTGGGAGTACAGAGATCAAATGCTTCATTTCCAAGTAGATAGCAGATTGCTCTTCTTTCTGTTGTTCTCTGACAAATTTGAATTTAGGGGGCATGTTGAGGCACACAATGGTAAGAGCAAGAGTGGCATTGCTCTCCCACTTCAGGTGTGTCTCTGTTAAGAAGATTTGCAATGCAGTGAACTGGAATTCACATCTCATTACTGTCTAGACTTAGCCTCCTGAGAGGGATTGACTGTTTTCCGTGGTCTATCTAAGCAGCAGAATTAAACTCCCTTCTTTCTGTTGCTTCGTTTATAACTTAAGGTTAGTTTCCCTGTTTAACATATTTTTCCAAATAAAAGAATTTCTCGCCCTGTGACTGTTCTTGTTGGTTCCCTTTTGTTGAAGACCATCCTTAGCCATGGAGCCTCTTGTGAGAGGTTATATTCAGAGAAAGTAAAGTTGCTAATCTCTAATGGGTCTTCTCTGAAGGCAGCAGGTCACTTGTTATACCATTTCTCCCTCCTCCCCTTCTGGGGACGTTCTCCAGACAAAAGCTTTGTAGTGAACTGAGGAGAACCATGGGGACCATACCAGCACAGGAGAATTGGTCATGTGCGGTGAAAAGCCTTTAGATGTTTTCCGAAAAGCTCTTGGGAAATCCATCCTTTTGGTGCCAAGCACGGTCACACAACCCATGCGCGACTGGAGAGCGTCTGATTTCAGAGAACTCCAATTACAGATTAGCAACTCTAATATGTGCTCTTGACACAAATCAATAAATTAACCGTAAACATGTATTTATTTATTTTTGCTTTAGCTGAAAAGAGCCCCAACCCAAGCTTGTTGCGCCTCTGTGGCTCTTTGGCACAGCTGGCTTGCGTGGAAACTTTGCGCCTTGAGGCCTGGCTCACCAGGATGACTATCTCTCCTCCCAAAGATTCTGATCAGCTGGAAGTTGTTCAGGAGAACAGGCAGTTGCTACAGCTGCTTACAGCTTACATTGTGCGGGAAAACAGGTAGAGTATATGCTGGATTGATTTACACTGAAAGCAGTTTTGCCCCCCCTGTGAGTAATTCACTTCACTAGACCTTGGTACGGGATATGAGCAATTGAAGAGAGCCTTGTAGAGCATCTAAGGTATGTAGCACTTCTGAGATTAAGCTGCTTATGTTGTAAACCACATGGGGATCACTTTTTTGAGGAAGGTGATATGCAAATAGATTAGAGAATAGAATTGATTATGTAGCGTAGTCCAGGGTGAAATTGGGAAAATAGAAAGTGGGTTACTCTCTCCTGCCTCTTGCGTTTTTTGCCTCGCCTTCCTTTTACTCTCTGCATGAATCTTTACATGTTTTAACTTCCCAACCCAGTCTCTTTCTGTTTCACATTTACATTACATTACATTTATTCAAATGTATAGCCCGCACGTCTCAAATTTAGGGGGGGAACATAAAAGCCACCCATAGTAAAATAAAGAAATTTAAAAAAAATAAAGAAATAAAAAATGTCGATAAATTTCAAAAGATAAATGTAACTCTGCCCTGCATCCTTTACAACACACCTGAAGAAACTCATGGAAATTACCCCCCTCCTCCTCTATGCCTTCCTTGTTCCTCTCTGCCCCCTTCAGAGCCATGCTGCTGATCCATGATATTCCCTGTGAATCCCTGGCTTTGCACTTGAAAATGAACTATATATGAAGTCCTCCCGTGAACATCCCTCCTCCTTTACAAAATTCAAAAAGTACCTACTTGGGCTCCATTCCTTGCACTTCTGTTTGTTTGGGTGGTGGATGAGATGCTGCTGCTGCTGCTGCTTTGTGAAACTGCACCTATGTGCTCCTTGTAAGGCCTTCACGACTTCTTGACAGCATGCTGGGTGGTCATGATTATCACCCTTGGAATCTGCAGATATGGTGGAGACTTAACTCATGGAGCTAGCTGTTTCAGTGTCGGGCAGATGTTCTCCCCTCTCCTGTTAGGTCCTGTAATGTTTTATCTTTTGCTTCCCTTGGTCTTACCTATTCTTTCTTTTTCAGCTAGTAAATCTTTATTCCCTCTCCCTTAACCTTCTCTCATACCATTCCTTTTCACTCTTTTCTCATCTTTCTTCCTTTATCTCTCTTCCCTCTCTTCTATTATTTTTCCTATGGTCTGTGCCACTTCCTTTCCGGCAGCAGGGATGAAGTGCTGCATTAATGTGAAGCTCTTCACTACCTTGTGGTTCACTTTGAATCATTTATTTAGTGGATTTAGTTCACGCCTTTTCTTGGTATCTCAATGTGAGTTACGTTCAGGTACAGTAGGCATTTTCCCGGATCACAACCCTAAGTTGGTACCTGAGGTGAAGTGACCTGCCCAAGGTCACAAAGTGTGCCAGTGGGATTTGAACTGTGGTTTCCCTGGGTTGGCCGCTCAAATCGCTAGGCTACTCCTCCACTCCAGACAGAACAAGCTGAACTACTACAGATCCTTGCACAGAAATTAGTAGCCTAGCAGAATATCTCACCTTAGTGTCAGCTATTCTATGTCTATATATCTATATATAGTCTGTATGCATTTCTAATTGTTAATATTCCCTATTTTGTTTTGATTTTTTGTGAATGATAGGTATCTTGCTTGATTGTTTTATGTTGGTTTCCGTAATTGGTTTTAAGAAGTTTTGATCCTCCCCACTGTTGCCAGACCTAAATTCTAGTGTACACTTTTTTTGTTTTGTTTTTTGCATTACTCTGTTTTCTGCTGCTTGACCTCTGTGGGGTATCCCTTTGTTTCTCCCTCCTTGTCTTGTGATCTTCAGCAGTTTAGTATAAACTGACTTAGAACCAAAACTCTAATGTGTAAACAACATATGGTGTAATTCTCATTTCTGTGCAGGAAGGCGCTTCCTATTTGACATTGTTGGGATTTTAGGCAACACTATTAGTAGTTTAAAGACTGATCCATGTTTTTAGAGCAAATAGAAGAGTGACACTATTAATACGAAGCTCTTTAATCCTCTATCAATACTGGATATGCTGGATGGCTGCCATTGTAGTCCCCGGTCTTCAACAAATGAAGCTCTGTGACATTTTTTCAGACATGAAATAGATAATAAAATAAGCAGCAAATCACTGATTACTTTAAAAAGCCTGAGCGCATTCCTCCCCTGTTGAAGTACTTTGTTAAATGGCCATTACAGCAAGGTCTGTGCATTTTATTTTGTTTGGAGCTTGTCTTAAATCTTCTTCTTTTTTTTTTTTGTTAATGCAAGACTAACATAAAACGTAAGGTCTGTGTGGGCTAAGTTGTTTGATATCTTGCTCAAATATATTTATCAGCCAAGTTGGAGAAGGTGTATGCACTGTCTTGCTGAACACGTTGATTCCAATGGCAACAGAGATGCTGTCGAATGGTGATGGAGCAGGCTTTCCAGAACTCATGGTTGTCATGGCAACACTAGCCAGTGCTGGACAGGGAGCTGGTCATCTCCAGTTGCACAGAGCTGCTTTGGATTGGCTAGGAAGATGGTAAGAAAAACATATTTCAGATATCAATAAATGTTAAAAAGGTCTCACACAGCATCCTGGGAATTTGAATATTTGTATTGCTCCTAGTAACCGAATTTAGATTATGTAGCAGTCCGTATTCGGCTGCTTTGCAGCTCTGCTAGCTACTCAGATGGACGGTTGCACCATCTGGGTATCTAGCTGGCTCTCTTAAAGTTATAAATAATATAACAACCTGTGTGCACATTTTTTCTATGAGAATTTATTTAAACAAATTGTATCCAAAAATCATTTAAAATTGTATAATACATACAAGAATAGTATATATTATTCATATAAAATCATACACTCTCCACATTCATACCAATACAAGTTTATCACATATAAATATAACATCACAAATATCAAAATTTGTATTAAACACTCCCCCCTTCAATTATTTATTTTAATGTATATATGCATCATCCACAGTGGTACCCTCCTTTCAACTTCTCTTCATTTCTTCATGTTCTATTTCATTGTAAATACTTCATCACATTTTCCTCTTCCTGACAAGACTCCTGTTTCATCCAAGGTTTCATCAGGGGATGTAACAACTATTTCACACAGGATCACCACTAATGTAACAGGGAGTCATGTATCTAAAATCTTCCCATTGTTCAAAATTCTATATCGATCAACAGATAATTGATAATTCAATCCATCCAATCTTAAAAGTACAATTTGACTCAAAATGTTTATTTCATCAACTATGTTAATATTACCGTAATTACCTCAATCAAAAAACCTCTCAAAATGAATTATGTGAAGTGGAAACAGTTCTCAATATTGAATACAAGACAAACTGTATAGCCACACAAATTTGCAACTGTATATCAACACCAAAGGTGAAATGGAGTTTTTTTTTTTTACTCATTTAAATGACCTCATACATAGGCATGTAATTACCTGTCACAAATTAACAATCATACAAAACACAAACAATATACTCACCTAAACCAATGACTTTAACCCTTCTTACTTATAGTCACAAATTATCTGATCAATATATGTTCCATGATCAAACACTATAAAAAAAGATTATGAATCTAACAGACACCCCCTATATACTCCTATATAGCCCACATCTTCATTTACCCAAGGCATTTCCTACCAGCATTTCAATATTTCTTCAATACGACACCTTTATAGTAGTCTCTCTTGTGTCAACTGTCAAAACATCGAAGAACATGTCGTACATACTAGGTAAAAATACAACCCATTTATCCACTCCTAAACCATCACCGATAAATAACCAAGTCTTAGCCAGAAAACTTACCCAATATTAATCATCACCACGGACTATTCCAATGGTTCTTTAAATACAGCAGTCTCCATGTATTTGCCTTCTCACTCACAGAAACCATTTCTGTACTCAGCTGGCTAAGACTTGCACAGTCCTGTCACCTTGCGTGGTGTGAAGGCCAGGGGCTCCTGGTTGACTCACATCTGAAGCTGCTTCCTCAACTCCCTGCACTTGGGCCTTTATAAAGTTCGTGTACAAAAAAAAAAAATAGATATTTGCTTTTAGCCTCTGCAGCACTGGCATCTTCCTTCTGAGATGAGGAGATGGTGCTGGGGGGGGGATCCGCTTTCAGCCCGGGGCTCTGGCTGGCTTAAGGAAGCTGGGGGTGAGTTTTTGGCGCCCAGCACTTTTGCCGTGGCTAGTTGGGGATTCTGGCACGGCTGTCTCAGATCGGGCCTCTCGGATCGGGTTTCCCGCGCTTCGGCTGTGCGCGCGTTTGCTGAGCCTTGCCGACCTTCCCCCCCCGGCCTATAACCGCGTGGCTGCGCAATTGATTTATGGCTCCTAGGACCAAGGCTGCGGCCTGCCGCACGGGCAGGTTCTGGATTCAGATGATTTATGTCCGTACATATGTACACAACTTACTAGGTGCAGAATACAAGTAAAGCCAGGTGCACGTGCACCTTGTTGTGGCCCGCGTGGGCACCTGAAATCTGTGCGCATAAAATTTTAAGCGCAGGCCATCTGAACACGCAGTTATCACCAGTGGCTCCGGCAGCAAAGAAACATAAGCGTCTTTCTCTCTGTGCTGCTTGTCATATTTAGGGCAGCACAGTCTGACCGGGATTCTTGCTTATGTCAGCACTGTGAGGAAGCCCAGGGAGAGTTGGCCTCCCCGGACTTTGCTAAGCTCAGCTCCTCCCATTCAGAGGATGGGTCAGCCACAGTCTTAATGGGAAGTACCCCGGATCTGAGTAACCTTGGGACTGGGTCATCCATGGGAGAGGGAAATTTAGCAGCACCCACCCCAGTAGCTCCTGGGCTAGGCATGGACCTGGCCACTTTCTCTTGGGTGGAATTCTTTCAAGGCTTTCAAGCCTTCGTACAAGTGCAGTCTGCTACCTCACTTGCCCCTATCTGGATGGAACCTCAGCTGGTAAGCCCTCCCTCTCCCAGTTCTATCGGCAAACCTCAAGGCATGCCTTAACTCACCAAGGGTACCCCTGCCAGGGACCTGGATGGCACAGACGAAGAAGAGGATCCAGATTCCTTGGAAGATGAGGAAATTTCACTTTGTTTAGAACCGTATTGGACCATGTTACGGTTTTTCCATAGAAACGAATTGCCAGTCCTGGTTTCCAAGACCCTGAAGATGCTGGGAGTTCCTGGGGCGGACTCGATGACGGAACCAAAGAAGAATCCCATTCTAATTTCCCTACGGAAAGCCTCTTGATAATTTCCAGTACTGGAAGCCATCCTGGAGTCGATTGACCTGGAATGGGATGCCCCAGAAGAAAGTTTTAAAGGTGGTTGAGCGTTAGAAGCTCTATACCCACTGGATCCGGTAGCGAGAGAATGTTTGCGTTTCCCTAAGTGGATGTGCTGGTCTATGCAGTCTCTAAGCAAATACCTATCCCAGTGGAGGGAGGAACGGCCTTAAAGTATGTGCAAGATAAGCGGATGGAGTCCATCCTTAAACAGGCCTTTGATGCAGTAGCAATGACCTTACAGATTGCTTCTTCTTGTACCCTGGTAGCTCGTTCGTGCCTGCTCCTCTCTTGGGAAGTGGATGACTCTGGGGCGAATTTCAGAATAGTTATGGAACCTGCCACCGCTTTTATAGCTGATGCGGGCTCTGACATAGCCCTTACCTCGGCCAGAGGAGTGGCCTCAGTGGTGGCAGCAAGAAGATAGCTGTGACTGTGAAATTGATCAGCAGATGCAACTTCCAAAGCAAATCTCACAAAGATGCTCTTTAAAGGATCACTCATCTTCGGAAGCAAATTGGAAAAGGTGGCCAGTAAATGGGGCAAATTTCCAGTACTCCGGCTACCGGAAGCTAAGAGAGAGCAGGTACAGCGCCCCTCGCCCATGAGGGGTCGATTCAGGGTTCCCAACACTGTCACACCCACAGAGACTCGACATTTCATAGGTCTCAGTTCTTTCGGATTCGGCAGCCTAAAAGAGGGTTAGGCTCGGGTTCAGGTTCATCCTGAACCTCCAAATGAGATTTTGCTGATCCACCCTCGGAATGAGGAGATAAGGGGTCAACTGTCCCTTTTCTACCAGTGATGGGTTGAGATCATTTTAGACAAATGGATACTGGAGGTCATACGAGAAAGATATGCACTGGAATTTCGCAGCACTCCTCGGGACATATTCGTATTTTTTTTATTTTATTTTTTTTTATTTAAAGATTTTATATACCGACAACCGTTTGCACATCGTATCTGTTTACAGATAACTTAGAACAATAAATATCGAATAGGCATGGCCTTTACAAGGAACAAAAAAACAAAGAACAACAAATGTATAACAGGAAACCTACGAATTTAGTTAATACATTCAACTATATACAACAAGGTGATAAGAGGAAGGCTATGTACAAAGATTCACAAATACATTCGATGAAATTAAAAGGCCTAATAAGGGCACTGCTTAGATTAGGGGGGATGTCAAAAGGAATAGACTATCAACAAAGATTATCTCTTTTCCACTCCCAGCACAAGAAGCAGGCAGTGGAGACTACCCTATTAAGGCTCCTCAGGATGAGGGCTATAATACCAGTACCTGCGCCCCAGGAAAATACAGGGCATTATTCCATCTATTTCATTGTACCCAAGAAGGAAGGTTCCTTTTGCCCTATCCTGGACCTCAAGAGCATGAACGGACATCTACAAGTGATTCATTTCCGCATGGAAAACCCTACACTTCGTGATAATGGCCGTACAATCAGGAGAGTTTTTAACCTCCCTAGACCTATCCGAGGCCTACCTACATATTCCAGTCCGACAAGAACACAGTTTCCTATGCTTTGTGGTACTGGGTCGCCATTATCAGTTCTGGGCACTTCCCTTTGCCCTGGCCACCACTCCCAGAACATTTTCCAAGATTATAGTAGTCGTAGTGGCAGCGTTTAGAAAAGAGGGAATCCTGGTGCACGACTGGTTGATCCAGGCAAAGTCCGTGGAAGAGAGTCTCAGGATGACCAACAGGGTGACCTCCTTGCTTCAGGAACTCAGTTGGATTGTAAACCTGGACAAAAGCAGTCTCAAGTTTGTAAAATCCTGACTGAAATGGTTTATGGATGTGAGGTTTATAGGTTAAATGAGAATCTAAATAGAAACCTAAGTTTAGAACTCTCTGTGAATTATACTTAAACACCATCGATTGTTAATCCTAAATGTGTTTCAGAAGGGATTTTTTTTTTTTTTTTTGGATGTTCAAAAAGAATTGGTTGGATGACATTCAGCAACTTATCCAATACAGTTGGAAATCAATTGTATGGTATTTAAGATGTTCTCCTGTATTGGGAAAAATAGCTGGATGTCATCCAAATATATTTTATAGAATGGAACATGACTGTTCAGAATCACTGTTAAAGGATTAATATACAGGTTGAACAATATGGCGGAAAGTACGGATCCCTATGGGACCCCAGAATTTAAATCATACCGTAAGGAATGATAATGTTTTCCTATTACCTGGAATTTGCGAGCAGTTAGATAAGCAAACAATGAAAGTTTGTGGCCGCTTAGACCAATTTTCTGTAACCTTTCCAACAGTTGTGTGTGGTTAACTGTATCAAGTACAGCGCTAACGTCAAACACAGCAATAACAGCCTTAGAGTCCAATATTGTCTGCCATGCAGAGTGAATGGTGTAAATTCCATTGGATATTTTTTTTCAATAACATGCTCATGTTTTAGAAATATTTGGAGTGAAATAACCCATATTTTTTCTATTGTAGTAAGAAGTACTTGTCTCAGAAGAATGTTATAGAAAAGATGAATGGCAATGTAATGGTGGGGAAGGTAAGCCATCTTGGATTAGTGTAATGGAGAATTAGATAAGGCCTCTTGGGCCTGAATTCAGTGTAACGATTGGAAAAAAGGAAAGAGTGATGAGGCCTGGGGTTCAGCGTAATGGAGGAGAAGGGGACGAGCTTAGATGTGGGATTAGGATAAAACAAGCTTCAATAGATCAGGCAAGCCAGACTTTAGACTTGTTTTCACTCTAGTTCAGGTACACTAGGCACCTAAATGTGGAGGACTTTGAAATGAATTTAGAGTAATAATGGACCTTTCTAGAGATAAAATTGCTAGAAGTTTTGAAGCTAAATATATTTTTTCCTTGTTTTTGAGTGAATAAAAGGAAATTTGCGGGCAGTTTAAATATATGCAATACTTATTATCAGATCTAAATTTACTACTTTGAGAACATTTATGTATATCTTAAAAGCATAAAATTGGAATACTTGGTATATTTATGAAATATAAAAGTATAACATAATTTGAATAAAGCTAAGGCATTTAAAAATATTTGTAATTATTGCTAAGATGGAGCCACAGTTTGTTGCATCCTTCCTAATCTATCCTGATTTTTTTTGCCAATTCATGAAGTAGGAGAAAAATAAAGCATGAGAACAGAAAAGTCAACTTTAATGTAAAAACAACAAAAAAATGTTTGTATTGTTTGGACTTAGGTGATTTCCTCCTTACAATCAGCATTCTCCAGAAACAGGAAAGAGACTCCCTTTCTAGAAGAAGAGAGGTTAGAAAACAGTCTCTAAGACTAGAGACAGTATTTGAGTCTCTTCTCACGTCTCACTGATGTAGCTGGTCAACAGGTTTTGAAGGTTTTAAAAATAATATAGAACCTGTAAAATCTGTATAGTGGTGGTAAAAGTGAGATGGAAGTTACAGGCACCACATGTTCATGTGGTACCTATAACTTTGTCTTCAACTCTCTACAAACAAACCAAAAAAACCTCAAGCAACCCCTCTTCCCCCTTACTGTTTGCAGCCTGACACATCATATGATGACTAGTAGTCCTTATTCTGGATCATGCACTGGGCAGAATTTGTCACACAAAACCAATATATCATTTAAACAATCAAATATATCCTTGCAGTTTTTCTCTTCTGAGGTTTTGCTTCCTCTGACAGGCCTTGCAGTTTTTGCCTCTCGACTTTTTTTTTTTTTTTTTTTTACACTCCATGCAGGTAAGTAGGGCAACAAGCAGCTTATTGCCCTGTAATAACATGCAATTATTGTCCACTATGGCCTTTGAGAGAGAGGTGAACAGATTGACGGGCCGAGTCAGGAGGACAGCAAATTCAGGCTGTTTGCTTCTAGTTCTTTCAGTAAATGCTAGTTCAGAGGTCACCAGAAGAAGACAGGCAGGGCAGAAAACTAGGTCCTGTATCTTCCTCGTGTGAAGATGGCCGCACCCTCTAAGGCAGAGCTTTCTAAACTGTGTGTCGGGACACGTTAGTGTGTCGCCTGCAGTGTGCAGGTGTGTCGCGCAAGCCCGGGCCACATAGCCGCTCCCCTCCAGCGAGTCACTTTTTTTTTTCAGTTCGTGAGTTGCTTATTATTGGGCGATTTTTTGCTGTCAATCGTGTTTTTTTGGGGCTTTGTGGGTGGGACTTGAGCCCAGCTGTCCCTGTCATTGGCTGCTGCTGCTGATGAGGCCTGGCCACGCGGAGAATAGACTGTAAGCAACAGTGTTTGGTGATCATGGAAGGTGTTTTGCACCCCAGCAGGCTTGAACCCTGAAGGGAGTGAAGCACTTAACTGGCAACAATCAAAAAGAAAGGGTACATGAGTGTGGGGGGCCAGGCATGTGGTTGGGGGTAGAGAAAGATGAGTGTGTGGGGGACAGACATCTGCTTGGGCTTGTTTTTTTGGAAAATAGTGCTTGTTTTTTCATGAAACTCTGGCAACAATAAAAAAGAAGAGGTACATGAGTGTGGGGGCCAGACGTGCTGAGGGAGGGGGGGAGATATAAATGTATGGGGGCCAGACGTGCTTGGGGGGGGGGGGAGAGAGATGAGTGTGTGGGGGCCAGACGTTCTTGGGGGGGGAGAGAGATGAGTGTGTGGGTGAGATATGTGCTTGGGGGGGGGGAGAAATGAGTGTGTGGGGGACTGTGTGCTTGGGGAGAGAGATGAGTGTGTGGGGGCCAGACGTGCTTGGGGGGGGGGGGGGAGAAATGAGTGTGTGGGGGACTGTGTGCTTGAGGAGAGAGATGAGTGTGTGGGGGACAGACGTGCTTGGGGGGGGGAGAAATGAGTGTGGGGGGGACTGTGTGCTTGAGGAGAGAGATGAGTGTGTGGGGGACAGACGTGCTTGGGGGGGGGGGGAAATGAGTGTGTGGGGGACTGTGTGCTTGAGGAGAGAGATGAATGTGTGGGGGACAGACAATTTGTTTTATTATTGTTACTCAAATTATAACTAACATTAATCTTGGAATATTATTTATTTTTAATATAAATGAAAGGTTTTCATGAGATAGGTTGTGTCATAAAACATTTTATTTATGTATATATTTAAGGAAACATACATAAATTGTCAAAATACATTTCATTCATTTAACCTTTACCCTCTGGTTTTCTAGTAGATTGAATTACTGTGTCGTGAAATTATGTTTGTCTAAAAAGTGTGTCACCAACATGAAAAGTTTGGAAAGCTCTGCTCTAAGGGCACAAGTGTGTGTTGGATTTGATAGTTATACATTTTGTACTATACACAAAATTCTCTGAGCACAGGCAGATTCAAGTCATACAACTGGGTGATGCGAGTGCACTCGATGACAAATGGATATTCAATCCAGAGCCTTTCAGGAAAGCCTGAAGTCCTTTGCTGGCGCGTGTGTGGAAACTCCTGCTCTGCTGCTGCCTCATTATGCCCCTCAGCTGCCTTCTGTCTGCTAGGACATTAGTCGTTTTCACAAGATTTCTTCAGTAGTCTTGTTGGTTTTGTGGCTGCTGTTGCCTTTTCAAGCTTTTCTCTAAAATCTCCTTTAACTTTCACTAGTTAGATTTTTTTGGCACCTTCCACATTTTCTTTCTTTGTCTGCTGAGCTGGAATGCAGTTTTCTTCTCCTTTACAGATGCTTCAAGTAGCCAATTTTGGAACTCTTTTTCGCTGTTTGTTCAAACGAAAAAAAAAAAGTCTTGTGATTTCTTATGTTATAGAAACGTGATGGCATAAAAGACCATACGTCCTATCTAGTCTGCCCATCCACACCAGGTATTCAGCTTTACAATCCCTGCCACTTACTCAGGAATCTTCAGGAATTCCTTGCTTTCTGTAATTCAGATACTGTCCTCGCCATCACCTCTGTGGGGAAGTTGTTCCTACTCTGCATCCTCGATCTTCTCCATAAAGAAATATTTCCTAAGATTGCTCCCAACTCTGCCCACTTTCACTCTCATCCCAGGACCCTTGGTTTTAGAGCCTCCTTTTCTTTCAAAGAGGCCTGCCTCCTTTGCATATAAACCTTGGAGGTATTTAAACGCCTCTGTCATATCTCCCCTTCCCACCATTCCTCTTGGGTATACTTGTTTAGATCTGAGTCTGTCCCCATATGCTTTAGAATAAAGACCATTGACCATTTTAGTAGCCATTCTCTAAACAGATTCCATCCTGTTTATATTCTTTTGAAGATGTGGTCTCCAGAATGGTAAACTATTTCCAATGAGGTCTCGCTAGAGATTTGTACAGTGGCAATACCACCTCCCTTTTCTGCTGGCCATTCCTCTCCCTATGCAGCCAAGCATCCTTCCGGCTTTTCCTGTTGCCTTTTCCACCTATTTGACCACCTTGACATCATCTGATACACTCACTTGCAGAACAAAACTTAGAAATCAGGTTTGGTTTTCGTTTTCCTCATAATGTCAGAGAAGCAGGCTAGCAACTTCAGGGTAGATATTTAAAAGCAAAATGATTTAGTAGGATAATGCCAAATATCCGTGCATAAAACACTACTTAGCCGGATAAGTGTTATCCAATTAAGCCTAGACTTAGCTGGTTACTTATCCAGCTAAGTATCAATATCGCTACTTAGCTGTTTAGGTTATCTGGCTAAATAGGGCCACCCTGATCTGCCCATTGCCCGCCTACTTTTTCTCTGGCTAAAAGATAGCGGGATAAGTGACTTATCTGGCTAACTAGCAGCCACTGACTTTACCTGGATATTCAGCAGTCGCTAGATAGCCAGATAAGTACTATTTATCCAGCTGTCTGCTGTTTGAATATCGGGCTCCTTATGTTTTACCCCTTGTTTTATCCCTGTTTAATGTAACTTTACTTTCTACCTTGATGTTAATTGGTTTCCCCTCAGTTACATTGTAAACCGGTACGATAAGACCTAGTCTTGAGCATCGGTATAGGAAAAGAAATTAAATAAATAAATAAATAAATTGTGCAAACAGAATATGTCCATCACAGATCATCCAAAAGTTTATGAATGTTTGGAGCAAACTTTATTCAAGCCACAATGCCTCAGATTGCAGCATCTAGGCAAGGATGTCCAGTTCCTTGAAGCTTGTGCCAAAGGTTCAATGTGAAACCTAGGAAGCTATACTGAGTGCTAGTGATTAAGCCATACTGAAGAGAGGCCCTCAACCTCTTTGGCCCCCCTCATATGTAGGATAGCCTCAGAAACTAACTCACAGACACTCTAGAATGGAGCTGAGGAGGGCTAGCATTGAGTACTGGTTTACATCTCTGAGACGCAGCTTTGAAAGCATGGAGGTACAGGACAGGAGCACTGTCCAAAATGGCCTCACGTGGAGGTGATGTCAGCCTTTGAGTCTAAGAAAACAACACGGAAGCTGATCCAACGTAGCAGCAATGCAACCAGAACAAAATTAGATCTGTGTCAGGAAATACTTTAATTAAAAGGTAAAAACCAATGCCCAATTCGGGCCGAGTTTCACCCATACAACATGGGCTGCTTCAGGGGCTATACAAACAAACGAATAAATATATTGATACATGAGCTCATAAATATATACATTTATAACATTGGAAAAAAAAAATGCACACATATTAATGTCTCTCTGGACCAGCTAGTACTCTGGAACAGAAAACAGCTGCCAACAGTAGAATTGTGGCAGGGAGTGAGAGTCTGGCTGCAGGAGTGTGACACAAAAGGGTTAAAACAGTGAGGGAAAAATCAGGTGACGTGGCAGCAGTGAACTGGAAGGCTGTCTGATCAGGTATTTTGGTGCCAGAGGGAGGAGGCATCTGCACTGCAGAAGAGAAAGAAGCAGAGTTTAAAAAACACACAAAAACCCTCCCAGCAGTTTGAATGCCTCCTTTCTTTATTGGCCTGTGCTGTACTCACTTTGCACCACCATCTTCCAGCCATGTGGGATGCTGATCTTCTGGCTGTCTCCCTGTCCCCCATCAGTTCTGCGTGTAAATCCAGAAAATTCTGCGTGGTAGGAAATGCAGTGCAAATTCTGCACGGCGTAGAATTTCCCCAGGATTATTCAATGATAACGAGACTGAAATTTGTGCAATTTACTAGTGAAAGTGTCTCATTTTAATTTCTAGCATGTCACTGTCCTGGAGTGCACCTGTCACATTGTATCTTACCTGGCTGATGTCACAAATGCACTGAGTCAAAGTGGAGGGCAGGGGCTTAGTCACCCACCTGTTGATGGAGAGGAACGAGCTATTGAAGTGGATTCAGACTGGGTGGATGAGCTGGCAGTAGAAGAGGACGACTCCCAAGCTGAAGACTCGGTAGGTTCTTCACTATTTATTTTAAAATATTTATAGCCTGCTTATAAGGAACCAGTCATGCTAAGTGGGTTACAACAGACAAAACGACCATAGAAAAAAAAGACTTTCTTCAAATAAAAATACAATCAGAAAATAAACATTCACAAAAGCCAGCACTTTACCCTACCAATAAATCAGACCTTCCCAAACGCTTCTTCAAATAAGGTTTCAATTGCTTCTGAAAGAGTTTTATATCATTAATCACTTGCAAAGCACCGAGCAGTTGAAAGGGAGTTAAAGACAAGGTTACAACCTGGGATTGCACATGTGGAGCATCCATAATATATCGGGCTTGGTAGTGTGTCCGTCAGCGTGAGAGAGAGCATGGGAGGTAGGAGAGGGTGGGTGGGGGGGATGCTTGAGTATGGGTTTCAGAGAGAGGGAGCCTATATGAGGGGAGGGGATGCCGGTGAGAGAGAATGTGTGTGGGGGAGTTGAGAGACAGCTTGGTAAATAAACTTTGCCAGCCCTGGCTTTAGCAAATGTGTCTCTGCGTCCCTTGCCCTGGGTGAAAACAATTTAGTTTTTCCTTTTCAGCTAACGCTTCCATACAAGAGCAGATGTGCCAATAAAAAGGCTCGCCGCCCGGGCATAGAACGGGTACAGTTGCTAGTTCTATTATATTCCTCCAACAGGTGTGCTATGCTCTCTTCCAGCAGTCTGTACTTTCTGGAAGCTGTCCCTAGAGTATTCCTCATCCTCTTATCTTCAGCATAGGCTTGCTTCCTTTCAGCTTTTGTTCTGAACTCAGTGGGAAAGGGTTAATCTACTGATAATGCGGCAGTAGACAATTTGGAAAAAAAAAAATTAGACTATTTTTTCAACGATAGCTAAAGCAGGTTATGACATTCCCTGTACGTACCCGGATCAGTCCAGACTGCTGGGTTTTGCCTCCCTTCCAGCAGATGGAGATAGAGAAAAACTTTGAGAGTGCCTCCTCTTAAGTCGGCCCGGTTAACACCGCCCTTGCAAAGGTTGAATCCTCTCAGGCCTATACACCCAGGTGATAGAACCTGGAGAAGTGTTCAAGGAAGACCACGTCACCGCTCGGCAGATATCGACAGGAGACAGCAGTTTAGCTTCCGTCCATGAAACCGCCTGAGCCCTGATGAAATGAGCTTAAACCTGAGCAGGTAGTGACTTGCCTGCCTCCACATAGGCTCCCGTGACCACCTCCTTAATCCAGCGAGCTATGGTAGCCTGCAAAGCTGGTTCACCCCAAAGTGCAGGAGATAACCTTTGGCAATGACACCTTAATAGCAATGACAGTCTGTATAAAGCAGTCTGAAATTTTCAGATTTGTTCAAGAAAGTATCACCTGTTCACTGACTCTGCTACACATTTGTGATTAAAAACGCTTCTCATGGTATTTCATATTGTTGCACATGTAACCAATAAGCATTATATTAAGAGTTGAAATGTAAATCCTGGCTTTTTTAGTCCTTGGCAAACATAAGCGTGTTTTTTATATTTGTACTTTCTCAGTGGGAATGTTAACAAACAAACCTACCTGTACCACATTGGTTGAATACTCATTTCTTTTGTTCGGTTTTCCAATTCCAGGATGAAGATTCCCTTTGCAATAAGTTGTGCACGTTCACCGTCACACAGAAAGAGTTCATGAACCAGCACTGGTAAGATAAGGTCCACTGTGCACTGGGGGGGAGGTGGTTATAAAACTAGCAGGTGGAACTTTTGAGCCTTATAAATTTGCTAAACCAAATAGTTTTTTTTTTAATTAATTTTTTTTTCCTTTAGGTACCACTGTCACACATGCAAGATGGTAGATGGAGTTGGCGTATGTACGGTGTGCGCTAAAGTTTGTCACAAGGATCATGAAATTTCTTATGCAAAATATGGCTCATTCTTCTGTGATTGTGGAGCAAAGGAGGACGGCAGTTGCATGGTAGTGTTTGTTTTTTATTTGCAACATTCATGTATTTTTAAAAAGTATTTCTAGCTTTTCCCAACATGTGACACAAAGTAGGTGAACAAATGAAATGATAAAAAACAAAAAAAAACTTAAGTCCACATTTACGAGTGGAGAAAAATTAAGTTGTAGTTCTTTCCAATATAGAGGTGAAATTCTCCCAAACATTTAATCCTAAAATACATTAAAGAGAGCACTAAGGGAAAAAAACCAACTAAAAACAGGTTGTACAGCAAGCACACTGAAGAGAAAAGGCCGAGGATGAAGACTTTATGGTGGTAATTCTAACAGTGATGAATCTACCGAGGATAAAAGTACTCTTCAATTGCAGATAGCTCAGCAGAGTTTAGAAGCACTTTGTTTTCTAAAAAGGCTAGCAAATACTCAGGGTAAAAAAGCAAACAGGTTCTCAATGAGCTTAGTGACACGTTTAGCTAGATACTGCAAAATAACGTTACCTCTAACATTAGGGCCTGCTGTCTTAATTAGGAAAACTACGCGGAATGTCTTAATTTAAAAACCAGAAATTGAAACATTTGTCTTCAGGAAATATATACTTTTTTAAAATTTAATATTTATTAAAGACAGGTTTGTAAAACATACAGCTTCCTTATCCACCAGACTAGTCCAGATAAGTGGGATTTTCAGCAGACGGAGACAGATTGAAAGCTGTACTGGAAACCCACATAAACAGTGCCTCCTGCAGCCTCTCAGTGTTCATCTGACTCCATGAGATGCCGTCAGAAGGTTCTGGTCTCCAGAAGACGGCAGTCCTCCTGTCAAGTAGGGGCGAGAGGGGGGTGGTTGTAGCCCTTTTTATGCTTGATCCTGGTTAATGACGGTGGTGCTGGTTCCCTCTTCCCCCACCTCTTCTCTTCACCTTTCTCTCCCTGGGAAAGAATGAGGTCAAGCAGAAGATTTGTAACAGAGAAGAGCTCTTTGATTTATTTTCTTCTTTGTTGCCCTTGTTCTCTGGTAAAGTTTTCCTTGTTTAAAAATGAATGGGGGAGGAAGTTGGAAAGAGGGGGAAGCAGTTTGTCACGGTGTGGGACAGAAAGAAGCTCAGGGCGGGCAGCCAGGCGAGGAGAAGGTAAACAGTGCGCTTGTCTTTTTACAGCCATGTGTCTTGGACAAGATGGAACGCAGGAAGACGTGCCCAGCTTGTGGGAGAAGGCACAGGAGTATTTTTCTCTTGGGTCTTTGCTGTGGGTGTACTGAGGGAGGGATGGTTTGCCAATCTAATAAAGCTCAGCATAAGAGACTCTGAGTCTTAGCCAGCATTTGCTGCATCAGAGTCTCATTGGCTGGGGGGGGGGGGGGGGGGGTGGGGGGACGTTAACTTTTATCTCAGGGCTTGGCTTTTGAGCGGAGAAGACCGAGAGTCAAGGGTTATTCAGAGGAGGTGATTTCCACCTTGCTACAAGCCAAGAGGTCGACTTCCTTAGCAGATGTTTGAGGCATGGCTTGTAGAGATAGGCGTTTCCCCATTTAAAGCATCAATTCCAGCAGATCTCTCCTTTTTTTTGCAAAGATGTTTTCAGAGGGATCTAGCACTGAATTCACTCAAGGTGCAAGTGGCAGTGCTTTTATGTTATAGAAGAGTAGTGCAAAGGTGGTCCTTAGCTTGACATCTGGATATAGTATGATTCTTGAAGGGGTGAAGCATTTGCATCGTCCTGAGGAGATTGAGGCAGGGGTGTACCCCTGTCCCCTCTGAACTGGTTGGTCCTCATGACAGATGCTAGCCTCCGGGGCTGGGGAGCTCACTGTCAGGAACTGACGGCTCAGGGGCGTTGGACCAAGGAAGAGGCCCTCTGGAACATAAACCGCCTGGAAGCCCTGGCAGATAAATTGACGTGTCTACAATTCAGCCACATACTCCAGGGTCAAGCGGTCTGCATAATGTTGGACAATGCAACAAAAAAGTGGAATATAAATCAAATAAAAAAATTTAGGGTCTAGAAAAATCTGGGTAATATGCATCTTCTATTGGGGCATTAAGCAAGAAGAATTTAGGATTCCATTCCACTGTAACCTTAATCATCTTGCACAATTTTCTGAATATTCTTCCAAAAGGAAGAAATAATTACCGAACCCAACTAAATGTGACCCATTGTAAAATTTGAGTAAATTATGTCCAAACTCGAAGACTAGACCAAGAGTTGCAGTCACAGTAGTTCTAAAGTAATTAGTCTTAAGAGTTCATTTTATGAGCTTGATCAACTTTACTGGTCTCCTGTTGTTTTTTTCACTGGTAAATAATGTGCCATGTTATAATGGGCTTTGTAGCTGGATAACTTTGGGCCAGCCAAAGACTAGTCCTAAAGTTAGCTTGGGTATATTCAGCAGCAGGCTCACGATGCTAAATTAGCCTGATAAGTTGGCTAACTTTGCCATCTGGCCAGCGTTTGTATACAGATCTCATGCTTGCTTTGCATTAAATATTAGTTTCAGATTGGTGAATCATTCTTTAATGTTGGAAACCTTTTTTTTTTTTCTTAGATGAGGTACATAGATCTATGAAATAGTTGGTTGGATTTGTTCATTTTAATGCTTTTTTTCCCTTTAAAAATATAATTTGCTTTGTGGCCTGTCTACATTCTCCAGAACTGTTCAGCCTATAGAAACATTTTCAGGATAGGTATTTCTAATTAAAAGCTAGAAAATGGATTAGGTTTCCCAGGAGACTTATAAATCCTAGCCCTAAACTGAAAAATTTAAACTCATCAATCTGTGCATCCAATAGTTGTTCAACTGACTTTGACATTGGTGGATTTCCTCCTCCTAAATGAGTCCTTAAAATTGAAATCTGTGTATATGGAGACCAGTGTTCCCTCTAATTATTGAAAAGCTGTGTGCACAAAAATGTTCTTTGGTGCAACTATTTATAATGGAGCTCAAATTTGTGCGCCATGAACCAGTATAATGAAAATATCTGGATTTCTTGTGCGTGGCATTCACAACCTTTGTGCGTGTGCACAGCTTAGAAGAAACTGTGTTCCCTGTACGTACCTGGATCAGTCCAGACAGTGGGTTATGTCCCCAATCCAGCAGATGGAGTCAGCACAAGCTTTGAGGGGGGCGTATCCATATATACTACTACCCCCTCTGCAGGAGTTCAGTATCTTCTGACTCCAGCAGATGCGAGTAGGGGAATCAGGCTTCCCCTCCTTTTCCTTCACTTTCTTGCTTGATTACGGCTAGCTCTGCGACATTTCCTCCCGCTTCTTCGGAACCGGGAAGTCAGAATCCTATCGGACAAAGCTACCACCGTGGCCTACATCAACCGACAAGGAGGCACGCGCAGCCCGCAGGTCGCGCTCGAGGCGGCGCTGCTGATGCAATGGGCGGAGCGTCATCTCGTCCAGCTAGCGGCCTCGCACATCGCCGGTGTGGACAACGTCCAGGTGGACTTCCTCAGTCGTCAACTGCTGGACCCCGGAGAGTGGTCTCTCTCCGACAAAGCTATGCAACTTCTCGTCCATCGGTGGGGGGCCCCCCACTTGGATCTGATGGCGTCCGCTCTCAACGCCAAGGCTCCACGCTTCTTCAGTCGCCAGAGAGAGCGCGGCGCGGAGGGAGTGGATGCCCTGGTCCTCCCGTGGCCGCCACATCTTCTGCTCTACACTTTTCCACCATGGCCCCTGGTGGGCAGGATGCTCCGCAGAATAGAAAGCCATCAGGGGACCGTGGTTTTCGTCGCCCCAGAATGGCCCAGGCGACCCTGGTTTGCGGACCTGCTACAGCTGGTGATCGACGGGCCAATCAGGCTGGGGCACCTCCCCCAGCTCCTACATCAGGGCCCGATATTTTTCGAGCAGGCAGAACTCTTCTGTCTTGCGGCCTGGCTTTTGTGAGGTGCCGCCTCCGGCGTAGGGGCTACCCGGAGGCGGTAGTATCCATGCTATTGCGGGCACGAAAGACATCGACATCGGCGGCCTATGTTCGAGTCTGGAAGGTGTTCAAGCTGTGGTGTACCAGCCAGGCCACGAGACCCGCTAAGGCTTCTGTACCTCAGATCCTTCAGTTTCTACAGGCGGGGGTGGAAAAAGGGCTCGCCTATAATTCACTACGGGTTCAGGTGGCCGCCCTTGGTTCGCTGTTGAGCGATGGGGGCTCTCTTCTACAGTATCCTGACATTGCTCGTTTTCTCAAGGGTGTCAAGCATATGCGTCCTCCGTTACGGGACCCTTGTCCCTCCTGGAGTCTTAACCTTGTGCTTCGCTCCCTGTCGGGACCACCGTTCGAGCCACTGCGCAGTGCAACGATAAAGGATCTCACTCTCAAGACTGTATTTCTTGTGGCCATCTGTCCGCTCGACGCATCTCGGAGCTGCAGGCTCTGTCGTGTAGAGAGCCCTATCTCCGTTTCTCCGACTCTGGAGTTTCGCTTCGCACTGTTCCCTCCTTCCTTCCGAAGGTGGTTTCTGCATTCCATGTGCACCAGACGGTGGAGTTGCCATCCTTCTCTTCCTCAGAGCCGAAGTCTCTCCGTCTCTTGAATGTCAAGCGCACTCTGCGCCTCTATCTGGAGGCTACAAATGAGTTCCGGACCTCTGACCATCTCTTCGTACTCTGGGCCGGTCCTAAGAAGGGGTCTCAGGCCTCGAAGACGACCATTGCCAGATGGCTGAAGGCCGGCATTGCTGCTTCCTACATTGGGGCGGGTCGGACTCCCCCCACCCGGAATCGTAGCGCATTCTACACGTTCTCAGGCGGCTTCCTGGGCGGAGGTTCGCTCGGTATCCTCGCAGGAAATTTGTAGGGCAGCCACCTGGAAATCGTTACACACGTTCTCGAGGCACTATCGTCTGCACCTCGCCTCTTCGGTCTCTGGACACTTTGGCGAGCAGGTTCTCCGAGCAGGCCTCGCAGGACCCCACCCGATTTAGGGAAGCTTGGGTACATCCCACTGTCTGGACTGATCCAGGTACGTACAGGGAAAAGAAAATTATTACTTACCTGCTAATTTTCGTTCCTGTAGTACCATGGATCAGTCCAGACGCCCACCGCGTTTGGGTTCTTGATCCTGCTCAGCTCTGCGCTACTTCTTGCTCGCAGTGTTCTGTGTCTTCACAGTCGTTTCTTTTCGCTGTTATTCACAGCTCCCTACAAGTTGGTAGGATGTTTGCAGTTACTTGTTGCGGTTACAATTGTTTTCATTATCTTGTTTCCACAAACTTGATCCTTCGGGGGTTTCTACTCTGGCTTTGATATACTCGATACTGAACTCCTGCAGAGGGGGTAGTAGTATATATGGATACGCCCCCCTCAAAGCTTGTGCTGACTCCATCTGCTGGATTGGGGACATAACCCACTGTCTGGACTGATCCATGGTACTACAGGAACGAAAATTAGCAGGTAAGTAATAATTTTCTTATTGAGACCAAGAACATAATATACATGAAAGCTCTTATTTAATCTGTCATTTTAGTTCCAGGGTACAGAACTGACCCTACGGGGGGGGGGGGGGGAGAGTAGTGTCCAAGGAGATTCACCCATAGTCCTCTACCCACTGAAATATTGAAAGAAGGGGAGGGTAGAACTATACTTTCTGTCCCAGCGTAGATGTTTCTGCAGTTCTTGCCTCACTGGTGATCCCAAGGAACAGGAAGTGATGTTAGAGGGGAATGCAGGTTCTGAAGCAGCACATTTCCCCTGCTCCTTGCTCCAAGGGAAGGCTCTGCCCAGAGCTGTGTTGGGACAATATAAACCAATGTAAAACAGGTTTTATAATCATTTTTTTTAACGTGCTCATACTAGTTGCTCTGCAATTCTTTTCTTCATTATTTATTTATTTATTTATTTATTATAGACAATCCCATGACACATTTATGGGTGATAACCATGTCACTTTATTTACAGGCTCTGGTAAAGAGAACACCCAGCAGTGGCATGAGCTCTACATTGAAGGAATCTGCCTTCCAGAGTGAGCTTAGGGTAACTGAAAGTGCCATACGCCATTCTAGCACTACTTCTGCAGAAAAAATCAAGGTCACCATCAGTGATGGCAAGGTTTCAGAAGATGAAAAACCAAAGAAAAGCAGTCTGTGCAGGAGCATTGAGGGCTGCAGAGAAGAGCTCCAGAGCCAGGTGAGGATGGTATCTGAAGAAAGTAGTAGGTATGCAGAGAGGTGCTAGAGACCATTAAAGATGGGAGGCTATATAGACACGTGAGGAGCAGCAGTGGAGTGATGCTCCATAGCCAACTATGGTGAGGTCTCTTTAGGTACCTTAAGGACTACAGACCAGTTAGAAGCTGGAGCTTCTGCTTTTGTACATTGCTTGTCACTTGGATCTGGGTTCTAGATTTCTCAGTTTAAATTATCATTTGATATCATTTATCATTTGATTATCATTTAAAGACTAATTCCTATGCTTAAACCGACATCTCCCTCTACCATGTTTTTTTCCCCATCCTCTCAACCCTGTTCCTACTGATGCCCTCTATTATCTTTCCAAAGCCTGTTTAAATTCCCTTTCATTGCTGGCTTCCACCACTTCTGCTCGTAGGCTGTTCCAACTATTAGTATCTTCCTCTTTGGTTCTTACAGGTCCCATGCCCCATTCAATGTTATAATCCAAAACTGGTGGGCTGTTGGGAAATATGACTTGTTGCCATTACGATTTTAACTATGGCTGCTGTGTGCCTGCGGTAGTCGTGTCACCACCCTTTCCCATTTAGTTTGCGTTCACTTCTCTTTAGCACTCTTAACGTTCCATATGATTGCACGAACCTCAAGCTACTCCACTCATTTCTTTTATCTGTTACTTTCTACCTGCTAAAATGCTGTAAGAAAACAAATAACTATGCAGTTTCTCTATATACTAAAATACCATGTAACATAAGATATACCTTACTGGGTCAGACCAAGAGCCTGTTCCAACAGTGGCCAGTCCAAGTCATGTTGCCTGAGAAGTACTCAAACATTAAATAGATCCCAGGGTACTAATGCTGGCACCAAGCAGTGGCTATTCCCTATTGATTAATAACAGTTTATAGACTTCTCCTCCAGGAAATTATCCAAACCTTTTTTAAACCCAGCTACACTAACCGGTTGTTATAGTTTGGTTTCAGATCCCAGTAGTAATGGGTAGGGGGAGATATTGCCCTGTCTGATCATAGGTCAGTCACTCCTGCCAGGCTGTGTAATCTTATTAACATTTCTCGCGTTTCTGTTCCCCATGCCCGATGTTTTTGTAATACAAGTGTATTATCATACCACAGAAGCCTACATTCTGCACTTCTCCCCTTTTTTAAGTTTAAAGGAGCGATTTTCTCTAACACAGACCAACAATTGAGTTAACGAAGTAGCCAGACTTTCTGTAGAGTCAGTACTAACTGATTTTTAGTCATTAACCATTCTTGGCCTGTTCCAACTGTAAAGGCAGCTAGATTGAAGGAAAGGTGATCAAAAACATTTTTTGTGATGGAACATAAGAAATTGCCATGCTGGGTCAGACCAAGGGTCCAACAAGCCCAGCATCCTGTTTCCAATAGAGGCCAAAACCAGGCCACAAGAACCTGGCAATTACCCAAACACTAAGAAGATCCCATGCTAATTTTGCATTGAGTGAAAAATTGTTTTTTCTGATTTGTTAAATGCAGTCCTTAGCTTCAGAGTCCCACCTGGGTGACTCTGTGAAGTTGCTTGCCCATAAACAGGTATTCTCTGAAGACCACACTTTGCTAGTCACACAAAAACCCACCTTTGTATACGTTCTCCTCCCCAGCCAAAAATAAATGGATTTGAGGGGATCTGTGGGCTGCTTCCTGTCTTGAACTGCTGTGCTTGGCCTTTTGCCTTTTATAGAAAACTGTGAGGGAATTTGGTGCAGTGCGGTCATGCGACCCAGTCTTGTGACTGGGGAACTGCTGTCTTCAGCGAACATGTTACGGCTAAACAATTTCACTATTAGGTAACTGCATTGTATTGTATTGCATTCTATATATGCTTGATGTACTTATAATATCTGTTTCTGTCCATGATGGTTCCACATGTAATGCACTTCAGCTTTCTGTGTATTACAGGCTAATTTCTCATTCGCTCCTCTGCTACTGGACTTGCTAAACTTCCTAATGGAAGCCATTCAGAGTAACTTCCAGCAAGCTTCAGCTGTGGGCAGTAGTAGCAGAGCCCAGCAAGCCCTCAGTGACCTTCACACGCTTGACAAAACTGTGGAAATGACAGACCAACTTATGGTAAGTGAAGTTTTATGAGTTAAACTCTATAATCTAGATGTTCTTTGCTCAGGCATCTAGTAATTTACATTTTCCTTGACTTTCAACAAAACAGGTCCCAACTCTTGGATCTCAGGAAGGAGCCTTTGAGAATGTTCGAATGAATTACAGTGGGGACCAAGGCCAGACCATCCGCCAGCTGATTAGTGCCCATGTGCTGAGGCGGGTTGCAATGTGCGTTCTGTCTTCCCCACATGGCCGCCGACAGCACCTGGCTGTCAGTCATGAAAAGGGGAAGGTAAGTTTCCGTGGAGCTACATGCAATAGTATCGGAGCCTTAATTACCTGTAGAATTTAAAGATCGTTATGAAACATAGTTAATGAAGCCCTGATGGAAAGAAAAGGAATCATTTGTTGAAGTGCCCGAGATCAATAAATAAGGGAAAAGCCTTACCTAGTTCTTTCTTCTAGATTACGGTGTTGCAGCTGTCCGCTCTCCTCAAGCAAGCAGATTCCAGCAAGAGGAAGCTGACCTTGACACGGTTGGCATCAGCTCCAGTACCCTTCACAGTGCTGAGTCTGACTGGAAACCCTTGCAAAGAAGACTACCTGGCAGTGTGTGGCCTCAAGGTAAGGATCCAAGACCTCTCTTCCAGGTTCTTCAGAAATACTTATTTCTGTTTTAAGCATTTCATAGGATTATTCCAGGTTTTATATGTAGCTTTTCATTATGTGCCTTATTTATTCTATCTGATGAAGAAACTGCTGATTTTTAGGAGCAACCATTTACAAAAATTAATGCAAGTAAGTTTCTAAAGTTTTGTTTTGTTTTTTTTTAGCCTTCTCTTACTACTTGAATTGTCTTCATGCGAAGCTTGGTTCAGCTTCCATTCTTCCCCTTTATGACTTGGTAGTTTGAAACAGTTTTCGTGAAGGATACTGTTCCCCCTTGAACAAGCCTCCCCTTCACCTGTTTGTCCTTAGCTCCAGTGGCACACATCAGTGTTGGTACCATTCACCACACAGCTGTATCATGCTGTGAGCTCTGGAAAATACCGCTGGGCATGCAAGCATTATAACAATATGAAGAATTATACCACAAACCTTCTGCAAAATGCTATGCAAATATTTTACACTTTTCTGCTTTAATATTTTATTGGCTGTGTATTTCTAGATACATTTCTCTTATATGTACATGAGATCAATCCATTGACCCTGCTATCAGCTGAAGGTTTAATATTCCTGTCTTGTGAACATTCTTGGCCCCATTCCTTCCTTGTTATGTTGTTGATTTTTAAATATTGATTGCCCAGAGTGTAAGTATCATGTTTGCTAGTAAAGGTCTAGTACTTGAAGTTCAGTTGTACTCCTTTTATGTCTTTTGATGTATGTGCAGGACTGCCACGTTCTGACTTTCAGCAGTTCAGGGTCTGTTTCTGATCACCTGGTGCTGCATCCTCAGCTTGCAACTGGAAACTTCATCATCAAAGCAGTATGGCTGCCAGGCTCTCAGACTGAACTGGCTATTGTCACTGCAGATTTTGTTAAGGTATGCAGCTGAAAATAAGTTCTTGGGAGTTTCCCGCATGTCATGTTAAGCAGTGTTCTTAGCAGCCTGTGATATTGAAGGTTGTGTACGGCAACAGTGTTACCTTTGGCACTTAATATTTTCATTTAGCTAGTTTTACAGAAAAGCATGAGTCGCTAAAGGCAGTCACATCCATAGTTGTATGCACCAAAGATCCTAGAGGAAGGCCTGGAAACTTGGCAGTAGCAATGCAATTCTGGAGTCTCAGGTTTGGGAGCAGGTGGTTTTACACTGGGCCAGGGGAAGCTCCAGAAACAGAGCGATCCACATATGTGCATGTAAAGCAGCTTTTCTTAAATGTGGCCACCAGCTGCTGCTGATTTTTTTTTTTTTTTGCTACTACCATAGATGAAGTTGGCTAAGTTAAGGGAGTATTTTTGGAAAAAATTGTTAATGTGGCCACCAAAAATTTGAGAACTCCTTATATATCTGACTCCTCCTAGCTTAAGGAATCTTTGTGAACATCAGAGAGGGATTAAAGCATGGGTGTCTAACTGCAGTCCTCGAGGGCCGCAAACCGATCTGACTTTCAGAGTAACCCTAATGAATATGCATGAGATACATGAGACAGATCTGCATGTAAATTTATGTTCATTAGAGAGATCCTAAAAATCAGACCGGTTTGTGACCCTCGAGGACCGGAGTTGGACAACCCTGGATTAAAGGAAGATGGCTGTAAGGGTCACTAAGATCTACACTGAGCTGGAGGGCCAAAATAGGCCGGTCTCAGATCATGATATTGTTATGAGATCTGATAGGGTTTAGAAGTTGCAGAATATTTAAAACTTTGTGTTAAAAAAAAAAATGTACCCCTTTCCTTCCTTCCTTGAATATTAACACTTTCCCCATATCTTGCACTGTAGGTTTATGACTTGTCTTCTGATGCCTTAAGCCCAACCTTCTATTTTCTGCTGCCAAGCTCCAAGATCAGAGATGTTACATTCCTGTTTGGTGAAGAAGGGAAGAATATTATTGTCATTATGTCCTCTGCAGGTTATGTTTACACACAGGTCATGGAGGAAACTAGCAGTGCACAGCATGGACCATTTTATGTTACCAATGTTCTTGAAGTGAACCATGAGGACCTGAAGGTGAGACCGGCTCCTTTAATCTCAAAGGTTAGGCTACTGCAGGGGGAGTTGATGGAAGCAAAATACAGTATGTAGTTGCTTTATTTCTGGGATTCTATAGCATTGAGAGACATGAATATGTGGCATGAATAAGGTCACTTACATGCTGCTGTTTCCTGCTTAGCATCCTATCAGAGAAAGCAGTTCACAAGATAGCATTTATAATTTAATGAAAAAGAAAATTAGGGAGGTGGGGTGGTTTGTTTTTTTTAATTTCTTTTCATATCCTTTTGCTGTTTTGATGAATTTTGGAACAGTATGGAAGGAATTTTCAAATGTTTAAAAAGACCATCACAGATGTAATATCAAACCATGCCTTTCTAAAGGTGGTTGTCGCAGTGTGTCTCTCATTGCTATGCAGTCAAAGGTTTAGAAATGATGCACACAATAAAGGCGCATCAGGTATGAGGAATGGCCATGTTAATGGCACATTGAAACTCAAGCATCAATCCAGGATATCTGAAAGGTTGCCACATGGTCAGTTCTACATAGTTTTACAAAGCATTACTGTCTTGATAAGGACTCATGTAATGCCAGTTTATTTGGGCAGGCAGTGCGCAAGAACATATTTAAATAAACCAGACTTCCTACAAGATACAGGAAGGGTTGCGAGAAAACAGTTGACTGTCGGTACAATGCAATCCTCAGCTGGGGAGTCCCATCTTGTGTGGCGATTTGTTGGATTTGTCCATGGAGAAATAGAAGTTGGTGTTCTTCATGGACAGCAGAACAAACAGCCACACAGTCTCCCTCCTCTCTGGTAAGTTTACCCGGGTAGGAGAATGACTGAGGGACGGTAATACTAACATGGGAAAACTCATGTGTGATCAGAAAGCAGAGTCAAAACTTTCTGGGCTTTGAGAGAAAAACGGCTTAACTCTGTGCCATCGGATAACATTGCCTATTCCGTATGGCTGTTCTTTTTCCTTCCCCAGAGCACACCTTTTGCAGTAACTTCTCTCTTCCTTCTGTCAATTCCAGTTGTTAGTTCAGCACCCCAATCTGGGTGAACCTGCAGTTTAATCTGTGCTGTTCAATGTTTGCAAAGTTAATTTGTTATATACAATTTACTTCCTCTTGCTTAAGCATATATGATAATGAGGTCAGAGGTGGAGTATCAGATCTTGGGAAATGTGTGAACTTGCTGCTGTTCTTATCCTAAAGAGGGAGAGCCTACCACATTGTAACCGTTGGTGTGGTGAACTAGTATAACAGAAATTGACAGAAGTATGTCAAACTCTAACAAAAACATGCTTCTGTTTCCTGCCTGTTGATATTGTTCATGCCTTGCCTTCTCTCCTTAAGGCAACCCTTTAGCGAGGTGATGATAATGCTTATCATTTTTATAGTGCTTTTGGATATATGCAGTGCACTACAATGGTGATAAGTATTCAGGGACAATAAGTCCTTGCCCTAAAGAGTGTCAGTGGGAAACATGAATTTTACATTTTGGTTCCCAGCCAGTCTAAAGCCTAGATGGTCCTTTCTCTGTGTCTCCTTATATCTACCTGGCGTCAAACAAACAATTGAGGATATCCATATAGTATCTTGCCTCCCCTTTTGGAGTTCTCATTTTGATTTAACCAGTTTAGTTATAAATCTAAATTATACAATTTACTGAATAATTCCAGACACACAAACAACAAACCTCCCATGGATGCTCAGAAGCATTCCTAGAAAGTCTTGAATGGCCTTCAAAGTTGTCATGTGACCCCCGATGATGACATTCATCTTTGTAGTTCGTTGTTTTGTCCTAGGATAGTAATTGCAAATAGCGGTATGTTTCCCTGCAATAGCTATAATCTGCCAAAGGTCTCTGTTTTGGTGTCTGCTGAGGAAGTACCAGAGTGAAATGAAACTGATGTATGTTTAAGTTCCAATGACTGATATATTTGTTCTTTTGTTTACCACAATAGGACAGTAATGGTCAAGTGGCTGGAGGTGGCGTGTCTATATATTACTCTCATGTACTGCAAATGCTGTTCTTTAGTTATTGTCAAGGCAAATCCTTTGCAGCCACGATAAACAGATCTGTGTTGGAGTTGCTACTCCTTTTCCCTATCAGTATAAAAAGGTGAGTTTTCACACCTTTAAGGATCCAGTATTTCTTATGTATCAGGTGGTTGATTCAAGAAAAATATCCTTTTAGAATGGCTGTAACTGCAGCTATTTTTAGAGGGGGTGTTGTTACACAGTTAAGTTGATAGAAGATCAGAGATTCATTTAATCTGCACTGCATATGGAAAACAAGATCGAGGTTTGAGGTTTTCAGAATAAAAAGTGGGCAATCAAATGAGACTAATTGAGATGCAATGGGAGACCACGAAAATGTGGC
The DNA here is from genome assembly GCF_901001135.1 of Rhinatrema bivittatum. Taxonomy (NCBI): domain Eukaryota; kingdom Metazoa; phylum Chordata; class Amphibia; order Gymnophiona; family Rhinatrematidae; genus Rhinatrema; species Rhinatrema bivittatum. Next base: position 55,927,572 of record NC_042629.1, on the reverse strand, counting down.
AGATAGATATAGAAATAGTCCAGCTGTATTGGGCTCCACCAGCTTGATTAATGACCACCTGAGCATATTTTGATATGTTATTTATACGTATTACACCCTATGAGCTCAGTAGGCAAGCTTTTGTTGGTACAATGCAAGTATTAAGACAAGTATTATCAGTAAATTTGATAGATTCATACCATATCCAACATATCCTGCCTTATGAGTGAAATTCATTCCTGTCAAGGTATGTGCAAAATTAACCCATTTGAAGACCACTACCCCATCAGAAGATTTTAATTTCAAAGAAGAATATTCACCTGACCTTCCCTTGGAGCCCTTTCATACACAGCAAGGAGCAAGTCCATTTCTGAGGATCTGTTCTTTTCAGATTTTGTGCAGGATATGGTTAAGGCTTTACCAATTGATTTGAAGGTTGAAAGAGAACACAGGGCACCCCTGTTCGGTCTCCTAAAATATAGAAAAATTGGTCTTACCTGCTAATTTTCATTCCTGTAATACCACAGATCAGACCAGTGGATTGTGCATCCCTACCAGCAGATGGAGTCGGAGAACAAAAACTTTGGGCACTGCTACATAACCAAGAGTGCTACCTGCAGTCCCTCAGTATTGGCCTGTACCCAAGCCCAAACAACTAACCTTACTAAAGGGCAAAGAAGGTTGGAACCCAAAATCCAACAGCCAACCCCTCGCCCGTAACAGAGAAAAGAACCACTAGGCCACCTCGGAACCTGCTCCCTCAAGCATCTGTGATAGAACCAAATTGTTTCTTCTTGAAAATATCACTTCTCAAGGTAGTCTTTCGGAATCTGAAAAGGGGGGTGGGCCTTTGGACTGATCTGTGGTATTACAGGAACGAAAATGAATAGGTAAGAACCAATTTTCTTTCCTGAACATATCCAGATCAGTCCAGACCGGTGGGATGTACCCAAGCCATACTACACTGGGCGGGAACCCGAAAGACCCATGCACAGAAGGACGATTCATTGTGTACCCTAACATCCAAACGATAATGCTTGGTGAAAGTGTGAAGAGAGGACCAAACCGCCGCTCTGCAGATTTCCTGTGGTGACAGAAGCTGACACTCAGCCCAGGAGGTAGCCTGGACCCTAGTGGCATGAGCTCTGACCCACGGGCATTTGACACCCTCGGCTAACATAGGCCGAAGAGAGAGCCTCCTTAATCCAGCGTGAAATCATCTCCTTGGAAGCCTTGTCCTCCTCCTTAGGACCCCCGAAAAAGACAAACAGGTGGTCTGACCGCTGGAAGTCATTGGTAACCTCCAAATAGCGCAAAAGAGAGCAGGGCTCAATTTATTTCTCCAATTTAAATGTAGAATTTCTCCTTCCAGAAAGTACAGCAATCCCCATAGGGAGTGGTATGTCCACCCTCTGCTGGAGATGGAGAAGTACCGAAGGGCTGAGGTCGGTCTAGGGTGACATCAGCTTTGAAATCTGACTCAGTCTCTATCTGCTGGCAGGGGAGCATAACCCACTGGTCCTGAGTCCATCTGGCTACAGGCTGGGAAATAAGGCATTTAAGGCGGCGCTTAAGACATTTTTCTTTAGAGATGCTTGTGGAATAGCAAATTTGAATGACTTGGAAGATGTTTTTCAGGAATATATTTAATCAGCAGCACTGTTTTTTTCTTAAGTATATTTCATAAAGATGCCCTGTGTATTTCAAGATCATCTATTGTTATGTAAGTGTCTCTGGTTCTGTTATCTGTTGCAGTTCAAATGGTGGAGGCAAAACCTCACCAGCTCTCTGTCAGTGGTCTGAAGTAATGAACCACCCTGGCCTGGTATGCTGTGTGCAGCAAACCACAGGAATTCCTCTTGTGGTGATGGTGAAACCAGATAGTTTTCTGATCCAAGAGATAAAAACCCTTCCTGCAAAAGCCAAAGTAAGTGACAGATTGCAAGTAATGTATGACTAATTTATGTTTTAGGCAAAAAAAAAAATACTGTACGAAACCTGCAAGTCACTTCAGTTGCACGGGTTTGAAACACATCTTTTGCCCAAACATATAGATTTTCTTCAACTTGTGAAATGTAAAGAAATGACACAGAACTAGTTGCTGAAGCCCTAACGCCTGCAAAAAGGTTCTGTAGTTCTTCTCTACAAAAGTTCTAAAGAATGGACCCAAAAAAATCCAGTGGCGCTTTTTGTAAAAGTTGTAACTTCCATGATTTATTTCTGCCATTTTCCTTTCCAAAAACTGTAGGAAATTAAAACTTTAGGCCAGAAATGTACTATATAAAAATGTACGGAAATGGCTTGCATGGCTTTTGCCCAAGTTTTCACTATGTCTGGTCCTTCATAAGGGTATGTAGGATGCATTTTTTTCCTTTCGTTTTCTTGTGGATGTTATTTTTCCGGCTTTTGTTTGTTTAGTATGCGCTCTGTTACAGTAACAAACACTAAAATGTTTTGGTGCACAATATTGGCAGTGCACACTAAAAGCTGGCACAGCCACAGATCCACCCCTGCTGGTCCCCCTGGGCCTTTTTTTTTTTTTTTTTTTAACATCCCTTCCATCCAAGGGTCCAAATGGAGCTCCTTTCCTGCTGGTGCCGTACGTCAAAATATCAAGGGCCAACTCCTGTCCATTTGAACCCTGTGATGGGGGATTTCAAGGGGGTGGGAGGGGTGTAAGAGAAACTCAAGGAGGTTTAAGAAAAATGTTTTGTGTGGTTTTAATTGGCGAGGGGGAAGGGCAGGAGGAAAGGGAAATGGAAATTAAAGTTGTTTGGTTTAGAAAACAAAATAAAAACACATCTCTTCATATGTCTCTCTTCAGTTTATTCTGTTCGATTTATATTGTGATTTTCAGCTGCTTCAAAGCGGAATATGTTCAAGTACTGCAGCTTGTTTGGTAGCTATAGAGGATCTTCTCTGAACCTGTTTTAGATTTATGGAGTCCACTTGTAATTTCTCGTATGTTAAAACATTTCTCTAGTTGCCAAATTTTTCCAGTTGAAGGCTTTCATTTGCTGAAAAAATAATTGGCAACTAGAGAAATGTTTTAATTTAGAAATTGCAAGTGTTAAATTGAATTCTGTATTAAGAAAGTCCACTAAATTGTGTGTATGACACTGTTCATACTCATTCTTGCTCATTGCATGTGATTTGTATTTATCTGGACAGGACTATTATTAGCTGAAACATGGCCATATCAGGGCTTTTATCATTTATAATTTACTGTTGGTTTCTTTTTGAAAGTTATCTTTTTTTTTTTTTTTTTTTTTCCCTGCTTTTGTGTTTCCTGGTCTTATGATTCTACCACTGGGCAATAATTATCTCTACATTGTGGTAACCCTTACTTGTTTGCACTTTTAGATTCAGGACATGGTGGCCATCCGTCACACGGCTAGTAACGAACAGCAGAGGACTACCATGATCCTGCTGTGTGAGGATGGCAGTCTGAGAATCTATATGGCCAATGTGGAGAATACATCATACTGGCTGCAGCCCTCGTTACAGCCCAGCAGTGTCATCAGCATCATGAAACCTGTCCGTAAACGCAAAGCAGCAGCAGTCAGTAAGTATGGCCAGAGTTGCCTTAAGGGGGTGGGCGAGACAAGCGTCCACCTGGAAAGGCACTAACATGCCTTAGGGGTGCCAGTGCTCCATGCCACTGCTGCAGATGCAGTGGTCAAAGAAGGCCGCTAGCATGCAGCTTCATCAATAAAGTTGGACTTCCTATTAGCCGCCAGTTGTCATGTGACAGGTTGGAACTATTGGGGGAGGGAGGAAGAGAGGAAGGACTCTCTGGGATGCTGGTTAGCCCCAGTGATGGGCCTGAGTATGACTCATTTCTTTTAAAATAATAATAACGTGTAACTATGGGCATTCTGGGGTTGAATCATAGTAGGGAATGTGCAAGTTATTGATTTTGTGAATGACCCCTTAAATCTGTGTTTGCCACACACAAGTGTTCAGAAAAGATACATTGTGGAATACCACAAACCACTGTAGACGGAATAGCTGCTATTAAGCCATTCAAAAATAATGTCTCGTATCAGTGGTGATCACGTAGGTTTTGGTGATGTTTCTATCAGTGGAGATTGCATGAGATGATGAGGTATCTTTTATGCACTTTCAGTGTGAGGTTCTTGATTTAGGAAGGCTTCTGTACACATTGGTAGTCATCACATGTTGGAGTTTACATATATTTGTATTTATTTTTCTAGGAAAGGCACAAGGGGGGGATCACCAAGAAAGATGAGAAATTGTAGTACCTGTGGTGGGAGGGGACATAAAGAACTGGGAATTGAACCATGCAAAACTCCATAGATGACAGTACACGGAGTATACAGATTTCATAGTACAGGGCAAGCATGGCACAGGAAAGTAGAACACTGTATTCATAGTTAAGAGAGAATACCCAACAGTAAGATGGCTGGAAATGCAGAGTTCAAGGAAAGACTTGGCTGAATAGCCAGGTTGTTTCTTAGGTTTTTTTTTAAAGCCGTAACAGGTTTCCTTGCATAAGTCCTGTGGGATATTTTTTTATAAGATAGCTATGAAGCAGCTTAATGCAGAAAGCCTCGTGCAGGTTAGCCTTGCTCTGGTTACTGAAGGGGGTGAATAAAAGGACTTGTTGAGAGGACCTAACTTCCCTTGTGATGGATTGTTGTACGAGTGTAGACAAATATTGAGAGAGAATGTATGAAACTGCTTGCAATTATTGAAGTCAAAGCAGCCTGCCCTCGCCTAGCTAAAGGCTTTTGTTTGATCGTTTCTCCTTCTGCAGCAACTCGCACTTCCAGTCAGATGACCTTTCCCATCGATTTCTTTGAACATAACCAGCAGCTCACAGATGTGGAGTTTGGTGGCAGTGACTTGCTGCAGGTGTACAATGCACAACAAATAAAACACAGGCTGAACTCCACGGGGATGTATGTGGCAAACACCAAGGTAAGGAAGAGCAGGAGACTGGAGAGGCATAATTTAATAAAAAGCCATTTATCACAGAGATGAATAAACTAGTGTGATTGCCATTTTCATCAACTTAGACTTTTAGTTTTAGTCATCATAGGGTTGAAACCTTTTAAAACATATTCTAATCAGTAAGTTATTTTCACTCACAGTTAAATGCTTTTGTTTTCAACACTGTGCTTGGGATTATATAGCATGTTCTGTCACATGTTATAAAATAGCAAGTTTATTTCATTTTTGAGCCTGGTATGTCCTCCATTCTTCTTTTAATTCCAGCTCATTCTGAGCCAGTGCTGGGATTGTGGTGCTATGCGCCTTCATTCACAACTACCCAGGGATTTTGCCCCTATTTTAAGACTCGCCCTCCCATTGTTCCTAGATTGGTCATTTCATTAACAGTCCTGAGGCTGAGAGCCATGCACCAGAGCTCCTTTCAGATCTTTGTAGTATTGGTTCCACATCTGCCCAACAGGTGTCGCCCTTAATGATGACCATGACGCTCTGCTTACTTCTGCCCCAAGGCTGTAAAAGCTGTCTTTGTAGCATTCCTAGCCCCAGCCAATCCAGGTGCAGAAAACCCGATTCAGGGATTGAATTGATGCCCTTTTGCATGACAGTGCACAGCACTATCACTGAACAGACCAAGTATGCAAGTTCTGTTTATGTACATTTGTAAAACTACAAAGAATTACAGGCAGGAAATGATATGGTCTCTGCTGTCCCTGCCTTACTGATCAATCTGCCTGTCTCTCACCCACCTCACAGCCTGGTGGATTTACCATTGAGGTTTCCAACAACAATAATTCCATGGTTATGACGGGTTTGCGCCTTCAGATTGGCACACAAGCGATCGAGCGAGCGCCTTCCTATGTAGAGATGTTTGGCCGCACCATGCAGCTGAATCTGACCAGGGCGCGCTGGTTTGATTTTCCCTTCACTCGAGAGGAAGCTCTGCAGGCTGACAAGAAGCTCACCATCTTCAGTAAGATAATTTATTAATCTGGTTTGTATTTCTGCTAGGTAAGGATACTCATAGGCATTTGGTGTGTTTAACATTTCATAGTACCCACTTTTCTATTCATTCTAGCAGCCCCAACATTCACTGAATCGTTTAAGTAGCTTACTTTAAATATGTGCCACTGGACCTCTTCATGTTTTGAAATTAAGCATTATTTTGTGCTTAGTCCATACCTACTTGGAGTCCATTACTGTTTTAGTCTCTGATTTGGGACGGCATTCCTTGCGCGCACATATTTTCTGACATTGCTTCTGAGATCATATAGCTGGGTCTGTTTGGCAAGGTCACACCTTCCTCGTGTTGACTGGGCTGGTGTGGCAGAATAGTGGCTGCAGGTTATTGTCTGGAAAGGCCGCAGGAACCCAGGAAGCTGATGGTTTATAGTGATTGGTGGTGGTTGTGAGTCCTTGTGGTTAGACATGAGAGAGAAGGGATGCTGTGTTTAAACTAAATTGGGGGGGGGTCTTATATGCTCATCTATCTAGGAGACTGGAGTACGACTGAGGAAAATAGAAATTGTCTTGGGTAAGGAATGATCTGCAGTCAGCCATGTTTTGTGCCTGGCAGCTAAGATATATTCTTGGCAGTGTGAGCAGAAATTGCTGAGCAGACTGGATGGGTCAGTTTGTGATTTTCTGCCATCGACTAACATGTTACTATAGTGGCAATTTTCAAACTGTCTGCCTAGGTGTCAGATCTCTAGCTACTTTGTACCTTTCAAACTTGCACCTAAGTTTCAAAGGGAAAGTACGCATTTAGTATATTTTAGAAAATTGATTCTCGGCAGCGGTCCCCAGCAGCATTTCTGCAGGAGGATGAAGAGGAATCGAGAGATGTTCTGCAGCTGCTCAGGCTGCACTGCACCTTGCACCACAGCCTGCCCAGACTTTTCCTAACCCTCCCTCTTCCCTGCAGATCTGTTTTTTTTTTACCAGTTTGGGGCCAAGCTGCAGCTGAAGGTTCATGAGCCAGTATGAGACTGACTTGGGGTCTGCCCCACAGAAACCAGGAGGATGTGGGGGCCTTGAAAGCACGTGAAAGAGCTTAACATTTAACTGCAGTTGCTCCCTTCCCAGAGGGGGGTTTTTGGGACTGACCCCAAATCAAAAAAAGGCCAATGGGTAGAGGAGTATTAGCTGTAGCAGTGTTGCTGGCTGGCAGGGTAAGGGAAGGATTTCTAATCTTTTTTTTTTTTTAATGAGCTGGTGTCTATGGTGGAGGGAAAGGGAAGGGTTTTTATTTATTTTTTTTTAATGATTGCATGGGAGAAGGAAAAAGGATTTTTTTTTCTCGTGATTAGTGGCTTTTTGGGAGGGAAAGGAAGGTATTTTTTGGTTCTTAGGACAGTACTGTTGGCTGGCAGGAGGAGGTAAGTTGAAGAGAAAGGACTTTTAAAATTTTAATAAGAGTAACATTTTCTTATTTAGAAAAGTTTTTTCTTTAAACTGGCAAGTTACCGTCTTAAAATGATACAGGCCCAGCTGCAAGGTTGACTCATGAAATCAAAAAACCGAGTGGGCGAAGGAGTGTGTCCTGCTCTTTAATTTTCTGGCGGACATCTCCTTCCATCCTGCTCCTCCATGCTACAACTGGTTCATGTAACTTGAAGGTAGTTAGCTGGTCCCGGCATTCAAAAGGTTGAGAAACCCTGATAAAGGTTTATACAATCATACATGGGGTGAACAAGTGAATAAAGGACAGCTATTTAACTTTACAAATATTAAAACAATGAGACACTCTATGAAACGAATAACCATCAGATTTAAAACAAATTGTAGAAACAACTTTTTCACTTGACGCACAATCAAGCTGTGGAATCTGTTGGCATAGTCAGGATTAAGAGGTTTAGGCAAGTTATTGAAGGAAAAAAAACATAAAACATTATTAGCCAGTTAGACTAAAGAAAGCTATTCTTGGGAATAAGTAACCAGAAATAAATCTATATTTTGGTATCTGCTGGCTACTGGCAGTTGTCAGAGACAGGATGTTTAGCTCAATATAACTTGGTCTAATCCAGCAAGGCATTTTTTATGTTCATGTGGTACATATCAGCATTATGCAGGGTTTGCTTTATTTGCAACATCTTCTAAAGCTGCTCAGTGCCAGGTAATGTGATTTTAATCCAGTGGATTATCCCCTCCTAGCTTTACAACTGTTCTATCAACTACATGACCTTGAAGGTTACATTGTTGGTGATCATCACTTCAACCTGTGGACCTGTTAATAAACCTCAGGTCTTTAATGACTTATGCACTTAAAATGTCTTCAGAATAGGATGGTATTACGCAATCCTTCAAAGTTCCTGCCTAAGGTAGTGTCCAGTTTTCAGTCAGTCAGTGATCCTTAGAATATTCTTCTCATTCCTATAGACGCGGGAGAGGCACCTTTTCACATACTGAATTGCAATGGGAGTTATCTGGAAGTCTGCTCCACCTTGTTTTTCCTTTTGATCCTCTCAGTAATGTAGAATACCAGTGACATTTCTAAGGGAGTATCAGATTGTATCTCTCTGTTATGCCCTGGTAATTTGACCTTCGTATGGGTGCTGACATACCCTTCCATCTGGGCAGTGCTGGCATTGGTTGCAGATATTAGCAAGGCTGCAGTGTAAAGCTCTTGTCCACACATTCATCATTCATGATTTCCTTGATACAACCTCTATTTGGCTTGCTCATTTTACAAAACCTGATACAGAGTAGACCCAGCTGTCACCTTTTTTTTTTTTTTTATACCCATTTCTTCTGGTTCCAGGGTGGTTCTGTCTTTATGCTTCATGTTTATGGTTAAAATGATAAAAAGTATAACTAGAGACTTGCCCTGTAAAAATAAAAATAAAAACATGCTGCTTCTGCCCATTTGCATTTTTCATTTCCCATCTTATTACTTTGATTTGTTTGAAGAAAACTCATAGCTACTGTAGGAGTCCCATTTGTGTGGCTTATTTGTAGCTATTTGTCATCAGATAAATGTTTACCTGTAGTAACTGGTCTCTGATGTCAGCATTACAATGAGCTTCACAGCCCATTTTTCTCTTTTTTTTGGAATTTTTTTCACAGTACTTTAACAGGTTGGTTGAAAAGGCATCGACAGGTGCACCTCATTGTGGATGAAAAACTTTTTATTGTGTAATAAAACTTAGAGAATAAGGGGGTATTGATATGTTGGAGTACTTAGTGCACAGCTCCTCCTCTATAATTCCCCCTACTGCAAGCTTTATTTTTTATAGGTAGAATAAAGGGGTTTTAAAAAATCTAATCTTGATTGCTACCCAGATTCTTTCCCCCTCCCCTTCCCACTTCCTCCTCCTCCACAGCATACGATTTTCTGGTTCTCCATCCACTGTGATACAAAAGAGGGCCTTGGTGCCACTCCTATCCTCCTTCCCCTAGACCCAGGGGTCTGCAACCTTTCAAACAAGAGGACCATTTTTTGATTTCTTTGACCAAAATATTTTGAGGGCCACACCAAATACTTAAATATTAATGCATCCCCCTCTCCCGCACACAAGCATGCATGCATATAGTGAGTAATTTTCAAAGCTATTTACAAACATTAAACAGTTTTCTTCCTCATCCAGTCAAAACAGTCCAGACACATGGCTTATGCCCACTGATCAGCAGATGGAGACAGATAATAACAGGTTCCCAAATATCACCCCCTTATATTCAACTATGTTGACCTTAGCCTGCCAGTATTCTCTCTCTCCAGAAGATGGTAGGAGCATCCCGTGCTATGCACGAAGGCCTGGTAGGCTGATCAGGAAAATTGGTGGTCTGCTCCTGAGGTGAAATACTGGCTCTCTCTCCTTCAGTTGAGCAGAGCCTTGGGAGAAGGAGTTTAAAAAAAAATGTTAAAAGTAAGGGCAGCTCCTGAGATGAAAGTTGTGTGCTGTCTTCCTTAGTGGAACAGGGCCAGGGGGCTTCCAAAATTGGCTGGTTCTGGGTTGAGCTAGATTGCCTCTCTACTTCCTCTTTATTTTCTGTCTTTTTAGATTTTATCCTGTGCAGCCTGGATCACAAAGAGAGCTTAAAAAAAAAGGGTAGAAGGAGCCGAGTGGAGGCTCTGGACAGCGGCAGTGGTGTTTGGAGTGGCAGGATAGTTCGGGGCTTGATTGGAACAATAGTGATGAGTTGGGGCAGTGTTTTTCCATGGGGCTCATGCCAGGAGAGGAGGTCATGGCTGCTGCAGCAGAAAAAAGCCTGTGCTCTGCCCTGCCTGCTTCATAAGGAAGCTGCCAGCAGGGGGTTTATCTAAAGTTTGCCACAAATGTGGCAAGGACAGAAGGGAGCTTTGGTATCTGCAATGGAGACCTCTGTCCATAGGCTGGCCTTTGCAACAGATTTCTGCGGTGACTCTGATGCCAGAGTTAGGAGCGATGGCCATCTTGGAGCTGAGGAGTAGTGAAGGGAGAGCTTGGGCCTCCTTCACTCAGTCCTGAGAGGTGCTGTGGGGGTGGGGTTTTGGACAGATCCTGTTGTGGCTGCAGCCTTCAGAGGCTTGATTGCTTCCTCCTTAGCCTGAGCTTCGATTTCCAGGGAATTTTTTTAAGTGCTTGCAGCAGGCCTTTTCAGTGGGACAAAGTTTGGTCCCAGGATCCAGTTAAGTCCTTCTGGATCCTCTGCAAAGCAGGACAGAAAAAGATCCAGAGGAGAAGAAAAGGTTGTGGAGGAAGAGGGATTCTCTGGTTCGGAAGATTCTTTGGAGGAGTTTAGAGCTTTGCCTGGGGTTGGTAGCAAGGATGAATTAGAGGAAGGTGAGTTTCTGCTGGAGGTGGAGGATGGTGCGGCTCTTCCATAAGGAAGAACTGACAGCCTTGAAATCTCAATCTCTGTGTACTTTAAATATTGCAGAGTAACTTGGACTGGCACTTACTTTTGCTATTTAGGCATCTATATTACCCGCCCTCTGGAGGATCTCTATTCACTTAATATTGATGCTTGTATGCAAAAGCTTAACTGTTTGCATCACTGGAGGAACCTTCCTCTTTCCATTATGGGCTGTTGTGCCCTGGTGAAGATGGTGATTCTTCCCAAGCCCCTCTTCCCTTTACAAATGCTTCCTCTTTGGTTCAAGGTGCGAAGTATTCTACCAACCACGTGCCATGGTTGGTAGTTTTATCTGGCACAGTCGGAGAGTGAGGGTGAGCTATGATGTGTTGAGGCTGGATGGGGTGGCTCTCCCTGATCTGCGCTTGTACAACGTGGCCAGTCTTCTATGTTACGTTCAAGAGTGGGCATTTTACCAGTTGCAGACTATGGCGTATCTAGAAGATCTATTTGACACGGAAATGGGCCAAGTACGTCTGACACAGCAGAGAATTCTGAAATTGCAGCATCACTCCTTCCTTGCTCTCAATCAGGTATCTGATGGTATAGAGTTATCTTCAGCTTCTGGGCTCCATGGCAGCAGCTCTGGATTTAGTGCCTTGGATGAGGATGCACACGAGGTCCCTTCAGAGAACATTACTTTAAAGAGGGAATTCTCAGTCTCAAAATTATACCACAAGATTGCCGGTATCAGAGACAGAAGGAATTGGCGCTGATGGCTAAATTTCAGCAGCCTGGTGATAGGAGTAGATCTTGTGCCTGGGTGATTGTGTTGGGCTAGGGAACGCATTGTCTTCGCCAAGTAGTTGAAGGTCAGTGGTCTGTCAAGTGGTTTGGAGACCGGAGCGATTTGGTTGGCACTTTATTTTGTGCCATTAGTTGCTGTTAGGATATTGTCCTACAGTGCCATGGCGGTGGCTTACATGAACCATCAAAGAGGGATCAGGAGTCCCCAAGTGTCCCTGGAGATGATTTTGGCTACTCCCAACAGCAGGGTGGAGAATATTTCAAGTGGATTTTTTTAGTTGGAATATCTTCAACCCCGGAGAGTGGTCACTATCTCAGACAGCCGGAGAGGGAGGGAGTCCGTGTGGACCTGATGTTGACATTTCAAAATACAAGTGTGAATTTTTTCAGCAGGAAAAGATTCATTTGGTTAGAATTGGATGGCTGACAGTGGTGGTTCTGAGTGTGTTTCCTCCTGGGCCCCTTCAAAAGATCTCAAGTTACCCGGGCTTGGAAATTCAGGTCTGTGCCTTAGAACTTCTGCTGCCTGCTATGTGAACCTATGGGTGGGCAGGAGGGGCACAACCGCACCAGCAGTGCCTTAGGAGTGACAAAACCAGAAATCCGTGACTGCATATGGATATCGACTTGCAACATAGAACCACAGGCAGTATGTTTTACGGTGCAGCTGTTAATATAAGATAATGGTCTCCTCTTCTGCAAGGGTTAGAAGGGAAGGGGTATTAATGAACCACATGCATGTATTCAAAGGGCCGCATGCGGCTCGAGAGCCTCAGGTTGCAGGCTCCTGCTCTAGATGTTGCCCTTCCTCGCTGCTGGAAATCTGACTACTGTTACAGGTAGAAATTCCCACAATATCCTCTGAATATAAGAGCTTCCTTCTTGCAGCATTGCAGCCACTCCTGCGAAAAGGATCTAGGTGATCTTGAAAATTTATGTAGTTCAAATGTTTTTTTTCTGGATTTTTTTCAAAAGGTATCACAGCCACTAAGATGCCTTGTGTTGGTGGGAGGGGTGGGTTTTGATATACAGTTCTCTTTGTAAACTTAAACAAACTTCATCTTGTATATTGCAGTTGGGGCTTCTATTGATCCAGCTGGAGTTACTATGATGGATGCCATTAAAATTTATGGTAAGACTAAGGAGCAGTTTGGCTGGCCCGATGAAGCCCCGGAAGATTTTCCAACGGCTTCGGTTAGCAGTGTGTGCCCGCAGAATGTTAATCAAGGAAATGGTACTGGAGAAACAGATACAGCTGTACCTGCTGCTGCCAGTGGTACTGTATTGGAGAGGTATGTGCGTGAAGTATATTTTATAAGTTCCTTGAAAATGCTGACAAATGTTGAGCTGTCATGATTGGAAAAAGTTCATGCAGAGTTGAGGATGCCATAACTTTTTTGTGTTTTAACTTATCAAACATATAATGAAATCAAATGTTTTTAAAGTTGGAATTTGGTGGCAGAATGTTGTTAATGTTTTTTAAGAATAAAAATATAGAGGTCACTTTTCATTCTGGTTTAAACTACCTGGATAACTTTAACTAAATATTCAGTGTACTTATACTTGGCCAGAGTTACCCGGATAAAGTTATATTGGTAATTTTGCCACTCATTGGCTTACTAAATATTTGAGGGAAAAAAAATAATGGGCAATCCTTTCCTGCTCCCGATATCTTTAAAAATTGTAGAGTGCCAAGTGGTTTCCATCTCCTAATATCTTAAACTGTCAAGGCTGAGCCGTTTTCATTCTTCTTACCCCCTCACCTCCCTCAACCAGCCTTCAAAAAATTGTGATCAAAAATCCCCACCACAACCCCCCTCCCCCCCTCCCCCAAAGCGGAGAGATGTTCTTGCCTCTTGCTGCTCCTCTAAATACCGAGTGCCGCCATCACTTAGCATTAATTTATTCTCCTCACTCCCAGGTGAAGCAGCTAATCCCTGTTCAGAACTCAGCAGCGAGGTAGGGGATTGGCTGTTTCTCCGTTGGTGCTGAATGGGGATTGGTTTCTTTACTGGTAGGGAGTGGGAGTGGGGATCTGTACTGTTTGACCTTGACAAATTACAAGATATTAGGGGTTAATTGTTTGGGCCTTGCTATGATTTTTTAAGATATTGAGGAGAAGAGGGGTTTGGAGGAATCAGCATGACACATTTGAGTGTAGACCTCATAGTTCTAATACTGTATGGAGCATAAGTAGTCAAGGAGATATTTAGAGAATCAGTGTGGATTTTTTTTTCTTTGAGTGTTGACAGATTAGTAGCTAACATAATGAAATGAATGCATATGCCTTTTGGTGCATCAAACACATTTGGATGCAGTAGAGATTCCAGTAGAGGATCTTTTGTTGTACACTTTCTATTTTTTTTGGCTTATTCATTCAGGTTCAAACATATTGTCCCATTATATCCTGTGCCCATTCCTCAAGAAGGCTGAGTCAGGTCCTGGCACAGTTGCGGTCCTCGCCAGTCTTTTTTGTTTCCATTATGTAGCCAACTGTAGCAGCATGAAATTCACCAGAAGATGGTCTGTCAAACCAGTCAGTTTGATTTTGATTTTTTTGTGTGCCAGGGAAAGCAGTGAATGCTGCTTACTTACAATTCAGTAAGCCTTTTGCCAATTCCTCGCAGGAACCTTATAAAACAAGCTGGGAAGCCTATGGATACATCTAAAGGGTAACCCTGGTTAGAAATTGGTTGAGTGATAGGCCAGTGGAGGGTGGTAATATATAAAGTTCAGTCTGAGGAGCAGTGGCAGCAGAGTGTTGGGGGGATAATTTCCGGGGCAAGTCTATTTAATGTGTGCTCATAAGTGGTGATACAGGGAACCTGGAAGGGAAAAATACTCATGGTCTATGGCATTAAGATCTAAAACCAGGCTGACACCCTAGAAGGAGTGGAAAAATGAGAAGGAATCTAAAAAAAAGAATACAAAGAGGTTGAGTGTGGCAGATAAGATTTCATGTAGATGCTGATAATTGTGCATTTTGGGATCAGTGTATGGTGGGAGGGGTGTGGGGGGTTGAGATAACTACCAAGTGAAAGAGGTATCTGGATTGATTTTAACTGGTAACCTCAAGGTTGTCAAGCAATATGACAAGGCAACGAGAAGAGCCATTAGAATGCTAGAGTGCACAGAGGTATAACCAGTAGACAAAATGTGGTTATATCCAGGGTTCTTAGCTTGCCATGTTTCATAGCCACAACAGCTGATGCAGATTTTGCTTCTTGCTACAGAATTGCTCATGAGCTTATACATTTGCCATTAGTCTGCTTCTCCCAATTTCTCATTAGTGTCTGCTAGCTCGCCTCTCTTCTGCAGCCCTTGCTAGATCGACTGTCCCTTTCACCTGCCAGTGTTTGAGAGTTGGGCTCTGCTGGCCTTTGCAGCTGTTTGTACTGTTTTCATCCCCACTTGTGCTCACAGATGCATGGTTCATGGTAAGCACTCTTACTGCCGTAGTAGTGAGTGGAGGTTCTCTGTTGCCCAAACTAGCATAATGATTGAGTAAAAGCACTAGATATAGGCAGCACTGTATACATACATAGCTCTACTTTATGGAGTTTACAGTCTAGCCAGGATACACAGACAAGATGAGGCTTCAGGTAATTTATTACAATAAATATGCTTAACATTTACAAAGCTATGATCAAGAAAAGCCAGGCTTTAAGATGTATTTACTTTAAAAAAAATATATATGCATGAGAATAAAATTTGAATCATCATCATAAAAACAAAATTAACCCTGAATGAATCTATGCAGTATTGATATTAAAGAAAAATCCAAGCCCATCACAATTAGGGAGAGGATCCATTGCAGAAAACCATGGAAGCCAGTAATTCATCAGAGGAACATAATTGAGAGGGCTTTTAAAAATAACTAGCATTAGACATTTTTAAAAACATTTCTGAGGACATTTAATCAGAAATTGAATGCTCAGATCATTAACTTCTTGTTGCTTTGCTGTAAATCTTTTCCTCCAGTCCTGTGTAACTTCGTATAAGTCTAGAAATATCCACGTCTTCTGCCGGCGAAATATAGATTGATGGTTGCAAAAAAAGAGACAGGACAGAATCCTAATCTTGATGGAATACAAAGTGACTAGCAGCATAGATCTATTGGTTTTATACACTGAGGGCCCCTCAGTAGCTTTGTTAAATCCAAACAATCAATGGATATGTTAATACCCTCTGGCCCTTCTCCTCTATTTTCTTCTTCTTCCCAGATGGCAAAAAAGATCTTACTGAAAGGGTAGTAATGGCCTTATTGGCCAGATTATTAGACAGATAGACTTGGGAAAGCCATTGTTAATCCCTGGGAATGAAAGAGAAGTGACTTTGTGATCTGTCAGGTACTATGTTCTTGTTGTTCTGGATAGACTAAATGTTTTGTTTGTTCGTAACCATGTTTGTTTTACTTGATTATGCATGTTTTATGGTACTTTGCCATGAACTTTGGAGTGTTGCGAGTTATGAATTTTTTAAAATAAGTACTTGGGACCAGGACTGGCCACTATCTAAGCCAAAATTCTGGGCTCAGTGGACATTGTTCTGACCCAGCATGGTACTTATGTTCTTATAGAGATGAGTATATGAGGAATCCAGAGAACTTTGGGAATATTCAACATATACAGATTCAAAGCCCTTGCAGAATTTTGCAAATTTTCCGTATTAGTGTGTAAGACAGTTTTGTCTTTAGTTCTACTTGTATTGAAGAGACTTTAAATGCTGCTTTATACTTTGTCTTCCTCATATGGGCTACTGAATTGGTTTCCTTGGCCTGAGATGTTATATACATATCGGACATAACTGCTATAATGAAATAGACTTCTCTAAAGAAACCAGGTTGATCCAGATAGAGTCCATAGTGATGTCAAGAGGGTTTGACTGGGAGGCAGGGAAAGTGTATTCTATGCAACAGTCCAGGCATTGAATCAGAATGGCAAATGTATGAAAACCAACTCCAAGACCAGGTGACAGCCTTGATGATCCAGTGGTTATGAGGACAGATCCATTCCGCCTCTTCTGAACACTCTGCAACAATCTGACTCTATCGACATCTCTGCATTAAATCATATGAGAGGTACAACAAAAGCTCTCCCAATGGGTATCTTGGTTTCACCTTCTGGCGGGGCTCACAAAGTCTTCATCTTTTTGGTCTTAGCCTTTCAATCCAGCACCAGAATGGTGATAGGCTCACCCACATTTAGTGACACCTCCAACCAACTGGCCACTTCCATACCAGAGGGTTCATGGTTTAAAACCAACCTCAAAAAGTGTGTTCCTAGGTAGAACGTGATTATGGCCAAAGAGAGATCATGATGCACTAACTCAGGAAGACTGTTCCAGACAACCAGTGCAACCAGGTAAAAAGCACATAATTTGGAGCTGATGGATGGAGGACAGTGGCACAAAGAACAGCTTGCCTGATAAAGAGAAGTTACAAATAGAGGGGTAGGAGGGTATAAAAAAAGAGGAATGAGGAGCCACAGAGTGAAGGCACCTTTAAGTAGAAGCCTGAAATGTGGGCAGAAGCAGATGGGAAACCAATATAGCGACTTGAGAAAAGAGATTTACAGAAGATAAGCCACGCACCTGAATTTTTGAATGGGAAGATTTATGAGAAGGTGATGAGCAAGTAGATAATGTTATGGGTAAAGTGTTCAGAAAGGGAGGAATGGAGTGTGATATATTTATCTAATTATTTTATCCCTGTTCGATGTAAACCGTCCTGATATGGTATTTAACCATGAAGGTCGGTATAGAAAAATGTTAAATAAATAAATAAATATATTTAGTGAAAGAAATGTTACCTGTTAGCACTATTTTAAATGTGTACAGAGAAGGAAACAGGAGTCCAAGATGACCCCAGGGTTGTAGACAAGGGATGGTGAGGGTGATTGTTTTCTATGGAGATAGAGGGTGAAAGGTGAGAGTGGTTTTGGGGAGAAAAGTTTTGAAGAAGAATAGTGGGGTAAAAGAGGAAATTTAAAGCCAAAGGAGAATGAAAAGCAGATATAAATGAATAAAATAGGGAAGAGCATAAGCACTTGACAAGTTAGATGTGAAAAGGTAGTTAAACAGGCTAAGAGAATTTGAATAGAAGCTTGCCATAGAGTAAAAACAAGTAGTAAAACCTTTTGTACATTCAAAGCAAAAAGCCTGTGAAGGAGTCAGTTGGGCCTCTAGAGGACTTCTAATTTACAAGGGGAATGAAAATCAATAGGGATAAACCTTTCCTTCTCACTTACATACACTCTTGAACACACTCACATGCTCACTCTTAATTTCTCTCAAATGCACTCTCACTCTCACATGCATACATTCTCCCTCATTGTGGGCATAGACCCTTGGACCGAAGTGGAGTTGGCGCACCCTGCAAGGTGGAGCCCTGCAGGACCCCATCATCGGCTGGTGGAATCGGAGAAGGCAGAGGCCCAACTGGAGCTTGCCTATACCAGCCCACATTCCCCCTTAGTTTGAGCCCTCTGGTGCCAGAGCCAGCAGGTCTTAGGTGGCAGCCTCTGATGACAAAGAGAAGATCCATGGGTGATGTCAGGCGTGTAGAAAAAGTCGAAGGCAGAGTTGGTTCAGGGCGGGAGGCATTCAAGAGAAGTTCAGTAGTCCGGCAGTGATTGGTGGCAGACGACATTCAGGAGAAGTCCAGTAAGCAAGTCAAGGTTGATACCGAGTATCCTTTCAAGGGAAGGTGAGGTTGATAGGCAGAGCAGGAAGATGAGTAGCAACACAGGAGATGAGGCACACAAAAGAACTGGAGACTGACTACAAGCACTGATGGACGAAATGAAGACCACAAGAACCGAAGACCAAGACCAGGATGAAGACAGGAAAGACTAAGACCAGGAACTTGGGAATGCTGAGGCAACTCCCTTTACACAGCTGTTGGGAGATGTGTTGCTGAGGCACTAGAGGAGCATCTATAGAGGTCTTTTATAGGCCTGAAGAGTGATGTCGTCGAAGGGTGTCTCTCGGGATTTCCCACTGTTGGCTCTTTAAGACTGGGCAATTCAACACGCACGCACCCCAAGGGAAGCAGGGCCTGACAGCTTCCTGCCATGCTGGTTGATAGCGACATCCCGCCGTGCTTGGAGGACGAGCAGCCTGGTGGCGTCTGTGTGTGGTTGGTGTGGTCCGGCCTGAGAGGTAAGTGAGGTGGTTCACAGGAGGAGCCCGCACACAGCCAAACGT
This sequence comes from Rhinatrema bivittatum, assembly GCF_901001135.1. NCBI lineage: Eukaryota > Metazoa > Chordata > Amphibia > Gymnophiona > Rhinatrematidae > Rhinatrema > Rhinatrema bivittatum. The sequence continues at coordinate 55,908,831 of NC_042629.1, read as the reverse complement.
ACCAGTCATTCTTTAATGCACACACTAATTTTTCTACCTCCTCCTCTCTTCCCCCTCCCCCAAAGTGGCAGCAGTCACCTCTTTCGGGCCTACATGAAAAGACTCCTTCTATAGTTGCACAAGTCGATGCTACTGCTACTACTACTTGTTCTTGAGCCTTGCTGGCAGACTCAGGTATGACAATGACTATTCCAGGCTGTGCTAGCAGACTCTGCAATTGTTCCTCCTTCTGGCTCACAGCTTCCCCTTCTAGCGCTATGTTAGATCACTTCAGCTGCAGTACCCAGAAAGTCCAATGTTTGGCTGGCTATCCAGCAATTTATTTAGAATCCCGGAATCTCCAAGTCAAATCTGTAGAGTTCCCAAGTATGCCTGCGATATGTGCTTGCATAGTTACAGCATGGTATGTTGCACTGATTTATGCAATTTTCTTCTTTTTGGGTTCTGTTAGAAATTAGCTTCTTACTGTTTTGGTGCTGTTTAATATTTATATAAATGATCTAGAAAAGGGAGTTATGAGTAAGTTGGCCAAATTTGCAGATGACACACAATTATTCAAAATTGTTAAAACATGACTGTACTTGAACTGCAGAAGGGCCTTGCCTTGACTGGGGGACTGGACATGTAAGCGGCAGATGAAATTTCATGTGGCAAGTGCAATGTGATATACATAGGGAAAAATGATCCTGTCTATATGTACATGTAAGGAATCAGGTAGTCGAGAATAAGGTAAAAGTAGCTTCTTTACAATATCTACAGGCTCACCACCTACATCTCATGCCTCTGCCAATCCCATATTCATTGCCCATTCCTGGGCCGGGATTTTAACATCCACGGGGGTAACAGGTTCGGATGGCTGCTTTGTTTTTTCTTCTAAATAAAGCCATCCCATCCTCGTCGCCAAATGTAAGGAATGAGGTAGGCGAGAATAAGGTAAAAGTAAAATAATATGTTTATTGATATACAACCTTAACAGTTCTAAGTATTAAAAGGTACAGTTCTAAGCATTAAAAACAATTCTAAGCATATTCATCTGTATTCGTGCACAATATTTCGGCCAATACTCACAACACCCTTTTCATCAGCCTGCCTCAGAGAGAGAGCCCACCACAGGCAAAAGGGACCCAGTCACTTCGTACGACTACAAAGTGACACACAGCACTCTGCATGCCAGCAAAGTGAAAGTATGTTTCTCGCTCTCCCCGTTTTGCAGCCATAACTGCTTGCCCTTTATGCCAAAATAATCTGTGTTTACCTAGTAGGACATGATTACTCAGTTTCCTAGAATCGGACCTCGGCCAGCAGTCCCAGTCTAAACAATGCACTCCAGACTCAAGGATGACTGATCAGGTCAGCCTTTCTCTGTACTTGCATGTCAGCACTGAAAACATGCTGAGCTTGGCCGATTCTGCAGTTTCCCTTTCAGTACACAATGCTAGATTCCACATAAGATATTACCACCCAGGAAAAGGATCTTGGAGTCATTGTGGGCAGTATGTTGAAATCCTCAGGGAGGTGCACAGTGGCAGTCAGCAAAGCAAATAGAATGTTAGGAATGATTCAGAAAGGAATACTGAAAATATGACACAGTCTCTGTATCAATCAGTGGTGCTACCGCACCTTGAGTCTTGTGTGCAGTTCTCGTTGCCTCATCTCAAAAAAGATACCGCAGAACTAGAAAAGGTAAAGAGAGGGTAACAGAAATAAAGGTCAAGGAATGACTCCCTATGAAGGAGCGTCCCTGAAAACCCTCCTTATAGCCTGGTCCGAGACACAGGTAGCATGGTGGGTGGATCCTCAAAGAGCAGGGATAAGAGTTTGGGCCCAACTGGGAACAGACAGGTCCCAGGTCTCCAGGAGAAGGGCAGTTCATGGCTAGGTTAATATGTTAACCTGTGCAACTTTTCATTCACAGAGAGCAAACTGTTTATGGTAACGAAATGGCGAGGTGGAAGGGAAATAGATCGATGGGGTGGAAGGGAAATAGAACAAAAAAGTCACGTGTGACAAGAGTAACAGATAAGTATGGGGGGGGGGGGGGAGTGAAAGCTTGCTGGGCAGACTGGTTGCACCGTTTGGTCTTCTTCTGCCGTCATTTCTATGTTTCTATGTAACTGGCTGTTCTTTGTGTGCATTGCATACCAGATTTCAGTGATGGTGTCCTAACCTTCGCATTACTGTAGAAGATGTGCATCTGAGGACTTTTTTTTTTTTTTAAATCTTATATTCTGCTACTTTCCAATAATTTTATTCAGTGTGGAGCATAAATACACATTCATAATATAACTACACAATCAAATTTTTTTTTTAAAACAGGCAGTTCAGTCAATTGCATTGTACCTGTAAGACTAATTTGTATTTTTTTGGGGGGGGGAAATGCTGTATAGTATTAAGTATTCTTTTTGCCACATTTTCTTGGTCTCTGATTGCTTCTCCTGGTACTTAAGGTTGTTTGCTTTCTCCATATGATCCACAAAATAGTGACTTAGTACTATCTCCATTGTGGATTCTTTCATGTTTTCTTAAGTCATATTTTTGTCAGCAACAGTGGATGAAGATTATGGGCATTGAACAGTTCTAGTGGTTATGTTTCCAGAGAAAATCTAATCTCTATAAGTTATGATGCCTTTTTTTCCATCGACAAGCAGGCTGAATTAGCCATTACATGTGGATGATGTCATGCGGCACCTAATGGACTCATCTTTCTCATCATTAAGCTCTACTGAGCATGTGTGGGAGTTCCCATTCAGGTGTTGCCTAGTGAACTGCCTCAGTAATTTTTTTTGACTGAGCACAAGCACAGACATGTACTCACTCTCCTCATATCTTTTTCTGTACACTTTTAAATTCAATATTTTCCACACTATTCTTGTTTTCTAGTTGCCGCATTGCCTCTGCAGAACCTCTCTCTCTCTCTCTCTCTCTCTCTCTCTCTCTCTCTCTCTATATATATATATATATATATATATATATATATATATAGAGAGAGAGAGAGAGAGAGAGAGAGAGAGAGAGAGAGAGAGAGAGAGAGAGAGAGAGAGAGAGAGAGAGAGAGAGAGAGAGAGAGAGAGAGAGAGAGAAATAAAAAGTAAGAGGAAGAACATGTCAAAGGTGAAAATCTATGGTGAGCGGATTCAAAAACTGCACAAGGAGCCAAGGGTTCAGAAATCTTCGGGATTTGGCGTATTTCAGTTTCCATACCAGTCTGTTTCCATACCAGTCTGTGTGATTGAATCTGTTATGCAAAAAGTGAAAATGAGAAGGATTTACTCCAACTCTCCTCCAGGAAAAGATCATAGGCTACCTGATGACTTTGGCAAGAAAAGTTTTCCATGTGTCATGCTTACCACTTGTATTGCTATCCACTAAAATTCTTAACATGGAAAATAGTGTTTCTTGTGGTTACTTCAGCTTGAAGAGTCAGCACACTCCAAGCTCTTGTTCTCTACCCTCTGTATATACAGTTCTTCCCACACCAGGATGGTTCTCCGTACTCGTCCAAAGTTTCAACCGAAGATTAGTATCTGCTTGTCATATCAATCAATTGATTGTATTGCCTACCTTTTTTCCAAGACCTCATGCACATGAAGGAAAAAACCTTCATACCATAGACTAAAAAGAGCATCAGCTTATTAATAAAATAAACTCCCTAACAGATTAGGTGTACCAGTTGTCAAATATACTTTGTCCAACTGGATAGCTGAGTGCATTCAACACTTGGTAGGATTGCAGGTCACTGACTCTGTAAAAGCCCATCAAGTGAGAGCTGTGGAACCCTAAAGGCTAGTGGATGGGAATGAATGAAAAGGCTTGGGGGTAACCTGTACGGAGCGGCATTTACTACCCTTAACAGAAACATGGAGTACCTGCTCAGACTGGCATTTACTACCATGGGAAGCTTGCTGGGCACACTGGATGGACCATTTTGGTCTCTTTCTGCTGTTATTACTATGTTAGCTATGGCTTCTTCTATTACTCATTGTGAAGAAATGCCTCTCGAAGACATCTGAAAAGCTACCTCCTGATCATCAGTTCACAGCTTTACATTCCATTGTTGTCTGGACAACCTCTCAAAGACTGACAGTAAATTTGTTCTTGCAGTAGTCCACTCTGCATGGTGGACTTATCTTTCTGGGCTGGTGGAGTTTTCATCTCTGTGGGCGTGTGTGGAGGTTCTTGCACAGGTGTTGCCTTGGGGAACCTCTTCAGTCTGATTTTGTCCAAGCACAGCCTGGACATGCACTCAGTCTCTCCAGATTCCCCCCCCCCCCCCCCCCCCCCCGAGAATCCTTTAAAAATATTTTGTTGTTGTTTCCTCACTTTTAGTTGACTTGCTGCTCTGTAGCACACCCCCCCCCCCCCAAAAAAAAAAACCAAAAACTTGTGCCTCCTCAGAATTGCCATAGAACTGCATCCTTAAGATGAAGTCCCTCATGGCATGTTATCCCTTGATATACCTGTGGGCCTGTCTCATCATTCTAGGGTGCCACACATAAAGGAACTATGTAAGACTGTGAGAAGCAGCAATAGATCTTCCTCCTGCAGTGCAGGGTCATCTGCCTCGTCAGGAAGTAGGTCAGCAGGAGCTTCTCGTTACCTCCCCCCATCGGTTTAAATCAAAGCCACGATGTCAAGTGTTACATCAAACTGTCGAATTAAAGAAATTAAAGTTACCATTATTGGCACTGTCTGTGCAAGGCTTCGCAGCGCACTCAACGCACAGTGTGCCAGTAGTATGCATGGAGTGCTAATGGATACATATGGTGCACCGCGTGTTCTTGACACAAGCTGGCACCAATGGTTCTGCTCGATGCAAGCTGTACCAGTAAGATGCGCATAATGCACTGAGGCACTCGATGCAAAGGGAGGCAGTGGGAGCAGCTGTATTACAGGTCATTCTAGCTCAGCTACTGAAGATCTTGTCTACATCTTCCAGTTACCACAGCCCTCATTCATTCTAGGCTGATAGTGGTGGGCTTCTGATTAGAGACTCAGGTTCCAGTATACTTAATACTGTCACTTGTCTCCAAGTTGCTAACTCAGTAAACATTCCGTTGCAACCCTCAGTTTGTGACTTCCTACATAATAATGGCTAATTCAGCGTACTTATCGAAGGAAAAAAGCAAGTTTGCTTACTGTAAACTGTGTTTTCTGTAGATAGGATGATTAGCCTTGGAAAGCCCACCTGCCTCCCTGGAGGGATAATTACCTAGCTGTTATAGACTGAGGAGGCATACAAGGCAACACCCACCTGGGAACTACCGCACATGCTCACTAGAGCTCAAAGCTCTACTAGCTTGGAGTGACAAGTCCAGTGCTACTGGATGATATTGGCTACTATGATTAATTCTTCGTGCTATCTATGGAAAACAGTTTATGGTAAGAAAACTTGTTTTATTGGACCAACAAACAGATGTATACATTCACAATTTTTTATGGGCCAATTAAATGGTTTTGCAATATATAAGAGCATTAAATGGATGGAAACAGTTCATAGGGCAACTGGTACAAGGCCTGCAACAAACATTTCATAAAAGCACTTCAGATGTACTCTTTAAAATAAAGTGAAGGAGAGATAATATACAAATTCAAATATTTTGTCAGTCTTCCATAGTGCTCAAGATCTTTTTCATAGATGTGAGCTCTAAAGGAAATAAATATTTTTTATATAGCCACTGGTACTTTCAGGCCTTTAGCAAGTGTGGTGGATGCCGAGTCTTGTCTATCAGCAGAGGTGGTAGCAGCCAAAGCTGACAGAATTTTAGGAAAGCTGCAAAGGGATATGCTTTGGGCAGTGTAGAGAGACTACTAGAAAGTCGTTCCATGAGCTCAAATATGAGATCAGACATTTGCATTTTTAATGGTGTTGCTACAGCCTTTAGTATCTGTGAGTTCCAGGCTTTGCTGACTTTTCTGCCTTACACTGAATTTCCATAATAAAGTGCTGGTTCACACCATACATGTACTGTTTCAGGTGGTGTTGGACTTCTTTCCCTTGTGCAGGTGCCCAAAATGGAGTATCTACTTCACCCTCTTAATTGCAAGAGTTAATTGCCGTATATCTAGAGCAGACCAAAGCTACTAGAAATTCCTTCCAATATACTTGGTATTCCCATGGGAAAATGGACTATTGGTTGTCTAGCCAATGGCATTTCTCATTTTTTTTTATTACCTAGCAGGACTAATCTTGGAAGGGCATGTCAGAGCCTTTGCTCTTCAGTCTCCTAAGGAAACATGTGCAAGTTTGCAATATGGTATTCAGATCATGCATTCATAAGACATTATTACCATAATGCTGTCTGTTTGGCAGCAACATTTTCCTGTTGCTCAGCCTTTGGTGTCTTTTATGTTTGACCTCCTTTTTATTTGAAGATGACCCTGAGCTGTCTAGTCCCCTGTATGTGAGTCCATTAAAACTGCTGCTTGTTTTCAGAAAGTAAAATGACTGGTGTTCATTCTGTGAAGACAGCATCTCTAGAACTGCACAGTGCACCCTCATCTTATGTTTTTGGAAAAAACATTTTTCCACTGTCTTTGTAATCATTAAAACTAAGTAGAAGTTGGTCCAGTATTGTGTGCATCTCTTATCTTGTATGCTGCAAAGTTTCACTAGAAGTTATTGTTGTTTGATGCACATAGCAAGGTCCTATGACTCTCGTCTTCAGAGAATGAGTACTACAGGAAAATAATTTTGCTTTCTCTGAATGTTCCTTGCCAAATTTCCTCCTTCCCGGTGTGCTCTTCTTTTTTTTTTTTTCCTGCAAAAGCTGCTGTTCTATGCTTGATACATGAGGGGGGTAGTGGGAGGGCAGCTGAACCGTGTGGTATAGTTTAGACTTCATGCAAAGGGTGGATGCCGGACCTCTCTGTGACAGACAAGATGGCCATAGCAAATTTTCTCTTTGTTTTTGCTTCTTTGAGCCGTACGTGTGTGACAAGCCCACTGTGCTTGTAATTTGTTTCTCTACTCTTTCTCCCACCCCCCTCTCCCCCCAGTTTCATTTGTGTTTTGCTTATAGTGTGTTCCAGATGGTTTTTGTTGGCTTCACATGTTTTTCCTTTTTCTTTGCTCCCCAAAAGTTCAGAAACTGAGTCCCTAACAACCCTGGACCGGTTAGTATGCCTCCTTTTCTTTGCACGAATGTGTGTGTGTTTAGCAGAGGTAGCACTGTTGCTTTTCTTAATTTTTTTTTTTTTAATGGCATTCTCTGCTTTACCTGCAGATGATTTTACAGAATATCAGGGTAGTATGGATATTTTCAGCTGTGTTCTGTGTTCTGATATTACAAAAGCAGGGAAGGAGAGTAGCATCTTTGAAACCTGATCTATGCAGACATCGTGATGGAGCATCTATAACTTAACTGATTCATTTGCGCCATATCAGTTCTGCTACTGCCATGCCAATCTCCTTAAAAACAAACAAAAAAAAACAAAACCTAACACATGGTATTGCATGTGTGTCTTTGTGGTTTAGGTACCATTTTAAAGAACAAGGTTGTTGTGATGTGAGGACAGTAGCTCAAACTTTATAGAAAATGCACAGGGACATTTTGGCCAAATTGGAGATTAATCTTTTCATAGACCTTGAATCCAAATTTGAAAGTCTGAGCATTTTGGTTTTGTTAAATGGATTTTTTTCTCCCTCTTTCTTCTATATATATTTTCTTTTCTTCATTTCTTCATTTCTTTGTCTTCTATATAAAGGATGAGAGACCATATCACATTTGAAATTAATAAGAACATTTTTCATCTATAGTAGAAAGATCTTCTATGGCTAAAATTTGAGTTTGGCGCAGAGAGTGAGGGGGAAGGGCTTAGAGTACTCTTTAAATCGTAGATCATATCAAGTGTATGACCCAGATGAAATGTTTTAGATTTGAGTTCACATCCTTAAACCACTATACAGCTTGCAGTCTTTGCACAGAAGATATCAAGAATTGTAAGAAGATAATGAAGGTTCATATTAAGTTGCTTAAGCAACATTTTAGTACATTGTGGAAGAACTTCAATAATAAAATGATGGAGAGATTGCAAGTCAGGATAGAGGAGCAATGGGAGAATTGTTCGCATGCATGCACGTGTGTGACTTGTATCACCCCTACTTGTGAAATACCCGTTTTCAGGCAGTGCTGTTAAATCCCTGCTTTCATAAATACTTAGCGTTCACCAAATGTGAAAGGCCTCAAATTCGGTTAGACTATAAGACAAGGGAGCTTGTTCACATAGAGAAGTATTTCAGCTTGGCCAATAATACTGCAGTGACAGTATGTCTAGTATAGACTTTCTCCTGCTTCAGTATGTTTAGCGTGAATCACTACTGTGTTGCCTGTGTCTGTAGTTTGTATTTAATAACTTGGAAGTGAGGCTTGATGCTTTTCTACAAAGTGTGTATCTTTATCCATTTAGGCTTGTGGCGAGTTCCTTAGAAGCCCTGGAAAACTGCTTTGCTCTTGGATCAGTAACAGAAAAGGTAAACAACTTCCTCTATACAGTTTGACTTTGAATTGGAAAATGGTAAGCTTAAAATTGTCTTTTAGTTGTGATTTTGCTGACATGCTCGTTCTCTTGGAGCAGGAAAAGAATAAAGCTTCAGCTCTGGAACTTGCTACTATGTTGTTATCAATGCCGACTCCATCCAGTGTACAACATCAAACCAAAAGTTTGCTGGCCAGTTTACACACCAGCCGTTTGGCATACCACAACCATAAGGTAGGTCTTCTACTGCAAACTTTCTTAACATCCCAGACCTGGTAGAAAGTAAACACAATTCACCAAATATTTTCCAAACACAATTTATTTTCCTAGTGTGTAGCCAGATGGACTCAGGACCAGTGGGTTTTGTGCTATTCTGCTAGCAGATTGGAGACTGAGTCAAATTTCAAAGCTGACGTAACCCTAGATATACCCCTGCAGTGACCTCAGCTCCTCAGTATCTCTCCATCTCCTAGCAGATGCGGACACTAACCCACAGACTAGCACGGTGTTAGGAAATTTACAGCAAGAAGACAAAATTTACCTCAAAGAAGATCGAGCCCCGCTCTGCTGCGGTGATACCTAAGGGTCCCTCCCCCAGTTGAGAATTCCTGAGGTGATTTTTGATATCCCTCAGAGGCGTCCCTTGGTCCTGTAGCTGGTAACCCCGGTGTGGACTTAGCCCCTGGAGCAGCTGAAAGGCAGTGGGTGCACATCTGAGCGCAGCGGATGAAGGTAAAGCTCTCTCCCCCCCCCCCCACAGCTGGAGACCGTCCCGGCACGCAATCGGTAAGCGCCGAGATCAGGTAAGCTGAAAATGTTAAACTAAGGTCTCCGGGGTTCGGAGTGCCGTACCGATTTTGAATTTCACCTGGCAAGGTAAAAGGGAGCACTGATCGGGTTGAGCAGCCCTGGTTGGGCTAGGCCCCAGTCCGGTGCAGGGGGTCCGGACGCGTGGAGACCCTCGGGAGACGCCATCTTACGCGCGGAGGCGCCATCTTCCCCTCTCGACCGGCGGTACGCGCGTGGCAGGCTGGACGGTCAATGTGCCCAACTTGTGCGCAATGTAGATACGTGCACAGCTGCATGCATAACTACACGCACAGCCACGCTTAAAACTACACGTGCGCATTATGCTCATGCGCATAACTATGTGCACATTGAAGTACATTACCTGTGCGCCTAGACACAGAGGCAATGGCACTGGTGTCCAAGAAGCCCAGAAGGCACTCTCTTTGCACAACTTGCCACATCAGAACCGCACAGCCTGAACTGGAGTCCTGCCTGTGTCATCATTGCGAAGAAGCCCAGGGGGGGACCAAAGCCCGGTCCCTCACTGTCTGAGGATGGTTCTGGAGCTACTACATACAATAGCACCCCAGATCTATGCAACTCCGAAATGGCATCTCCACAAGAGGGCACCTCAGGGGTCTTGCTTCTCAACCTTCTCTCCACTTCCAGACCCCCCCAGTTCATGGAAGGTTTGTTCCCTAGTCCCCTCTTTCTTGCTATACTCTTATCACTATCACTGCTCATGCTCACTGAACTTTTTCTGTTCAACTCAAATGCTACTCCATTTCCATGATCCTAAAAAGAAATGGCTGCATATACATCACACTTGCTCCTCCTGCCTGCTCTTGGATCTGATTGGGTGCAGACACTAGCTTCAAAGAGGTCCCTTCCTGGTCCCACATGCCCAAATCTCCTGCTTTTCGCACTGGGATAGGGTACAAGGTGTGACCTGGCTTCCACCCAAAGTAAGGTCCCCCCCATGCTGTGCTGTTGCTGGTCAATGATCATGCTAATGCACCTGAGCTGCTGCTCGCCTGTCTCCACAATTGGCCCCATCACAGAGGCTCTTTACCTGCTCCATGTACCGCAAGTCTCCTTTTTATTGGCTCCCTTCTCTGTCGTGTTGCTATAATCGATTCCAGCAGTCATAGGCTGCTGTTTCCTGTTTGGTCACAGAAACACGTGTCTGAAAGCAAAAAGAAATTGAGGGCCATATTTCAACCCTCCCGATAGCACACCCCCTGGATGTCAATTGAGGTGAACCGCCATCCTTGCACTCCCTTAGCACACGACTGTTTTTAACTACATAAGTAGACTTATTAGAAATTCTTGCTCCCTCTCAGGGATTAGTCTTTTAAAGAGGAATGGAAGGGGAAGATCTAGCAAGCGATCGTCAGAGGCAAGCAGAGCTAAGATGCATACGGAATTCTAAGCTAGTGGATCCCTATAGCCAGTTGGGTTTTCAGTGTATTTAAACGTGTCACGCATTTTCAGTGTGATCATCCTGAAAATTTGACTGGACTAAGGTTCCGGGGGATAAGTTTGAGAACCAGAAATTGGAGCTCAGTTTATCTCACAGAAAGCTGAAAATGACTGGATGAAAACTGGATAATTATATAATGTAATGTTCATGAACAGATCTATTGTCTACCATGCTTTTTTACTGTGAATTATTTTTGTGGATATAGTCATGAAAAATGCTATGCAGATGTGTTCTGGTGAAATAATTACTTTTGCTTGATCTTGATTGCTGGAGTTCTGCAACTCAGAATATTACAAATTGGATTTACTGACTTTATTGTAATTTGTGCCCTTTGTATAATTCCTGCTCTGGACCTGTTTCCCTGGGGTTTGATCTCCTACATTTTGGAGGCCATTCCTCTTTGCTTTTCTTCTCATTCTCTTCAGATGTTGTCTTCTTTGCAGGATCAGGCATTGTTGAGTAATGCCACTCAGTGCTTGAGTAACTGCAGTAAAGAAGGGAAGGACCTCGATCCGGAAGTGTTTCAGAGACTAGTGATCACAGCACGTTCTATTGCCATCATGAGGCCCAGTAACCTGGTCCACTTCATGGAGTCCAAGTTTCCTCAAGCGGAGGCAGGTAAGAGAACCAAGAATGGTACTATTTGAATTAATCTGTGAATTTTTGTACATTAACTCCAGAGATGATGAATCTTTGGAAATTTCTAACTGATGAAATTCTATTTCTCAGATTTATTTTTCTCTGTAATAAAATTCTTCTGTGACCCAACAACTTTCCACTGGGAATGAGTATGGCAAGCAGGACACGCCTTATTCACAGTTTACATTTATCAGCGTCTGGGGTTCTATAGCAATGCTGCTTGACAGGGTCTGAAGTTAAGCATATAGGCGCTAGTTATACTGTTATCAATAGACCCTACCCTCAACCCCCACATTCTCTCTCCTTGCCCTTTCTCCCCATGATGAGAAAGCGAGAGACACTGGTGGCAAGGAAAGAGGGGATTAAGAAAGAGGTTGTCCTCAGCAGTCTCTCAAGTCTGCCTCCCCCCCCCCCCCCCCCCCCCCCCCATCTCTAGCAGTCTTCTGCTTTTTTTCTCAAGTTTCAACCTCCTTGTCCCAAGTAGTCCCTCTCCTTTTCTGCCTCTCTTAACTGAATTTGCCACTAAGTCCCCCCAGAGGTACTTAAGACTGGGGCTTTGACCCACAGGCCCCTACCAAAATGTTGATAACAGAACCAGTCATGATCCCCTAAATCTCCCATCACGAGAATGATGTTATGAAAACATATATTTCCCTGTACGTACCAGGATCAGTCCAGACTCCTGGGTTTGGCCCCCCCCACTTTAGCAGATGGAGACAGAAGTTTACCAAACAAACTCCGTCTCATATAGGCTGGTGCCACCTACAGTCTGGCAGTATTACTTCAGTTGTTGAGATCGCTGGGCTGGGTAGTCAACGAGGCCATCTGGGTGCCCTCTCAGTCACTGGAATTTTTGGGAGCTTTATTCAACACGCGCCAAGGCATGGTATCTCTCCCGGTGGAGTGTATGCTCAAACTTTAAGGCCAAGTACGAGACTTGTTATCCCAACGTGTACCGACGGTCTGGGATTACCTTCAGGTCCTGGGCTCCATGACCTCAACGCTGGAATTGGTTCCGTGGGCTTTCGCTCATATGCGACCTTTACAGTCAGCATTGCTGTCCTGATGGAATCCAGTTTCGGAACAGTTCCATCTCGAGCTACCTCTGATGGAGCATGCTCGGTCCAGCCCGAATTGGTGGTTATCCCCGGTCAACTTGAGGCGGGGAGACCCATTGGTGATTCCGGTCTGGACGGTGATCACGACGGATGCCAGCTTGTCCGGTTGGGGAGCAGTGTGTTTGAGAAAGTCAGTACAGGGGCTGTGGTCTCCTGAGGAAGCACGCTGGTCCATCAATCGTCTGGAGACCAGAACAGTCCTTTTGGCGCTGCAGGATTTCCTGCCGCTTCTCCAGGGCAAGGCGGTCAGAGTCCTCTCCGACAATGCAACCACGGTGGCTTACATCAACCGTCAAGGAGGAACCAGAAATTGGCTGGTAGTGTTGGAAGCCCATCTCTTGATCCAATGGGCGGAACAAAACTTGGCCTGCATAGCGACTTCTCACATCGCCGGGGTAGAGAATGTTCAGGCGGACTTCCTCAGTCACCATATTCTTGACCAAGGATATTGGCGGACGATGTCTTTCAGGTCATTTGTGCACAATGGGGCACTCCCCGGATGGATCTTATGGCGATGTTCAAGAATGCTCGTCGAAGGGACACGGGGGCAGAGGGCGTGGACGCACTGGTACTGCCCTGGCCGACAGATGTTCTGCTTTACGTGTTCCTGCCTTGGCCTCTCATAGGCAGAGTCCTTCGCAGAATAGAGTTACATCCATCTGAGGTGGTGCTAATAGCTCACGAGTGGCCACGGCATCCATGGTTTGCGGATCTGGTGAATCTGGCAGTAGCGCCTCCATTGCGCTTCCCGGACCGACTGAATCTACTTCATCAGGGACCCATCTGTTTCAACCAGGTCGAATGCTTCTGTCTAGCGGCATGGCTTTTGAGAGGAAGCGGCTGAAGTCTCAAGGATACTCGGATGCTATGGTAACTACTCTGTTGCGTTCTCGTAAGGTCTCTACTTCCATGTCCTATGTCAGGGTCTGGAAGATCTTTGAGAATTTGTGTCTCATCAGAGCTATTGTTCCTACTTGAGCGACCGTGCCGGAGATTTTGAACTTTCTTCAGGCTGGGTTAGCGAAGGGATTATCGTGTAGTTTCTTGCGTGTACAGGTAGCAGCACTCAGTTCCTTGTGCGGTGACATTCAGGGTGCATCTTTGGCGACTCATCCTGATGTTTCTCATTTCCTTCAGGGGGCGAAACATTTGCGACCTCCAGTGCTCCGCCCTGTCCCTCTTGGAATTTGAACATGGTTCTTAAGGCTTTGTGTCGGGCACCGTTTGAACCGTTGAGTAGGGCAACCTTGAAGGATCTTACTTTGAAGGTAGTGTTTTTGTGGCTATTGCGACGGCACGTCAGGCTTTCTGAGCTTCAGGCTCTCTCTTGTAGGGAGCCCTTCTTGCGCATCACTGTCTTTGGCGTTTCTCTGCGTACGGTTCCCTCATTCCTTTCTAAGGTGGTGTCTTCCTTCCATTTAAATCAGTCGGTAGAACTACTGTCATTTTCGGATCTGGATAGGTCGGACCCCTTCTCCAAGGATCTTCGGAAGCTCGATGTTCATCGAGCATTGATGCGATACCTGGAGATGACCAATGCATTTCGAGTTTCGGATCACCTTTTTGTTCTTTGGCGTGATCCCCCGAAGGGGCAATATGGCTTCCAAAGCTACCATCGCTCTGTGGCTTAAGGAATCCATCACTTCTGCCTATTTGTTGGATGGTAGATCTTCACCCGAAGGTCTGTGGGCTCATTCCACTCGTTCTCAGGCCTCATACTGGGCAGAAAGTCGACAGGTTTTCCCAGAGGAGATTTGCTGGATGGCTACGTGGAAGTCTTTGCATACTTACCCAAGACATTATCGCTTGGATGTTCGGGCACCTGGTGCCGGTGGCTTTGGAGAGGGAGTGCTTAGAGCGGGCCTCTCAGGATCCCATCCCAATTAAGGTAAGCTCTGGTACATCCCAGGAGCTTGGACTGATCCTGGTACGTACAGGGTAAGGAAAATTGGTTCTTACCTGATTCTTTTCATTCCTGTAGTACCACGGATCAGTCCAGAGTCCCACCCATTTTTTTCCTTGGAAGGGAATGGAGAGTCCGCTCTCTTTACTGATTTTTCTCGACAGCTTGGTTCAACATTGTTTTTCTTTTCTTCTCATGGGTTCTGTATCCCTTTGGTGGGTTGTTATGCCATTTTGCGTTGTTGGGTTACTGTATATAGTTAGTTTGATCCATTCTGCTTTGACATTCGTAATAGTGCCAGACTGTAGGTGGCACCAGCCTATATGAAGCGGAGTTTGTTTGGTAAACTTCTGTCTCCATCTGCTGGGGGGCAAACACTGGAGTCTGGACTGATCCGTGGTACTACAGGAATGAAAATTATCAGGTAAGAACCAATTTTCCTTTGGACATCTTACTTATAAATATTGAACTTTAAATGAATGTTTACATTCTGATGTCACCTCAGTAACAGCAACTCAGACTCCCTCCACTGCCATTTTTCTCTTCTCTGCTTCTCTGTCAGCTTATAGCTTGATCTTATCTTTCCAGTCCTCGGTCTCCTTTTCATCTTTCATTAACTTAACAGCATTCATCTCCCTCACATCCACTCACCCCCTACCCAGCCCTTCTATTCCCCTGGGCCTCTTATTCTCCCTCTGTACTTCCACCCTTCCCCAGCTCTGATCTACTCTTCTTTCTCTCATCCTCTACCCAGCCTCCCTTATCACTTTTTAACTTTCTGTTCAGCTCTATTTCCGCTGTCTCTCCTTTCACAGACCCATACCTTTCAACTGTCTCTCACTGCTCTCCCAGCCCTCAGACATCCCCACTTCTCTTTACACTCTTCTCGTACCCTTGCAGTCCATCTAACCCCCCTGCTCATGCTACCATCTAATCACCAAGCCTCCATTATCCCCCAGTCTTTCCTCTTCACTCAATCTGAGTTCCCAAGTTCCTGCACTTCTCCTCAATCCCTGTGCAACGTTAGTCCTCGCTTTCACCCCAGTCTATACTCAGTCACTGAGTTTTCACTAAATCCAGAGTCCCTGCTTCCCCCAAATTTATTTTTATTTATTTCTTAATACTTGTATACCACATTCCCAGAAATCTGACCAGCATGGTTTTCAATAATAATAAAACAGTAAAAGCATAAAATACAATAAAACAACAATCCATCTGAATAATGCCTGACACCACTAACTCATAAACCTGGAAAAAGTGCAAAGATGAAAGAGACTGTGCATCTTTAGGCTGTGCTCCGTCGGCTGGCTTCAGGTTTCATTCCGGGAGGCAGCTCAAGGTGAGAGGAGCTGAATAGCTGGGTGTGTCGGGGCCGGTGGGGCTGGTTCAGCACCCGGACAGTGCCCCCTGCAGTGCTTCCAGGCAGGGTTTATTTTTAGGCTGCTTTTGTCGGCATGCTGTCTCCTGCGCGGGAAAGTTTGCCAGGGCTGCGGCGTAAGGTGCCCTCACCTCGATTTGGCCGTGTTTTGTGGATAATATGCCTCCGGAGGGGCGGGGACCTACGCAGACACCCCAGAGGACGGCAGGAACCCGAATTTGGTGGGGCAGGTTTTTGGAGGCTCAGGGGGAGGGGGGGTTCTGAGGAACTGGCAGCCATTTTATGCACACGTTTTTCAGGGCCTTGGAACTCCCCTCCAATCCTTTTTCCTGCAGAACAAGACCCTGCTGGTGGCAGGGCGGGGGAGCAGCTGCAGGGGGACGCGGATCTGGACCCTTCTTCAGATCCAGAAACGTTTTCTCTGGATTTTGTCCTTTTGATGCATAAGGCTAGGAGCTGGGACCAAGAGGCCTTTGCCTAGGAAGTCCCGGGTGGTAAAGAAGCCTAAGCAGGCGGAGTTTGGAGGTTTCCTGAGGCTCTTGCATCTCAAGAGGTCCACTGTGGAGGAAGATACATCTGGGCCCAATCAGGTACAGGGAGGTCTGTGGATTTGATTAAGGACCCTATAGGATCCATCGCTGGATTCGGGTCAGGATCCTAGTACTCATATAGGGGATTCTATGTAGAATCCAGATGAGATTTCGGCTGCGGTTGGGGGCCAATCCTTGGGTGGTCCGTTTACTCCGCAGGGAGGAGTTGAGCCCGTTGATTAAGGTCACTCAGGAGGAGCTGGACAATGAGGGGGTGAAACCGGTACTGGAGGGATTGCAGGGGCCCCCAAAGGCTTTGCTATTATCTAAGAAGGTGAAGAAGTTGGTGGATTGGGATTGGGAATCTTTCGAAGCCGACTTGAAGGTAGCCAGAGGTATGGCCAAATTATATCCCTTGCTGGAAGGTGAATGCGGCGGTATCCAGGGTTACCAAGACTACCATTCCAGTGGCAGGTGTAGCAGTGTTGAAGGATATTCAGGATCAAAACTGGAAATCCTCTTTACAAGGTTGTTTGAAGTTTCGACTCTGAGCCTGCGTGCAGCGGTTTGCAGCAGTCTGATGCAGAGAGCCTGTTTGTACTGGGTACAGAAGGAGCACAATAAGAGGTCGGGATCAACTGTGGAGGTGGCACAAACAGCCTGCTTGGAAGCAGGAGCAGTCTATGTGGCGGATGCCCTGTACAACATGATTCAGACTTCTGTCAGAAGCATGGTCTCGGTCGTGGCTGCAAGGAGACTACTGTGGCTACGAAACTGGTTGGCAGATATGTGGTCTAAGGCCTAGTTGTCTAACCTGCCCTTTAAGGGGGAAGCTGATATTTGGAGAGGATCTGGAGCAGCTCATGAAGCAATTGGGGGAGTCTAGGGGTAACAAGTTGCCCGAGGACCAGAAGAACCCCAAGAAGGTTTTTCTTCCGTGGTCTCGATTTTGGGAGGCAAGGAGGTTTTGTGCTGGCAGGAGTTAACGTGCCATCTGCCCCAAACCAGATTTCTGGCAGACAGCACTCCTTTTGAGTCCAGCACAGGCCCCCGAGGGACAGTAGGTCCCAGGGTGGGGGCGGTAACAAGATCGGGCAATGAAGGTGTGTGGGTCCATTCCTCACCAGAGGCCATTGGAGGGAGGCTGGCCCTATTTTATGAGTGGACCAAAATCACATCGGACCAGTGGGTCCTGTAGGTGGTGAGAGAAGGCTATGCTTTAGAATTTTTTGGCTGCTCAGGGATGCCTTTGTAATCTCCTGCTGCGTCTCTTGGAGCAAGCAGGAGGCAGTGTGGGAGACATTGCAACATCTGCAGCTTCTGCGAGCCATTGTTCCAGTGCCTCCCCTGGAGAGAGGACAGGGTCGTTACTCTGTGTACTTCATGGTGACCAAAAAGGAAGGCACTTTTTTGGCCCATTCTTGATCTGCAGGTGGTCAATGCAGCCCTCCGCATGCCACACTTTTGGATGGAGATGTTGTGCATGGTGATAGCGGTTCGCAAAGTGAAGTTTCTTGCGTCGTTGGACTTGTCAAAAGCCTACCTGCACATCCCCATTCGGATCAACCACCAGTACTGGGGGAACGCTTCCAGTTTTGAGCTCTTCCTTTTGGCTTGGTGACGGCACCTCACACTTTCACAAAGATGATGGAAGTAGTGGCGGCGGCTCCCAGGAAGGAAGGTATCATTGTGCACCCATACCTGGACAAATGGCTGATAAGGGCAAAGTTGGAGGTGGAGTGTGTTCACTTGGTTCAGTGAGTACTGCAGGGTCTGAAGTCGCTGGGCTGGTGATAAACCTCGCGAAGAATCACCTGAAGCTGACCCAATCCCTGGACTATCTGGGAGCTTGCTTTGATACCCAGCTGGGGAAGGTGTTTGACTACGGAAAGAGTCCTCAAATTGCAGAGTCAGGTCCTTCGGTTACTGGACTTGTCGGTGCCCAGGGTCTGGGATTGCAGCAGGTGCAATTCCATTGCATCTATGCTAGAGTTAGTGCCATGAGCCTTTGCTCACATACATCATCTGCAGGGGGCTCTGTTATCCCTGCACTGTCGGAAGAATTTCAGCTTCCTTGACTGTTGCTGGAGGATTCCAGGTCCAGCCTTTCATGGTGGCTGTGTCTGCACAATCTGGAGAAAGGTATGGATTTGGAAGTGTCCGACTGGGTGTTAGTGACCACGGATGCCAGCCTCTTGGGCTGGGGAGATTTGCCAGGGGAAATCAGCCCAAGGCAGTGGTCACCAGAAGAGGCAACTTGGTCGATCAATCGGCTGGAAACCAGGACAGTGCGCAAGGCCTTTTTAGTGTCTCTTCCGCTCGTCTGGGAGAAGTTGGTGCGAGTGTTCTCTGTCAATGCAATGACAGTGGCATACATCAATCGGCAGGGTGGTACAAAGTCATCTGGTGGCGCTGGAGGTGCAAGAATTCGAATGAGCGGAGAAAACATCTGTGGCAGATTGCTGTTTCGCATGTGACCGGAGTGGACAATGTACAGGCAGACTTCCTCAGCAGGCAGTGTCCGGATCTGGCGGAGTGGGAGTTGTTGGCAGAGGCCTTCGTCTTGCTGCAGGCAAAGTGGGGCAAACCAGTGGTGGACTTCATGGCGACTCCAACAAATGCCAAAGCAGCTCGATTTTCAGTCGCAGAAGGAAGGTCTGATCAGAGGGCATCAACGCTCTCATTCAACCGTGGCCTGCGCACCTGTTGCTGTACTTGTTTCCCCCTGGCCTCTCATAGGTCGGTGCTGTGGTGCATCGAACTGCATCTAGGCAGGGTGATTCTGGTAGCGCCCGAGTGGCCATGGTGGCTGTGGTTTGTGGATCTTCTGCAGCTGGTGGTAGATGGTCTCGTTCGCTTGTCTCACCTTTCGGGTTGATGTGGCAGGGTCCCGTATTTTTAGACCGGGAGGATAGCTTCTGCCTAGCGTCTTGACTTTTGAGATGTAGCGGCTTCATTTGAATGGCTATTCTGAGCCGGTGATTGCAACTTTGCTGCAGCCAAGAAGACTTTCCACTTCATTGGTTTATGTAAGAGTATGTAGAGTCTTCGAATCTTGGTGTTTGCAGAACAGGGTGCAGCCTTTAAAGGTGGACTTTCCTTGAGTCCTGTCCTTGCAGAGCGGTTTAGCGAAGGGTTTGGCCTATAATTCCCTTCAGGTCCAGGTAGCAGCCTTAGGTTCCCTTCATGGCAGGATGCAGGGTAGGCCATTAGCGTTGCATCAGGATGTGGTTTGTTTTCTGAAAGGAGCAAAACATCTGTGTCCTCCGGTACGGAAGATATGGCTGGATTAGAATCTGAATTTTGTTCTTCGTGTGCTGTGTGGTCCTCCCTTTGAACCAATGTGGAAGGTGTCATTGAAGGATTTAACCCTGAAGACTGTTTTCCTGGTGGCCATCTGCTTGGCTCGGCGAATATCAGAGCTACAAACGTTATCGTGCAGGGATCCCTTCTTCTGCTTTTCAGGGGTTGGAGTTTCCTTATGTATGGTTCCTTCTTTCTTGCCAAAGATGGTATCCTCCTTTCACCTCAATCAGGTTGTCGACCTTCCAGCCTTTCCGAACTTGACGGCTGTTGCTCTGATGGGCTAGGGAGCTTCTCTTTTTGGATATGCGTCAAATTCTTTTGCGATATTTCAAAGTGACCAATGACTTTCGGAGATCGGATCATCTGTTTGTTCTGTTCAGTGGAACAAAGAAGGGAAATAAGGCTTCCAAGGGCACTATTGCTCATTGGTTAAAAGAGATGATAGCGTCGGCTTAAATTTATAAGAGCCGGTTAGTGCCAGAAAGCTTAATAGCGCAATCCACCAGGGCGCAGGCAACCCCGGGGGCAGAGAGTCAGCTGCTCTCTCCGCAGGAGATCTGTCTTGCAGCGACATGGTCTTCTCTTCACACTTTTACCAAACATTACCACTTGGATGTGCGAGCCCCAGAGGAGGCGACGTTTGGAGAAAGTGTTTTGAGCGTGGGTCTTTTGGGTTCCCGCTCAGAATAAAGGGGCTTGGGTACATCCCACTAGTCTGGTCTGATCCAGGGTACGAACAGGAAAGGAAAGTTGGTTCTTACCTGCTAAGTTTCATTCCTGAAGTACCACAGATCAGTCCAGAGACCAGTTCCCATCTGTCGAAAGACTTCCTCACTTCCGGATATGGCTGATCTGACTGAGCTGGCATATGATATACTGAGATTATTAAGCAGGGTACATAGTTTGGTATAGTTCTTCTGTTAAATCAAAGGGGCATAGTTTGCAGGGGGGCTCCAACTTACGTCTCTGTTCGCCCAAAGTTTATTGGGGTTTGTTATGGTAGACCTATTGGCTTGGGTACAGGTAAATACTGAGAGACTGCAGGTGGCACTCTCATTATGTAGCGGAGCCTCAAAGTTTTGTTCTCTGACCCCATCTGCTGGTAGGGATGAACAACCCACTCGTCTGAACTGATCCATGGTACTCCAGGAAGGAAAATTAGCAGGTAAGAACCAATTTTCCTTTTTCTTTCTCATTGGTTCCCTACCATCCTGGGTAGATGAGCATAAAAAAATTCTATATTTAATCCAATCTCACCTGACACTTGGATCATCTGTACAAATGAGGTTAGAAACTTAAGGATGATCCCAGGTTCCAGTTTTTCCCTGGGAGCTCATACAAGGGGTGGCGAAGAGATCTTTTCAGTGTTTGTGTCTAGTCCATCAGTTATGTCTATTTTTTTTTTTTTTTACAAGGACTGATAATTGATGGTTGTAGTGTCCTTTATTTGTTCAGTTGATTCAGAATTTGAGAGCGAAAGTCGTGTTACAGAAATCATGGTGAGAGAGCATTAGACTGTCTCCCACTAACAGCTAGAATAAAGTTTAATGTACTAACTTTAAGGTTTTGTGTGTTAAGACAGGCTATTTTGATGAGGTGCTTAAGTGATAGTTACCAAAAAGGGAATTACTTTCTTCCCAGGAAGTGCTGTTGGAGATATGCTTAGCAAAGATTATGCGAGGGACATGTACCAGAGCACAGGTTTTCTTGAGGGTAGCCCCACTTGGTGGAACAATCTCCTGTGGGATATCTGGCAGAAACTCACAGCTTGGTTGTCTCTCACTATTAGGTAGTCGTGGAATAGACTTAGTTTTTGGGTAATTGCCAGGTTCTTATGGCCTGGATTGGCCACTGTTGGAAACAGGATGCTGGGCTTGATGGACCCTTGGTCTGACCCAGTATGGCATTTTCTTATGTTCTTATGTTCTTATTTGGTAGGCAAAGTTTTCTGTGTAAATTTGTTTACTGATTCAGAGAAAAGAAAATCTATAGTGAAAACTTTGGAATGTTTGTTTTGGCTATTATGGGTAGGTATGAAGTGGGATTGTTTTATTTTGTTTTGTATTTGTATGCTTGTCAAACTTCCATTTGATGGAATTGTTTTGCTGTATTGTTTTTCTGGTCTAAATTAAATCAAATCCAGGTGCTTCTCCTACATCCTATTCTCCCTGCTCATCCCCCGGTCCCCTCTAATATATACAAATATTAAAATATTATTACTTTACAAAATAAGTAAAATAATGGAACTGAGAACTCAGGTTCTGTCTGGCCCAGTAACGCTGCAGCATGGTGTAACCCAAAATGCTTGTGTTAACGTTTGTTATTGATTGTAAGCAGAATGATGAGTGCGGATGGGATGAGTAGTTTTGGCTTCTTGTGTTATTACAGCTTTGTAACTGCTTTTAATATAAATTGAAAACTTTAAAAAAAAAAAAAAAGATTGCCCCTCTGGGCAGTTAGTGCACTTCACATTTCAAGATGTTGCTCTAATTCTGAAACTTGTAAATAGTCCCTATAAAGCTGGCAGATAAAAGGGTGTCTTAGCTAATACCTGGGTTTTCTGCTCTCTAGATGACAATTTATACTTAGAATTCTGACTTGCTTACCATACTGGTACTTATATTGGTCCTTGCCTTCATGATGTGCTGTCTTTTTTTTTTTTTTCAGGAGGAAGTGAAGAAGGGAAAGAAACCCTGAAAGCTACAGAAGCAGAGGGATTTAGCTTTATTACCCAGCTGGTTAGCCACTTCTGGAAACTGCATGCCTCAAAACCCAAGAATGCTTTTCTGGCTCCAGCATGCCTGCCAGGTACAATACAAAATATACTTTATGCATGCTTTAAAAATTGTTTTCCTAGCGTGTAACCAAATTTATTTATTTATTTTAAACGGACTCAGGATCAATGTTATATGCTACTCTGCTAGCAGATGGAGATGGATGGAGTCAGGTATCAAAGCTGACGTCACCCTAGATATATCCTTGCAGAGACCGTAGCCCTTCAGGATCTCTTTGTCTCCAGCAGAAGTGGACATGCTTTCCCTATGGGGATCGCTGTACCCTTTAGAAGAAGAAATTCTACTTTTAAATTGGAAAAAGATTGAGCCCTGCTCTCCTGCAGTGATACCTTAAGGTCCCTCCCCCAGTTGAGAATTCCTGAGGTGATTTCCGAGAACCCTCAGAGGTGAGCCTTGGTCCGGTAGCAGGTTCCTGGCATGGACTCAGCTGCTGAAGTAGCTGAAAGTCATGGAAGTCATGCGCGGCGGTAACTGCCAAAGACCTCTCTCCCCGCAGTTGGAGACAGTCTCTGTACTCAGCCGGTAAGCACTGAGCCCCAGGTAAGTGTTAAAAAAAAAAAAAAAAAAGAAGAGTATTCCTCCTGATTCAGAGACGTTGGAGGGGTTTCGGTAAGTCTTCTTTTGGTCTCCTTGCTCAGAGCGCCGTATCGACGTCGTTCCAGTTCCCATTGCGGCAAGGGGAAGTGGGCTTCCAAGCGGGTTGAACAGCCCCCCAGTGGGCTAGGCCTCGCTTAGGCTTAGTAGGCACACTGCGTGGTAGGCCGCAGCAGCGCCATCTTGCACGTGTTTTTGTGAGTCTTCTATTGCCCACCATAGAGTGTCGGTATGTATGGTGCGTGCTGGCTCTGCGCATGAGCTGTGCATGTAACGTCAGCACAACGTCATGTGCATATATACATGCACAATGTAGCGTGCATCCGTGCATGCTTATCTCCCTAGGCGCAGAATTTAGGTAAAGCTGAGGGCATGGCCTGTGCACTTGGCCCATGTAGGTGCCAGAAATCTGTGTGCACCAAATTTTAAGTGCAAGCCGGCTGAACACACTTACCGTCCCTAATGGCTCTGGCAGCAAAGAAACATAAGCACCATTCTCTCTGTGCTGCCTGTCATATTAGGGCTACACAGTCTGACCTTGATTCTTACTTATGTCAGCATTGTGAGGAGGCCTAGGCACAGTTGGCCTCCCCAGGCTTTACTAAGCCCGGATCCTCCCACTCTGAGGATGGGACAGTTCCCTGTACGTACCCGGATCAGTCCAGACCATGGGTAGAGCCCCCGTTCCAGCAGGTAGAGACAGACCAGAGTTCTAAGGGTAACCTATATAAGGACGGAACCCTTCCTGGAACCCTCAGTATAACCATTGTCAAAGCAGAAAATACAAGATCAAGCAGTAACAGGATAACTAGAAAATGTAATTTAAACCAACAAAATCCCACCGGGTTTGGAGCCATATCGTACCATGTTACTTTTTTCCATAGAGATGAATTGCCGGCCCTGGTTTCCCAGACCCTGAAGACACTGGGAGTTCCTGGGGTGGACTCTGACAGAACCAAAGAAGAATTTCATTCTGGTGTCTCTCTACAGAAAGCCTCTTGCTATTTTCCGGTGCTGGAAGTCATCCAGGAGTTAATTGACCTGAAATGGGATGCCCCTGAAGCAAGTTTCAAAGGTGGACGAGCATTAGAAGCTCTATACCCTCTGGATCCAGCGGTAAGAGAATGCCTGCGGTTTCCTTAAGCGGATGCGCTGGTCTGCGCAGTTTCAAAGTGAACAACAATCCCAGTGGAGGGAGGAGCGGCCTTAAAGGATGCGCATGATAGGTGGATGGAATCCACCCTTAAGCAAGCCTTTGATGCGAGAGCAATGATTTTACAGATTGCTTCCTGTTGTGCCTTGGTAGCTCACTCATGCCTGCTCCTCTCTAGAGAGGTAGCAGACACAACCTCTAAAGCAAACCTCACAGAGATGCCCTTTAAGGGATCACTCTTCTTCGGAAGTGAATTGGAAAAGCTGGCCAGTAAATGGGGTGAATCTCCAGTGCCCCGGCTACTTGAAGATAAGAGAAAGCAGTTACAGTGCCTCTTGCTTATGAGAGGTTAATCCAGGGGCTTCCATGTCCTTGGGAAGGTCTCAGTCCTTTCAGAGTCGACATCCCGAGAAAGGTGCAGGTTCGGGTTCAGGTTCAGCCCCCGAACTCACCAATGAGGTTTTGCCAAACCACCCACAGAATGAGGAGATAGGGGGTTGACTATCCCTCTTCTACCAGCAGTGGGTCGAGATCCCATCGGACAAATGGGTACTGGATGTCATATGAGAAGGAACCATGCTGGAGTTTCGCAGCACTTCTCAGGACATGTTTGATGTCTCCTTGCCACTCCCAGCACAAGAAACAGGCAGTGGAGTCTACCTTGATAAGGATCCTCAGGTTGAGAGTTATAATTCCAATACCTGCGCCCCAGGAAAATATGGTGCATTATTCCATTGTATCCAAGAAGGGTTCCTTTTGCCCCATCCTGCACCTCAAAAGTGTCAACACACACCTACAAGCAATTAATTTCCGCATGCAAACTCTGCACTCCGTGATAATGCCCATAGAGCCGGGAGAGTTCTTAATCTCCCTGGACTTTTCCGAGGCCTACCTTCATATTCCAATTTGGCAAGAACATCAGCGTTTCCTATGCTTTGTGGTACTGGGCTGCCATTATCAGTTCCGGGCACTGTCCTTCGGCCTAGCCACCGCCCCCAGAACATTTTCCAAGATTGTTGATTGTAGTGGCGGCACCGAGGAAAGAGGGAATCCTGATGCACCCATGCTTGTTTGTCTGGTTGATCCGGGCGAAGTCAGTGGAAAAGAGTCTCTGGGTGACCAGCAGTGATATCCCTGCTTCAGGAGCTTGGTTGGGTCGTAAACATGGACAAAAGCAGTCTCAAGCCCTCCCAGTCCTTGTAATATCTGGGAGTCCGGTTCAACACCAAGCAGGTCAAGGTCTTCCTCCTGACCTCACGGATAAGGAAGTTTGTCTCAAGTGCCTCGGTTGACGCATGCAATATGCCCGAAGGTGTGGAACTATCTTCAGGTCCTCTGTTTTATGGCTTCGACCCTAGAGGAAGTATCATGGGCAAGGGCACACATGCGACCACTTCAGTGCTCCCTTAATGCTCCCTGATGTCACGTTGGAACCCATTGTCTGAAAACTATTCGATTCGCCTCCACCAACCAATGGAAGTATGTTCTCGGCCCCAGTGGTGGCTACGGGAAGCTCACCTGGGCAAGGGTGTAACCCTGTCTCTGATGAATTGGCTGGTCCTTTTGACAGATGTGAGCCTAGATCAGGGCATCTATGATTTGCTGGGATTCAGCATTTATGTTTGGTTGAGTGCTGTTACGTTATCTGTTTTTAATCAGGTTGGCTTTAATCAAGTTTTTTCAGTAGTATGTCCACAGTGACTTTTGAAGAGAATACTGAAGGGCAGAGGTCACTGCAGGGGTATATCTAGGGTGATGTCGTCTTTGAAGCCTGACTCCTTCTCCATCTGCTGGCAGGGGAGCATATAACCCATTGGTCCTGAATCCATCTGTCTGCACTAAGTAATTTCTCCAGTTTGTGGCTGCCCAGATTGAGGCACATATCCTTGCAAAGGTGTATAGGAGATGAATACTCCATGAACTCCTGTTCCACTGTTGATTTTCTGCTGCTCTGGAAGGTGGAAATCGCTGCTGGACCTGACCTGGTCCATTTTTATTTCAAAAAATACAACTGTTCTGTTCCCAAAGAGGTAAGCTTAAGAGGGGAACATGATCCTCTGTTCCCAGAGAGTTGACCTTGAACCTGTGTTCCCACAGAGGTGAGTTTAAAACACTATTCCTGTGCAATGCTAGAATGAAGGTACTCTTTGAATTCCTGTCTTCCTCTGCTGACTAAAGGAGTGTGTTACTGCTGAAGTGAAACTAAGACTTTTGTTTTGGTTTCTGTTTGCTACCTAAGTCTGATGTAACAAAATATTGCTGAATCTATAGGTTGGTGTGGCTGGCCAGAGATATGCTCACCAGCCATTCTCCCTTAGTGTGCTAACTTAAGGCCAGCAGCTATCCCCACTTCAGTTGAATGGGGGAGGGGAGGAAGGAGTTGCGTTTAACCAGGAAGTGTGTGAAGGTCCATGCTGCCTGAGAATCACCATCATCTTTGGAACTTTTGTTAGGATTTTCACTAATTGGCTGGGTTGGTATTTAAAAACCAGGATTGTCCTGGCCAGAATACAATGTATTATCACTCTATCTAATAAGCTTACATCTCATAGGTCTGATTTTCCTCATTGCCAGTTTTTTCCATGTTTTTCCATGTTTTATGTTTCTTTTTCCCTGTTAGGACTAACTCATGTTGAAGCTACTGTGAATGCCCTTGTGGATATTATTCATGGCTACTGCACATGTGACCTGGACTGTATCAATATGGCTTCTAAGATCTATGTACAAATGCTGCTGTGCTTGGTATGTACTATTTTTATTTTATTTAATTTATACATTCTTATATTCCTCTACTTCCAATCAGTTGTTCAGAGTGGATGTTCATAATATACACCAAACATTAAAAATAGATGCAATTAATACAGAATAAAACCAAAATAAAATCAGACAATACAATAGAAACCATTCAGTTTGCACCTATGACACATATACTAGTGGAAATCTCTGTATTCTATTATACATAAATAGAGCATTTTGGGTATGGATAGCCCCCTGGTACTGTCTTCAGAAAGAGTTCAGACACATGTGGATATGTGGGTAATCCTTTTGCTGCTCCCTGCAGAATTAGACCTTTTGGACCTTTATGGCAGAGAGGGAGCAAACTATTTAAAGGTGTTTGACTGCACTTCAATCTCCATTGGATAATAGGTACTATCCTGAATATTATGTTTGTTGTCACTGAGTGCTGAAGCAGTCCTAGACTACAACTTGGGCACTACCATTAATTCTGTGAGTAACACTGGAAAATGTAATTGTAGTGTGGAAACAGTATAACAGCAGCTACATTTTTTATATATATCAAACTTAGTCCACTTTCCTTTAAAAATAAAAGGGCTCAGTGAATTACACATTTTAAAAACCTTATTATAAAATGTAATTAGCAAATATGAACAAAATAAAATAGCAAAGAATACATAAAACTAAAATCCACAATTAAAATAATAACATAAAATCTTAATAAAAATTAGCCAGGCAATGAATAAAATGTTATTCCACTTAAGCCTGCTCAGAAAGCCAAGGGAGCACCGAAGAGGGAGCATTCACCACAGCGCCTGGGATATGCTGAGAGTGATCCCCTCTCCCCCCGGAAGGAAGAGGGAGAGGAGGGAATCGCTAACGCTGTCTCGGCTCTCCCGCCCACCTCCCCCATCAAAATCAATGCGGCGGCAACGCCACAGGCTCTTGTGCTGTGAGGCACATGCCTGTGGCGCACCCATAGAGGAACACAACAAAAGAGCTTACCCCTTCATGTACCCCTTTGTGCGTGCCCTCGTGCACACTCTTAAGTGCACTAATTCATAAGAACATGCCATACTGGGTCAGTCCAAGGGTCCATCAAGCCCAGCATCCTCTTTCCAACAGTGGCCAATCCAGGCCACAAGAACCTGGCAAGTGCCCAAAAACTAAGTCTATTCCATGCTACTGTTGCTAATAATAGCAGTGGCTATTTTGTAAGTCAACTTAATTAATAGCAGGTAATGGACTTCTCCTCCAAGAACTTATCCAATTCATTGATATCTGGATTGAATTCTACAAACATGGACCAGATGTGCTTCACTGAGCCCATACTAGGATGGGGCCTGAATGGAAATCTGAGTACCCCAAGTAAGAAGCAAAGAAGGATCCAAAACTTGATGCCAACGATAAGTGCTAACACTTCCACTATCTCTTCCTGTCTGTTTACTCTGCTCCCATTAAATGTTCAGTTTGTGGGAAAAAAAATCCTCTTGATTAATGATCTGCTAGAAGATTTACTGCCCACTATTTTTTGCATCTCTGAAACATGGCTGACTGACAAAGATAACATACTCCTAAACCATATTTTCCCCCCTAACTATGAGGTATTTCACTTTTCTAGACCTAAACGAAAAGGTGGTGTTTTATTAATAATTTGTTAAAAAGATCTTAAGCTAGTACCTTGCAAAGTAGAGATTAACCCACCCTGTGAAGTGCGAATTCCAAAATCTCACAAACTAAACATAGGTCTGGTCTACTGTCCTCCAGATTTACTCCAAAAAGACTGCTCACTACTGATTGAACTATTTGCTAAAGTATTTCCATCACCAATCCTCGCTGAACACTAATCTCAAAATAAAGGACTACTGACTATTCCCACAATACAGAGCATACGTCTGATGCAAATAAGAGAGCGATTATTTTCCATAGTGGGTCCAAAGCTCTGGAATTCTATGCCTGAGACGTTAAGTATTTTACCAGATAGAAAGAGATTTAAATGTGAATTAGAAACATGACTATTCAAAAAAGCATATACTTTAACTTTAAAACATCAGAATATACAAAACCACAAAGACAAGAAGGACAAAAGTTAATTGAATCTTGAAGAATAAATCAAACTAGAGAATGCGAGATTTCCAAAACAACCCACTGACTAAGATGTTAAAGCCATCATTTCGTACTAATTACCTATACTCTTTGCCATATGTACTAAATCAGTTAATATGTACTAGAAAATTTCACTTGATAGATATCAATGCCTGTCTGTGAATACCACCTCCGTTACCAATCTTTGTTTGTTGAGTCAAGTTATGACTGTCACTTTGTAAACCCCTGTCATCTATACATGGAACAAGGGTATATAAAATATCTAAAAACATTTAAAGCTGAGGATCCTCACATTAGCGGATTTCTCTAGGCAGACTACAGATCTATTAAATAAGGACTGTTAACTTTGAGTTTTCAAAGCTAAAATTAAAACTTTAAATTGTGCTCTAAAATGAACAGGGAGCCATCTAGTTTGCTGAATTTGCTTCCTTTTACAGTGTCATAGACAACTGTTTCTACGAGGATAAGCAGGATTGCAGTCCTCACACGGGTGACATTGTATGGCACCAGGCACGGAAAACTAGAACTTTGACTGAGCCTCATTGAGCATGCTCAGCATGAATTGTACCATGTTTCCATGCGGGGGTCCCTTTCAGTCTCTTCTTTTCTGTGGAGCCTGTCATTTTGCCTAATTTTCAATTTCTAGGGTTTTCTTTCGTGAGTCTTTTTCACTGCCTTGCATGGTTGACGTGGGATCCCCCAAGTTCTCCTGTTAGCGTCCTAGATAGGTTTTTCAACGTTTATTGGTAAGTTTACTTTCATTGTCGATGCCCCCAGATGACTGTGCGCTCAGTGCCTGCCACCACAGATTTTGATCTCATGTCCCTTTTATTTCGTGATGACATGTCCACGTCGGGTTTTATGTGGTGCCCCAGGTGTGCGAGCATCATGTCTATCATGGACCCCATGATAGGCGAGTCCTCTGCCTTGGAGCAGCACATGACATCGGGGGTTGCAGCAAGAGCACCAAGATGACTCCGAAGGGATGTAAGGTACGACCCAATAAGATGGAGTGCCTCTTTGGGCCAGCAAAGACTGATCCAAGGGCATTGGAGGCATCAGAATGAAGGGACCTCGGAGCCACAGCAAGCCTTAGATATCAGCGAGGCTGTAGGCACTGATGTCACACTGGAAGGGATGCTGGAGACTGGCCATTGTCTGGTTCCTTAGAGGGCGTCAGGTTCATCATCTTGGCACCAGAGAAGGACCGTGTCGAGCATAGATGGAAGCCAAAGAAACATTGGCATTGGTCCCCATTGATGCATAGTGCCTGGGATGCACCAGCTCATGATGTGATGCCCCTACAATGACCCTGCAGCAAGGAGCACCAGTTCTCCATCGATGCCAGGAGTGTGCCATTGACTCATTCGGTCCCGATGCCAGCCACAGATTCTCCTCAAGTTCCAATCTAGTTATGTCTCCTGAGTCCCTGCCTGCTTTGGCATTGATGATCAAGGAGGAATGAGCAGCTGGCCGTCAAAGGTGATGGGCGGCCTCAGCATCGCAGCACTGACGGCACCAGCACTGTCACTCCTCGAGCCACTGCTGGAATCCCTGCATGCTCTTATTGATGTTACCGACCCAGCTGGTGTCTGTTCTCAGGGTGGCATCAATGCCCTGTGGGGCAGAGCAGCTGCCTCCTTCCAGTCTGGTCGTCGTTGCCTGGTCCTCGGAAGAGGCAACTCCCCCTAGACTGGCAAAAGCATTGAGGAAGATGTAAGAGAGATACCCATGTCAGAAATGATATTCAAAAGTGATGATTCAGAGGAACCGAAACAAATCTCAAAGAATTATAAAGATGTACTAGGCAAACTGACAAACTAAAGAGTAGCAAATCACTTGGACAGATGAAAGAACTATGAAATTAAATTGCGGATCAATTGGAAATTTGTAAAATATCTTTGACATCGTCTGTGGTACCTGAAGACTGGAGAGTTGCCAATGTAATGCCAGTTTTTAAAAAGGGATCAAGGGGTGATCCAGGAAACCATAGACCAGTGAGTCTTCACATCGTTACTATGCAAAACTTTAGAAACTATCATAAAGGACAAAATTGCTTAACATGTACATTGGCATAGTTTAATGGGACAAAGCCAACATGGATTTAGCCAAGGGAAGTGTTGCCTCACTTGTTTGCTACATTTTTTTTTAAGGGAGTAGGCAAACGTGGGCAAAGGTGAGCCAATTGATAGTGTATCTGGATTTCTAGAAATTATTTAGCAAAGTCCCTCATGAGAAACGTCTTAGGAAATTAAAAAGTCATTGGAATGGGGGCAGTGTCCTATTGTGGATTGGGAACTGGTTAAAAGATAGAAAACAGAGAGTAAGGCTAAATGTTAAATTTTTCCAATGGAAAAAGGTGAATAGAGGAGTGCTCCAGAGATCTGTTCTGGGACCACTGCTTTTTAATATACTTATAAATGACCTGGAAATGGGAACAAGTGAGGTGATCAGATTTGCTAATGACACAAAATTATTCAAAGTAGTTAAATCACAAGAGGATTGTGAGAAATTGCAAGAGGATATTGCAAAACTTGGAGTCTGGGCATGCAAATGGAAAATGAAACTTAATGTGGACAAGTACAAAGTGATGCACTTAGGGAAGAGTAACCCACATTTGGAGTCACCATTCAGGAAAAGGATCTAGGTATCGTCATTGATAATGTTGACATCTTCTGCTCAGTGTGCAGCAGCAGCCAAGAAAGTTAATAGAATGCTAGGGATTATTAGGAAAGGAATGGAGAATAAAACAGAGAATATCATAATGCCTCTGTATCGCTCCATGGTGTGACCTCATCTTGATTATTATGTGCAGTTCTGATCACCACATCTCAAATATGTAACAGAATTAGAAAAAGTACAGAGAAGGGCAACCGAAATGATAAAGGGGATGGAACAATTCCTCTATGAGGAAAGGCTAAAGGGTTTAAGACTCTTTAACTTGGAGATGGCTGAAGGGAAATATGATAGAGGTTTATAAAATGAGTGGAATGGAATGAGTAAACGTTAATCAGTTGTTTACTCTTTCAAAAAGTACAAAGACCAGGGGGACCCAATGAAGTTACTGGGTAATACATTTAAAGCTAAAGGTGTAGTTATTTCCGGCGCTAAAACTGTGAGATATGGCTTCGCAAATTGCGAAGCCAGCCCACTTTGACAGAAATCCCGCCCCAAACTCCTCCCCTTTTTCCAAATTAACATTGCACCATGTGTTATGGTGCTTTTTGCATGCGTTGAGGCGTTTTTCACGTGCGAAAAGGCCATAATGCGAATTGGAAAATAACCCCCTAAGGATCCGACCTTTTTGTCTTCTTCCAAGTCATTTCTACAATGATGGCGATCCCACAGAAGGAGTTTGATCCTCTTCTGAAATTCTTTAAAAGTATTTTTGGGTTCTTTTTATGGTGGGACTATTCCTACAAATTTGTTTTTCAATCAGATGACGTTGTGGAACTGTTTTCTGTTAGGGCACTGAAAGTATTTTGAAGTTATCGCTTCAGGCATGTGTGACAGACTCTCAAGTTGTATCCTACCAGAATCCATTGTAATCCATCTACATGTCTTTCAGACACTGTGCTAGTGTGAGACAAATTTTTAGGATTATAAATATCAGAACAAGAATCTTTAAATCTGGTCAGTTTTACTCTGAGCTGAGCCATCTTTCTTTTCAGTCCCAGAGAGCTGGCAACAAATAGATTTATTTATTTTATTAAGAGGTTTATATACTGCTTTTAAGACTGTCAGCCAAAATGGTTTACATTTGTTAATATACACAATTAAAATAACATAAAAACGCATACAATAAAACATTAAATAAAAAATAAAGGAAACATAATCAGATAAACAGCAAAATCTCTAAGGTTTTTCTAGGAGCTGTAGTCCCACAGTTATTACCCTAGATAGGTTCCAGAATATCTACTATTTTATTTCTGTTTAAAGTTGTCTTAATTTTAAAATTCCTTTGCTATGTGCCTTTTGCAGTATGCTTAATTGGAGAAGAGGGACTACTTCAAATGAGTAATATTAGATAAAAGCCTCATTTCCTCGTAAGAAAAACAGGAAGTGGGGTGGATGGGACTATAAACTAGAAAGCTAAATTATAAACCAGATAAAGTTAATTTAAACTTTGAAAGCAAAAATGTCTAATTGTAAAATAAATTGAACTATTATTTGCCTCTGTGGAGCATAGTAAGTTCAAATAACTATGTATTTACTTGCTAGGATCCAGCGGTGAGTTTCTCCTGTAAACAAGCTCTGATTCGAGTGTTGAGACCTAGGAATAAGCGACGTCATGTGACACTTCCATCCTCTCCTCGCAGCAATACACCAATGGGTAAGGAGACACACAATTTCATGATTATGAAAAGACTGCAGAGCCACACAAATTCCTGTGGACATATATTTGGGGCAGGATCTTAAAGTTGTTTTGGACTGTGCTCTGCAAGAATGACCTGTACACCTCTTGAGAATTACAATCTTTGCCTTTTCTGGGTTGTGGGGTTTTTTTTTTTTGTTATAACCAAATTTATAAAGCAGAGTGGATGGATCATTTGACTATCTTGTGTTGAACTGAAGCAGCCACCCCCCAGTTGACAGTTGTGGAAACTTTAATACTTTAAACAACTTGCCAAGCAACAAGGCAGGCATACTGCCCGCAGCCTGCTCAGACCTCCTGTTTCTTTTGTTTTGTAGAGTCATCTGGTTTAAAGGTTTCTCATTGTCTTTTTAGAAACCTGAAACTCTTCAGTATCTGGCACAGTGGTTCCCACACCTGTTCTGGGGGGGATCCCCAGCCAGTCTGGTTTTCAGGGCATCCATAATGAATATGCATTAGAGAGAGCTATGTGCACTGCCTCCATTGCATACAAATTTATCTTATGCATATTTATTGCAGATATCCTGAAAATGTGATTGGCTGGGGGGTCCCCAGGGACAGATTTAGGGACCACAAATCTAGGAAATGTCTACCCACGTCTTAGGTGTGCTGTCTTCTTCCCTGGACTTGCCCAGCACACTGCAGCTGGCTCGTCCCCCTTAAGAGTCTCCTTTTGGAGCAGACTGCCTTCATGCGGTAGGAGAGCATTTTCTCTACGTTTGGAAATCCTGCCATTCCAAGGTTATCTCAGTCTTGTTGGCATGAACCCTTCAGGAGAACAAGTTCTGTTTCATCTCTCCCTGCACTTGGTGGTCAGACCTAAATAAGTTTTGTTTTTTTTCTCACCGGTCTTTGGAATGCATGAACGTCTGGCTTACACATACTGATCACCGCCAGTCTCAACCCTTGCCTGTATTCCAGCGTCTGACTGCTGCTTGCCCCGACCCTTGGACCGCTCCCCTGTTGTGGACATTTAAGTCCTGCCAGTCTCAGAACTCAAGGGGGAAGAGGCTGGTATAGGTGAAGCCGCAGCCGCCTCAATCCCTGACCAAGAGTGTCTGCTTGCTGTCGACATAGGCCCAGCCGTGTCCACGTGCTAGGCAGTACCAACTGTACCACAGTCCAGGGACTCTCACACGTGACACCCATCTCTCAAAATCAACAAGGCACTGGAGTACAATGTTTGATATCTTATACATTTAAGATCATTTGTAGGT
This sequence comes from Rhinatrema bivittatum, assembly GCF_901001135.1. Taxonomy (NCBI): domain Eukaryota; kingdom Metazoa; phylum Chordata; class Amphibia; order Gymnophiona; family Rhinatrematidae; genus Rhinatrema; species Rhinatrema bivittatum. The sequence continues at coordinate 55,874,234 of NC_042629.1, read as the reverse complement.
CATTAAAATATTGAATTATATCAATTGTTGAACAGCATCTAGATGAGACCTCTAAAATTTAGAGGTGAAACCAGAAATGGTATTTACTTATTATGAATGAGAGGCGTGAGAAATATTTGAAAGAAGAAAAGTATATCTTTGCTTTAACAGTGCCAAGGGGTTTGATAGAGTAAATAATTGCCAACTGGTAGAAATAGTGAGGTCCATATTCAGCCACTGTGCAGCTTGGCTAGTTAGATGGATAAACTTATCCAACTAACTTAGCTCATATAGTCAGCAGTATGGCTGCACTGCTGGATATATCCAGCTATTTTAGTTAGCCAGATAAGCCCTATGGGCCAACCAGAGTTAGCTTGATAAGCTATTCTGCTAACTCAGCTCCTCTCAATTATGCCCCCAGAATGTCCCTACCTTATTTGGTTAAATTCTAGCTGACTAATTTATCATCTGGCTAGAGTAAGTACCCAGATCTCCATTTATCTGGATAACGTCTGAGTTATCTGACTAAATGCTTTTGAATATGGACGTCAGTGTGTAGAAGTGGTATAAGTAAATGTGAAATCAGGTTAGTCATGAATTTACATAGAAACATAGACATGGTGGCAGAAGAAGACCAAACGGCCCATCCAGTCTACCCAGCAAGCTTTCACACTTATTTTTTTTCTCATACTTATCTGATACTCTTGGCCTTTATTAGTAACTTTTTGGTTCTATTTCCCTTCCACCCCTGCCATTGATGTAGAGAGCAATGCTGGAGCTGCATCTAAGTGAAGTATCAAGCTTAATTGGTTAGGGGTAGTAACTGCCGCAATAAGCAAGCTACTCCCACACTTATTTGTTTACCCTGCCTGTGCAATTCAGTCCTTGTTGGTTGTTGCCTGAATGTAAATCCTATTTTCTTCATCCCCCCCTGCCGTTGAAGCAGTGAACTGCGCTGGATATGTATTCCAAGTGAAGTATCAGGCTTAATTGATTCGGGGTAGTAACCGCCGCAACAAGCAAGCTACTCCCCCACTTTTTTGTGAATGCAAATCCTTTTTTCCACATTTCCTTTTGCCGTTGAAGCATAGAGCAATATTGGAGTCGCATTAACCATGTGTATGTTTATTGAATAAGGGTATTAATCTCCAGGTAGTAGCTGTCATTCCCGCAAGCCACCCCATGCCTCTTCTCTTCATTCACATTCTCTAGACTTTATGGATCCACAGTATTTATCCCACGTCCCTTTGAAATCCTTCACAGTTTTGGTCTTGACCATTTACATTGGAATCAAATAGCTGCAGTATGAATATCAGCAGAAAATGTAAAAAATATGGAAGTATAGAGAAATAAGACAGTGATATATTATCTCCAATTTTTAATCAATTTATATGGTGAATATTTAATCCTTGGTAGAATGGAAAGGTATAAACATGCTAAACATTTGATATTTTGATACATTATGCCTAAGAAAGAAGACCAATAATAGATTATAAATAAATTGTGTAACCTATGAGATGTTATAGCATGATCTTGCACATCAAAAAGATGAAAATTTTGATTAGCCAAAAAAATACAGTCACTATAGAAATAATTGCTCAATGGAACATATTTTGGACACAGTAAAGAACCTGATGTTGGATCACAGAATATGGAAAATGTCTAACAGAAGTTATAAGCATTGGGAATACAAAAAATGAATACTGGGAAAATTGGAGCTATGTGAACATTTTTAGATTACGATAGATGGAACTCAGATTCACTTCAAAAGTCAGTTTGTAATCTAGGGATCAGAATTGAGCAGGAACTGTCATTGGACAAGCATATTTCAACAGTGGTGCAATCCTCTCTTGTCTTTTTCTAACCCGTCAGATGTGACTATTTGTCTACAACTAATTTGGCCCTAGTGTCGCAGGCACTAATGATATCATGATTGGACTATTGTAACTCTGTTGGCCTTTCTCATAAAAGAATTACAGATGGTTTGGAATACCGCAGGTTACTAGGAATGTTGAACATGAGGGCTCATATCTCTTCTACTTTGAACAAGCGGTTGCCTATAGGGCACGTTGTAAATTTAAAATTTTAATATTGGTTTTTAAGCTGATTCATGTTCTTCGTCCCAGATATCTTGATAAAATTTTGTTGTATGTATGCCCCTCAATGAATTTTGTGGTCTTTATAAGATCGACTACTGGTGCCTCCTTCTAGACAGATGGTCCAGTTGAAGAGCACTAGGGATCAAGCTTTCTGAGCTTTGGCTCTTATGTTATGGAAAAGCTTTCCTAATGCTGTCTGCTTGCAAGGGGTAATTCTATGTTCCCTGTATGTATCCGGATCAGTCTAAACAGTGGGTTATGTCCCCCCTTCCAGCAGATTAGCAGGTAAGGAATAATTTTCTTATCCATAAAGCTGTAAAGTCAGGGCTATTCCGGCAAATATATAATTGAGGTTTTTGGAGCTTTCAGGATTTTGGGAATTGCATTGTTGTGAATCTCTAAGGGGATTGGGGCTATGAGATGTACGACTGTGGGTTAGGGGTTGTTGGTTCTTAATTGAGAGCGGGTGGATGTATTTTAAAATTTTTATACTTTTTAATTGTACATTTATAGGTTTTTAGGTTACCCCCTTTCTCAATTCACATTCCCTGTACGTACCTGGATCAGTCCAGACAGTGAGTTGAGCCTCCTGTCCAATAGATGGAGACAGAGAAAAACGCCAAAGGGTATCCTATATCAGGAAAGGGCTCCCTCTGTGTCCCTTCAGTATTTCTCTGTCACCAGCAGATGCAGATAGTAGAACCTGTGACTACTAGTGGTCTTTTTTTATATTGGGATCTAATGTGTTGACAATGAAATTTTATAAATCTTGACTCTTTCTAGTGTCAGTCTGGTATGGCTTGCTGGGCCTTACAGATGTTCTATTTGAAGGAATGCCCTTAACCTTTGGCTGAAGCAAGGCCAGGTCCTCTAGTCATGTGTAATTTGTCTTAGTCATATTCAACCTGTTTGGTGCGTTGCACTGAAGTTATTATATGTTATATATAATAAAGGCAAACTTCAAACAGCTTGACATGCAGACGTTACTGAGTATCAAAGTTTGCTTTGATGATACTTGGATAATTTGCAGTGTAAGTGTACACATTCACTTGTATTAAATTCCATCTCTTCTTTGAAGGGCACAATTTGTGAGTACACTTATGCTCATACTTTTTAAATTCAAAAAGTTTGCACGTAATTTACTCTGCCCTTGGAATGCCTGTCCTTATTTTTTGGCATAGCAAGCTCAGGTCAATTTTACAACATGCTATTTACATGGATAAAAACAGGTTTTGTTTTGAGTTTCCTAGCATGTAGCCAGATGGGTTATGTGCTCCTTTGCCAGCAGATGGAGACAGGTTTCAAAGTTGACGTCACCCTAGATATACCCCTGCAGTGACTTCAGCCCTTCAGTATTTCTCTGTCTCCTAGCAGATGTGGATGTGCTATCCCCACACCAACATTGGTGCTTAGCGGGATTGCAGTACCAGTTTGAAGAAGAAAATTTACTTTTAAACTGGAGAAAGATCGAGCCCCATTCTCCTGCTGTGATACCTAATGGTCCCTTCCCCAGTTGAGAATTCTTGAGGCGATTTCTAAGATCCCTCAGAGGTGCGCCTTGGTCCGATAGCCAGTTCCCGGCATGGACTTTGCTGCTGAAGCAGCTGAAAGGCAGAGGGTGCAGGAAGCAGAGCGCGGCGGTGACAGCCTAAGCCTTCTCCCCCGCAGTCTGAGACAGTCTCTGCACTCAGCCAGTAAGCACTGAGCCCAGTTAACTAAAGAACTCTTCTGATTAGAAACGTGGAAGGGCTTCGGTAAGTCTTTCCTCTGGTCTCCTTGCTCAGTGTACCGTACTGATGACGTTCCCAATCCTGTTAGGACAAGGGGAGGGGGTCTCATCTCTTTCCCTCCTGACTCTCTTCTGATTTGCAGATGTTTATATTTGCACTCTGACAAACGTCCTTGGGTTTGACAGTCCACATCTCTGAATCTGTTAAGACTGCTTGTTAATGAAGGTGAAATTGCTTATCTGTAATTAGATTTCTCTAATATCAGTATCTCAGTGGAGTCCCATATAACTCACCTCCTTTTGTGGCGTTAACTAATCACTTCTGTCTTTAGATTCTCTGGAAAAGGAAACCGGGGGCCTTCTGGTAATTTGGCAGCCTCTTTGTAAGTATCACTTTCCAAAACTGTCAGCTTGGAAGACTCTTAAGTTCAGCATGAGATAGTTATGTGACCTATGTGTGAGAATCCATTTTACTGCTCTTACTGGAGAGCACTAACTACTGGTAAACAATTTCACTTGCTCTATTTTTGCTATTATGAAATACAATAATTGCATCTCTGTAAAATTCTTATCACTGTTTGACTTACTCAAAACTGTGCCCATTTAGTCATTTCTACAGAATGGCTAAATGGGCACTGGTAAAATGTCCTTGTGATTTTGTCTTTTGGTTCAGGGGACAAAGATGACGACGATGATGACGATGCTGATGATAAAATGCAGAGTTGTGGGATTCCAAATGGTGAGCACGTGCGACAGGAAAGTCAGGAGCAAAACGAGGTGGATCATGGAGACTTTGAGATGGTGGTGAGTCTGGTGAGGAGAAAGATTGTTGGCTTCTTAAAAACATCCACTTTTAATACTGATTCCTTCATAGTCTATTCAGTGTTAGAGACCCTGCAAATGATCTCATTGTATATACTTTCCCCCTCAGTCCGAGTCCATGGTGCTGGAAACAGCTGAGAGTGTGAACAATGGTAACCCTTCCCCTTTGGAAGCGCTGCTGGCTGGAGCTGAAGGCTTTCCACCCATGCTTGATATACCTCCTGATGCAGATGATGAAACTATGGTAGAGCTAGCTATTGCCCTCAGTCTTCAACAAGATCAGCAAGGTACCAATTTGCACCAAAAATATTGCATTTAATACTAACATAGATGTGAAGCTGGCACTCACTAGGTCTAATCAAGAATCAAGTCAATAGCAATGGATACTGGCACTCAAATAGTGTAATAACCTAGCTGTCTAAAATGGAAAATCAAATGACTTCCTTTCTAGAATTATCATCCTTTTGGGGTTTGTCTGCATATTTCAACTTATCTAACTTGAAGAAGGTTTTAACATGCTGTGTCATTTACCCTCACTGTGTGACTAACTGGGATGATGTTGCTGCTGCTTAATGTGGCAGTCAGTTTTCAAAGGGATCTAGCCAGCTAGCTAAGGAATTAGCTGGCTAGTTCTCCTGAGAAGAAAGTTGCCCACTGCTGAGTGACTAAAAAAATCAAATCTGCTCAGAACTTAAAATAAACTGGCTGATCCTGGAATCTGGGTTAGGTCGGAGTGTGGGAGATTTAGATGACAACATCCTGTGTTTAGAGAGAGAGGAGCAATCTGCTGGTTGCCTCTCCATGGTTTAGCAAAAATGGTCTCCATATTATCTGTGCAAGAATCAATATTGTGGCTTACGGAGTGCAATCATTAACAAGGAGATAGAGCAGCTTTTAAACTAGAGCATGGTTCGGAAGGAGGTATCTTTGAAAGATAATAACAAAACAGGGAAGTCAGAACATCCCGTTCCTGTGCATACTCCAGATCAGTCCAGACAATTTGTGCCGACCGCCGGGCCTGGTGCCTCCACAGTGTCAGAGCTTGGAAATCATGCAGACGTCAGGTTTTTTTTTTTGGGGGGGGGGGGGGGGTTACAGTACAGGCTTTTAGGGACTGATCGCAGCTAAATGGCACCTCCCGTCTGTCATGGCTATGGCTCGAAGTGGGTGCTTCTCAATGCGTTTTATGCAGATTGTGTTCTCCAGAGGGGTTAGGATCTCCGCAGGACTTGCTGGGGGTGGTCGTTGGTCAAGCCACAAGGTGGACTGGGCCGGTAAAGGAGGCCTGGTGGGGGGGGGGGGTGTCTGAGGAGATGGTGACCATTTTAGCTCCGTATTGCAGGAGCAAGGCTACTACAAGGGAGCCTCGAGACTCCTCTCTCCACTCCTTCCTGGGAGATGAGGAATGATAGGAGGTCCAGGGGGACACAGATTAGGATTAGTTTTCCACTGATTCTGAGGAATTTTCCACAGATTTTGTCCTGCTCCTCCATAACTTATTTGATCAAGAATCAGGCAGGATACAAGTGTCTTCTCCCCCAAAAGACCCGAGTGACTAAGAAGCCTAGCGCTGAAAAGAAATCAAGATCGGGGGGGGAGGGGGGGGGGGATTGTGCAACATCTCGGTCTCGGCCAGTCCACTGGTGAAGATGGGGACACGTTGGACGAGACAGATGACCCCAGTCAGCTATAGGGCAGTCCGGAGAGGGATCCAGGCAAGGACTCTGTGAGTGCTTTGGTAGATCTGATGCAGGATATGGAGGACGTCTCAGTCACAGCGGGAGATTATCCTAGAGTGATGAGGCTGTTCCGTAAGGAGGAACTGTATCTGCTGATTCCTGAGGTTTTGGTTGAGTTGGGGATTAAGGTCACATAGGAAGATTCTGACAATGAGGTAGTGAACCCGCGGGAACCACCAAAGGCCTTTCCTTTACCCAAGAAGGTGAAGAAATTGGTGGATCGGAAGTGGGAGTCTCCCAAAGCAAGCCTGAATGTCGCCATAGCTATGGCTGTTATATCCCTTGCCAGAGCAAACTTTGGAATCGTGGAAGGGTCCCAAGGTGGATGCGGCTGTATCAGTGGTGACCAAGAAGATAACCATCCCTGTGGCAGGTTTGGCCACTCTCAAGGATGTCCAGGATAGGAAACTGGAAGTTCTGTTAGAGGCTGTTTGAGGTTTCGGCTTTAAGCCTTCAATTGGCGGTCTGCGGGAGCTTGATGCGAGAGCCTGATTGTGCTGGGCCAGAAGGCACATGTGAAGGTGTCAGGGGCAATGAATGAGGGAGCTCATGCTGCCCACTTGGAAGTGCGAGTGGCCTATGTGGCCGATGCCCTATTCGACATGGTTCAGACTTCCACCAGGCATATGATCTCCGCTGTGGCAGCACGGAGGCTGTTGTGGTTGCGAAACTGTTTAGCGGTTGTGTGGTCTAAAGCCCAGCTGTGTAACCTCCCCTTTAAAGGGAAGTTGCTGTTCGAAGAGGATCTGGAGCAACTGATGAAGCAGTTGGAGGAGTCAAAGGGAAATAAATTACCTGAGGATAAGATGACTGCCAGGAAGACCTCTCCGCCATGTTCCTGTTTGAGACGCGAGAAGATTTAGGTCAAGCAGGAGTTCCTTGTCTACAGCGCAGAAGCAGGGCTCAGGCAGGTAGTAGTCCTTTCGAGTGCAGCATAGACCTCTCCAGGGCAGTGTCACCCAGGGGTTTGGCGGAAATAAGATTGGCTGATGAAGGCAAGCTGGTCTGCTCCTCTCCGGAGGCTATCAAAGGGAGACTGTCCCTCTTTTTCGAGGAGTGGACCAGGATCATGTCAGACCAGTGGGTTCTGGAGGTGGTAAAAGTTGGCTATGCCTTAGAATTTTTTCTTCCACTCAGGGACGCCTTTGTGGTCTCCCTGTCCAAGCAGGAGGCAGTGCGGGACACCTTGCAAAGGTTGCAGCACCTGCATGCAATTGTCCCAATTCCCCCTCAGGAGCTGGAACAGGGAAGGTACTCTGTGTATTTTGTGGTTCCCAAGAAGGAGAGGACCTTTCGGCCCATTCTCGATCTTCAAAAGTTTAATGCAGCACTCCCGGTGCCATGTTTTCGGATGGTGACATCGCGGACGTGATAGCAGCAGTGCACAAAGAGGAGTTTTTGGCGTCATTGGATTTGATGGAGGCCGATCACCAGAGATTCCTGAGTTTAATGGTCCTAGGTGAGCATTTCTAATTTCGGGCCCTTCCCTTTGGTTGGCGACAGCACCGCAAACATTCACAAAGGTGATGGTGGTAGTGACTGCAGCACTCAGAAGGGAAGGAATCCTGGAGCACCCATACCTGGACAATTGGCTCATTGGAGCAAAGTCGGAAATGGAGTGTCATTGTCCAATGTGATGGGTCATGCAGCTCTTGGGATCCTTGGGCTGGGTGACAAATCTGGCAAAGAGTCACCTGGAGGATTCCCATTCATTGGAATATCTGGGAGCTCAGTTCAATCCCCAGATCGAGAGTTTTCTTGCCTTCATGGACAAAACTCTTCTATCTCATTTTGCTCCCATGGAAAAGTGTTACGCGCCCCGCCCACGGCTGTCCCGTGCATGGGCCTGCTCACCTTCATGGTTCCGGGACGACCTCCCTCACGGTAGTTGCAAGCCCTGCCAGGCCCCGGCGTCCCACGATGGTCGCCGGGCCTTCCACTGCGCGCCAGGCCTCACGCCAAGGCTCGGCGTCCTCTGTTAGCCACGCCCCTGCGCGCGTGGACCACCCGGACTCATGTAAGGCCAAAGGCGGGTCTTAGCTCCGCAGCGCACCCTGATTGATCCATCGATATAAGGAAGTTCCTGTCTATGCTTCCTTGCCTTGGCAATCGGGTCGGTTTGTTCTAAGATTGCCTCTGCGTTTGTTCCTGTTCTTGACTGTTCCTAGTCTTGTTCTAGGATCCTTCTGTTCCAGTTCTATTCCTGACTTGTTCCTGCATCCTAGTTCCTGCGTCCTGCATGTTCCTGTGTTCGTCTGTCTGTCTACCCAGGTAGAACCCTCAGACTGTCTTATTGGTACTGACCTCAGCTTTCTCCTGACCTGCCTGCCGCCTACATCAAGACCTCAGCCTGCCTTTGACCTCGTCTGACCTCCGGTACCTGACCCCTGCTTTACTGACCATTCCTCGGACTGACCTCTGGATCTCGACCTTTGCCTGCCTGACCTTGTCTCCAGATTCTGGCTCTGTTCCTCGCCTTATCATCACCAACTCTGTTCTGGTTCTCCTTGTTCCAACCAGCCTCCAACTTTGAACCCGATCGCGCTCCCCCTGTGTCCGTGGGCACGCTGGACTTTCATTCTCTCAGGAAACCCTGTGAGGCCCACCTAAGTCCAAGCAGCCCAGATCCCTACAGGCTCCGCCCAGGGGGACCTCGGGCTTCCAGTGGTGAAGCTCTTCACAGCCTCTGTCTCCTCCAGTGCTCCGCCCCCTGGGGGCAGTTACCTCCTGTTCCCGTTCAGGAGGCGTTCCTTCACTGTCCCAGGACAAAGGTCCACCCCCCGAGCGCAACAAAAGGATTTTAACTGAAAACAGACTGGGCACTTCTGAGGTGGGGAGAAGTGGAAGAAAGAAAACAAAATTCTAGCACTTTCAGACTCTACCAAGATGGAAATTTTGAAGAAGAGTAGTTTCTGTGGAAAAATCAAGCCCAGAGGAAAATTATTTTGGTGTGTTATCCCCAAACAGGTGGAAATACAATTCCTAGTCATGAAGTCATGTAACTTCTAGTCTTATTATACTGGTCCATTATGCTCTTTGAGTACCAATATCTAATGGTCCTGACTGTGGAGAGTTGAGAAAATCCTTATTACATTTATTTCCTAGACCTGTAATGAATTTTCTTGCTGGTATGTATCTTCCTGATTGAACTTCATTATCTTGGTGAATGCTGACATCACACCCATGGATAGTACCAGTTAAAATTACACAGGGGAAAAAAACAGATAAGGGTCTGAGGCCCACAGCAAATTGCACACTACTAAGTAAACTATCTTCAGGATTTGGAGTAACAGTCTGTGTGACTGGTATCTGTCATATATGGATCATTTATTTTAATTATTTATAAACTGTTATTATGCTGTTATAAACTTGGCTTGCTGTGTCTTTTATATAATGTTTTATTAATTTTATTGTACATGGCTTTGATTTTTTTACATAAGGAAGACAAACTCAATAAACTACATAAACTAAACAAATCATGTCACATGTAACAGGGTTTCCACTCACCTTTTTAATGTATTCATTTTTACTTGATCTCTTGTTTTTCTCTGTATATCTCAAAGGTGGTTACATTTAAAAGCAGCAGACCATATAATACAATACAAATAAAATAAAGCAATACTCCTACTCACCAAAATACAAAAAAGTCAGCCAACATGCAAATCAGTATCTAGTGTTTTGTTATTTATTTGTTATACGTGTCTGCTTGGGACATGTCACGAAAGCTCAACCCCTGATGTGAAAGTGTGCTTATGAATGTATATACAGAAATCAACTTGCTTATGCCACAATGCACGTAATTGGGAAGGATTTGCATACAGATCTTGTTAAGAGATCTGATTATGTATCTACCTTTACATCTTTTCCTCATAGGTAGCAGCAGCAGTGCATTGGGATTGCAGAGCCTGGGACTCTCAGGTCAGGCCCCCAGTTCATCATCTCTTGATGCAGGAACTTTATCTGACACCACAGCGTCAGGTAACTGAAACCAACAAGGAGTAAATCTAATGATGTCTGAGACCTTATGTGTGTTCTGTCTGATATGTCGCCAAAATGTTAAATCAGGGGTTTGTCTTTCAAAGTTTTTTGAAAAAAACATGAAGGAAAAAATGTCAATGTGTTCATAGATATTGAAATCAAAATCTGTTTCCATGTGTTTTTCAGTTAGCTGCATATACTTCAGGATTTCCTAGCATGTAGCCAGATGGACTCAGGACCAGTGGGTTATGCTCCCCTGCCAACAGATGGAGACTGAATCAGATTTCAAAGCTGATGTCACCCTACATACCCCCTGCAGTGACCTCAGCTCTCCAGTATTCTCCATCTCCAGCAGATGATGGGCGTACTTTTTGGAAGGAGAAATTGTACTTTCGAAATTGAAGGAAAATTGAGCCCAGTTCTCCTGCGGTGATACCTAAAGGTCCCCCCCCCCCAGTTGAGAATTCCTGAGGTGATTTCAGAGACTTTGCTGCTGATATAATCCATTGGCCCTGAGTCCATCTATCTACAGTAAGGAAAATGAAATTATCAGGTAAGTAATTTCTCAATTTATACTACTAAGGATGTTTACCTATTTATCTTTGCAAACTGTCAGGCAGTTTCACTTCTGGGTCTCTGTGCCATATTTTGCATATAAAGGAAAATTGGTTCTTACCTGCTAATTTTCGTTCCTGTAGTTCCACGGATCAGTATAAAAGTTTACAAGGACAGGACAGTAGAAAACCAATTTTTGGTTTCAGTGTGAGAATTACAGAGATAATAGCATTGGTAAGCTTTGGAAGGAAGATTAGGTTAGTGGTTAAAGCAGTTGGGTGGGAAACAGGGTTCAAATCTACTATTACTTAACATTTCTATAGCACTACATGACATACACAGCTCTGTACAAACCCCAAAAAAGACAGTCCCTGCTCAGTAGAGCTTATAGTCTAATAAAACAATCAATACAGGACAAGAGACTGATTCTTCTGCTTCTTCCACTGGCTCTTCTTGTGACATTAGTCAAGTCACTTTATCGCCCATTGCTTCATGTGCAAACTTAAAACTGAAACTCTTTTGGGTAGGGACTTAGCGCTGTACAATGCTAAGTATTCAGCTAAATATGTACTTCCATTAGTGCTATAAAAAGTAGTAGTAGTAGTAATGGGTATTGTTATGATGTGAGAAAAATGAAGTTGAAGGTGAATAAGTCATCGGCGTGAAAGACAAGTTGGCAGATGACTCATTTAGATCTGGATAATGACAGTGTTTTTACCTGTAACAGCCCTCGTTACTTTCTTAGCTCCAGCATCTGATGATGAGGGGAGCACAGCGGCAACAGATGGCTCCACGCTCAGAACATCTCCAGCAGATCATGGAGGCAGTGTGGGCTCAGAAAGTGGAGGCAGTGCTGTGGATTCAGTGGCTGGGGAACACAATGGTAATATATTTATAGTTTAATGTCTTGTATAGTAGCAAAAGTATTTGCACTTTGTAGGTTGTAATAGCTTTTATTGGACCAGCAAAATATGTTGTGCATGAGCTTTTATCAGGACACTCTATTAAAAATACAAATAGCACACTCGTATATTTATCCAGTCCCATGTGTTTTACAGGTCCCTATGCTGTGCGCAATTAGCTACTCTTTAAAGAACATTGCAGACATCCAGTTATAACTGCTGTCATAGAAACAACATTACAGTTTCTGATTCTTTTGAGCATTTACATCCTGCCAATCTGCAATGTCATTCAGTCCTATAACATCTGTCATTTCTGTCTTTATAGCTATGTGTCAGAAGTAGCCCAGTTGTTCAGTGATTACAAGCTTAAAACCCCAACCCATCCAAATCTGAATGTCTGAGTAAGCTGGTTCAGATAACCCGTTTCTCACTCCCTCCAACCCTCAGACTCAGTACACAGTTTGGGGGTCCATCTTGACCATTAACTCTCAGTGGAAACCCAAATTTCAACTGTAGTGGAGCTCACATTCTTCTATTAACTTTGATAAATATATAATTTCTTTGAAAAACACAATTTCTGTGTATGTACCTGCATCAGTCCAGACTGCTGGGTTTTGCCTCCCTTCCAGCAGATGGAGACAGAGAAAAATTTTGAGGGCACCTCACAGCCTTATCACCAAAGACATTGACTACTGAAATTCCCTTTATCCTAATCTACCACAGTACAGCCTCAAGTGCCTCTGGCTGTTGGAAAATACAGCATCAAGGTGTTTGGCAAGGGCCCAGTCCAGCAACTATATATAGCCTATCCTGTATAAGCTCCACTGGCTCCCCATTGAGAGCAGGATGCACTGCCTCCCTTATATGCAAATCTATCTCATGCTTATTCATTGTGAATATCCTGAAAACCTGGCCTGTTTGTGGCATTCAAGGGATTGGCGTTAGCCATCACTGCCCTAAGGTATGACTGTGATGTCTCACAGGAAAACAATATTGTCTGCCTTCATCTGATAGTAGAGAGAAATAGCCAACTTGTCAAGGGCTGGACTGGTGTAGCAGGACTAATGGAAAGGAAATAAACAGGTAAGGGAAATTTCTCCTTACCCTTTCAAATAGTACTAGAACTAGAGGGCATTCTGTGAAACTAACTAATAGCAGACTGACATCATTAAGACAGTATCTTTTTCAGTCTGTGCTCAATTAAGCTGTGAAAAGATTTTACCAGAGAATTTGGTCATGATTGGGTTTAGAATAGGTTAGGACAAGCTTCTGGAGGACGGGCCTTTGGCGGGGGGGGGGGGGGGGGGGGGCGCAATTCACAAAACTGCCTGCATGGTTGTAAAGTTTGTGGGTACTTTTATCTGTGGACTTTGCATTATTTCTCTAAGGGAAAGTAAGAGCCTACTTTTTCCTGGGGCAGTTTTCAAAAGGAAAGCATCTGCAGAAATGTGCACCTACTTTTTCTGTGGGTACTTTTTCCCTTCAAAATAATGTGCATAGTTTTGAAAATGCACAACTGCGTGTGGTGTCCCCTCCCCTGACCTAACCACACCTCTGAGCTTGTATATGCATTGTTGATTCCTGAGTTGGATCAAGGGAGAACGCTAGACATGGTGTACTTGGATTTCAGCAAGGCTTTTGACACGGTTCCACATAGACTTATAAATTGCACATCCTTGGTATGGATCTTCATGACTGATTGGGTTAGAAACTGGCGGAGTGGGGGGCAACAAAGGGGAGGGGATAAATGGAATTTTCTCTGAGGGGAGGGGGTTGTTACTAGCAGTGTGCCACAGGATTCGGTCCTTGGGCTGGTTCTTTTCAACATTTTTGTAAGCGAATTAACAGGTTGTCGGGAAAGGTTTGTCTTTTTGCCAACAATACCAAAATCTGTAACAGGATGGACAGCCAGGAAGGAGCAGAAAACAATAAAGCTCTGGAATTTGTCGCCAGAGGATGTGGTTAGTGCAGTTAGTGTAGCTGGGTTCAAAAAAGGTTTGGATAAGTTCTTTGTGGAGAAGTCCATTAACGGCTATTAATCAAATTTACTTAGGGAATAGCCACTGCTATTAATTGCATCAGTAGCATGGGATCTTCTTAGTGTTTGGGTAATTGCCAGGTACTTGTGGCCTGGTTTTGGCCTCTGTTGGAAACAGGATGCTGGGCTTGATGGACCCTTGGTCTGACCCAGCATGGCAATTTCTTATGTTCTTATGAGGAGGGATCTAGCAAAGCTCGAGGAATGGTCTCTGAGGTCTGGCAGCTAAGATTTAATGCTAAAATATGCAGCGTAATGCATTTAGGATGTAAAAACCCAAGGGAAAGGTACAGTATTGGAGGTGAAAGTCTAACTACAAAGAGTGGGATCTAGGGGTGATTGTATCTGATGATCTTGAGGTGGTCAAACAGGTGGATAAAGCAACGGTAAAAGCCAGCAAAGTGCTTGGCTGCATAGGGAGAGGAATGGTCAGCAGAAAAAAAAGATACTGCCCCTCTATAGGTCCCTGGTGAAACCTTACTTGGAATTCTGTGTGCAATTCTGGAATCCGCACCTCCAAAAGGATATAACCAGGATGGAGTCTGTCCAGAGGGAGGCTACTGAAATGGTCAGTGGTCTTCGTTCTAAAGCATAAGGGGATAGACTTAAAAATCTAAATATGTATACACTAGAGGAAAGGCGAGATAGGGGAGATATGTACGAGATATTCAAATATCTCAAAGGTTTCCATGCGCAGGAGCTGAACCTTTTAAAGGGAAAGGAGGCTCTAGAATGAGGGGTTGTGAGATGAGGTTGAAAGGGGGTAGACTGAGGAGTAATCATAGGAAATATTTCTTTACAGAGGAGGAGGGGGATGTGGAAGTGGTAGAAATAAAAACAGTATCTGAATTCAGGAAAGCATGGGATAAATATATAGGGGGTCTGTAAAGAAGTGATGAGAATTATAATGTTAAATTAATTGGACAGATGGGCAGACTTGATGGGCCCTACGGTCTTTTTGTCGTCATGTTTCTATGCTTCTATGCGTAGACTTTTACTCCTAGAAATGAATGGATAATTTTCAGGGAGTCAATTTACCCAGGTAAATGGCTTTTCAAAATTGACATCTTCACAAATTAGTCAAGAATACTTGGGGATTTCCAACTCTCTTTCTTCTTCTGGATCTCCTCATTAGTGTCTGCTGGATCCTTCCAGGCCACTATCTGAGAAGAGATGCTGCACTCTGTGCTCTATTGGTCTGATGCAGCATGGTACTTTGTGATGCTTTATGTTTATCTATTTACCTTAGTGTCTGGCCGCAGCAGTGCCTACGGCGATACTACTGTAGAGGGTCATCCTGCTGGACCAGGCAGCATCAGTTCTAGTACTGGAGCCATTAGTACTACTACTGGACAGCAAGAAGGAGATGGCTCAGAAGGAGAAGGTGAAACCGAGGGCGATATTCATACCAGCAATAGGTCAGTATAACCTGTACAGACACCCACGTGCGCGCGCCCCCTTCTTCACATACCAATTCTGCCGGAGGGGGTCACCACTCTGTCCACATAAAATGCCAGGAATGGCTGGGTGGGGCGACTGATGGATAACGCACTACTTGGCGACCTAACGAAAGGAAGAGTAGGGCAAAAGCTATCAAATTCCTGACCCCGCTTCTTTTTTTTTCCACTCTGAGTGCCTCTCTTTCTGCTGGTAGGGCCTGAGAAACCCACCGGCCTTTCCACTGCAAACCCCACTGTGCTGATACTGCTGGCCCCAGCCCTGCTGATCCCTCCGGTATGGCCTCTTATTGGTTCACTGGCATCCCGGCCTGTCCCTCTGCTTTGGGTGATTATTGCTTTGCATGCGCAGATGTGCAACAATGCTCAAAGGGGGAACCCCTTACCCAAGTGTGTATGTGTGTGTGTGTGTGTGCGTGTGCGCAAACAGAAATAGCAAAACAGAAAACCCTAATGCATGAAGAAATGGTCAGACTTATCCCAGTCTGTGTTTAGTCTTTTGGAAAACAACTTATAGAAACCCCCCAAATGTCAGCAAACCAGTTTTGATGTTAGAAATGTGAAATTAGTAAAAGATTTTCTTATGATTTGTGCAGGAAACAAGTGAGGTTCCTCGTGTAAACTACCTCTGCTTTTGTAATATCCTCACACATCTTTTTTATTTTTTGAGGTTGTTTTGTCATCCCTTCTGTCTTCTACCCATTCAAGATGGCGTGCTTGCACAGTTCTGGCATTCCTGTCCTGCCTGAGGGCTGCTTGAGTGCCACCTCCGAAGTGTACCCTCAGCACTGCACATCTGCTGTGATGTAGGCCAACAACATGTCAGCAACTGCCTTCTTTCCCTGGGTCTGTGCTCTGTGACTAGCAAGCGATTTCCACTTAAGACAAAGGGATCTTTGCTGCAGATTATCCCTACTTGTTTATTATTTTTATGCAGCAGCTGTTTCAGCTGCAGCAACATGATTGGTTGAGTCTCATTTGAATATCATTTTTGAACCTCCATTTGCAAATTATACCGTGCCGGTTGTCATATGCCTCCTCGTTACTCTCAAACTTTCAAATATTTATAGGAGAGGTTAATACCAGTAACTAAAATGCTAAAAGAAATGCTAATTATAATGAAGCAAGTGGCAACATGTACTGGTAACAGCATCCTTTGTTTGAAGACGGTGCAAAATCCAAAAAACAGTAGTTGGAGTGAGCAACCACACTCAATATAGTATCAGAGAAACAGGAGGAGTGTGAAGAAAGTAAAAGGTTCTTGAACGCTTTGAGTATTTTTCAATTCCTTTATTATATAGGCAACTCCTCTTGTAAAACACAATCCAGTTAACAGTATTTTGCCAATGTCCCCCGACACGGACCCCGTGTTTTGCACGAAGGCTGCGTCAGGAGGGACAGCAACATGAATTTTAAACACTAAAAAGCAAACGGTGACATTGTTTTAGAAATAAGAACCTCAAAACATGGGAAAATGCTACTTAATAAAACAGTAACATACCTCTTCAGTTATAACGAATCTAGAAATATGGAGTGTAGGCATATCACTACATTTTCTAAATTTTTAAATGATGCCGAAAAAGGCACCAAAAAATGAGCCAATCAGTTGACCTAAGCAAATGCAATGAGTAACCAATCAGGTTAAGAGTAGCGTCTAACTGAGTTGGACCTGAGCGGAACTATCATGTAAATCGCAATTTAGATAAAGTGGTGCGGACCTGGCAGAAACCTATAACAATGTCGATCTCGGCCTACAGTGTAAATACTGAAGAAAACAAAACCTCAGAATATTATAAATGATCTACCGTATCAATGCACAATGCTCCCGTGATAAGCTAAATTATAAACAAGATATTGAGGATACACATTGTATGAAAATAGCACAGAAGTAGTGCTGGAAAATATTTGTGCAAACATTTATGGTAAAACAAAATTGCTACCTCTCACAGTCAGCCTTCAACATCTGGTTCCTGCCCACATCCCCTTCCAATTTATTAATCCCCCTTACCTTCTTGCTACCATTGCCAACCTCCAGAACAGCCGCTCTGTTTCCTTCTGGCATGGTGAGGATGAGGAGACAATGTGTCCTTGTATTACATTCCATACTGTGACCAGACAAGCAGTATTATTATAATGGAATCTCACATACTCTTCCCAAGCCTCACTGAGTTTTTCCGTGGAAAATGGATCACTTAACAAATGTCTGTGGCTAGGCCTTTCCCTTTCCTGAAGCATGATCAGATCACAGAATGGCACCTATGATACAGGTTTCGACATGCACACTGTCCACTAGATAGAAACCAAAAAATTAAGCGACTATTCCAAGCCAAGCAAGGTCACGAGGAAGGAGGGCATCACTTTGGAACTGCAGAAAGTGATGCCGTAGTTGGGACCTGCCTCCTAAGTGCTGCATTATCTTCTTGCAGTGAGGATGCATCTCCAGAGATGTGTGCCCAGAAGGGCAGAGGTAAGACGACGATTACTGATGATTTGATCGTCAGGAGTATAGATAGCTGGCTGCTGTTGGCCATGAGGATAGTGTTTGGGGTTTTTTGCCTGCCTGATGTAGAGGTAGCAGATCTCACGTTTGAGAGTACTAACTGGCTAAATTTATGTGGACAATGCCAACCGCACAAATGGCTGTCCTAAATCTAACTGCACAAAGTGTGGCTGAATATACAGGCACATTTAATTGGTTAAATTTATCCACCCTGCCATTGCTGATGTTAACCCCTTAGTAACAAGTTTCACTATTGTGTCCAGCATCCCTCTACAACCCTGTGGTGTGTGTTCAGAAATTCGATTACAAAATTTATTAAGAAGCTTCTATACCAAATCATATCACAAGTCCATTAGTGTAGCTTATTGTACTGCTTTCATCCAAGAAGATTTATTACAGGTAAGCAATTGCCTTTTATCTCTTACAAATCTTCATACACTTATTTTACCAACCCTCAGTATATCCTTTTATTATTTTTGTAAGTGTGATTTTGTGGCAGAATCTATTTAGCAATACAGTAATTCTCCCATTTTTATACCGAATCCTTTGTCTGCTTGTTCACAGACTGCATATGGTACGCTTGATGCTCTTGGAAAGGCTTCTGCAAACTTTACCTCAGCTGCGAGGTGTGGGAGGAGTCCGTGCTATACCCTACATGCAGGTATTGCAGTTCAGCCTATTATGCAGTGATGCATTTCCAAAACCCACCTTATAACTATTGATGCATTGCGATTTGCAACTCTGGGCCCCAGATGTATCCTTAAATCTGAAAGTTGCAAATTCTGAGCACTTTTTCAATCCTGCTTTGGAGCTGGTTAGTGAAGTCCATCCGTTAATTTAGTTCTCTACAGAAAACTCATTTGTGAACTATTTTTGAAAATCCTAAACATGAATCTGGATCTCACAGTTTTAGAAACCCCACTTTTGATTGTTTATGTTCCTTGGTGTACATCTTGGTGATTTTTTTTTTTTTCCAATAAATAATGGTGGGTCAGAGAGCCCGTTGTGTTTCACTAATGCAAATTCCATGTTTCAGGTGGTTCTGATGCTGACAACAGACCTAGATGGTGACGATGAAAAGGATAAGGGTGCCCTGGATAACATGTTGTCACAGCTCATTGCAGAGCTGGGAATGGACAAAAAGGTAAATTACAGAAAGTGCCAGGAAAACTGGGATGAGAGAAGAGCGAGCAACAGAAATATGCTTGAAAATAGCAAAGGAGAAATTGAATGTGAATGGCAGTACAACCAGGAACTGGCAGTAGATATGAATGAAAAAGAAGGGACACAGTTACTGCTGGTTTCTTTGTGTCTAAGAGAAGATGAATTTGCTTTGTGTGGATAGAGCACTCATTGACTTCTGTGTTAAGAATATAAAAAGTTTCACGCTGGCTTAGACCATTGAGCCTGGCATCCCGTCCCCAGCAGTGACCAAGCCAGGTGGTTTAAAAATTCCCAGAAGATCCTAATGGGGAGATCCATTCTCTGCTCGTTCAGACATCCCCACCCCCTGAATCTAATTGGACCTGTCTTCCAAAAGCTCGTCTAAAGCTTTTTTTTCTTAGCTTTTTAAATCCAGCTGTAGAATTAACTTTGACCACATTCTCTGGCAATAAATTGGGCGTCGACTGAAAAAAAAAACTTTTAAAATTGTTTTAAATCTGCTGCCTGTTAGTGTCCCCTAATCCAGTTAACCCATTCCACTCCACTCATGATTTCAAAAATCATCTTATATCCCCTTTCAATCGTCACCAATATATCCAAAACCATCTTTCCTGCACCAGTTTTTCCTCCATGAATACAAGTTCTTTATGATGATTAATTTATTTCCCTTATTGTAGGCAGGTGTAGTACACCTGAGAAGGTCATGGATGAGGATGTAAAAATTTAAAAAGTTAACTGTTTAAACTACTGAAGTTTAAATGGTTTAATGTTTAAGCAATATATACCTGAAAGAGCTACGTGATAGGAGGGCAGAGGAGAGGGGGGCAAAATTGTGCTCCCTGTCCCCCTCCCCCAACCCCCGATACATTCTCACTATGGAGCCTTCTATCAGAATCCATTTGATTTTTCTGTTGGATGCCTTTGCTTTCTCCCTCATTTACTTTAATCTTGGTTTCAGATGCTCTCAGAGGTTGCTTCTGCACCAGAATTGTGTGGTTTATTTGTTGTAAAGGAGTCAGGTATAGAGGTAGTCTGCAATCCATAGTTCTAACCAAAAGGAAAGAGAAATATATACATATAACTATTTCCCTGTACATATGTGGATCAGTCCAGACTCTTGGGTTTTGCCTCCCCTCCAGTAGATGGAGCCAGAGAAAGTTTTACTGACACTGCCATATAAGCCGAGGTGCCACATGCAGTCCCTCAGTATTTCTCTGCCTCCAGCAGATGGTGGAGGTGCAAAGTCTGCTTCAGTCTGTCGTATAAAATAATAAGGCAGACAGGGAACCTATTGCAGCTAGCCTCCCAGAGGGTCGTTAGGTCCTGGTGGTACCATCCTCTCCAGTCTGTGAGGCAGTCAAGCAGGGGGTCGGGGACCCCTTTTGGCCAGACAGGGCTGAAACCCAGGGGATCTGGGTCACTCACCCTGAGGGACCAGCGGAGCCTCCAGGCAGTCTCAGGGAAATGTTTCTTGTTTGTGGCTAAAGTTTTCTTTGGGGGGGGGAGAGACTGTTGCTCGAACAGTTTTGGAGAGAAGAACTGCCTTGTCCAGCACTGGCTCAGTAGTGGGACAGCAGGTATACTTTATTTTAGGCTGGTAATTGCAGGACAGAAGAAGGGAGAGGGGCGTTATTGGGCTCTTTGACACGTAGGAAGCAAGTTTCTCTTTGTGCCATGTGTAGTGCGCAGAAAGCTTCAGTGGTGGGAGGAAGCCTTTGTCAGTGTCATGGGAGAAGTGGTCGGCAGGAAGGAGAGGGAAAGCAACCAATGGCTGCAGCGTGAGGTGGGATGGTCTGCTTTTATGGGACTGGCCATGTCAGTTGCCGCTGCTGGGCTCACTGCCATGGAACAGTGGCCATTTTGGAATCAGGGGAAGGAACCGGTAGGTGAATTATATGAATTATGGTGAGGGCCTTGTGTAATATTCTGTATCTTATTGGCAGCCAGTGAAGGTTCCGAAGTATGGGGGTGATGTGTGCTCCTCTGTTGGTATTGGTCAGGATTCTAGCCGCAGCGTTTTGAAGCATCTGTAATGGTTTGATGGATGAGCTGGGGAGCCCGATATGGAGAGAGTTGCAGTAATCTGTTTTGGAGAAGAGCGTGGTTTGGAGCACGGTCCTGAAATCCTGGAAGTGAAGGAGGGGTTTGAGCCTTTTCATGACTTGTAATTTATAAAAGCAATCCTTGGTAGTGTTATTGATGGATTTCTTGAGATTCAGATGGTTATCGATGATTACTCCTAGGTCCCTTACTTGCGTGATCTGGGTGTTGTAAGTTGGTGCATTGATTAAGGCCGAGTGGTTGGGGGAGATGAGTAGGAGTTCTGTTTTGGTTGCATTGAGAACTAGATTCAAGCTGGTGAGCAGGCGGTTAATAGATTGGAGGCAGCTTTCCCAAAAGGCGAGGGACTTAGGGAGGGATTCTGTTATGGGAATCAGAATCTGCACGTCGTCTGCATAGAGGTAGTGTATTAATTTTAGGTTAGTGAGCAATTGACAGAGGGGCAGGAGGTATATATTGAAAAGGGTGGGTGACAAGGAAGAGCCTTGTGGTACGCCTAATGTTGATTTGACGTCTGGGGATTCATTGTTATTGATTTTTACTTTGAAGCTTCTGTTACTGAGAAAGGAGTTAAACCAACTGTGGGCAGATCCTGTTAATCCGATTTCTGAAAGGCGATTTAGTAGGATGGAGTGGTTCACGGTGTCAAAGGCTGATGAAATGTCAAGGAGGACTAGGATGAAAGAGCGTCCTTTGTCAAGGCCCATGAGGATGTGGTCGGAAAGGGAGATGAGTAGGGTTTCTGTACTTGATGATTTACGAAAGCCATATTGGGATGGGTAGAGGATATTGTGTTCTTCGAGGTAAACCGAGAGTTTTGTATTTACCACTTTCTCCATGATTTTTGCCAGAAAAAGGAGGTTGGATATGGGGCGGAAATTTGAGGGTTCTCTTGTGTCCAGATTGGGTTTCTTCAGGAGGGGTTTGAGTGACGCCGTTTTTAGCCTGTCCGGGTAGATTCCTTGGCCGAGTGAGAAATTTATGATATTGGCCAAAGGTCTAGAGATAGCATCCGGGATGAAAAGCAGTAGTTTAGTTGGGATGTGGTCTGCTGGGTGGTTAGATGGTTTCAGCCTCTTAAGTATAGATTCGATCTCCAGTGGGGTTGTGGGTTCGAAGGAGTCGAGGATGGCACCGGTATGAGGAATGGAATTGGAGAATAGGGAGGGGGAGGTTGCATTAGTGGGGAGGCGTGCTAATGTGTCTACAGTTTTTTTTCTGAAAGAGTGCTAGGTCGTTTGCTTTGGATTGAGCTTGATCGTCTGGTATGGTGGGGGTAGAGGATTTTGTGAGTTGGGAGACCATATGATCAAATCTGTCTTGAACAGCCCCTGAAGCAGCCCTTAATTGGGCAAAACTCAGGCCTTGAGTCGGGCGCATACTGTTTTATCAAATAAAGAATTTTGAGGACTACTGGAAGATAAGTAACTTAAAGATGCTGTTTTTAGCCCAATGAGGAGCTGCTTTGTTCCTTTGTATGTACATGGGGAGGGAGAAACCATACAGAATGGGTATTTTGGCTTACTTTTCTCAATTCCTGTATTTTTTCCCACCATCTGTGTCAACTCTCGCCCTGTTTGAGTTCAGAGTTCATGCAACTTGGTTTGCTATGGAAATATCTTGGCTCTAGGGATCAAGGGAAAGCTCATGTTCATATAGTGAAGTCAGCCTGAAACACTTCAAGATTTAGTTTTGATTCTGTTGTGCAGCTTTATGGATCAAGGGAGTGTATCCTGTGGTCCAGACTGGCAAGAAAACTAATAGAACAGGAATTGAGAGAGCTAAACCAAACTTCCCATTCATTCTTAACAACATTGCTTTCTATTCATCTCTTTTACTGTAGGATGTTTCTAAGAAAAATGAGCGCACTGCTCTGAATGAAGTGCATCTGGTGGTCATGAGGCTGCTCAGTGTGTTCATGTCCAGAACCAAATCCGGATCCAAATCATCCATTTGTGAGGTATGTATTCTAGCTGCCTCATATGACAACTATTAAGGAGATAGAAGACCTTGACTAAAGATTTTGGTTATAGGTGCACCTTGTATCTGAAAATTATCATAGAGCACAGAAACTGGATTACATCAAATCCAAGCGTATTTCTCTATTAATGGTTTTACAGAAGTGCCCATTCCTGGGAAAAGTCATCCATATCGTAAACAATACTTACTGTATGTGTGTATATTAAATATACCTTTCCTTTAGTCTGGGTTCACTGTCTACAGTACATGACCAAATGAGAAATCCTAAAGACTATTCTAAAAGAGATTGGCGAGTACCTGCTAAGCTTGCAGTGCTGCATGCCCCAGCATGTTTTGCTGTTCCATTCTCAGGACTCTCTCCTCTAAATCAGAAGTAGTTGGGGGAGAGAGAGTGTGTGAGAAGGATTAAGTAAAACTGAAGATTTTGAAATCCAGCAACTTGACAGAATCCCTAATTAATAGGTTGTGTTTTTTTTGGGGGGGGGGGGGGGGCAATCAAAGTTTTTTATGCAAGTACATGTGTGTCTGGGATATCACCCTTCCCCTCTGCCCCTCCGGGCTGGGTAAAAGCAGACCTCTCAAAGTCTCCTGCAATTGCCAGGATATTCCCGCTTTACCAAGTCATCTCTTGCCCTCCTGCTGGGGCAACCTAAACTGCTGCCCAGTGGCCCGGTCAGCTGGGCAATGGCAAAGAGGGCTGGTGTGGTATAAGAGCAAAGGCAATTCAACTCTGGCAGCAGCGTTTCCCAGCTGAGTCTGTCTTAAAGGCGCAGGGGTTCAGGGACTAGTGGTCAGGCTGCTGTTAGCCTATGAGCCCCAACGCCTTTAAGGGGGTGGACTCAGTTGGGCTATGTTGCTGCCATTAGTATTTGGGGAGAGGAGGGGACAGCCCAAGAGCCAAAAGCCTAGCTGAGTAAGGTAGGGCAGAAGAGAAGATGGTAGATCAATTATTCTGGGGCACAACGGGAGTGAGGTGTATGTTGGATTGGGTGTGGGGGAGGCCTGGAGAGGAAGGAGTTGTTTCTGTTTGGGGGGGGGGGGGAGAGGATATGAAGGAGGAATTGCTTTAGTGGAGGAGGTGCATGGTAAGAGATAAGTTGCTCCAGGATATATATAAATGTATAGCTGAGGAGTGTGGAGTGGAGTCGGGGGCAGTTGCTGAAGGGGGTGTGTGAGTTGCTTACAAAGAGGAGAGCGATTTGTTGCTCCATGGGTGATGGTTTATCTGAAAAGACCAGGGGAGGGGAGGGAGTCTGGCGTTCCCTCCCACCCTGTTCATTGTTGTGTACATTTACCCTCATAAAGGATGAGGACAGGTCAGGGGGGGGGGGGGGTGTGGAAGTACAATCAGTGATTTCATTTTCCGCAAATTGGGAGTGCATATGTTCCCAACTTGGATGACTGCCTGGTCAAGAGAATATCTCAGGGAGGATGTGGGCAGAGGAATGTTGAGGTTGAGGGAGGAAAGGTACATGTGTAGATGGAGTTTTCAAATCTGCTTGTTTTATTTATTTAATTTATGTTCCACCTTTCAGACACTTCAAAGTTGATTACATTCAGGTACTATAGGTATTTCCTTATCACCAAAAGGCTTTACAGTCTGTCTATACCTGAGATATTGGAGGGTGTAGTGTCTTCCCAAGGTCACAAGGAGCATCAACAAACAAAAAAAGCAGGTGCAAGTGACTGAGCATACTTTGTCCCGTGGGGAGCGTGCACCTGTGAGTTCCCTTAGAAAATTGGTGCAAAACCCATGGGTAAAATGTATGCATGGACTTTGTCCTAAATGGGACAGTTTGAAAATTGGCCCCATAATGGCTTTCAGTACAAGCATTTTATTTTCCATTTTAACCATACAGATTCTTTATAAGTATTTGTTTTCCTACAATTTTTAATACAGAAAATAAAACAGTTGAGCATTCTAAATATCTATGGGGCAAGTTTTGTGTTTCAGGATAATATAATTGAAAAATGACTTTAATTTTTAAGTTTTAATTTAATAACGAAGGTCAGGAATAGAACAGACATACGGACAGATCACTATTTCACTCTCAAAGGTGGCATCTCCAGAACAGAGCATAATTTGAAGTCTAATAAAATTAAGCTGTTGTGTACTGGTAAGCTGAGATGACTTTGAGAGCTGTCGTTTTGTTGATTTGCTTTTTTTAAAACCATTTTTTATATATTTGTTTTCCTTGCAAGTCCTCTTCACTAATCTCCAGTACAACTGCAACTGCACTGCTGAACTCTGGTGCAGTGGACTATTGCCTACATGTCCTCAAGTCCCTTCTGGATTACTGGAAGAGTCAGCAAAGTGATGAGGAGCCAGTCACCGCTAGCCAGCTCCTGAAACCCCACACCACCACCTCTCCACCAGATATGAGTCCTTTTTTCCTCCGCCAGTATGTGAAGGTAGGTCTGAGACTGACCAACCAGCCAGATTGTTTTATTTTCTGGAGCAAGACTGTGTACATGTTGTACTTTTTCTAGCTCTGCCATATCACATAACTGCCCATTCCCGGGATTTAACCCCCTTCTGTGCTAGAGATTAAGCATTGCCTGCAGGAGCCTTTACCTCAGGTATGCAGTACCAGCCATTAGGAGTGTACCTATTCTCTTTTAATCTTAACGCTGCACTGTGCCAGTGTGTGTGTGCAACATATCACTCAAGAGTCTTAAAATATTATTTTGGTCTGCCAGCATTTAATACATTTGTATTTCCAGTAGATTCTACATATTTGTCAGAGTGGATATTCAGTAGCTGTTCCTGACTTTATCTAAGAGTTCTTCCTAGGATATACCAACTTATTTTATCTGAAAGACAGGTTAGTTTAGAAAATCTCGATCCATGGAATGTTAACACTTAATTTACATTTGAACTATGCCAATTTAGATAACTAATGCCAGGTTTTCAACATGGGATGGCTTGCTGCCTGCACGCTTTTCCCCAAGATGGAACTCTGTGCCATAAGACTTCCAAATAGAGGCAAAGATCACTTACCAGAGTTTCATAAATACTTACCTTGCTGTGTTCTGAATGTGAGATTTTAGATCGAAACATTTAGGTTACCCCAAAATTCTTTTTCTATCCCTGGTACACATGAGAACTTAAGATTTGCCATACTGGGTCAGACCAAAGGTCCATCAAGCCCAGTGTCCTGTTTCCAACTGTGGCCAAGCCAGGTCACAAGTACCTGGCAGGATCCCGAGGGGTAGAGAGATTCCAAGCTGCTTTATCCCATAGATAAGTAGTGGATTTCTGCAATTCCACCTTAAATAATGGTTTATGGACTTTTCCTCCAGGAACTTGTCCAAACCTTTTTTAAACACAGCTACACTAATAGATTTCACCACATCATTTGACAACGAATTTCAGAGCTTAATTGTGCATTGACTAAAAACACTAATATATTCTCTTATTAGTAACTTCATTGTGTGTCCCCTAGTCTTTGTAGTTTTTGAACAAGTAAAGTAAACTAATGTTTATTCCACTCCACTCATTATTTTATTAGACCTCTATCATATCTCCCCTCAGCCGTCTCTTCTCCAAGCTGAAGAGTCCTAACATCTTTAGCCTTTCCTCAAGGAATCATTCCATCCACTTTATGATATTGGTTGCCCTTCTCTGTACCTTTTCTAATTCGGCTACATCTCTTTTGAGATGGGGGTGACCAGAACTGCCCGCAGTACTTAAGATGAGGTTGCACCATGGAGCACCTCATCTTGAATTATTGGACAAAGGGCGGGGGCTAATGGGTCAGCAATTCCCAAATGCAGGAGCTGTTTTATTAGTGTTTTAATTTTAATTTACCAATCACTAACCAATCTGAGGTTACTGAGAGGCATGATTGTAGAAAAGTAATTGCTCTCTCGGGGTCATTCCCAATGACATTACAAACTTTGTATCATTTGCATATAAATGGCCCATTAACCTGAATCTCCTGATAATTGTGCCCAGTGGTTGTAGATTAATATTAGAGGAAAAAGGATAGTGAGGATCCTTGGGTTATCCCCCCCTTGGAAATATCTCTGAGAGGATGTACTTTTTCACCTCCATTCTCTAGGAAGGACATTATCCATGCCAGGATAATGTTTCCTAAAAGAAGTGGACTTATCTGGATAGGAAGGGAGCCAATTCCAGGTGCTTGTCTAAGGTAATAGGTCTGCCTAAGGAAAATGGAGTTATGAAGTTTAGTTTGAAGGTGGATAGCTCTTTCTCCAGTTTATCCAGATATACAGCATTTCCAGTGGTGGATGTGTTAGCCTTGAAGAAAAGTAGAAACTGAAAAATGGAGATGACTCTCAAGAGCCTTTAACTGGAGTGGAGCTTTGTTTTATATAGCTGTGTCTTCAACCCCAGTATCCTGTCGCCAGCAGAGTCCAGTTTGGGTCACAAGTATCCAGTAGGTCCCAAAAAATAGATCTATTTCTTATTACTCACCCCCTAGGATAAGTAATGGCTTTCCCAAGTCTTCCTTGCTAATAACTGTTTCTGGACTTTTCCTCTAGGAACTTGCCCAAACCTCTGTTAAAATCCTGTAATGCGCTGTATGTAGAGGGCACTGCAGCGTTTGCAAGTAGTCCAAAATGCAGCTCCTCACTATAAGGTAGTGGACTGTGAGACCATATTACCACGGTTAGGAAAGCACGCCATTGACTCGCTATTTCTCATAGAGTCCAGTTTAAAAGCCATTTGTATAGCTGCTTGGGCTATGTAAGACCCTGGTCCTATTTATCGCTATGAATGCCTCCACCGCTATTTCCCTAGCTGATCTCTAGAGGCCTGCTTACTTTCTTTTCTAGCTGTTAGGGAGACTTGATTGGTCTGGACTTGAATTAGAGCCTTTTCTTGTTTTGTACTCATTATAGAGCAGACTTTCATTAGTAATTTGGCAGCTGAATGTGTATTTGGCTGTTTGCTGAGCAGCTTATGGGTGGTTAGTCTGCTTTCACTCGCTGAACATTATGCCTCATATAGTTTCATGGGGCTTTGTTTTGTTATGATTGATTGTATGGACTAGTTTATCTTATATTTTTGTTTTACAGATATGATTATAGCATGCTTTCTGCATTGCCAGCATAGCATTCTACTCCACTGCAGGCCATTCATATTCAGTAAGCCACACAGACCCCAACAAACAGGAAGCACAAAACCAACTGCTTTTTATTAAATAAGATTTTATAAATATACTAAACAGTTTTACAAGTATATATATAGTTCTAGAGATTGACCAATAAGCTAGTCACGGATTCATTGTGTTAGTCCACTAAAAAGGTATCACCCTTATTTCTACATAGAAAAGATTGGAATTAGAATTAGCTGATATTTTTCATTGCCCTCTATCTTCATATCACACCGGAAAATATGTGCACATATATTGGACACACAACAAACAGAGATGTCCTGTTTGAGGAATGGCTGCAGAGAGAAATGTATGTTTCTCCTCCTCTACATATGATAGGCAGAGTAATTCAGTGGACTGCAGGGCGTTCAGGACTTGTCCTTGCGGCTCTGGTCTGGCCTCGGAAGCTGTAGTTTGCAGATCTGTCTCTTCTGTTGTGCCACAGTCCTCTCTGATTCCTGTCTCTGGGGAACTTGTTGTATCAGGGAGCAGAGGCTCATGGAAATCCAGCACAATTCTCTTGAAAGGGCATGATTAATGTTCCCATGCTTCTGTTAGTTTTTGTTTTGCTTCCTTGTTCTTCTGGAAGTTATAAAAGATAAATTATAATTAAAAAAAATATAAATGAGAAAGAAAAGTTGTTAATGATTCTTAAGTTTGTCCACTGTTAACTTTTGCAGAATTTACTGGCAGTCTGATGTAAATACAGAGGTATTTTGAGGGTGATATCAGCAAGCTTTTGATCTGTCTCCATCTGCTGGTTGACCTGCATAGCCCAAGTATAATGGACTGACCTGACTGCTCTAAAGAAGGGGTGCTCAAACGGATCCTATGGCCCCCCTCTTCCCAGCCAGCCGGGTTTTTGGGATATCCCTAATGAATATGCATGAGATTTATTTGCATGCACTACTTCCTGTGTATGCAAATATTTCTCATGCATATTCATTAGGGGTATCCTGAAAATCTGACTGGCTGGAGGGGCCCATGACAGGTTTGAGCATCCCTTCTCTAGAGGAAGGGAAATGACCAGGTAAGTAGTATTTTCACTATTCTCAATACCAATGCTTCCGTAGAGAGGCAATACTTTCCAGGTCTCAGCTTTGGTGTATGGGCTAGATTGAGCCATGTTGCTGTAAATGTTCTGTAAAGTCTTGAATTTCTGTGCAGTAGATTAACTGTATTTAACAAGAAAAAGCATTAAATTGAAGGATAAAGTGTGAAAGCTGTATTAATGAGCAAGGTTTCATTGTATGCTTCCCATTTTATTGAATTCTCAATATGCCAAGGGCTCTTGAGCGTTTTAGTTAAGCTCAGTCAGTTCCATTCTTGGAAAGTCATCTTTCAGATGGCTGATATAGAAACAACAACTAGAATTGTACATTTAGGTGGCTGAGCCACACAGTTGTATTGATTGTTAGGATGTCTCCTTTGAAAGGCCAAAAAAAATGAAAGAAGCATATCTTGAGACTGATGCTGATCTATTTGTAGTTTGCTTCTATAACAGCCTGACTGTAGTACAGAATTGTGAATTATCTGTTGATTAACCGTTAGGTCTGTGCTATTCTGCTTCCTTCAGGGTCATGCTGCAGATGTTTTTGAGGCATATACTCAGCTGCTGACAGAGATGGTGCTGCGCCTGCCGTACCAAATCAAGAAAATTGCAGATACTAATTCTCGAATTCCTCCACCTGTCTTTGACCATTCCTGGTTCTACTTCCTATCTGAGGTAGGTGCATGAGTGGCACTGTAACGTTTTCCATCCAGCAGTTAATCATTAAAACCCACCTAATGATACGAATAGTCTTGCTTATACCCAGAAATATCTTTGAGCTGCTGTTCATGTTATTACATGAATAGTTGTGGATCACGACAGAGAATTCAGTCATCTCTGTGAAATTACATGCATTGAAATCTGGTTGCTTTACCAACATCTCATTTCAAGACATGCATACGGCTTCTTGCCATTTTATTATCACAGGTAAGCTTGTTGCCTCGGTCAGTGACCTGGATCCTGTGTCACGTCTGACAATGTCACTAAAGTCCCCACATTTTATTGACCTGAGGATTGGTGTTTGGATTTCTACACCCAAAGAACATACTCTTTAGGTTCTAAACTGACACAACCAAAAAAGTAGACTAAAAAAAACCTTTTAGTTATCTGGAGTAGTTTTTTGTTCTGTTGATCTGGTAATGAGCCTTCACTCGTGACTTTGTGTTGCAGGCTTTACTTTTGGTGTGCTAGCAAGAGTTAAACACATCTCACCCTGGGGATATCTTGTAAACTTTCAATACCATAAGCTCATGGCTGCCACTTGCTTCTTTCAGTATTTGATGATCCAGCAGACTCCATTTGTACGCCGCCAAGTCCGCAAGCTCCTACTCTTCATCTGTGGCTCAAAAGAGAAGTACCGCCAACTCCGAGACCTCCACACGTTGGATTCTCATGTCCGGGGCATCAAAAAACTCCTGGAAGAGCAAGGCATTTTCCTGCGAGCAAGCGTGGTGACAGCCAGCTCAGGCTCTGCCCTGCAGTACGATACCCTCATCAGCCTGGTAAGCGGTGTGGACTGGTTCTTCACAAACTAAAGGGGCCGTTGAATGATTTGCGTTTGAAAAGCATACACTGGTTCGCCAGTGTAAAAGAAAATCGCATTTCTGAGTTTGGTTTTATTTTTATTAAAGTGGTAATGCCGTCCCCAGAAGGGAAAGCCCTTACTAGTGGAGACTCCCTGTAGCTCGTCTTCCTCCCCAAACCGTCGTTCATTCTCACTGGCTGTGATGGCTCCATGCTCTTCCCTCCCCTCTGTTTTCAGCAGCTCACGTGCATGCACTGCCTTCCACGCTTGCATTCGCATGGAGCCAGGAAACCTGCCTGGAATTCCTTATGGTAAGGCAGCTGGTGGGCCTTCTTGCACTGGGTTGCTGCTCATGTGTGTTTGAATGGGTGGCTGTGGAGCTGTGCACTCTGCTCCGTGCTTTGGTCCCAGCTCTTTTCCGGTGGTAGACCAGCAAGCCCCATCCTATCAGTCAGTGCGCCGAGAAAGCCACCATTTAGATCAGAGCTTCGCGTCCGAGCCACGTGAAACTTTTTGTCTCCTTTGAGGGGGAAGGAGGAGGGACTTAAATGCCAGCAGGATTTTCTGCCTGCACTGGCTTCTGGCTGTGAAGGAAGGTGTTCAACACATCCGCAGCTCTTCAATTCACATAAAATTAGGATGAAAATTAGAAAAAATCATAATTAAGTGTGAAAATCAGTTTAAAGCGAAAATGACGGATTTTAAGTAAGCTATTTATGTAGATGACATACCATTAGTAACAAGTGATAGATTTCTGCAAGGAGTAAAGACAGGGGTGGATTGCAGGCAAATAGCCCAGGTGATTTTTCCAAAACTGGCTTACTAGGGTATCTGACTCACTGGTGCACTTTCTGTGTGGCACATACTTTACAAGCTCCTAAGAGCACACTGAACAAATCATTGAATGTACATCATGTGACCTGTGCCAGGCAGAATTTAGAAAAAATCTCCAACATAAATTTCACTTTCCTAGCGTGTAGCCAGGTAGACTCGGGACCAATGGGTTATGCTCCCCTGCCAGCAGATGTAGACAATCAGATTTCAAAGCAGATGTCATTCTAGATGCACCCCTGCATCTGCAGTGACCTCAGCCCTTTGGTATTTCTCAGTCTCCAGCAGATGGTGGGCATTCCTCTCCCTATGGAGATTGCTGTACTTTTTGGAAGGAGAAATTCTACATTTAAATTGGAGAAAAAAAAATTGAGCCCCTCTCTCCTGTGGTGATACCTAAAAGTCCCTCCCCCAGTTGAAATTGCAGAGGTGATTTCTGAGATCCCTTAGAGGTGTGCCTTGGTCCGGTAGCGGGTTCCCGACGTGGACTTTGCTGCTTAAGCAGCTTAAAGGCAGCTGGTGCAGGATGCCAAGCATGGCGGTAAAGGCCAAAATCCTCTCCCCCTGCAGCCAGAGAGGTTTCGGTAAGAATTCCTCCGATCTACTTGCTCGTTGCGCCATACTGACGTTATTTCCAATCTTGTTGGGGTAAGGTGAAGTGGGCTTCTGAACGCCTTGCATGGCCCCCTACTGGGCTAGGCCCCGCTTTAGGCTTGCTTGGCACACCATGTGGTAGGCCGCGGCAGCGCCATCTTGCGCACATCCTCCATAGAACATCAGAACATGCAGTGTGCATAACATTGTGCGCATACATACGCGCACGACCTACTAAGCACAGAATACAGGTAAAGCTGGGCACATGGGTTGTGCATGTGCCTCAGCGTCTGAAATCTGTGCACACAAAATTTTAAGTGTGAGCTAACGGAATACACAATTACCGCCACCAATGGCTCCGGCAGCAAAGAAACATAAGCGCCTTTCTCTCTGCACTGCTTGTAATATTAGGGCTGCACAGTCTGACCTGGATTCTTGCTTATGTCAGCTCTGTGAGGAAGCTCAGGGAGAGTTGGCCTCCCCGGACTTTGCTAAGCCCGGCTCCTCCCATTCAGAGGATGGGTCAGCCACAGCCTTAATCGGAAGTACCCCTAGTACTGGGTCATCCGTTGGAGAGGGAAAATTAGCAGCACCTGCCCCAGTACCTCCTGGGCTAGGCATGGACCCAGCTGCCTTCTCTTGGGTAGAATTCTTTCAAGGCCTTCAAGCCTTCGTACAGGCGCTGTTTGCTACCTCACTTACCTCTGTCCGGGCAGAACCTCAGCCGGCAAACCCCCCTCTCCCAGTCCTAGCAGCAGACTTCGAGGCATGCCTCAACACACCAAGGGGTATCCCTGTCAGTGACCCGGATGGCATGGATGAAGAAGAGGATCCAGATTCCTTGGAAGATGGGAAGATCCCCCCCCAGTTTAGAACCGTATCAGACTATGTTATGGTTTTTCCATAGAGACTAATTCTAGCCCTGGTTTCCCAGACTCTGAAGAAGCTGGGAGTTCCTGGGGCGGACTCTGACGGAACCAAAGAAGAATCCCATTCTGATCTCCCTATGGAAAGCTGCTTGCTACTTTCCAGTACTGAAAGCCATCCAGGAGTTGATTGATCTAGAATGGGATGCCTCAGAAGCAAGTTTTAAAGCTGGACGATCGTTAGAAGTTCTATACCCACTGGATCCGGCAGCGAGAAAACGTTTGCCTTTCCCTAAATTTTGGGTGCGCTGGTCTGTGCCGTCCAAGCAAACAACTGTCCCAGTGAAGGGAGGACTGGCGTTAAAGGATGCGCACGATAGGCAGATGGAGTCCATCTTTAAACAGGCCTTTGACGCAATAGCAATGAGGTTACAGATTGCTTCTTGTTGTGCCCTTGTAGCTCATTTGTGCCTGCTCCTCTCTCAGGAGGTGGATGACTTGGGGGTGGTTATGGAACCCGCTGCTGCCTTTCTAGCTGATGCGGGCCCTGACCTAGTCTGTACCTCGGCCAGAGGAGTGGCCTCAGTAGTGGCGGCCAGAAGACAGCTGCGGCTGTGGAATTGGTCAGCAGCCCCTCTGCTGGTTCCTAGGAGAGTGTCAGCTTTGAAATTTGATTCCGTCTCTGTCTACTGGCACGGGAGCATAACCCATTGGTCATGAGTTCATTTGTCTGCACTAAGGAAAACGAAATTATCAGGTAAGTAATTTCTCCAATTTTTTCTAATAAACTAGACTGGCGCTAACCAGAAAACCCTGAAAAAGTAAAAAAATAAAATAAAATTTTATATATACTGGAAATCATATGGTGGTAGGGCTATTGTAATATGCATCAGGTTTGAGCTTAGATCTCAAAGTCATGAGCAAACTAAATAATTACAATATACTAAACTCATACCAAAAAAGCATTAACTGCAACACTCAAACAGTAACAACTCTACTCATGAAAAGGCAGCCCTGCAAATATTACACAAAGCCTTAAAACATCATCTGCAATCTGATATTTCGGTGTCTATAGAAGAGTCATCAAGGAATCATCCAATTGGAAATACAACTATTTCTATACACACCCCAAATGAAACAAAAATGCCTGCCAAAACTATGATTCTATTTCATCATGAAACAGTAAAGAACATCGCTATATAACAGCTTAAAATACAAACTCACATGAGCAAAAAGCCAAACCAAAAAGAACCTTTACATGAAAAAAATAAAATTGCATTCAAAGTTGATGGGAAGGCTTTTTCCTCATATGTTTATATTTTAAGCTCTTATATAGAGTTGTTCTTTACTGTTTCATGTTGTATCTGTATTGAAGTCCTATAATTTTAATTAAACATCAGTATTTATTGGTTTTACTTCCAATGAAGACATTGCTTGTGTAAGTATAAATATTCTTTACTGTATCTTGATATTAGACATATGTGATGACTTTCATAATTCAGATGGAGTGCAGTATACCATAATTTCATGAGGAAATTGATGCACTCTATCCAACCTGGGTATATTTTATTCATTTCAAAGCAGTTTATGATCCAAGAGGGTAGGATGCTATCTAAACCTCTAGTCAAAGTATCTAATTTCCTGCAGCAAGAGAAAATTCTAAAGCATAGTTCCTTAAATTCTGTAGCATATCTGCATAACATTTGAATTATTTTGTATACTGTTGTATATTTATTTTGTAAATTAAAAAGAGTTGGAGGTCCACAGTCAGTAAACCGTTCAGTGGACAAGATATCTAGCTAAAGTTAGCCAGACAACTTGTTCCGTGTATTCAGCGGGGTGAACATCCCACTGAATATACTTGCCTAAAGTTATCCGGCTACATATAGCTGGATAACTTAAAAAAAGAAAACCCAAAAAAAAACCAAACCCCAACCCACTATATTTGAATATAACCAGTTAAATAGCAAGTTATCCAGCCACACAAGGCAGCCTACTTGTGTGGTGTGGGATGGGTGTGTGTGAGAAAAAGAGGAAGGAGAAAATCTGTGCATCCCCATCTCTCCAGCTAATCCATGACAATCTTAGGATGACTGGAAGTCAAACATTCCCAGGTATGCAAAGCAGGGGATTTTTATAACATCCTTTCTAGGTTTAATTGGGTGTTTTTCGATTAATCTCCCAAACACCACAATTTTCAAAACAAAAAAAATATATGAATTTTTACTTATTGAATATTCATCTGCTATATCTAAGCATTTGTTCTTTTGTTTAGTATGCTTTTACTATTATGTATTATATTTCTTGGTTTTATTTGATGTTTATGAAGAATGTTTGTTTTTTACATACAGTATCTGGCTTGTTGCAGTTTCCAGTTCAGTTTTGTGTATATGTTTCTATTGATAATTTTACAGTCTACTTATTCTATATTTGTCTGCATTCTGCCTGTGTCAGACCAAGGTGTGGTTTACTGTTGGGCTATAGTTTTTGTGCAGGGTCATACAGAGAGCGGCTTGGCTTTTTGTGTTTTCCTAATAACAGTGTGATTATGTTAAATAACTTATCTTTTTAATTACAATTTTTGGTGTGTGGCTTTTAAACATTCTCTTCCTGAAGAAAAGAAGTCTCTTACCAAGTATTCAATATAAGCTGTAAATTATTTGATTTTCAGATGGAGCACTTGAAGGCCTGTGCAGAGATTGCATCCCAGCGCACTGTGAACTGGCAGAAGTTCTGCATTAAAGATGACTGTAAGATTCACTTCTGTGTGTTGGAGGAGTGTTCTTTTTGTTTGACATGGCCAGGGAAGAATTAAATGTATTCACATAGACTAGGTTGATTCATTACAAGACCTTGCTTTGATCAAAGGGCTCGTGTTGGTTTAACCTGTTCTCTACCCACTTTGAATAGAGAAGATTATTGGATGTCGGGGTAGAAAAAGCTAAAATATATAGATTCAATTAATTCTTTGTATTTGTCATACTATACAGTACCTTTTCTTGACATCCATGCCCATAAACATATAATTTGTAACTGCAAACTAGAGCCATGCACTTACTATATAAGTGTCATGAGCATTGTGAAGTAGGATGAGGGTAGGACTACATTGCAGATAAGGAAAAAAATTCTTTATTTCACTTGTGCATTGGGTGACCCCTTTGTATGATGTTTGCTCTGTGTGTTTTTTTTTTTTGCTTTCCCCCTTTTCTTGCTGTACAGCTGTGCTGTACTTCCTTCTGCAGGTCAGTTTCTTGGTAGATGAGGGGGTCTCGCCGGTCTTGCTGCAGCTTCTCTCTTGTGCCCTGTGCGGCAGTAAAGTCCTGTCTGCAACTTCATCCTCCGGCTCTTCGGGCACATCGTCCTTTGCTTCAGCCACGTCCAGCACTGGGCAGGCAGGGGCTCTGAGCAAGGCATCCACAAAGAAAAGTAAAAAAGAAGAGAAAGAGAAGGACAAAGATGGTATGCAGAGGGAAATAGCTTGAAAAATACATTCTGAAACCTGTCACCAAAAACTTAATTCATGCTGGCATTCTTTGATCTTTACTTTCTAAGGGGGATATGAGATTATTGGCTTTGATAACTATAGTTACATGGACTTTTTATGCAAAAGAAATAAAATAAACAAATACTCTGTATTTCTAGCACTAAAACTTTTCATGATAGAAAACGTTTTACAAGAGGGCTTTTTCCTAGCCCTATTGTATTTACTAAAAATGTAGAATGTGATAAGGACAAAAACCACCCATCTAATCTGCCCAGTTTATTTCCTGGCACAATGCCACAGATCGTTGACGTCCCCTCACTTCTTTGCAACTAGGCTTTCTCTGTGCTTACCCCATACTTTTTTTTAATTCTGTTCCTGTTTTTGTCATCACCTTCTTAACTGGGAGGCCATTCCATGCAGCCACCGCCCTTTCTGTGAAGAGGGGGTTTATGATGATGCCTCCTGAGTGTATCCATTAGATCCTCATACTAAAATGTTTGTTCTTGTGTATTCTTTCCTCTCAAAAACATTTCTCTTGTGCATTCATACCTCTGAAATGTTTGAATGTCTGCATCATTTCCTTCTCTCTATCCAAATAAAAAACATGATGGCAGAAAAACAATCTAGCTCATCCACACCAACTACTCTGTTCTACACTCCCTGCCACTCCTTCAAAGCTCCCCTGTGCTTGACCCATCTCCACCTTCTCTGCTGGAAGGCTGCTGCATGCATCCAGCATCCTCTCTGTAAAGAAATATTTCCTGAGCTCACTCCTGAGTCTACCTCCCTTTCGTTCTCATCCTGTGATCCCTTGTTGTAGAACCTCTCTTTCTGTTGAAAGAAGCCCACCTCCTGTGCATTGCTACAGGTGGACTGAGGCAGACACCCAGCTCTCCCAGCGAGGTGCAGCTCAGAGGAAAGCCAGTATTCTCTGCCTCCAGCAGATGGTGGGACAGCAGGACCTTGTTAGGTTCACCTTCTGAAACAGGTGCAGTGCAAGCCCACTCTTGTCCATTCCCAGGCCCAGAGGGAGTTAGGTAGAGCTTGGGGGGGGAGGGGGAGCTTCTCATATATTAAAAAAAATATATAGAGAGATTTTTTTTGTTCAGTTGAGAAGTTGCTGAAGAGAGAATCCTCTTCTCCACACCCTTCTCAGTCCATCCTGTCCCTTCCCCCCCCCTGCTTTTTTTCTGCTTGGAGAGAGTCAGTTACATCCAAGTAGTCACCATTTACTGGTAACATTTGTCATTGTTAATAGCGATAGAAAAGCAGGAGTGCTCTCTTTCATCATGATGTGGTACCAGAGGTTGCCAACAAATTGACTGAAGCACATCACAACAAAAGACCCGTTTCCTCACAGTATAAAAGATCACTTGATTTTAGAAGAAAGGTATCTAGCTACTGGTCTAGCAGTAGTTGCTATTTGAAAATTTCAACCACTGGCCTCAGTCTAATTTCTAAGTAGATTCTGCTTGGTTAACAGAACAATTTACAGGTGGCATTAGATATTGGGGGAGAATCCTCAAAATGCTCCTCTTGACTTCTCCCATCTGCTGTATTGTAGGTGAGAGCTCCAACAGCCAAGAAGACCAGTTATGCACCGCATTGGTGAATCAGCTGAATAAATTTGCAGACAAAGAGACCCTGATACAGTTCTTGCGCTGCTTCCTTCTGGAGTCTAATGCCTCTTCAGTACGCTGGCAGGCCCACTGCCTGGCATTGCATATCTACAGGTAAGGTGCCTGTCTCCCAGATGCACCAGTAGACAAAGTGGCCGGCATTGCATACTTGCATTAAGAGGTCCCACCATTGGATGATGAATATATTGAAACCATTTCCATCATATAGACTTTCTATAGAGAATCTGCATGTATTGAACTGAGAGTGGGAACAAGTCATCCTTCTGACGAGTTGACAGGCATAATCAGGATGTTGTCACCTGTTTTGACCTATAACTCTTCCTATTGGTCATCTCCGACACCTTTGTTCTTTGTAGGAGGGGGAGAGCCCCTGTCCTAATGAAAAACAAGATGCCTCAAATATTCAAGAACTCACTGAAAATGAGAGCAAAAACTCCAAGTAACTTAATTGTTTTTGAAGTTGCATAGAAGAGACTACACAAGTTGTCAGGCTTTATTATCTAGACGAGTTATCAAAGTACTTAAAACTGTAACTATTCTTCATTCCGTTTCTTTCCAAAATAGATTTTGGCAGAATTAATAGCATTCATTAGTTTGTTTGTCTGCCATATTCATTTGTAATTTGTTTTTACTTTTACTTTTCTATTAAGTTTCTGGATCATATAGGGTGATTAATATAAGTTGACATTCAGGCTCGACCCTGTTCTGCATGAAGGTGCTGGGTTTGATACTGCAAACTGCACAACTTTTATCTAACAGTTTCCTTAAACTTAGGTCCATCAGTAGGGGAAGTGGTAAATTTGATTCTTCAGCATGAACTCCAGTTTAATCAAATTCCACTTATAATAATGGCTGCAAACAAATTGACACACCAGTATAATCAGTGAAAATAGCAAAAAGGTTTTTATAGGTAAAGTTAGTTTCTACAGTTTCTAGCCAGTGATGTTGGACTGTATCTTTCAATATACTTAGATGAATTACCCTCATGCTTTTATAGATGCCATGCCAGCAAACTAGCATTGCTTTTCTATAACTTGTTCTGCCAGTTTGAGCTAACTGTTCTCTAGCTACATTTATTTCTTTTCTGTTTTGTGTAGTTCCGAGTTAACACGATTTTGCCATTTTTGTGTCTCAGGAATTCCAACAAATCCCAGCAGGAATTACTGCTAGATCTCATGTGGTCCATTTGGCCTGAGCTCCCAGCCTATGGGCGCAAGGCTGCCCAGTTTGTAGACCTTCTCGGATACTTTTCACTGAAAACACCACAGACAGAAAAAAAGGTAAATGCTTAGCTCTGGATAATATTCTCTACTAAGAATACAGATTTTTCAGCAGAATTAAATAGATTTCTGCTCTATTATATTCCTTCAGTAGTCAATATTGTTGAGATGTGTGTCCTTTCCAGGAATATAATAGATCATGGCTACCACTGTAGAGCAGGGAACGTCCTTCTCTATCAAAACAGCACAGTTTCAGTTCTAGTTCTGGTCTCAGTAGAGAAGGGTCATGCTGCTGGAAAATTCATCTTAAATATAAAATGTTTTCATATTTGACATCCTTTACATATTATGGAATGCCTTGTGTACCTGGTCACATCCATCTGTGTGTTACGTCTGCACGTGTGGAGACTTAGCATGTCAAGTTTCCTAGCAAAGGGAAGGATTTGTGATGGAGGTCCCTTAGGACCTGCACTGATTAGGAGCGTCCCATTATATGCACCTGGAATAGGTATTTGGAATTCAGGTCACTGAAGGTCCCTTCCAGAACTTGAGGTTCTGTGAGTCTTTCTGAAGAGCTCCAGGAGGAGTGCATTTCCCTTCCCTTCCAGACCATGAGGCATGAAATGGGGATCTTCATGTCTGTTGAGATTTCTTATTTTGTGTTGAGACTTCTATTTTCTCTAGTAAGATCTCCTTTTCCATGCAGTCCTTGACCTGACAGGCAAGTAGTAGCCTGCTGTAGTTTGCAGTTTCTGGCAGCTAGAAATAAACAGGTTTACTTGCTGTATACCCCAAAGTGAGACTTAGAACACATACTCTTCCAGACTCACAAGAAGGTATAATGGTATAAAATTCAGCAGTGTCATTGGCCAGAATGTGCCCTGATGGGTCCTTCTAACACTGCCCACAGAGAACTAGCCCTTTAGTTGCTAGAACTCTCTAGGTTTGGCTGGCAGTACAGAAGAATCAGATCTGTGCCAAGACCCTCTCCCAGCTTTATACATCCTTGTGATGACTTTCTGTCCTGAATCTCCCCAGGCACTGCCTAAGTATAGTGAAACTTATCTAGTTAGTGTTAACTATATGAACCTCTCTTTTTTTTAACCCATTGGCTATTTATTTGTAAATTAAATCTTTTTTATGTTCATTGTTCCCTAGTATTTATTATGTTTTAGTTTGTTAGCTCAGTCCCTGTGAAGGATTGACAATACCAGTTTTTTTTTTTGTCTTGTAGGTGCATTTATAGCAACTGTGTAACCCTTGAGCTTTGTGGGGTCTGAGTGTCCTTAGAAACCATCAGGAGATAGCTTGTAGACAGCTGTCTTGCCCAGAGGGAGCTCAGTGAGCAGGAGGTTGCCAATATATGTGCATTTGCGGTTGGAACCTGGGCAATGCTTGGCATGACTTCCAGGTGTCCATAAGGTTAATCCTGAGTGGTTGTGAGGGGGTAACGCTAAGGTTTTACATAACACTATGCCTCTCAGCTGCTTCCATTTGATATGCCTCCTGTTTTTCCCTTGGGTAAGACAGACTTTTCTGAGTGTCTGTATGCTATGGAGCTGCAATGTTTTCTTTCAAGAGAAACACTACCCTGAATGTGGCAACACCTTGTTTGATTCTGTATCTTTCTCTCCATCCTGTGAGATGCATTGCCTTATCTCTGTGCTGGTAGTTATGTCTGAGCCACCTTTATTTCCATTGTAGTCTTTTGTTCTTTTGGGAGATATGCTAGATCCTGCATGCATTTGCTGATTAAATCTGTGTTTGTGGGAACATAACCTGAATGTTTAATATAGAACCTGCATCACAGCTTCAGCCAACAGAAATCCTCCAATCTTTATTTTTTATGTATTTGATTTATTTGATTTATATTCTGCCTTTCAAAACACTTCAAAGCAGATTACAGTTAGCTACTGTCTTGAGTATAGCTTGAACTTCAATTGAAAACTGGAAGAGTGAGCAGCTTCGTTCCAGATAATCATTTCAAATTTTTTGGTAAGGCTAGTTGCCTTGGGTAATAGTTTTTCAGGAGGAAGAAGCAAAAAAGATTCATACTTAAAGGCATCAGTGTTTTTACTCAGCTTTGGCAGTAGTAGAGCTTATTTCAATTGAATGGGCTTCCATACTTAGATTTGTTTTGTGACTGTTTCAGCCAGGATGCTCAGTGCTTAGCAGGGCTTTTGTGTTTAGCAATTCTTGGTGATGCAGAGATTGTAATCTGAAAAACAATCAGAAGATCTGATTTGAAATCAGGTTAGAAGAGGCCAAGAATTTTGGCAATAAACTGGAAAATGTCATCATGGGTTTGGAGCAAGTAAATGAAGGAATAGGCATTTTGTATATAATTAAGGATAGTTATGTGATAAGTACAGGAAGTCCATGATGTAAGACATTTTGAGTTACAATGATTCTGAGTAACTTTTCTAAACTGACACCAGTTATCAAACTTACAACTCTTGTTTTGACTTTAAAACACTTGATTGAGTCTCAACAGGGACAAATTGGTGTGCTGACCATGAGCATCCTATAGGACATTGCACCGACAGTTTCCTGGCCAGTAAAAGGTTTAGAGAGTGGTTTCCTGATGTATGATTTTATAAATTGTAATATTTTATTACACTGCTTTGATTAATGGCCAATATTAAATTTAGGAAAGTGGTTTTTTGATGATTTATTTGATTTTATTACTATTTTGATTATTGTATGTATTTTATGGCTTATTATATATATTTTATATACTGTTTTGAAGTTCTGAAAATTGGTATATCAAAATTATTACCGTTACCAAGCCTGCCCTGCAAATCGATGAGCCCCCTTCTTCAATTCCAACTCAAAATTAAGCCCCTCTCCACTCCCACTCTTCAACCCAAGGACTCCCTCCAAAATCATGGTAGACAGACAGGAGGACATAAAATCTCCTCCTATCCGCTTACATTCAGCATTGCTGTGACCGAAGGAAAGATTAAGTTCTTCTGCCCACTCACCTTGTCATGACTTTAGGAGCACCCTTGGGTTTTGAAGGGTGGGAGTAGAGTGGTTTATTTTTTCAGTTGGGTAGAAGGAGACTCCGTGATTGACAGGAATCTGTATTCCAATGGGAGCAGGAGGAGGGGCTTGTGACTTAAGGGAGCTTTAGCTTTATTTCAGTGGGAATAAGGAAGGAGGGAGGTTGGGGATGAGCGCTGGTAGAAAAATGGGGCTTTTTGTTATGTTTTTTTATTGGAAGTAAGAGGAAGGGAGATGATTTTCTTTTTTTATATTAAGGATTTGGGAAGGGTTGGACAGCCAGATTTAGGCTTGCTATTGCATCACCTTGATTTGGCTGGCTAAGTTAGGTGGCTGGTGCTGAAAGCACCAGCAGCCTAACTTTATCCTTGTAATCTACCCCACCCCCAAGACCCATTCCATATATGGCCTTCTAAAGTGAGGTACGTAGTAAAACTTATGCGGATAATGTTAATTGCTCAGTAGGGGAAGATTTTAAAAGGCTTTGATCTAACTGGCTAAGTCTTTTCTCGGCCAGCTAGTTCCCTTTGAATATTGGCCTCAAGGCTAATTTTTCATAACTTGGTTACCTTGAAACCAGACCTATATGTGGTTCTGAAGGACAGGAATTGAGAACCCTTGAATAAAACTGTCAGAACTGCTAGATTCTTTGTTCTAACATGTTTCCCTTTTGGTTATAGTTAAAGGAGTATTCCCAAAAGGCTGTTGAAATCCTGCGAACTCAGAACCACATTCTTACTAACCATCCCAATTCCAACATTTACACGTAAGTTTTTTTACTTACTAGAAAGCAAATCAGAAGTCAGTGTTCGCATGGTTCTTTCCTAATAGAATGGTCTGTTACTCTCAACAGCACATTGTCTGGATTGGTGGAGTTTGATGGTTATTATTTAGAAAGTGATCCTTGCCTTGTTTGCAACAACCCAGAAATACCACTCTGTGTAAGTAATTATTTATGCCAAGTTTTACATGTTGTACTTCATCAAGATTGGCACTGCTTTGCTGTTAGAATTCATTGTATAATTTTTGTCTTTTCTCATTCTTATATTTCTTATATATTAACTGAACCATCAGGTTTTTTCATCAATTAGTCATTATATTAGAGTTCTTTGTAACCGGATCATTATTGGCACTTCTATAACGTAAACTTTTTTTTTTTTTTTAAACTATTTGTGCCTATTTTGTAAACCATTGTGATGGTAAATAACTTGACGGTATGGAAAAGATTTTAAATAATAAATAAATATGTATCAACAGAAAAAGACAGACATTTCACCATTTAGTATATAAAAAGAAATATTTATGGTTTACAATTGAGATTGCAGTTCTTCAGTTTACCTATTTACTGTATGTCTCTTCTATTTCTTCAGAGAAGAAAGCAGTTGCTTACCTATAATAGGTGTTCTGCAAGGAAAGCACACATGGGTGACATCTAATGAAGCCTGTCATGGAAGCTTGATCTCAAAGATTCTAGAGCTTTTAGCGTACTCTACTGAGCATGTGCAGCTGTAGTCTTCTCTCTGCCCCCTAAGCAGAGCCCTGCAGTCCATGATATAAGCTAATACATGGAAAAACCAACTCATAGGGAGGCAGGAAGGAAATCATGAGGACTGACATCCTGCTGTCTTTGGAGACCATCTGTTACA
Source organism: Rhinatrema bivittatum (assembly GCF_901001135.1). Classification (NCBI taxonomy): domain Eukaryota; kingdom Metazoa; phylum Chordata; class Amphibia; order Gymnophiona; family Rhinatrematidae; genus Rhinatrema; species Rhinatrema bivittatum. The sequence continues at coordinate 55,830,245 of NC_042629.1, read as the reverse complement.
AATAAGCAACTCTGCTTTCTCCAAGGACAAACAGGATGGCAGTTCTCGTGCATGGGTAAATCCCTAGCTAGAGGCTGCCCAAAACAGTGCAAAGTGGGGAAGCCCCATACTGCTTAAGGCACCACCTTTCTTCCTTTTGTTTGTGAGACAGCTGAACCAAAATGGGGTCTGGGAGGGAAAAGTTAGGTTCTACATCAGAGGCTCATAGGACAGAGGGAGAAAACCCTGATGTGCAGTATAGGCGCCTAAGGGGTGTGATGTGAACCCACGGTGAAGAGTGCGCTTTGCCTAAAAAAATAATCCGTTTCTGACCAATGATCCCTGACAAGCACTAGTAGGCCTAGATCCTTTTGGGTACAGGAAAGGGCACAAAGAACCAACCAAGAAAAGAGCTCTTGGATGAAGACTGCAGTTTCCTTTGGTGTCACAAAACACTCAAAAGCCAGTCTGAGGCTAGAAAGCACTAGAAAGTAAACAGTGGTTCATTAGTATCTGAAGAGGAAGAATAGAATGCATTTGCATAATTATGCCTGATGATTAGCTGATAGGAACAATGGACATAGAAACCAAGCAAGTTCTTAGAAGAAGAAGTGGCAGAAAGCATCAGGGTCTGTGGAAGACCCCACCTGATAAACAACTTTAAGAAAAGATCTGACCCCCCCCCCCCCCCAGGTCAGATGGCATGGAACCAAGAGTACCAAGGAATGTAAGGGCTACCTTTCTAACAGGGTCACCACTCCAAGACTCTGAGCATGGATTGTGAGCTACCAATAAAACACACAGTCTCCACACTTCCATTGACAGGCATATCCTCCTACCCGGCAGGATAAAGCTTATGTGAAAAGGAAAGCACCTTGGCCAACCAAGGAAAGCATTAAAAGCCAAAGAAACAGGGAAAGGATGGTACACAAAAAGGTGGACAATAAGACATTTCAATTCACACCACAGCAAAGAATACAAGGAGGCATACAAGGAGGGCTGTGGGAAAAGAAGCTATTAGGCTATAGAAATCAACTTTGGGCAACAGCAGGGAGTTGCCATCGAGGCTGACCTCTCTGTAGACAGGAACAACATAAACTGAGGGCAGACCTCTCTACTGAGATACAAAAACAGAGATCTTGCAAGAACCAGCCCATGTATAAATAGGACTTCCTCACCACCCTGGAAACTCAGAGGGTACCAGATCAGGATTATTCTGATAAACAGAACAGACTGTTCACCAGTCTGGCATGGGTGTTAAAAACCTATTGCTATGAGAACATAAGAAATTGCCATGCTGGGTCAGACCAAGGGTCCATCAAGCCCAGCATCCTGTTTCCAACAGAGGCCAAACCAGGCCACAAGAACCTGGCAATTACCCAAACACTAAGAAGATCCCATGCCACTGATGCAATTAATAGCAGTGGTTATTCCCTAAGTAAACTTGATTAATAGCCATTAATGGTCATCTCTGGCTGCAACCAAAGAGGGGGACCCCCTAGACACTACAAGGAATCAGAATAGCCCCCTCACGAAGCAGCCCTGCTTTACAGTAGTACAACAGTGGAATAAGTGCTCCTGCCCAATGGGCTCTTGGATCCAGCAGGGAACAGAGAGAGGCTGCCAGTTAGAAAAACCTTCCCAAGGTAGAAAAGAAGGCACCAATGGTACCCACTGTGTCTAAAGGAATCAGCGGCACTCAGCACCCGTGCCGCTCAAAGGAGTCTGCTCACTCGACAGCATCCATGGTACTCAAAGGCATCAATGGCACATAGAGCCATAGACCCACAGTGCACAATAGCACACATGGCACTGGATGGCACTTCTGGTGCTTGTTGGCACTCATGACATCACTGGCGCTTCAGGTACCTAAAGCACTCAGTGGCACCATCGGCACCCATCTGAATAGCCTTTATAGCTCTCAATGGCATCAAAGGAGCTGCCCACACGTGACAGTGTTAAATGGCTACCATGGTGCACCCGGGATACTCGTTCCCCCGATGCTTGAGGGCACCCCTGGCACTTGATAGTATCCATGGTGCTTAGCGGTGTCAAGGGCTTCCATGGCGCTCAATGGCATCCGTGTCAGCCTACAATGCCAAGGGCATCCATGGTGCTCAATGGCATAGAGAGTGGCCATGGCATAGATGGCGACTGCCAGAGCTGACAAGCAGGAGGGGAGGCTATTTTATCCAGGTCTCTAGAGGCCCGTGGAGACTAGTTCCTAGGAGTGTGGAGAGGACAAGCTCTCCCTCCCCACAGGAGCAGTCCAGTCCTTGATTCTTTTAATGCCTGATCCTCCCAGCTGTTGACAAAATGATATGGAACTCCTGCCTGAATAAGAACTCGGGCTAGGCCCCAAACCCAGAGGCCTACACAGACCACACACATGCTGCCAGTCACACCAGCAGTTGATAAAGGGACAAAAACAAACAGATTGAGAGGATGCAGAAAAAAAGCTACAGATGCAGCATTATTTATTAGGAAAAGAGATCAGACTCTGCCAAGCTGCATAGTGCACAAGGCTCACCATGTGGCTGGCAGAGATCTTAAATAGGAGAAAAAAGGGAGAAGAAAATAAATACTGTAAGGTGAAGGTATGAAAAAGGAAAAATAGGCTCTGTAAGAAAATACAGCTGCAGCTCCAGAAAAATCACAGCAGTAAGTGTGAGGGAGAGAGCAAAGCTAAATGCCGTGACCCCAGGTTGCATGATCCAAAATAACATGGTTAATGTCAGTGACAGCATGTGATTTTTACCAGAGGAAGATCATGCCAGACAAGTCTGATTGACTTTTTTGATTGACTAGCTAATTAAATCAAGGAAGAACACTTGATGTGATTTATCTGGATTTCAGCAAAGCTTTTGATGCTGTCCCATATAGAAGGCTCATGAACAAATTGAAAATCCTGAGAATGGGTCCCAGGTGGTGGAATAGATTACAAATCTGTTGCCTTACAGATAAAGGCAGATTGTCGTAAATGGAACCTACTTTGAGGAGGGAAATGCTTCAGGGATCAGTTCTGGGACTACTTCAATTCAATATCTTTGCGAGTGAGGTTGCAGAAGGGTTAGAAGGAAAAGTTTGTCTTTTTGCAGAGTGGACATAACATGAAGGAGTAGAAAATGAAAAGCAATCTAAGAAGAACTGAGTGGTTGAAAGTTTGATAGTTGCGATTCAGTTCAAAAAATTGCAGTCATGCATTTGGGGTGCAGAAATCCAAAGGATTTGTGCATATTTGGGGCCGAAAGTCTGATACATAGACTGGGAGAGAGATCTTAGGGTGATAGTGTCTGACAGTCCAATGCCAAGGAAGCAATGTGACAAAGCCGGTGGTTAAGACCAGAGATGCATAACTAACAGGAAAAAGGACTTGATAATATTGGTGAGGCGTCATCTGGAGTACTGGGTTTAGTTCTTGAGACCGTATCTCAAAAAGGATACAGACAGGATGGAAGTGCTCCAGAGAGGGGCAACGAAAATGGTGTGAGGTCTGTACCAAAAAAAATGAGATGATTGAAGCCCCTAAATATGTACACACTGGAGGAGAGACAGGGATGATATGAAGCAGCCTTTTACATACCTGAAAGGTATTAATGCACAGGAATCAAACCTTTTTTGATGGAAAGAAAACTAGAACCAAAGGGTCATAATACGAAGCTCCAAGGGGTTCAAAGACCAATGTCAGAAAAGGGTGGTGGATGCATGGAATGCCTTCCCAGAAGAGATAGTGAGCATAAGAATGGTATAAACAGAGGATTACTAGTGGCCAAATCATGGAGACAAAAGAGTAACCTTTGACTGGGGTTACCTGCACAGAGCCACAATTACCTTAAGAAAATATAACCTCACAGAGACACATCTGCATTTTACCACTCAGACAGTCTCAATCTAGAAAAGAGATAATCCAGTAATTCAAAGCCAATTGCCATATTGTAGGTTGGAAAAATGTTCGTTAAAGATGAATTGACCACAGATGCAGTGTGGGTTGTTTTTTTCCTTCCCCTGGATTATTATAGAGAGAAAGCTGCTAGACACTTAAGAAGTCTGGACTTGATGGTTTTATGATGGTCTTTCAATCTAAACCAGCTTGTAAATAAGTGGTTTTCTCATAGCCTATAGAATAGGAGATATCCCTTAATAAAATAGCCCTTGTATTTCACCTCTTTGCAGAATATCAAGTTGTCGTCTATTAAAGTAGATACACGCTATACCACCACCCAGCAAGTTGTGAAATTAATTGGCAGCCACACCATCAGCAAGGTGACGGTGAAGATCGGGGACTTAAAGCGTACTAAAATGGTGCGCACTATTAACCTCTACTACAACAACAGGACTGTACAGGCCATTGTGGAGCTAAAGAACAAGTAGGTGCATTTTATTTAATATATATATATATATATATATTTTGTGGAAGGTGAATTGGAGAAAAAGCTGTTACAGTGGGGATATGGTTTATTCAATTGGTAGATGTGTGATTTTGGGGGGAGAGGAAGTGTGTGAATTTTCAGTCAGGTGAGACATAAATATCTTTTCAATAAATCTTTGAAGAGATTCTCATTTACTGTAAGCAGTACCCAGAATGGTATTGTCTGGGAAAGAGATCTTGGAACATCCATTCCAATCACATTTTGCCTTATAATTGCAGAAATTGAAAATACACTGTCTATTTTGTCCTTTGTGTCCTTGGTAAACTCTTTTATTGCAAAGCCATGCTAGTGTTTGTATTAAATGGTATTTATTGTAGGTACTCCACAGCCCAATGCCAGTATGCAGTACGCCATTGTTTTTTTGCCATGCTCTGAATTTCCTATGGATCTACTGTATAGCAGGACAGTTCTTCCATTTTTGCTCATTTCTGGAGACTCACCTTAATATTTTGTGTGTTATTTTTCGGATACCCTCTCTTATAGACCTGCTCGCTGGCACAAAGCTAAGAAGGTGCAGCTGACCCCAGGACAGACGGAGGTGAAGATAGACTTGCCTTTGCCCATTGTTGCTTCAAACTTAATGATTGAATTTGCTGACTTCTATGAGAATTACCAGGCATCCACAGAGACCTTGCAGTGTCCACGTTGCAGTGCATCAGTCCCAGCCAATCCAGGCGTGTGTGGGAACTGCGGGGAGAATGTGTACCAGTGCCACAAGTGCAGGTCAGTTTGAAATGCTCTATGTTTTGGGATCACAGATGACATGAGAAAAAGCAAATCATGACCAAGCACATCAATTTTTATACTTAAAAAATTTAGCAGGCTTGTTTAATATTAATTTTGGAAAGTAACTACAGATTACTTATAACTTGGTTACAAAAAAAAATCATTGCATATTAGGGATGTGCATTTGTTAGTTTTTGGACGTCCATTCGTTTCATGCTTAAGTGTGTATATAATGAATGGACGAATGTACTCACACAAAGAATGGTATGCGCATCTATCTAAAGTGCATCTATTAGGTGCATACCATTCATTGTGTGTACATTTGTTCATAGTATCCTGAATTGGCCATTGCTGGAAACAGGATGTTGAGCTTGATGGACCCTTGGTCTGATCCAGTATGGCAATTTCTTATGTTCTTACGTTCTTACGCGATAGGTATCCAAACGAATGAACGCACGAATGCATATCTCTGTTGCAGACTGATAAATTCATCTTCCTGAAAAGTAATCGTTTAGATTGTTTTAGTTCTCAAAGAGGACAATTTTCAAAGTAATTGCTGCAAGTAAAAAGTATTTTACTTGTCTGGAAATTGTCTACCCTGAGTACAGCTAAAACTCCATGCCCATTCCACTACCCATATATTTTTACGCCTCATCTGGGGGCAGAATCCTGGGGGCAATTGAAACAACACATGCACTTTTGTATTTTCAAAACTATGCATGTTGTTTTTTGACCAAGAAACAATACTTGCACCAAGCAGAAGTACAAGTGTGAGCAGTTACTTTTTTCTTAGGAAATTTACTTTGAAAATTAGGGCTTCTGGTAATACCCACTTCATAGCTATATGGGCAGAATGAAAATTGCTCCCAGAAGGATTAAATCTTCCTGAGGTGGAAACAGAAAAGCATTATCTCATTAAATTGCTATTCACACTGCTCTACGTTTTTAATATATTTACCATGTCAACAGAATAAAAAATCATTTGGATAGTAAAATCTTATGAGTAGTTATTATGGAATTTGACAAAAAAAAAACCTCCTACAAAATGAGAAGACATAACAGTGTAATTCATATTTTACTTTCCTCTGGAAAACAATCCACTAACTTTTCCAAGACGTTTCTTATTCAATTTGTTCATTAGAGGTATCTAGATTATAATTTTTTTTTTTGTTTTATTGAGGAAGGCAGGGGTCACACTGAGTCCCAGGTCTAAGTCCCCGTACATAGTCACAAAATATGTTCAGCTGTGGGGCATAGATTCTCCAACAAGTGTTGAGGATAAACCTCCAGTGCTAAGTTGCAGGGGAGGGACTCTTTCCCTGTATACTGTATCAGAGGGGATAACCTGGATAGGTCTAGGTATCCATAATAAAAGGCTGGACACTGGTTGGGTGTTACAAACTTACCATAGTACTGCAGATTACCCAAGAGAATTAATTGATACCAGAGACACTTGATTCTGGTTACACATATGTCCACAAATTATTCTCAAAGTGCTCCTCTATTTGTTGAATGTACCTGTCAGTACTGGGTCCTGAGATCATCTTACTCTCCAGGGATTGAAATATTAAGTTTCCCATTGGGCAGGGGGGATATCCTGGTTGTGGTGGAATTGCTTCCTGAACAATATGCAAAGTACAGGCGTACTTCATGTTCTCCTAAATCCCAGTTGTCGTCCTCCTCTCTCTCAGTGTGGAGAGATTGGAGAGGGTTTCCAGTTGACACAAAACATCTTCCGATTCTCCTGTCCGGATGATAAATTTAGGTCTTTCAGAGTGAAAGGTCCAAGCAGCAAGGAAAAGATTAGCGCTTCTCCTTTCTTCAGCTACTGGGCAGGAAGGGTGAGTGCAAAAACATCCTTCCAAAACCCAAATGAAAAAATCTTCCCCAAAAGGCAAAAATGAGGCTCCCCTGCAGGGAGTCTCCACTGTCCTCTGGGGGCGAGACGGTATCAGCAGGTCTCGTCTACTCCTCCTATCCTTCCCGAGGCAGAACTGGGAATTCAGGTGAAAATTCCAAAAAGAAAGTCCCAAGAATCTCTTATTTAAAACTTGAGATAATCCCTACCAGGCATGTTGTCCCTGTCTGCCGCCTCCTTATTCTGTGTTACCAGGAGAGCGAGGCCTCGCAGCCAGGAATGGGAGGGAAAGCACGAGAACAAACTCTTAACTCGAAATGCCACACTGACGGCTCTCTCTCCCTGCCTTTGTGCAGACTGGCACTCAGGAGATGCTGCTGTGAAATGGTACACTTTGCCCCTAAATCCTAATTCCACGTCTTAGGCTAGAGCCATCTAGTGGTAATCCCAGGGGATCACCACGGCTGTTTCACATTTCAGGTTCCATGTCCATTGAACAAGAAATATTGAAAGCAAATCCTATGGTAATGATCAAGAAGCAGAAAAAAAGTAAAAGAAAAAGGCAAGATTTGCGTTCCATTTATATAGCACAAAATAACATTTGAGGGAAGGGGGCTGTCCCAATCAAATGTAAAGAGGAAAACATTGAAACCTTCTTAATTGCTTCAGGTCAAAAAAGATAATTATTATCCAAATTATAAATTATTATAGTAATTGGTTATTTGAACATCCTGAATTGCTGTTGTATAGAACATTAATTCTTTTCAATAGTTTTAACTTTGTTGAAAAAGAAGCCAGGGATTTTAGAAATGAGCTGTCTGATCTAGTAGGATAAAAGTGGAAATGCGGTAGGTATGGTGTCAACCACATGCTGCAGTGTACTTCAGAAGAATACCAAAATCAATAATTTCCAAAGGAATTCATACAACTGAATTGGCCATTCAATTAAGAGGGCAGTCTTCAGACTGCTCGCGTTTATGCAACAACATCCGTGGGTATTCCTTGTCCTCAGGCTTTCCACCAATTCTCAGGGAAATTACGCAATATTTTTCCTTTGAAAATTAACACTGTTACAAAATACCTGCACCTGCTACTCGCGCTCATAAAACTTTCATGGAAAAGTGCCTGCGTGGATTAGAAAATGCCTACGATTCGTCTCCTAACCTCACCTCCAGGAGCATCGCCTCTCAATCTGGATAAGAGTACACGTAATGTTCCACAATGCGCATACTTTTAGGTGGGGTTTTAATCATTTATTTATATCTCTTCGTTTCCACAGGAGTGTCTAAGGTGGGAATGGAAGAGTAATGCAATGAGTTCATTTGATAGGAAACAGCATAAAACAACAATAAATATAATTGATGTTAAAAAATATAAATCATAAAACACAAAACTCGCAAAAATGACAGCAAGATAAAATACCAAAGCCATATCTAAAATAAAATACCAACTGTAAAACTCGGCCAAATACAGTAAAATATATTTTAAAAAAGCAATAAATGAGATGACCTAGATCAATTATGTGAAGACCATCTATTTCACAGACCAGTGATTCTCAGTGCAGTCCTCAGGACATACCTAGCCATTCAGTTTTCAGGATATCCACAGTAAATATGCATGTGATAGGTTTGGGTGCAACATCTTCTTTGTATGCAGATGTGTCTCATGCATTCTCTTTGTGGATATCCTAAAAACTAGACTGGCTGGGTGTGTCCAGAGGACTAGGTTGAGAACCTCTGGCTTAGACCATTATAGCCTTTGTACAGAGGAATGTAGGGTGCTGGGACATACATGTTCCAGTGACACATTTAACTTTTAGTAAGGCCATGGGGGTCCTTACAATTAAGAGCTGGAATTAAAAGAAAACAAAATACACAGTAACATAGTAAATAATTGCATTCAAAGACCTGCTCAATGGCTTTTGAAAATTACCCAGTCCATTATATACAGGGACCTTACAATCAAGAAGGGAAATAATTCCTTTTTATTTTACTTCTGTGTCACTTTGAAATCAAACTGGACATAGAGTTGAACTTGTCAAGCATCATAAAAACTGGAGAGAGATGAACACGTTGCATCCTAATTGAATCCTTGTTTAAGCTCTTTGTTGTGTTTCCACATTTGGTTATCATCCTCTGTCCTTTACAATTGTCTGTTTTTCAGATCTATTAACTACGATGAAAAGGATCCTTTCCTATGTAATGCTTGTGGCTTCTGTAAATATGCTCGCTTCGATTTCATGCTGTATGCCAAACCGTGTTGTGCTGTTGATCCGATCGAGAATGAAGAAGACAGAAAGAAGGTAAGTCCATGTGTAATGCTTGTGGCTTCTGTAAATATGCTCGCTTTGATTTCATGCTTTATGCCAAACCATGCTGGGCTGCACTGTTCCAATCGAGAATGAAGAAGGTAAGTCCATATTGGCTTTTTTTTTTTTTTTTTTTATATCCCCAGCAAGAAGGGGAACACAAGCTTTGGTAAAGCACAGAATATCACAGAGCCCTGCAAGTCTGCTGTCACTCACCTGCAGATTCACTTGCAGCATTTCTGTGGTTGTGAAGGAGGATATAAAAATCCCATAAAATATAGTTTCTCATGCTTCCCCCCCCCCCTCCCCCCCACTCTTTTCTCACAGGCGGTTACAAATATCAACACTCTCCTGGATAAGGCAGACCGTGTCTATCACCAGCTAATGGGACACAGGCCACAACTGGAGAATCTGCTGTGTAAAGTGAATGAGGCAGCTCCTGAAAAGCCTCAGGTAATATCAAAAACACCCCAGTATTGTCGCCGTGTCACAGTACCAACAAGTGAATAACAGCAGCAACTTGTTGCTCCAAGAACTATCCTTTTATATTTAATTGCAAATTATCAAACAGTAGATAATTCTGAAACAAGTATCAGAATGTGCCAGAGTGTAACATTGTGGCTTTCAAGTGGATTAACCCGCCTAGTGACACAGACTTTGTGGACACCCTAGCTAAACCAATTTTTCTAGTAGGAGCCTTGCATGTTTAAATACTGGCTCTGTGAAAAGAATCAAAAATAAACTGCTAACATAACACCCAGAAACGCCAAACCGATTATAAACCAATTTTTGTAAGACCCTCTATTCACGAGAAGACATATTATGTGTTCAACTCGTTTCTCATAGGGGTCACTATTACTTTTAATCATTCAAAAAAATCAATTTTTGTTATCTTTTTCAAAAAAAATTTTTTTAAAAGTTACTCAACCAAATTTTGGTAATCAAAATGCAACGGATACTTATCCGCACTGAAAAGGTCCCAGGTAACCCGACATGGCCATGTTTCGGACCGCTGTCCTGCTTCAGGGGAAGAAAAGGAAACCAATTCAGATCCTTGTAACCTTGTAGAAATCTTCTTCTTGCGGCGTCTTTATTCTGTGCCGGTCAATTTTTTCGCGCAGGCTGCATTTCAGCCCGCTGTATTTCCTATGAGAAACGAGTTGAACACATAATATGTCTTCTCGTGAAGAGAGGGTCTTACAAAAATTGGTTTATAATCGGTTTGGCGTTTCTGGGTGTTATGTTAGCTCTCTAACTAGTACTCAGTTTATTTTTGGTTGTTGACATTGGTGTGGACTAGAATACACCAGTTGGTGTGAGTGGGTTTTGTTGTGTGATTGATATCTGTGAAAAGAATGCCAGGAAGTGATGTGGTTTGTACGCTCTGGTTTTTAGGACGACGTAAGCGGTGCTGGAGGAATCGCCTCCACATCAGCTAGCGTGAACAGATATATCCTGCAGTTGGCTCAGGAATACTGTGGAGATTGCAAGAACTCTTTTGATGAGCTCTCAAAGATAATACAGGTAAAATAGATCAATAATTATTATTGCTAAGCATTATACAAAGGCAAAGTTTTCTTGCACCAAAATTGCAAATCTGAATTCATTCATACATCTTTCAGAGTCTGGCTTAAAAGACTGCTCTGTTAGGATTCACTTTAGTGCACTTTGTACTTATTGCCAGCATGTAAATGGAAACTCTATTGCTGTAAAGCTTCTAGTAGCCCTAGACTATTGTAAGCTTAAGTACCTGACTGGGAAAGTCACATTATTGGTGATAGTTACTTTAGATTGCAGAATTGGTGAGCTCTAGTGACTTTCCAGGTAACAGTGATTTCATCATAATAGGGTGGGTGCAGCACACAAATCCTAAATTCCTCCCTGATGTGTCAAACTTCCACTTTAATTAGTCAGTTGTTTTGCCATCATTGTTTCCTAGGCCACATGTTCATAAAGGTGAAAAAACCTTTCTTTCCCTGAATTACAAAAGAGCTATTTCATCTACATGGAGCAGACTCAAGCCCACCCACATTTTTGTTTGTAATCTTAGTAGACATGAAATTGGGGTGACAGAATGAATGATTTCCACTTGGGTAGCAGATTGCATCTTCTCTTATGCCAGGGAGGACATGACATTAGAGGGGCATTTCAAATAGTGTAATCTAAGAGTAATGGCAGCCTTTGCAACCTATCAAGGATCTGAAGATGGCGAAACAATGTGACAAGGCGATAGCTAAAGCCAGAAGAATGCTGGGCTGCATAGAGAGAGGAATATCGAGTAAGAAAAGGGAAGTAATTATCCCCTTGTACAGGTCCTTGGTGAGGCCTCACCTGGAGTACTGTGTTCAGTTCTGGAGACCATATTTCCAAAGAGCCAGAGACAAGATGGAGGCGGTCCAGAGAAAGGCGACCAGAAAAGCGGAGGGTCTTCATCAAATGACTTATGAGGAGAGATTGAAGAATCTAAATATGTACACCCTGGAGGAAAGGAGGAGCAGAGGTGAAACTTGAAAGGTTTTAATGATCCAAAGACAACAACAAACCTTTTCCGTCAGAAAAAAATCAGCAGAACCAGGGGTCACGATTTGAAGCTCCAGGGAGGAAGACTCAGAACCAATGTCAGGAAGTATTTCTTCACAGAGAGGGTGGTGGATGCCTGGAATGCCCTTCCGGAGGAAGTGGTGAAGACCAGAACTGTGAAGGACTTCAAAAGGGCGTGGGATAAACACTGTGGATCCATAAAGTCTAGAGGACATTTATTTATTTATTTATCTTTAGTTTTTATAAACCGATGATCCTGTCCACACCGGTGTACAAGGAAGTAAAACTGTCGCCTCGGGGGCGGCTTACATTGAAACAATTAACAGAGAAACATAAAGGAGCTTAATGGAGCATAAATGAACTTAGAGGAGTTTACAGTAAAAACAATTATGACTAATTAAGTTTAAATACAAACTCTTCAGGAACTTATAATGAATGAAGAGTGAGTGGCTCGCGGGAATGACGGCTACTACCTGGAGATAATACCCTTATTCAATAAACATACACACGGTTAATGCGACTCCAACATTGCTCTAAGACTCCAACATTGCTCTAAGCTTCAACGGCAAGGGGAAATGTGGAAAAAAGGATTTGCATTCACAAAAAAGCAGGGAGTAGTTTGCTTGTTACGGCAGTTACTTCCCCAAACCAAATAAGCCTGATACTTCACTTTCAATGCATATCCAGCATAGCTCTCTGCTTCAACGGCTGGGGAGAAAGTCTGATACTTCACTTTCAATGCATATCCAGCATAACTCTCTGCTTCAGCAGCAGGGGGAATGAAGAAAAGTGGATCTATATACAGACAACAACCAACAAGGACTGAATTACATAGTCTGGGTAAACAAATAAGCATGGGTGTAGCTTGCTTATTGCGGTGGTTACTACCCCTAACTAACTAAGCTAGATATTTCACTTAGATGCAGTTCCAACACTGCTTTCTACATTAATGGTGGGGGTGGAAGGGAAATAGAACAAAAAGGTTACTAAGAGCCAAGAGGAACAGATAAGTATGAGGGAAAAAAAAGTGCGAAACTTGCTGAACAGACTGGATGGGCCGTTTGGTCGTCTTCTGCTGTCATTTCTATGTTTCTATTGAGCCTTATGCTTAGCTCCATTTGAACCTAGTAGGAAGGCATCTATTAAGGATTTGACTCTGAAGACAGTTTTTCTTGTGACAATCTTGTTCAGCGAGCAGAACGTCCTAATTATCACCCCTTTCATGCAGAGATCCATTCTTGAAGATTTTGGAAACTGGAGTGTCCATTTAGATACTACCTTCATGTTTACCAAAGGTGGTATCTGCATTTCATTTGAACCAATTGATAGATTTTCCAGCCTTCAAACAGTGTGATTCTGTGGGAAAGTCTAGGAGTCTGCATTTTTTAATGTGAAAAGAATCTTACCTAGGTACTTGAAAGTGACCAGTTCCTTCAGGAAAAGAGATTTGTTTGTGTTTATTGCTGGAAGGAGGCAAGGAGATGGTGCCTCTAAGGTGACTATCGCCAGATGGATTAAGGAGGTTCCAAGGGTTTGTTGGTTCCTGAGAGGTTAAATACTCATTTGACAAGAAGACTGGCAGCTTTGTGGGCAGAGAAACAGTGCCACCTGAGATCTGCAGGGCAGCCAGTTGGGTTTCTTTGCATTATAGATTGGATGTGCAGGCTGGATTCTGAGTCTCCTTTGGGCTGGAGGCCCTGAGGGCAGGTTTATCCAGTTCTCTCCTTGATGGACGTTGGCTTGGATACATCCCATGCATACTGGACTGATGTGGTAGGACTCAAGGAAAGAAAAGTAGCAGCTAAAAAACCTAATTTCTCCTTAGCCAGGAAGACTTGGGGGTCCCCTCACCTCTTGCTTATGGGAGTGAGCAACAGAGAATGGCTCTCTTTGCTAGGTTGTTTCAAAGTGAAACAAGTTCTCCACTGTTAGAGACAGCCGAGCTTGATGGACAATTGATCTGACTTTCCTGTGCTCTTATGTTCCCCGTTAAGAAAAAATAAATAAATAAAATAGAGGATTTTCCCAACAAATATATTTCTTCCCATTGACAACTCCCCCCCATCACCTTTTTTGTTGATGACAACCCTTAGCTAGGGAGTCCAACTTGTGTGACTCAGCAATCCTTCTTCTCTGTAACAAGTGCTCTCTGAAGACAGCAACTTTCACTAGTCATGCAAACCTATCCTACTTCCCTCCAGAACTGTTCTTGCCTCCAGTTCTAGTTATGTAAAACTGAGGAGAGTCATGGGAATACTACAGCGTGTGCACCATGAGAGGCCTTTGCCTTCTCCAGAAAGCTCTGTAAGATTCCAGCTATTTGGCACCAAGCACAGTCATGGGATTCATCTGTATGACTGGTGAGCTGCTGTTTTCAGAACATCTGTTGCAGTAAGCTTTCTGGGTACATGTTCTTCTCGTTTTCTGATTTTTCTTTAAGTGATTTATGTGAGATTTTATTGAAATTTGTACAAAAATGTTGATTTTATGCATAATAAAATTTTATACCAGTTTACTGAGATCTGATTTTCATGTTTTTCTCTATACTGATAGAAAGTGTTTGCTTCTCGGAAAGAGTTATTGGAATATGATCTGCAGCAGAGAGAAGCTGCTACGAAGTCATCGCGCACAACTGTGCAGCCAACATTTACGGCCAGCCAGTACCGAGCACTCTCTGTTTTAAGTTGTGGTCATACCTCTTCGACCAAATGCTATGGTTGTGCTTCAGCTGTTACAGAGCACTGTATAACCTTGCTCCGTGCCCTGGCTACCAACTGCACCATCAGACACATACTTGTGTCCCAGGGACTAATTCGGGAGCTTTTTGACTACAATCTTCGGCGGGGTTCAGCAGCCATGCGAGAGGAAGTTCGTCAACTTATGTGCCTTCTGACAAGGTAAGAACAATCTCTACAGTTACATTGTATAATGTGTGCACAACCTCTGTTTCCAGTGATGTCATGGCAAGTGACGTAAACAGACTCTGAAGTGGAATCTAGCTCTGGCTGCAGAGTCGATAGGACATGTTGGGTTACCTAAGGGCCATGCCTTTCTCTTTCCCTCACCCACTTCCCCCTGCAAACAGACTGGCTCAGGTCTTCCCCCCCCTTTATTCCTGCTGACTTGAGACAAGGCCCAGTCAATCCCACCTCCCTCTTTCCTGCCTTCTCACTGCCTCCCTTCCACTGCCAAAGTAGCCTGGGAGAGAGAGAGGAGGGCAGGAAGAAAAGATGGAGGGCACGAGAGGAATAAAGATGGAGAGAGAGAAATAGATGAAGACAGGAGGGGAGAGATTGTGCACCTCTTATCCTGAATGGTTCAGAGAAAAGAACATACAAAGCTCACCACTTTTCAAATAAAAAGCTTTTCAAGGTAATGGAACGTGGCCTTCAGCCCATGTTTTTTATTTTGGATAATGGGATTTTTCAGGTAAAGGAACTTAAGATTTAAGGTACTCTACTGTAAATAAGCTGTGTCGCTTTCAGCAAGGAATGGAATTAAATACATACATTTCTCAACAAAGATGGAATAACATGAAGCCTGCAATTTTTCTTCATTTAAACTGAAATTATCTGTTTTTAAGAGCTTCAGCAATAATGTATTTATTTTATTTTAAAGTATTTATTGCCCACTTATAGCAAGCCGGTAGAGCTACGTGGGTTACAACACATTAAAATGTCAGTTTATACATACAACTTCAGGGGCGGATTGGCCTATCGGGGGATCGGGCATCCCCCGGTGGGCCGGTCGCTCCAGTCACGTGGTCTGCCGTGCGCTGCCGTGACAGAGCCGCGCTCGGCAGACCACGTGATGTGTCCTGGGCCAGCCTGGGCGGTGAATACCCGGGCCGGTCGTCCTCGGGAATCCGCCGCTGTACAACTTTAAAAACATAGTAATGCATTCAGTATG
This sequence comes from Rhinatrema bivittatum, assembly GCF_901001135.1. Taxonomy (NCBI): domain Eukaryota; kingdom Metazoa; phylum Chordata; class Amphibia; order Gymnophiona; family Rhinatrematidae; genus Rhinatrema; species Rhinatrema bivittatum. The sequence goes on along the minus strand of NC_042629.1, from coordinate 55,814,494 downwards.
TCAGTTTTTCATTCTTAGAACAGTTTTGCAATTGAGATGTTTTTTCTTATTAGTTTTCACCTGCAAAGTTCTCTTGTAAATATAAATTTTGTCTATTTAAAAAAAAGTGTATAATCTTATCTACAATCCTAAGTGGCTAACAAAGTAACATTCATAAATAGAACAAAACATATAACAGATATAAGTTAATAGTAATGTCCATGGTATCAGTGCAAGGGCTAAAAAGCAGAGCCAGGGTTTTTTTGGGGGGGTGGGGGAGGAGAAAAGCAAGGGTTTTCCCTGGCAGTTTCTGCCTGCCCCTTTGAGCTTCCAGCTCAGTCAGAGCTGGGCCTGGGGTCTGACGCCATAAGCCTTTATTTGCAACCTTTTAGACATTTTATCCTCTTTTATATTCCCTCCCAACTTATTCAGCTCATTCATTGTAGTGACCGAGGGCCATGCACCAGGGCTCCTTCCACAACCCTACAGTCATGAGTCCTAAATCCAGCCCTTATGCAGTGACTGAAGCTACCTCCTTCCAGCTTGCATGGGAAACAGAATCGATCCAGGTCCTTTCTTTGGTCCTGAACAGCACATTGCACTGAGCTACTGGAAATTGTGGACGTTTTATTGGAAACCGCCTAGAAATGTTGATAAGCGGTTTATGAATTTTCAAATAAGTAGAGCAGTTTTGATATGAGCAAAAGACCATTCTAGAAATTAGAGGCTTCCAAGGTTTTTATGATTTTGAAAATGAAAAGGGAAACATCTAGGAATATTCCACTGTTAGACTGCATGATAAAACACTGTTAGAAAGACCACCTGGCCAATCTAGTCTACTTATCCACACCAATAATCCCTACCACTTCCTCACAGATCCACTGTGTTTATTCCGTGCTTTTCTAATTCATACATAATCCTCATCTCAACCACCTCCACTGGAAGGCTGTACTGAGCACCCACCACTTTTTCTGCAAAGAAATATTTCCTTAGATTATTCCTGTATCCTACCCCCTTTCACTCATCCCATGACCCCCTTGTTCTTAGATCCTCCTTTACTTTGAAAGAGGCTTGCCTCCTGTGCATAGAAACCTCTTGAGATATTTAAATGTTTATCATATCTCCCCTCTCCGGCCTTTCCTCTAGGGCATTGGTTCTCAACCTTTTTCTATTGGGACACCCCTAGCAGTTAATGCTTACAAGCATGACACACTGAACACTTGACCATCATGGGGATAAATGGAAACATATACCCTGCATCCATAGGAACCTGCCCCCCCCCCCTCTCCCCTGGTCCCCAAACAGTGGATGCAGAAAATATTTCCCCATACAATTCACCATATAAAAAACATAATCTGATTCTGGTACTATCTCAGTAACAGAAACACAAACTCCCTTACTACCAGGCACATTGTAAAATACAAAACCTGAAAAAAAGCACTCAGCACATGTGTAGCATACCTGCCATAGCATAGCAATACTAACTCCAAGAACTCAGACAGCAATATCCCTACCTATGAAAAGGCAGCAGTGCACGTCCTATTGAGAATGAGAAAATGCAACAAAGAAGATTGATACAAATCCCTACACACTAATAAAATATCTCACCTCACTCACTCATACGGATCCAACCTTCACCAAATGCAGAATAAAAGAACACAAATTACAAATGTGGAGACAAAAACTGGAATGGAAACCTCAAAAAGCCTTTCTGCACGCAGTACAAACTTGGAGAACTAGAAATAGAAATACATTTCTTCCTGCACTAAATAAAGTACTAAGAGAGAAGAGATGCACATTCCCCAGACTGACATATTGTGGCTCTTGCACCCCTTGTCACTCTCCCTCCATGTCTCCATCATCCTTTACTTCTCCCAATTACTCCCTTTCAATCATCCGCTCACACTCACATCCCTACCCAGCATTCCCAACCTCTCCCCCCCCCCCATTCCTCTTCCCAGTGCTCACTCTCTCTACCTCCTCCCTACCCAGTTACCCTGACCCCGTTTCCCATCCCTTCAGCAGCCCCCACACTCCCTCTCACTTCCACTTCTGTCTGCCCAGCATCTTCAACCTCCTTTTTCCCCAGCATCACTCCCAGACTCAACAGGGGAAGACAGTGTGTCCCCCATTGGGGCCCAGAACAGTAGGAGTTGGCAATGTCTAGGTCTGATCTGCATGAAAGAGGAAACAGCCTCCCACTGGACCAGAAAGAGGAGAAGGAAGTGAGAGTAGCCTCTCATCAGGCCCAGTTCAAGAGAAGTCAACCAACTCCCACCTGGGCTGGCCCTGCGACCCTCCTCCCAGCACCTCGCGACACAGCAGCGTGGCCCGACACACCTGTTGAGAACCTCTGCTCTAGGGTATATATGTTTTAGATCTTTAAGCCCCATATGCTTTAGAACGAAGACCACTGACCATTTTAATAGCCTCCCTCTGGACCGACTCCAACTGGTTTAAATCCTTTTGAAGATGCACTAGGGACTTACACAGAGGCAATATCACTTCCTTTTTTTCTGCTGACCATTCCTCTTCCTATGTAGTCAAGCATCTTTTTGGCTTTTGCCGTTTACTTATCCACTGGTTTGGCCACCTTAAGTTGAAGGTATTTGCTTAGCAAGGAAAAAAAGAGCAGCGTGCCCTGTTTTTCTCAAAGTTAATTTCATGCAAGATGGGCAAAGATACCACTTTTTTTTGTGCAGAAATGCTTCTGTTGAGGCTTGCAGAGAACATTTAGTGTGAAACACACCTGAGTTTATGATTTTCTGATACTTGATTGAAGCAGTTGAGCTGGAGACATGACCATCATTTCTAAACACTGTGCTTTGGTTTCTGTTCTGGATCAGAGACAATCAAGAAGCTACACAACAAATGAATGATTTAATCATTGGGAAGGTGTCTGCCGCCCTCAAAGGACATTGGGCCAACCCAGACCTGGTAAGAGCCTTTCTGTTCTCTTTCTTTTACCTTACTTGTTAGTTTTTTCCTTCACTATTTCATTTCTGTAAAATATTTTAAGCATACTTATAAATATTGCCTTTTTTCACTTGAAACATTGGGTGAAATTGCTACTCATTTAAGTGAAAGATTTGTTATAAGGATAGAGTGCCAGTGCTTTATCATGACTCTACTATTGGCATTCATTCACAGCCTACACTGCACCTTTTTTGTTCAAGTCCTGGAAATCTCTCAGCTGCCTTAACTAGTTTTGTTTTATTTTTAAACTTTGATCTGATTTTGTGTCATTTCTAGACCTGAAAAGCTGAAGTGCTAATCTTCTGAATATAATTCTTGTTAGCGCATTTCAAAAGTTGAAAAAGTGCTATAAATTTTGACCGTGTTTCTTTGTATCTGTCTCTCTAGTTCATTTTTAGTTGTTATATTGTGTGCTTTTATTGTTCTCCCGCCTTGGGTAATAGATAAGATGGGTTTCCCTGTACGTACCCGGATCAGTCCAGACTGTGGGTTACACCTCCCTTCCAGCAGATGGAGACAGAGAAAAAACTTGAAGGGCACCCTCTCTTAACCCAGTGTGCCACCTGCATCCCCTCAGTATTTCTCTGTCTCCAGCAGATGGAGGTGGTGCAAACCCTGCAGTCTTACCCTGATTTTAGGGTTGGGACTATATCCCTTTAAAAAAAAAAAAAGGAAAGAAGAGATTGTAACTTCTTGCATTTTGCAACGAATCAAGCTTTAAAAAAACAAAAAAAAACCAAAGGGAATTTGAAAAATCCTCCCAGGGGGCTCTAGTGAGCCATCCCCCCCTGGTAGAAGGCTGAGGAGCTGGGGTTGGTTGCCCCGCGGGCTCCTTTAAGGTAAGGCTCAGGGGAAGATTACCGGTAAATCTTTTAAAATATATAATGCAGATGAACCCAGCAGAAAATGAAGGAAGGGAAGGATAGGAGAGGTTGAATGGATGCGGATCAGGCTGACTGGAGGAAGGGACAGGAGTAGAAGGGTACACAAAATACACTTTAATAAACCACACTTCTGTTTTTCAGGCCAGCAGCCTCCAGTATGAAATGCTGCTGTTGACAGACTCCATCTCAAAGGAAGATGGTTGCTGGGAATTGCGTCTGCGTTGTGGTGAGTATAAATCTTATTTGATTTGAAAAGGAGGTGTCTAGTTCAAGTTTAAATATTGAGGAGAGAATATTGATGAGGAGGAATGGTATCAACAGATGCATTTGTGGTCAGTGGGCATAGATCAGACTAGAAAGGAGACGAGCCAACTGCTAATCTTGCTTTCAGAGGTAATGTGCAAGTACAGATGGGTGAGCCAAACTGAGGAGCCTAATTTAGCTCAAATAGGCAAAGCAAGCCAAATTAAGATGGCAAAAGCTCTCACAGTCCCAACCAAATATAAAAGGTTTGTTTTCCAACATTTCTGTTTCTGGAATAGAACCTGTTTTCTTTTGTCCTCAGCCCTTGTTTTTGTCCAGTTTCTCTTTCCTTCATATGTGTGTGCGCACTCTCATTCCATATCTCTTCCTTTCATTTTCTTTATCCTAATGTTTTCCCTCTCTTCTTCTTCCTACCGTGGCAAAGAAAGTGGGTATGTTTCTACTATGCCCAATCACATTGTTATTTCTTCTGTTTCTGTAGCTCTTAGCCTTTTCCTCATGGCAGTGAATATTAAGACTCCAGTTGTTGTGGAAAACATTACCCTCATGTGCCTAAGAATTCTTCAGAAACTGATCAAACCACCCTCTCCTACCAGCAAGAAAAACAAGGTACTGTCCTTCCCAACCTACCTTGCTCGTGATACAAAGCAAAACACGGGGTTCAACTCATCCTTACAAAGCAGCGCAGAATGAGGCTATGTGAGGGTAGGGCAGGGGTTGCTGATACTGAGGTCTGTTTTCAAAGGAATCGAGGAGCCTAACAGTGGAGCCTAGGTTTCGAAATATAGAGGCATGAAGACTGCTTCATGCAGAGCTGCTAGAGGTGTAACTGCTTTACAAGCAGGCCTTGTTGGGGAAGCAAACTACAGTATGGTGTCAACTACAGTTTGGAAGAACGTCCACAGTTATGTGAGGGAAGAAGTAAATGTAACTGTTTACTCAGCTTTTGAACAATAGGAGGTTTCCAAATCTTATTTTCCTTGCAAGGTTATGGTATTGGGAAGCAGAAGGGAATTTGTGCTCTGTAACAATTATACATGAAGAATTATACACTTAAGTCCTTTTAAGAACTGAGAGAAAAGTTTGATATCCTCAGTAGATATTTCTTTAGGTATCTGCAGCTGCAGCACGCACTGGGTGTAATTTTGGATGATAGGGATAAGGCATCATCAGTATTTTCACTGGAGAGCCTAATGCTATTCAGGCAACCTTAGTCTTCTGTAATCTGAGAGGTGTCATTAGCAAATGTGGCTGCTGAAACAGAAATGGGGTGGCGACGGTATTATATTTTCAGATGAGTGTTAGAATGAAGTGTTGACACAGCAACATTAGTTTCAGTTATTTTTTTTTTAATTTTATTTAGATTTATATTCCACTTTTCACAGAGCTTCAAAGTGGATTACATTCAGGTACTGTAGGTATTTCCCTGACCCCAGAGGGCTTACAATCTAAGTTTGTACCTGAGGCAATGGAGGGAAAAGTTAATGTCATTTAAGGCATATTCACAGCAATCTTATTTGTAGAGTTTATTCAGAATGGGTTGGTGAGATGCTCTGGCATGATCCAGATGTGCTAGGGAGGCGGACTTATTTTTATATGTAGTGTGATAGTGTGTTGATATTTGCAGATATTGGGAGGATATTAAATTAAATTTAAACAGGATTTACAACATTACAGTACCACCTGCGCCCTTAGTTCTTTTGTTGGGATATACTAAAGAAATTAGAGGTCTGGGAATTGTTCATAAAAACCTAGGGGCAGCATTCGCCTTAACATGAAGGAGAATGGCTTTGCAGTGGAAACACACAGAACTATCCAATGGATTACAGCTTCCAATGCAGCATGGTTTTACCAGAAATAGGTCTTGTCAGAATAATCTAATCAATTTCTTTGTGTTAGATTAGGAAAAGCATTAGATGCAGTAACTGGATTAGTAACCGGTTAAATGGGAGGTGGCAAAGGGTAGGGGCAAGTGCAGTTCACTTCATGGAAAAGTGGTAGACCACCTGGGGTCAGTCCTTAGTCTGGTTCTCTTCAACATTTTTGTTAGGATGGAACCTTAGAAGGTTTAGAAAACAGGAGGTGTAATCTAGAGTCTGACTGCTAAGATTTAATGCTAAAAAATGCAGGGTCATGCATTTAGGTTTCAAAAACACAAAGGGAGTAGTACAGTAAACACGGTGATGGTTGTCTGTGCTCAGAACAGGAACAGGATCTGGAGGTGATTGTATCCGATGACCTTAAGGTAGCCAAACAGGTTGAAAAGGCAACAGCAAACCCCAGAAAGATGCTTAGATATATAGGGAGAGGAAGGAGCAGAAAAAGGTGATATTGCCTCTGATAAGTCTCTGGTTAGGCCTCATTTGGAGTTCTGTGTACAGTTCTGGAGGCTGCAACTTCAAAAGGAGATAAACCAAATAGTCAATCCAGAGGGCAGCTACTAAAATTGACAGTCTTGGTCATAAAGAATATGGGGACAGATTTTAAAGATGTAAATATGTATTTCCTGGAGGAAGAGAGAGAGATGACAGAGACTGAGGAATAAATGCACAGGAGGCAGGCCTCTTTCAACAGAAAGGATGCTCTGGAAGGAGGGTAAAAGGTGGTAGAAAATATTTCTGTACAGGAAGGGTGGTGAACACATTGAAGAAACCTCCCTTGGAGGTGGTAGAGATAAGGACAGTATCGGAATTCAAGAAAGCATGGGGGCAAGCACAGAAAATTTCTAAGGAAGAGGAAGAAACTATAAAGCTGCTGTCGTGTTCTACGTTTTTATGCATTTCCCAAAAAAATCCCTTGAATTTCTTTCTTCCATCTAACATACATATGAATTGCGACCTGGCTTATTCAGAATTCACATTTAACAAACTGGTTCTATGTTAAAAACTTGCAGTTGCTGATACCTTACTGAGGTGTTCTGATATAAATTTCTAAATATATTAATTGTTTGAAGCTACAAAAAAAGCTTAGATTAATAATTACATCAAAAGGTTATTGATTGCATTGTTTTATTACTTTGGAAAAATGTATAGTACTGCTGCTCATTCATGTTTGCTAAGTGGAATAAAATAGATCTGTCATATTCTCATTGCATGCATTTTCTCTAGTATTTCTAAATTAACTTGTATATCACTGTCTAAGTGTCCTAGCCAAATCTCTCACAGGTTTTTCTGTATTTCCTAGGATGCTCCAGTTGAGGCACTCACCACTGTCAAACCTTACAGCAATGAGATCCACGCCCAGGCTCAGCAGTGGCTCAAGAGAGACCCCAAAGCGTCATACGAGGCTTGGAAAAAGTGCCTGCCAGTCCGAGGTAGAAGAATTTAAGAATGTTACACTTTGTTGGTAGTTATGTATTCCTTATCCTGATACAGCAAGCAAAAACCCTCTAACACGTGATAAAGAAGCTTGTAATTAGCAGACCTTCATAATAGGCACTACTGGCTTAAATGTAAATAGCCTTCACTTGCCTTATGTTTAAGCATTGCTCCAGTCCTTAAACTCCATTATTTGTTTACCAAGCTTATCTTTCAAGATGTTAGCAAGATTGGGTTTCAGATGGCATTTCCTTTTTTATATAATCCTGGCAAGCCTGACCTTTGAAGGGCAGTGTCAAGCCCCATGATATAAGATTTGTGTTGCCCATCTAGGATCTACTGTACCTCCCTTGAGGTGGTTTGCAAGGCTGTGATGGGGAGTTCAGTTTACACATTTACATTTCATTATGGTTTGTACAGAGTCTCCAAACGGAGCAGTATATGTGGACTGTCAATCCAACGTCATATTTCCTAGGGCCCATTCTAATGATTTTGGGTCGTCTTCCCTGTTGTAAAAAAGTCACAGTTGAAAAGGGGAATTTTCCAGCAAAATATTTCTTTCCTTGGTTTTTTTTCATTCTCCTCCTTTGTTGAAGACAACTCTTAGCTAGGAAATTCCATTTCAGGGAAAAGTGAAATTGCTTACCTGTACCAGGTGTTCTCTGAGGACAGCCAGTTCACTAGTCACACAACCCCTGCCCCCTCCTCTCCTTTGAAGTTGTTCTATCCCCAGTCGAAGCTATGTTAATAGGACTGAGGGACTCGTCCTGGCCACTCCAGCACAGGAGCAGAGAATGTTTGTATGATGTTTCTTCCTCCTCATGTTTAAGTGTTTAAGCTAATGGCTTGCTTTTTTTTTTTTTATACAAGGTGATTATAATGTAGGTATACGTTGAGATAGATCATGACAGCTCTTGTTGGCACACACTGTGTTTAAAGGTAAAACAAGTGAATGTGTTTATGTATTGAAGCACAGTTCTTGCTTTTGCTGTGTGGCAGGTATAGATGCCAACGGGAAATCTCCCAGTCGATCTGAGCTGCGCCAGATGTACTTACTGGAGAAGTATGTTTGGAAATGGAAGCAGTTCATGAGTCGACAGGGGAAAAGAACATCCCCATTAGATCTGAAGCTGGGACACAATAATTGGTTGCGACAGGTGAGTGCCGAGATGTCGACTACATCAGGGGCCCCCAAAGGTTTTTGAGCAAAGAGCCACATGCGACATTTCAGATCACCAAGAGGACCAGGATGAGGCGGGTGTAAGCCATTCCCTCATGAAGTTTTGCACTTTTAGTGGTTTTAAATGCTGAGAGAGGGAGGGGCAGAGGGCAAGATGGCAACTCAGCCACACTCTGTGGAACTCTTATCACTTGCCTACCCTTTCCTCTTCATCTCCGTGGGGGAGGGGGTGAATGGCAAGGTGGTGCATTCTCCCCAACTCGTACACTCCCCCTCCTATACACTCTTGCTTGCTGCTCTTCCCATGCCTTTCCTCCACCTGCTCTTTTCCTCTCATCCCCTCCACTCTCTCACATTACTCAAATTCTCTCCCTCTCCCACTTTCCTTTCCCTTCCACACCCCTCACGTCACTGGGGCTACCTCACAGGTGGCCCTCGTTCTGCTGGCAGGGACCCTCACCGCACCGTCTGCAGCTGTCCTCCTGCTGGGGTGGGGGTTGGGGACTCTGCCAGCACTGCAGCCTTCGCTGCACGAGACTTGTTGTGCTGATGGGGGTTGGGAACCCTGCCAGCATTCAAGACTTCACCACCCGCCACGCATGAACCAAAAGGGGGAAAAAAATGGTAATCCTTGCACCAATGGCCAATTCATCCATGGGCACAGAAAGTTTGACAAACTAAGAAAAGTTCTCCTGCAGGCTGGATGAAGCCCACAGGCCAGAGGTTGGGGTTCCCTGGTCTACATTGTCGACCAATAACAATAGTACATTGTGTTACCAGCAATACTAAGCACAACTAGGAAGCATATGAAAACGTTTTGTATTTGCTGTGAGCTGATATTATATAGACAGCTATTGTCTGGAGAGCTATGACAATCTTTCTTTTCTTATATACAATGAATTACAAATGCATTAATATGTACCAATGCTTTGAAAATTTGCAGGTACTTGGCCTGGTATGTGCACACAATTACTCACACAAACTTACACTTATTGTTCGGAGGTGTAGCTTGTATTACTCAACTTATGTGCGTACTTGTTAAAATCAAAAAGTATGCAGTAAGTTCCAACTCCGCTCCCTGGAACATATCCTCCAGTTCAAAACTGGGTTGCATGCATCCTTTTATATGCGTAGAGTCCCGGAATATTTTAGAGCAGCCATTTACACACACAAAACTGTTTTTTGCTCTGAAAATTCAGCACTATAATAATATCCTAACTAGAAATAAATCGGCCAACATGTTGCAACTCATATTTTTTTATTGAACTTCAGAAGGATGACAAAAAATGATAAAGGGGATGCAATGACTCCCTTATAAGTAAAGGCTAAACAAGTTAGGACTCTTCAGCGAGGAGAAGAGGTCATGGGCCCATAGGTCCTTTCCTCACCTCTACCACCTCCTGCTCCTGTCTCTCCGAGGATCGCCAATTTTTCTGTATACCAGGACTGAACATTTGAGGTCTAGGAAGGGACCTCATAAATTTGCAACCACTGCTATTTTAAAAAAACACTTACCGGTACCTTTGTACTTTTTCCAACTTGCATATTATCTGATGTGGTGATAAACGTGTTTATTGTCTAGTACTGGCTGGGTAGGAGGTCTGGGTGAACTGGGAGGAGTTCAGGTTGGAGAACCAGATGGGTCTGGATAACCTGGAGAAGGAGTGGGCAAACTGGTACTAATTAGTTAAACAGGTAATTTCATGCACGTGTGTGTGAATGCATGATTTAAAATACTATGGTAAAACTACATGCAACCACATAAACGAGTATTTAAAATCAATAAGACAACATATAAATATTCAAGTGGGCTAACACAGCAGCCACAATACTATCCTAACTAGAGAAAACTATATTTGCACTAATCTTTGGGATCTCTGGTTAGCTTCATGAACATTAGAAATTCCTGCCAATGGGAAGGAGGGTAGAATAGTAGCACAATGAAATTCAAATGGTTTGAAGTCACGTTGGGTGGACTTGCACACCCCATTTCATTTAGTTGAATTGAATGACTTGTAGTTTTTCTGTCTGTGTACAGCAGGCACGTCGAGCACACTTCTTGTTGAATTCTATATTTTCTTTTCCAGGTCTTGTTTACCCCAGCCACCCAGGCAGCACGTCAGGCTGCATGTACGATCGTTGAGGCCCTAGCAACAATCCCCAGCCGTAGGCAGCAGGTTCTTGATCTTCTTACCAGGTACAGTGCAGCACAGAATCTCATCTACTTGCTTATGACCACTCTTTCCTTTCCGAAGGGACACTGGTATCTTCAGAGATGGGAAAAAGGTTGCATAGCCTCTTATTTTGTACGTTTTGCTTTCAATTTCCATTTGAGGAAATAATCTGCCTGTTAGGAGTATTTGTGTTTAAAATGGTTTAGATAAATGGGACAATGCGTTGCTCATTAATATTCTTTTACACTCAACAGTAGTCAGTAATGAGTATTTTTTTGGGGGGGGGGAAGAGAAAGCGAGGTGAGTGTCTAGAGCCACCATAAACATCATGAAAGTGAAACTACTTGTCTCCTCTTCCTCCACTTCTCTTTACTATATTGGTTTATTTCCTGCCATTTTTAGCATTGACCTCAACAAGAAATGACTGAGACATGCACTTATGGTATTATATCAAAGAAAATAGTTTTAAAGTGGGATTTTCTTGTGCACGACAAAAGCCACAGAAGCGCCATGAGCAGTAATGTGTGTTAGTTTAGTGTAGTTTAGTGTATTGACTTAAATGCATTTGTTATATCAGTGCAGTTTACAATAAAATAATCAGATGTAAACCTAGGGCCAGATTTTTCTGCCATTCTATGTCTATGGGAAAAATGCTTAGAAAATGAGGCTTTTCGATTGTGAGCCCTCTGGGGACAGGAAAATATCTAGAGTATCTGGATTGGCCACTGTTGGAAACAGGATACCGGGCTTGATGGACTCTTGGTCTGACCCAGAATAGCATATCTTTTGTTCTTATGAATGTAATCCACTTTGAAGTGCCTGAAAAATGAAATATAAATCAAATAAAAAAAAAGAGAAAATAATGAAACACATACAATAAAAAATGTATAAAATACAACCAAAAAAAAAAAAGAGAAAATTACATGAAATCAGATAAAAGTATAAAAATAATTATAAAATACTTGTAACAAACTGGAGTGGACATATAAAACATGACCTTATAAATAAGCTTTGGAAAATAGTCAAGATTTAAGATGTTTTCTAAATTTCTGATGATCTTTCTCTTGTCACAAGGACAGAGGCTGAGAGTTCCATAGAAAAGAAGCTCAAAAAGTAAATGCCATCTCATGAGAATGTTCCAAAACAATTTCCTTTGGTGAGGGAAGTTTTAGTAGCTAAAGTTGAGAGGACTGGAGGGATCTGGAAGGTTGGTTATGAAATGATTAAGCTGAAAAGATAAGATAAAGCCTGACCTCATAAAACTCTAAAAACTAAACAGAGGATCTTAAACTGAAAACGAGAGAAAATGGGAAGCCAATGAAACTCTTGAAGGAGGAGGGTGTTGTGTGATCATAATAACGTTTGCCAAAGATGAGCTTGGCTTCAGTGTTTTGCACTAATTGAAGACGCATCAAATGACAGGTGAGACCATGAAAAAGAGCATTACAATAATTGATGTGACTGAGAGCAAGCACAGGAGTCAGGATTTTTAAATCAGATGTCATAAAAAAGGATGGAGTTGGCATATGAAACAAAAAACACATTACTAAATAGGAAATATGCGGGGAAAATCTTAAAAGTAAATCAAACTTATTGAATAATGAGGTAGCTACCTTTTAGTTCAGTGGTTCTACCAGCTATGACTGGGGAAGGATATCCATTAGGGTTTTTACCTCTATGGAACTGCACAGCCTCTAATGAAGTAGGATTGATCTTAAGTATATGAGAAGTAAGCCAACTATAGCCCTCAAACAAGTCATTAAAATTAGAGAATGTCTTTGGATTCTTTGAATCAAAGGAAGCTAACATTTGAACATTGTCAACATAAAAATAACATCTGAAAGCAAAGCTTTGGATCAGAGTGGCCTGAGGAGCAATGTATACATTTTGGTCATCAATGTTACAACGTTATTGTTAAATTTTGAACTTATGTACTCTGTTCCAAGTTTCATAACCTTGTTCTATATAATGCCTTTTGGCAATTTTCATGTTCTGTTTCAATGTAAACCGATGTGATCTTTATTTCATATAGGAACACCGGTATATAAAAATCTAAAAATAAATAAATAAATAAAATAAAGAGTGGGCAATAAATTCACCCCTTGTGGAACACGGGTCAGTTGCCAGGTTGAGAGGATTTAGAGTCCCATTCATCATGATAGATCATGTCTCTAAGAAAGGGGTTAAACCAGTTCAATGCTTTGCCTTGGAAACCAATATCCTGATACTTGTTGAAGCAAGAGATGATGTCTGACAGTGTCAAAGCTCAAGGCATGACAAGAAAACATCTTTGTGTTGAGGTTTAGGCTAATTTCATTAAAAAAAAAAAGCAATAAGTGCTATATTTACTCAGACATTGGACATACTAGGAGAATCCCCTAAAGTTGCTTTCTTTCTCTGATTCAGTTATTTAGATGAGCTGAGCATTGCCGGAGAATGTGCTGCAGAGTACTTAGCACTCTACCAAAAACTCATCAAACCTGCCTATTGGAAAGTTTACTTAGCAGCAAGAGGAGTCTTACCCTATGTTGGCAACCTCATCACCAAGGTAATCATTCAGAACAAACTTAAGTCAATCATTTTTCCCTTTAATGCTTAGAATGTGAAGATGGTAGTGAGGCTGCTTCTTCCATGGAAATGATTATTAATCATGCCACTAATGGCCCATCAAGAGATGCAAGTTTACTTCCCAAATCTGACTCTTGATCCTTGGGCTGGGAATGCTGCCTAGACAATACTCTCAGCCCCCTGGAAGGAGGGATTCAAAGCAAGAACTAGTGATTGACTTGAGAGCACTTGCACTAGATTCCAAAGTGAGTAGCAGTCTGTGCTGCTCAGCCAGAGGACTTGCTATAACTACTGGACTAGATTGGTCAGGGAAAAGGATTAAAAATGGGGAGAAATGAGGAAAGCCCAAGCTTTATAAATGCAAAATGACCACTAGGACAGTTTCCTATTGGCAGGAAGACTAAAAGGGAAGAAAGAGGCTATCTATCCCATATGATTTTATTTCAGTAGAAGAGGGGCAGTAATTTGTATAGTAATTTGGTTACATGCATTCTTAATTTCTTTGTTTCTTTGTAACTGGAGTAAATCTGTAGAACTACAGCATTTTTCAGATGAAAGGCTATTATAGGTAGCATAACATTGCAGGGAAAATATGTTTTTATACTCCATTCCATCCCTTGATTCTGGATATTTGCTAGAAGGCCTTTCTAAGGGATTGGCTTTGAAGGTGCTCTTAATGCATGGGGGTGGCCCTCCATTGCTACGAAGAGGGATATGCAAGACAGGCTACTGTCTTCTCATCTGGATTTCTCTGGGGTTTTTAACGGTGCATCTGGGTACAGATTTTGTCTCTTGGAAAGTCCACTAAATTACCCTTCCCCCAAGTTTTGCTATATCTATAGGCAGAACTAAGGGGGTGAGCCCCCTGCAAACACAGTGATGCGAGAAGTCCTGTGCATATTCAGCAGAGCATGCAATGAGAGCAAATATTTAATTTTTTAAATCCCCCCCTTCCAAGTTTATACTAAGAACAAGGTACAACATTAATGCATAAAAGCATTTGTTTTACGAAACAATTTGTATTATAACAAACCATCAGGAAAGGGTAAAATCAGACAAGGAATAAAAAACAGTAACAAAACACATCAGTGGATGATATGATATGGAAATTAAAATATAATATAAAATATAATCAAGATAGAAGCATTAATAGATATCATTTGTCCCAATCAAGACTCTCTAAAATACAAAACTAAAATCAGAGCCAGAGTATAATCACTGATTGCCCATTAAGTCAATCCTAGATTCTACAATGTATCTATTCCCCAAAATAGGTTAGCTATTAAATAGTAAAATTTTCTGTTTACCCAGTAAAACAGTTCCACAATCTAAAATCTGAGTGGAATTAAAGCTGCTGCTACCATTACTGAGAGGCAAACCTTCTCCTGTTCTTCCCAACCACAGCCCTTCCATCAAGTATAAAAGAGCCACACAACTGCTGTGAGGGTGAGCAGAACAGGCCTACTGGCTATCAAGGGATTAACACACAGCTCAGTGGTTGTCCAATGAATTGCCATTTAGGACATCTGGGTTTGTTTCCCCAGGCCTGGTGTCTTTTCCCTGGGATTGCTGTGAAGACACAGTTCACAGTCCCCTGAGGTAGGGAGGGAATCTGTTGTCACTCAACGGTGACAACTAGTGGCCAGATGTAGGGGCCGATGTTAGTTGAGTTTCAAAGGGAGCTGCAGTTTGTAGCCCTTTGCTGAGGACTTTCACTGCAATGACTAGGCTGTGTTGGGAAGGGGTTAAACAAATAAGGAGGAAAAGCCTTGGGTATTTGCAAATTAAGGCTCATAGTGCCATTTCCAATCAAGCTGGAAGCCCAAAGGAACAGGTAGAAACTGCAGGTTCCCTTCATCCCTGCCCCCCCCTCGAAAAAAAAATTCTCAACTTAGTTGAGGGGTTGGTACATGTTTTCTGTGTGATTGGGGTTTGACTTAAAAATAATGCAACTTAAATTCTTCTGGTTTTTAACACTATTGTTGCATCTATGCTTGCAGTTGTGTGCTGGAAAACAGTTTCATTTGGCCTTTTACAGAGCAGTTTTCAAAGGGATTCTTAGTAGGTAAACCTGCAGAGAAAGCACCTGCCTCCCTCAGCACATGATAAAGGGGAGCTGCTGTGGCTGTCCCAGCAAAGTACACACAAGGAGTTTCATTTGTTCATTCCCAGTGCAGACTTCCTGGCAGAGAGTTTCCAGCTGGGAGTTTAAAAATTGGTCTCTCCTAATTAGAAGCCCTAGGAGCTTGTAGTTTCATCCAGCTCCTGAGTTTTGCATTACCTTATATCCTTGCTGATTGATCCTTTAAGAATTACAGTGGATGTTTTGTAGTAAGACTTTGGCTTCTGCAAATACTAAACATGACAAAAATGTTTTCTTCTTCCCATTTTCCATGATTTTGCTTTTTCTTTTGTTGATTTGCATTTCTTCTGTGTTTAGGAAATAGCCCGTTTACTTGCTTTAGAGGAAGCAACTCTCAGCACTGACCTGCAGCAGGGTTATGCCTTAAAGAGCTTGACAGGTATGGAATGGCAATGATAAAGCTATAATTGATGGCACAGTACCATGTGGGAAAAGTTTCTGCATGTATTGTAGATGTCTTCCAGTTTATGAAATCTATTTTCCTGCATATTATTTTCATTTCTCACGCAATAACAAAAGTTGGGAGGCATCTTGATGAACATCAGATATTTGTAACCTGTGCTCACCCTGAAACTGTGTTGTAAATTAACTGATGGATGCCAGTCGTTAGAGTCCAATTTCTGTTTGCTCGCTTTAATTCTACATAAAGTCAGACCCCTCCATGTAACATTCTGAGACAGCAGATATGATTGTAAAATAGCTAGAACTGTATTCTAGATAGTACGATGAGCAGTGAAATTCCAAGGATCAATAATCTCTTCATGTACATGTCAGTACGATGAGCAGTGAAATTCCAAGGATCAATAATCTCTTCATGTACATGTCAGTTACAAAGCAGTGGTGAATTAAGAAATTTTATCAAATAAAAGTTGACTAGTCTGCTTATTTCTTAGTATTTTCTGAAAGTCTAGTAGCTTTAAAGGAGCAATTTGATAGTTGGTAAGATTACAGCTCAATTTATTATTTTCCATAGAGTCAAGCATAGTTCTAGTTTCTAGCTGAAATTTGACAGTTTTAATTTGTGAATTTAAATTAACTTTTAAACCAAAGCAAGGTCAGATGTTTAGCCTAATTTTAAATTTTTATAAACAGAAATAAAACATTGAATATCATTGGAATTGTCCAGTGTAGAAATTGTGGGTTTAGAGGCACCACCTGGAAGGGATTACTATTGCCCTATCTGTATGCACGTTTCTGAACTGAAGGAGGAGATGATTTGGCTCAGGATAGAACTAGCCAGATCTAAAACTGCTTGCTTTCATAATGTGCATTGGACCCTAAATAAATATTTATTAAAAAGAAATTTCATGCTAAAGACACGTCATGCACCCTCCTGTTGGAAGCATCAAAATAGAGAGGAATGAAAGTGTCATCCGCTGGTTTCTGATTTTACAGATGTTAAAGTTTAAAAGAATACACCTAATTGGGACCGGACATGACCAGACAGATGGGGTGTCTAGGAAGCACTGCCTATTGGCCTGCTAAGGCCTATTGGCCTTAGGCCAGAAAACCTTTTTTTTCTAAAATTAAGGGGCATGAAGAACCAGCAATTAAATACAAAGTTTAAATGGACAATCGAATAGTCATATTCTACTTTTACAAGCAGGATGAGGTTCCTGTGTCAGAGAAATTGTCAAGTTGTGGAATTGGGTAGCTCTTGGGGAATTACCCTAAGAGCCATTTAATTGGTAGGCAGAGACAACAGATTCTCTGACAGAATCAGTCGTCATCTTAACCTCCCACAAGTGATCCTTGGATAGGAAGTAGCCAACAGGATATTCCACAAATGGAGTACTCCCAGGACTGCTGCAGTAGAAGATCCAGGAGCCTATAGGTCATCTCTACCTGTTGGCCAAAACTATAGTGTAGCTTAGAAAGAGACAGGGAACCATGATCTCGTAACTCCTCTTTGGCTGAGACAGATCTGGTAATTGTCTAAAAGGCAGGAAACAGAATACAACTAGATGATCAGTTTTCCCAGTGGCAAGAGGTAAAGAGTGGAGTGTCCTAGTGGTGGACTGTTACCAGTGTTGTCTAATTTATTCATTAACGTTTTGGAAAAGAAAGCAAAGAGTGAGATGATCAGACCATACAAAATTATTCAAAGTAGTTAAAATACATGCAGACCGAGGAGTTGCAGGAGCACCTAGAAATTCAAATGACACATGACATTTAATGTGGGCAAGTGTAAAATGGTAAATGTAGAAAAATAATCCTAACTATGGGGGTAATTTTTGAAGCGTGTAAAGTCAGTAATAACCGTGGTTAGTTTTCCGAATGAAATTTGTGCATATTCTTTTTGAAATCAAAAGCTATGCATTTAAATCGGAACTCCTCCCCCGCCCCCAGGAATGGTAAAAATCTGCACGTGCAGCCTTTATGCTTATATTTTTACCTGCAGATTGGACGGACTTTTATAAAAGCCCATACTGTGGGTAAAGCAATGCTTTTAGAATTGTTCTTCCTATGTACATAATCTAACTTTCAAATTTTATCCGCAGTACAGCATTTACGCACGTAATTGGATGCACAGAAATTATTTTATAGGGATGTGCAATCGTTTTTCCCGAATTAGGAAATTTCAACAAAATTGCCTAATTCGGAATGGTTCAGGAGAACAGAAAAAAGATCAAATGTTTTCCAAAATTTCGGAAAAAATTCATTTTTGGGTTCGTGCGCACTAACCTGAAAATCGGGGGACCCTGGGAAGAAAAAAAACAAACCCGAACCGTGGGAAAAACGAAATTCCCAAGGGGGTCCCCAAAATAGTGTTGTACGCTAACTGAAAACAAAGTCTCTTTAGGTTTTTAAACTTCAGCCATATTCTCCTTTTGCATTCCTGAAGTCTCTTGTTTGGTTTTTGTAGGCCTTCTCTCCTCCTTTGTGGAAGTGGAATCTATAAAGCGTCACTTTAAAAGCCGTCTTGTGGGCACAGTCCTAAATGGCTACCTATGCCTGAGGAAACTGGTGGTCCAGAGAACGAAACTGATAGATGAGACCCAAGACATGCTGCTGGAGATGCTGGAGGATATGACCACAGGTAGAGCTTTCCAGCTGCCTGCAACGTCCTGCACTCTTAGGGCAATTTTCTAAACTATTTACCGCTTAAATAGGCCTGGCTGAAAATTGCCCTTCTCAACAGCAAGAAAAAGTGTGCAGGATTCATAACGCTTGTACTTTTAGCCGCATTAAAAAGGGGCCCCTCCCAGGGCCATGGTTAAGTCAGGGGATTACACACAGAACTGAATTTTCAAATTTGCATACATTATTTTCTCCTCTTGCCCAAAAGGGAGGAGGGGCTGCAAAGTAACTCCCAGCAGCCACATAAGGGAATTTTCAAAGAAAATCTAACAGGTAAATTCTCTTTGAAAATTGCCTACCAACTTTGGGGTAAGGAAAAGTTTTAGTGTATTAAAAATACTTATCTTAACTAGTTACATAGAGATCAGCACGGGAGTCTATAAGGAGTGATGTCGGCAAACATGTTTGTCTCCATCTGCTGATTGGGATGCATAATCCATGTGTGTGGACTGGTGTGGCTGGACTCAAGTAGAGGAAATGATCAGGTACAAACTCATTTCTCTGTGCATAAATACCTCTGCTTGGAGACAGCAGATTGTGGGTCATCGGTTGCAGCAGGTGTACAATACAAACATTGCAGCCAGCCTTCTTAATCATTCTCTTCACTGACAGCATTTGTTGTTGTGGCTCTAAACACTGAGACTGTGAATTATTAGAGCAGGTACTGAACTGATCACCTTTTTATACCTAGGCACAGAATCTGAAACAAAGGCTTTCATGGCAGTCTGCATTGAAACTGCAAAGCGATATAGCCTAGATGATTACAGAACGCCAGTGTTCATATTTGAGAGACTCTGCAGTATCATCTATCCTGTAAGTGATCAAGGAGCAATAAGTCTCACTTCTTTTGGGTTACTAGCAGTGGTGACATGGAATAGACTTAGTTTTTGGGTACTTGCCAGGTTCTTGTGGCCTGGATTGGCCACTGTTGGAAACAGGATGCTGGGCTTGATGGACCCTTGGTCTGACCCAGTATGGCATGTTGCTATGGTATTTCCAAACTGCATAAAATAGCCTCAGCCCTGGAGTGTCTCAGACAAAAACACAATTGAGAATCCCTCCAGTGGTTGGTAGTTTGCTAAGACTGAATTGTTTTCTATAAATATAAATTAAACCCTTTGAGGACAATTTTCAAAGGATCCAGGCACTTTTAGAGTTGGGTGTCTGAATGGGCCCCTTTTTAAAAAATTAACAGGGGTTGAGCAACTATTGTCACCAGGTGCCTAAAATGTAGGTGAGGTCAGCGGAAGGAAGTGAGGTGTCTAGCACCGATTTTTTTGTTGTTGTTGTTGTTGTTGTTGCTGGGTGGCCAAATTTAGGAGCTGCCAGAGCAATTTCCTTCCTTGCTGTAGCATATAAAAGTAAAGCCTGGAGCATTGGGATGCCTCCAATCCATGTCCCACCCCTCCACTGCTTGAAACATTTGGGTGGGGGAGGGGTACTGCCCCTTCCCCTGCCACTGCCTTAAAAAGTTGTCCTCAAAATAATGCTGGGCGCAGGCTGGCACCCTAGGATGATGAGTTGTGGGTTTTAAGGGGGTGGGCAATAGGGAGGTTTCTTTTGCTGATGCAGGAAGAGAAGGAGAATCAAAGGGTGGGGGGGATTATCCGGCAGCACCCCCTGCCCAACGTTTTCAAGCAGCAGAGGGGGAGGGATGAAGGATCCTTATTTTTTTTTTTGTCTTTTTTGTGACCAGTGAGAGAGGACGTAACCAACCAGAGCTGATTTTCAGCACTAAGCAGCAAAGTTTAGGCACCCAAAGGCTGAGCTACCTAATTCTAGGGGCTAACTGTTAGCCACTTGGATGTAAAATAATTTTCAGCTGAAAATCTGCTTACCCTTCAGCTGTCAGAAGTTGGTTGGAAAAGTTCGGCATTCAGCATTTTTTTTTAAATTTAGCCCGTTTATATTATAGTTTTTCTGACATGTATTAGAGAAATGTCACGCTTTGTTTTCCCTATAAAGGAGAAGAAAGTTTGTAATATATATTTTTTTTATCCCTGTGTTGCTTGCAGACCTTGCTGGTATTTTGTAGCTTTGGGCTTGCAAACGAATTTTCCTGCTTTGGGGACTTAGCTGGTGCCCCACAAGTACATTACAGCAGGTGCAAAGTTTGCCCCATAGAGCCAAGTGCAGGCTTTTGCCAGCACCAGTTGCCCCTTTGGAGCTCAGATAAACATTTTAAAATTATGCTGCCTGTGTTTGCAAGTAAAGCCAGTGCTTCGTACCCCATCTTCTGCAGGAGGAGAACGAGGTGACGGAGTTCTTTGTGACACTGGAGAAGGATCCGCAGCAGGAGGATTTTTTGCAAGGGCGGATGCCGGGGAACCCTTACAGCAGCAATGAGCCAGGCATTGGGCCCCTCATGAGGGACATCAAGAACAAAATATGTCAGGACTGTGACCTGGTGGCACTGTTAGAGGATGATAGTGGAATGGAGGTAAGAAAACACTGGTGGAGGAGGTAGATAAAAGGTCAAGAAGCAGAGGATACAACTAAGAGCTGAAGAAGAAAGCGATGACTATGTCCATCACTGAACCCACGGGGTTAATTTAACAAGAAGGTGCAGCTTCACCTATAGCCTGCATTTAAAAGTCAAAATAAAAGTTCATCCATGTTCTACTACTTCAGGAAACAAAACCAAAAGAAACTTGATGAAGCGAGTGGGTGTGTGTGTTTCTCTTTCAATATAGTCGTTAGTACCTAGGTATCAGAGATTGTATCTCACCTTCTACACCTATCAAATATATATATATAGCTAGGGAGCTTTTTTTTTCTTGCATGGGCATGCCTCAGAATTTTATATCTGTCTTATTGTAGGGCCTGTGCTCGCCTTCATATAGTTTGCTCTTGAAGATGATAAAATATTTGGAGTGGCAGTAATATGTCACTTTTCCATCTAATTTTATATTCCTTTCTTCCATCCTTATTTTATGCCATCTCTTTGTAATTTTGCTGCTTAGAAACAAGACAAAGACTATCTAGTCTGCCCATCTACCCAACTAACTTAGCTTTACACTCCTTCAGTGATCCCCTGGATGTATCCCAAGCTTTCTTGAAATCAGATGCTGTTTTTATCTCCACCACCCACACTGGGAGGCTGTTCCATGTATCCACTACCCTCTCCAAAAAGAAATATTTCCTAAGATTACTCCTGAATCTACTCCCTTTCACTGTCATCTAGAGTCCGCTTTCCATTGAAAGAGGTTCTCTTCTTGTGCATGGAAACCTTTGAGATATTTAAATGTCTGTGTCATATCTCCCCTATATTGCCTTTCCCCTAGGGCAGGGGTCGGGAACCTTTATGGCTGAGAGAGCCATGAACGCCACATATTTTAAAATGTAATTCCGTGAGAGCCATACCAGACCTACCAAATTAATTTACTACAACCCCCTACTCTCCTGACGCCCCCCAAGACCTGCCAAATTAATTTACTACAAACCCCCCACCCCCACCCCCAAGACCTGCCAAAAGTCCCTGGTGGTCCAGCAGGGGTCCAGGGCTCACAGACAAATCTTTAATAGAAAAGTAAAAATCTAACAAAAACCCCCACCCTCCTGACACCCCCCCAAGATCTCAAATTAATTTACTACAATCCCCCCCCCCCACAAGACCTGCCAAAAGTCCCTGGTGGTCCAGGAGCGGTCCGGGAGCGATCTCCTGGACTTGGGCTGTCGGCTGCCAGTAGTCAAATTGGCTCCGACGACCCTTTGCCCTCACTATGTCACTGGGGTTGACCAATGGTGGCAGTAGCCCCTGTGACGTAGTGAGGGCAAAGGGCCGTCGACGCCATTTTGACTACTGGCAGCCGACAGCCCAAGTCCAGGAGATCGCTCCTGGACCCCCGCTGGAACTCCAGGGACTTTTGGCAGGTCTTGGGGGGGGGGGGAGTCAGGAGGGTGGGGGGTTGTAGTAAATTAATTTTGGAGGTCTTGGGGGGCGTCAGGAGGGTTTTGTTAAGATTTTTACTTTTTTATTAAAGATTTGTCTGCGAGCCAGATGCAGCCATCAAAAGAGCCATATCTGGCTCCCGAGCCATAGGTTCCCTACCCCTGCTCTAGGGTATGCATGTTAAGTCTATCCCAATATGTTTTAGATCGAAGATCATCGACCATTTTAGTACCCACCCTCTTGACCAGCTCTAACTGGTTGATATCTTTTTGAAGGTGCGGTCTCCAGAATTGTTCACTGTTTCAAATACGGTCTCACCAGGGGTCTGTAAGGAGCAATATCACCTCCCTTTTTCTCCGCCATGCATTCTTCTGCCTTTTGCTGTTGCTTTACCCACCTGTTTGGCCACCTTAATACCATCAGATATAATCGCCCTCAGATCCTGCTCTTCTTTATTGCTTAGAAGAATTTCACCTCCAATACTATATTTCTCCCTTGCAGCCTAAATGCATAACACTGCATTTTTTTAGTATTCAGTTTTAACTGCCAGACTCTAGACCATTTCTTGAGCTTCACTAGATCCCTCCTCATGTTTTCCACTCCTTCCTGGCTATCCACCCTGTTGCGGATTTTGGTATCAGCAAAAAGACAAACCTTTCCTGTCAATCCTTCTGCTATATCGTTTGCAAAATGTTGAAAATAACTGGTCCAAGGAGCAATCCCTGAGGCACAACACTGGTAGCTTTTTCCTCCTCAGAGTTAAACTCCCTTTACCACTAACGTTTGTTGCCTCTCACTCAGCCAGTTTCTAACCCAGTCTGTCATTCTAGGTCCCATACCAAGGGCGTCAATTTGGTTGTAAGTCACCTATGTGAAACCGTTTCAAAGGCTATACTGAAATCCAAGTAAGGTTTATTTAAAGGTGAGGGTCCTAGACTTACGGAAACTAACGTTGGTAAAATGGGGGAGTAGCTTGATGTAGTGGTATCAAGTGCTCTCCCTTGATCCAATTCTGTTTATCCAAACAAAGAAATTGATAAGATTTGTGTGGCAAGATCCTTTCTGTGTTAAAACCATGATGCCTCAGATCTTGTATCCATTGGATTCCAGAAACTATGCTATCCTCTGTTTTAGTAGCGATACCATTAATTTGTTCATCACAGAGGTCAGACTAACCAGCCTGTAGTTTCCAGCCTCTTCCTTACTTCCACTTTTATGAACAGGAACTGCAATTGCCCATCTCCAGTCCGCTGGAACTACTTCAGACTGTAAAGAAACATTGAAAAGGTCAGCCAGCGGAGCTGTCAGAACTTCTCTAAGTTCCCTTGGTACTCTCGGATGTTTCCTATTCGGCCCCATCACCTTATCTACTTTAAGTTTAGTTAGCTCCTCACGAACACATGTTTCTGAAAATCGATTGAGGTTTACCTCACAATCTTTTATATGATCCTGCACCTGGTTCTACAGTGAACACTGAACAGACATATTAAGAATTTTGCTTTTTTCTTAGCCTCTACGTATTCCTCTCCACCTCTGAGTTTCATAATATCACTTTTGCACTTCCTTCTATCACCAACACATCTTCAAAAAAAAAAAAAAAAGTGAGGTCCCCATGTTTTACTGTATTTGCTATTTTTTCTTCCATTTGAATTTGTGCATTCCTATTTTTCCAGCTCATCACTCGGCAGATAGTACTCTTCCTGGATATAAACTCTCTTAATTCAAACCTCTTTAAAGGAGGAAGTACTGTCAGTTTTTTAAAAAAGATCTATGTACCTTGTTGGCTTACCTAGAATCTGTCTTTGCTTTATTTTATTTTTTGTTTGCTAGTGTCTGGCCAGTAGATGTATTTTTGGAGACATGTTTTCCATTGAATCAAGAACTGCATTTCTCTCTTGTAGCAAGTGTTATTGGGTAAAATGATGCTGAGTGCTTGCTGTAGGAGTTCGTGCATCTCTTAGATAACTGTTTATATGCTATGCGTGTTCATTAAATTCTAAAGCTGAGGTACAACATAGGGTAGAAACAGAGGAGGGGGAAAAATAAGATGGGGATGCGTTGATAAAAGGCATAGGGAGATGGCGAGGAGAGGGAAGTCAAGAAATTGTGTTGAAAAGAAGACAAGGATAGTCGGAAAAGATGGAGGAAAGTGACACTTTATTCAAGGGACAGATGGGAGTGAGAGGTGTGAGGATAAGACAGATGAAAGAAATGTAGAATGAGAAAAAGGAATCAGAAGACAGGATGAAAGCAGAAAAGTTCAATGAGAAAAAGAGGAAGGAAATAGTTCAAAAATTGTAAAATTATTTTATGTTCAATCATTTTTAGTATTTAAATATAAAATCAACTGTTACAAATTGCAATAAGCAGGTGATAAGTATAACATACAGTACCAATATTTACTCCAATAAAATTAGAAAAAGAAAATGAATGTTATACAACTAATCCTAACTACAATATAATTCCCTCCCTCCTTTTTTAAGTTTTATTTAAAAAAATAGTAAAAGTAAGTATTAATATAAGAACTGTAAAAACGAAGAAATTCCCTTCCCTTCCCCTCCCATACCCCACCCCATCATTCTCCATAAAGAAATAAAAGGGTAACATATCTCATATTTCTTTTCTTTTTTTTTTTGTAGTGGGGGGGGGGGGGGTTTCAATTCTTAATGTAAATGCTAATCATTACCATAAATAAGAATTTAGACTGTTCAGTCTATTTAAATATAAACTCACTATTAATGATTTAAATTTAAAAATTAATTGTATTTTTCATTGGATAACTATTAAAGATCATATTGCGAACTTTATTTGCTATATTGTAAAATTATTTTCATTTATGTTAAGCATTTAAATTGTTATACATGTTGAGGTCAATATTCACAACCATTTAGATTAATAATTCACAATTTATCCATCTAGCTCCAGGTTATCCCAAGTGATCCATTTAAATGTTTAATTTTGAATATTGACCTCAAGATATAGATTTTCTTTAGTTTTTAAATGCATTTAATAACTAACCTGATCTCCTGTCCTCTGGCAATTTTATTCGTAGGGAGCTCACGTCTTGTAACTTCTTATGTTTGCACACAATTATCCCCTCCACCCTGGCATGAAATTAATAGTCAGAACCTGGGCTGTGTTGTGTGTATCAGTAGTGGGATGAGGTTAGAGGAGAGGCTGGAAGAAGGTGGCAGGGGAAGAGTTTGACAGTATATGTGTAGGTGGTGGTGGTAGTTATAGGCAATTATTAGTGTGACCATCTAATAAATACAGCTATTAAGGGGTTATATTAAATAGAGTGATGGAAACTCAGTACCGGTCAAAAGAATTTAGGTTCATGGGGGTGGGATGGTGACACAAACCTACAGATAAGCACATTAATATCAGGGGAATGGATTGGTGTACAAGAGTCTTCAGTAAGGATATATGGGAGAAGAAAGTGAAGCACATGTGAGACTGTATGATTGCACAATGCTAGTCCACAGTTTTTCAGTAACATTGGCTTCTGTAGAGCTCTTGTTATGTCAGGGATCAAGAATAAGTGTTGACCTATTTCTTTTCAGCTTCTTGTGAACAATAAGATTATCAGTTTGGACCTTCCTGTGGCTGAAGTATACAAAAAGGTTTGGTGTCCAACTAATGAGGTATGTGTCCCTGAATCTTCTGTTCTGATCAGTGTTAGGAGAAATTACTTTTACCTCCCTAATAGTTGTCAAAACTCTCACAAACATTTATGCACTTCATCTGTTAGAAATTTAATTCTGAATAGTTGCTAATTCTTGATTCATATCAGTCAAGTTCTAAGATTCTTCTTAATGCTTTTTGCATAAAACATTTTATTTGTATAAAAGTCTGGTGGTGGAAGCAAGAAAGCCATGTTCGTTGCGGTATCTCAGTGCAAAAGAAAGCTTTTCCTGTATTCTCTTCCTTCCTTGTGTGCAGCCCTTCCTATCAATTTTCTGATTTTTGCCTGTGCAGGGTGAACCTATGAGGATTATTTATCGTATGCGGGGACTATTGGGAGATGCAACCGAGGAGTTCATAGAGTCCCTGGACTCCACTACAGGTAAATGGCTTTTGACTAGGACTGAACAAGCAAAATTAGCAGGCAGAATGGATTTATGTTTTATACCAAAGAACATTGTTTTCTGTAATAGCAAAGCAGCCTCATGTGCTTCCCAAGCGGACTATTGCACTGCGGTGCCTGTAGCTTTTCAGCTGCATTGTGGCAGCTGTGGCCCTCCAGAGTTGTTGTGAAGGACTCAAAAATAGGAAAAGATAAAAAGAAGAAAAAAAGTTGCAATCAATGTTCAGCTTAACCAGCAAAACTTTATAGGCTCTTGAGTGGATGCAGAATGTACTACAAACTTAGTCTAACGATGCCTTTAAACCTGAAGGTTCTAAAATGTTTAATCAAACATTTAGAAGGATATCACAGGAAAAATCCCCCTCCCAGAGTGACAGAAACCTACAGATAAGGGCATTCTTAAATTGAAGAAACTCCGCTCTCCTATTCTGTTTGCTTAGATACGTCAGGAAGTATCTGAATTTTATGGATCATAAAGAGAGCATCTTTGGTTAAAAAAAAAAACAAAACAAACCTCATTATCAAGTTTCTCTCAGAGGAATGGGTAATTAATAAAGTAGCTTTTTCATTAATCACATCAACAGATTGTTCCAAAAGATTAGTCAGATTAAGCAAACCTAAGGAAACTTGTGACAAGTCAAGGTTTACAGTAACAGTCCTTGACCATAGGCCACAAATTCAACTCCCTCCGAAATACAGCTGTGAATACTGCCTGAGCAGCATCCATAGTGTGCCAAGGGAACAGAAAACCTTACTTGGGAATCAACTCCAAGTCTTCCGCATGGCAGTAAGTAGTACTACCACTTTGCTGCCGGTCCAGGAGACCTGAACATTTGAGTTGCCGAAGCCTAGGTGCTTTGAAGTTAGAATCTTACTGTTTCCTACAACTACACATTGAGCAATAGCAAAGCTCCATAGATGGCCAGTCTTTTCTTTATCGGCTGCCAGTGAGGCTTCAGCAGCCATCGTACCAGGCTTTTGCTAGGGTAGTTTGACTTTTGGTATAACAGTTCTTATTCTTGCAGCTAGAGTGGGCCCTTTAGAAGTTGTGGACTTTGTCTACAACTGAGCCTAGTTTCTTGGTTCTCCTAGTTTAATTTTAGTTTAGTTATTCTTGATTAACCACAAAGTCAAGTCAAATATATCAGTGCGCTCAGCTGTGAACATCTCTACCTACACAGACATCCATTGGAGTAGGGTGTGCTTAGTTGTGAATATTTCAACCTATACAGACTCCCATTGGCGTAGCTAACCTAAGGAACCATTTCACTTAACTTTCCTCTAAGCAACCGTCTTCTCAGTAGCCTGAAGCAGATTTCTACGTTTTATAGGATTCTTATAAGGATTTTGAATTATTGATGATCTCTTAACATAGACACTGTGGCATTTTCTGCTCTTTATTACACAGCACCAGCTAGTCTTTTTTTACATTGTGATTTTATAAAATATTGAGTATGCTTGTGCAAAATTAATAAATCTATACATTTAATTTCTCTGTGATTTTACAGTGTACCTGTTTGTTTTTTTTATTTACAGGATGTACATTTATTAGGAACCTGCCAAACTACTTGTTAAACCATCACCATTTAATTAATGGTGTTCCTAATACGTGCAAACAACCAAAAAGAGCCAAAAATGATCCTGCATGCAAAATGCTAATATCACAAAAGGAACCTGCTAAACTACTTGTTAAACCATCACTACTCACTTCGTGATTATATGAACTTTTTTTCTTTTTCTACTGTATTAATTTAAACGTTTTTTACCGCACCAGCAAGCCTGACAACGTGCTTTGTCACAACCAAAGCCGTTTGGACTGATCAATCATCTGCGGTTATATTGATCACATAGAGCTTCCAATTTTTCATCAAAGTAGTATTTTAAGGAAAGCGTGTCTGTTCCCGTGGATGGTTCTTCTCAACTATGTTGCTTCATCAGGAGCCATTAAAGAGAAGGGAAACATTGTGCCCAAAGCTGTTGCAACAATGTATTAAATCATTCTCTTCTAGGACGCCATGTTCTATGTATTTTTCCTCTCTGTCCCGAAGGTAAAATACATAGAACATGGCGTCCTAGAAGAGAATGATTTAATACATTGTTGCAACAGCTTTGGGCACAATGTTTCCCTTCTCTTTAATGGCTCCTGATGAAGCAACATAGTTGAGAAGAACCATCCACGGGAACAGACACGCTTTCCTTAAAATACTACTTAATGAAAAATTGGAAGCTCTATGTGATCAATTTAACCGCAGATGATTGATCAGTCCGAACGGCTTTGGTTGTGACAAAGCACGTTGTCAGGCTTGCTGGTGCGGTAAAAAAACGTTTAAATTAATACAGTAGAAAAAGAAAAAAAGTTCATATAATCACGAAGTGAGTAGTGATGGTTTAACAAGTAGTTTAGCAGGTTCCTTTTGTGATATTAGCATTTTGCATGCAGGATCATTTTTGGCTCTTTTTGGTTGTTTGCACGTATTAGGAACACCATTAATTAAATTTACTGCCTTAGGTATATTTTCTTCCTATATATATATATCTATCTATCTATCTATCTATCGATAGATAGATAGATAGAGATAGATATATACACTAAAACTATTCTTCATAATTTGTTTTAAATTCTACTAGATTCACCTAAAATATATCATATACAAATTAAACCAAAACAATGAGTAAAGAAAAATTTAAACACCACAATAAATAACATAAGATGGCAATGTGAGAGTTGTGGGTCAGTCCTCTGCCTTACTATCCTTAAATTTGACAAAATGGTTCCAAAAAGGAAGGGATGCATGAGCATTTCCTTGTGTCCACCCTCTTGCATAACATATAACAGATACATTACCCAAATGATTGGTTCCATGGAGGAAACGTCTCCTGCAGTGAGCCCCAGCAGGGGGGAGCCCCAGAGCGCCAAGGAAGTTTGGTTTATTGATCTCTCCTGATCAGCGCTCCCGCTGGCAGAGAGATGAGAGGGCGGCCTGACAGAGGATCATCCCCGAATAACACGTGATGAGCAACCCGGAAGAAGAGTCTTTTCTTCCTTCTGTTCCACGGCCGTTTTGAAAAGCATTGGTGGTGAAAAAGTCCAGTTGGCTGCACATTTAGAGGTATATCACATCACAGAGAGACCTTATATTCATATAAAGTGCAACCATTTATTTAAAGTTCACAACACATACCTACATAGACACATTAAAAACGGAACTAGCCCATTCATTCCACACATACATTCATACCATCATATTAAAAAACATTTCTTCACCAAAAAGCACTCTGTATAAATTACAAATATTTCAATGTATGTATAACAAGTTAATATTAATACAAAATTTGAATATATCCCCTCTCATTGGATTAAACCTCCTATTTTATATCTATGCCCACATATATCAATGTCAGCCCCAATAAATATTTCATTCTTGTTATCCTCACTTCTCATATTCCATTAAATGAAAAAATCTTCACATGTTGTGCTTCCCAATTTCCTATTCAAAAAGAATAAAAAATCTTTACAAAAGCAACCTCATAAATCCAAAAACTTACCCGTTTTTCTCCAATACTCCATACGGAAACCGACGAGAATATAAGGTCTCTCTGTGATGTGATATATCTATAAGCATAATCAGAGAGTGAGATTAATAGTTGACCCTCTGTGTTAATTTACCGTGCACATTTAGAGGAGCATTTGGGAGCAAAGAAGGGCCATGTTTCCTATACGGGTGGTGAGAAACTCTACTCTTAGTAGTGAAAGGTGACATGTATCACCCAAAGTATCATTGGCCCCTGCTATTATTTGATCTGTTTCACCCTGTCTAAAGAAGGGGATAAATCTATATCTCTGCTTTCTGTCTCTCTTGCTCTCTGGTAAATCATTTTTTTCTTAGAGAAATTAAACAGAAAAGTCTGCCATAATCTCTCTTTAACTTCTTATCTTAATACATAAGTCCGTTTAAACTCCTTCATTCCCTCGGGCTGAGTCACAAATGATAGCAGAAAAGCTTCAAGACTAAGAAGAGAAGGAACAAAAAAGAAAGAGAAACAAGGTTTTTTTTCTCTTCAAACAGAACCAAACTACAAAAAAACAAAACAGACACCACTAAAGACAATGAATATTACTTCCCATCTTCTCCTCCTGGAGCAAAAAAAACTTTCGGCTATAGCAAAATTTACAAACAACTTCCATACTGTAACTTTCAGAGAGAGGATTCTGACCGACATAAAACTACTACAGTTGGTCAACTTAAAGCCATAGGTAGTTTCAAGACAAAGAATGGGGGCTCAGCTCGCAGAACAAATTAACAAGGAATTTCAAAGTTAAGTGACACCAGGAAAAAGGAATGATGATTAAGAAGAAAATCTGGCTCATAACATTAATAACGATATTGAAATCCTGGCATCCTGCCACTGTACCAAATCTGTTGCAGATTCACACTGTGGGTGTGGTTAAAAAAAACAAACAAATGCAGACACATAATCCGGTATCCCCCTGGCTTCCCTTCTTGACAAGATCCACCATTTCAAGACACAAAGTGGTATCCCTCAGGCATAATACCCCTCCTGACAAATCCCATTGCACAAGAAACACAAAAGCTACACCTCACACTCACTCTGAGTCAGCACACAATAGTCGGCTGATCCAGATTCCCTGTTCGTACATGGATCAGACCAGACTGTGGGTTATGCCTCCCTTCCAGCAGATGGAGACCGAGGAAAAACAAATTCAAAAAGAACTTAGCATTAATAATAAACATTGTTAATTCCGGTATTTATTTTATTTATTTAAACAATTTTTATATACTGGTTTGGTTTTTTTTGGGGGGTTTTTTTTTACTAGGAGGTAGTCAAAAAGGTTTACATGATGAACATACATATTAGAAACAAATTAAGGGGGTCATTTATCAAAATGCGATAAGGTGTTTTCGCATGCGTTAAGGGCTTATCGCATGTGAAAAGCCCCGTTAACGCATGTGATAGGCCCTTACCGCATGCGAAAACGTGTTTAACGCATGCGATCGCACCATATCGTATGGTGTGATGCAAATTCAGAAAAGAGGAGGAGTTAGGGGCGGAGAGTGGGCTGGGTTAGCCTGACTGCGAAGAGCTATCGCACAGCCGTAATGCCGATTTTAACTACACCTCTTTGAATTGCGTTAGGCTGTGCGATAGCTGCCGTGACCCTGCGGTAAGGTTTTATCGCCATTTGCGATGTCTTCCGTAAGGCCGATTTCAGGTGAATTGAAGGGTCCGGAGCGAGAGAGAGAGAGAGACTGGCCATAATGTCATGGCCCATAGGTAGGTATTTGTATCCCTATGGTAGGCCCACCTAGTAACTCGAGGTGGGGATTAGGTAAGAGTATAGGGGGTTAGGGGCCACTTTGACATTCTATGTGACACCTACGAACAGAACAGTGGTCTCATGAAGATTTGATGACCTTTGGAGTGAGGAAACTCACTCCAAGATGAGATTTGGGCAATGTTCTCTCAACCTAGCTTGATGGACTCTCTACCTGGGTAACATCAAACTAGGTTGAGAGAACATTGCCCAAATCTCATCTTGGAGTGAGTTTCCTCACTCCGAAGGCCATCAAATCTTCACAAGAGACCACTGTTCTGTTCGTAAGTGGCCCCTAACCCCCTACACTCTTACCTAATCCCCACCTCGAGTTACTAGGTGGGCCTACCATAGGTATACAAATACCTACCTATGGGCCATGACATTATGGCCACTCTCTCTCGCTCTCTCACTCTCTCTCTCCTGTGTGTCTAGGACCATTAACAATGGTTCCCTGGTGGTTGAATGAAGGAAATACAACAGATCTGGCACTTATCGCAGAATCTGAAAATGGTATCGCAATTTGCGCTAACTTAGCTCTTCGCACAGGTAATTAGCGCAAATTGCGATAAATGCTATATTAGCATAAAACACGCCCCTTTTACTATCGCATGCGGTACTTACCGCATTTTGATAAATCCACCCCTAAAATAGTAAATACAGACAACAGTAACAAAAAATAAATTAGAAAGTGAGTTAACATGAAAACATAAGAACAGGCAACATAATTAAAATTGAAGGAGAGGAAAATATAGAAACATAGAAATGATGGCAGAAGAGGATCAAACAGCCCATCCAGTCTGCCCAGCAAACTTTCACACTTATTTTTCTCATACTTATCTGTTACTCTGACCGCTGAGTTCAGGGCCCTTATTTGGTAACTTTATGGTTCTAATTTCCTTCCACCCCCTGCCATTGATGTAGAGAGCGGTGCTGGGTCTGCATCAAAGTGAAGTATCAAGTTCAATTGGTTAGGGGTAGTAACCGCCGCAATAAGCAAGCTACTTCGCTTATTTGTTTACCCAGCCCGTACAATTCAGTCCTTGTTGGTTGTCTGAATATAAATCCTCTTTTCTTCATTCCCCCTGCCGTTGAAGCAGTGAGCTGTGCTAGATATGTATTCAAAGTGAAGTATCAGGCTTAATTGATTTGGGGTAGTAACCGCCGCAACAAGCAAGCTACTCCCACGCTTATTTGTTTAACCAGACTATGGTTGTTGTCTGAATGCAAATCCTCTTATCTTCATTCCTCCCTGCTGTTGAAGCAGAGAGGTACACTAATTCCAACTAGGTGTAAGAAGGCTTGTAATAAGGATATTAAAGCAGGTCTATGGCCTAATGAGCTATCAAGGTGGGCGTTGAGTTGTCATTTATTACTGGGGAATGCTTTTTCGAAAAGATAGGTTTTCAAGTTGCATTCCAGAAAGCAAGGAAGAATACACAGATACAGAGCAAAGTTATGTGGGTAGTAATGGAGAAAAGGCTGCATGTGGGTAAACTGCTCGGAGCGGCAGTTAGTACCCTTAACAGAAGGCATGGGGGATTTCTATCCTTAACCAATTAGCCTTGATGCTTTTGACACAACTGCAGCATCGCTTTCCGCTTTGACGGGTGGGAAGGATATTGAGTTCTGAAGACAGCGATGCTGGGCCCCAGCCTTTACAGGCTGGGGTACTGATTTGCTGAACTTTAGGGATACGTTGATATAAATTCTGCTATTGTGTGAAGCTCTTACCCAGTCTCTTAATAGAGGTATAATGCGACCATCATATAATGTCACAATGTGCTTGCGGCTTATATGTGAAGTCTGTATAGCACTAGGACTATCTAATCATAGGTATAAACGACCTATGATTAGATAGTCCCAGTGTTCCTCCTCGACCTATGATTAGATAGTCCCAGTGCTTCTCCACTCCTCTTCCCCAGGTAGGTGGTTTAATTCTCTTCCAGGATATGGCGATTTCCATATTAGTGGTGGTGCAGACCATTTGAATAAAAGTTTGAATGTGGGTAGATAAATTGTCATCAGAGAAATGGAGAAGAGTCCGCTCCTTAGTGAGCTGGATAGGGCTATTGAGAATCTTGGAAAGAGTTGCGGAAATGTATTGCCAGACAGGTTGGATGTAGGCGCAATCCCACCACATGTGGAGATATGTGCCCAACTGGTAGCACTTTCGCTATCCGGCTCACTTTAGACCAGCCCTACTGTGATTAACCTAACCAGCTAACTCCGCTTCTCCCAGGAATGCCTATTGCCTGCCCCAGAACACCCCCAATAAGTTTTCCAACTATAGAATATAGCCAGTTACGCTTTTTAAAATAGCCTAGCCGTTTAGATGAATAACTTTTCAGTTATCCTTCTAAATGGCTTTTGAATATGTACCCCCTGGTGTTTAGTTCTGTTCTCACGCTTGCTACAATCATGTGAAGTGTATCAGTTTGAGAACCCAAGTCCACTAGAGGCCTATCTTCTAAATACATCATTTGTCAGACTTACACTTAGTAATTCCATTACAGTAGTGCACAGTTTGTGCTGGGGTGGGATGATGGTGTCAAAACTGATGCTGAAAGCTGAGACAGAACAGATATAAAATATAATTTCTATTATACCAAATTTTTTTGGAGTTTGTTACTCAGTTTACTAGCAGACACCTGGTGAAATTCAGCTGAGGATGGTTTTACTCCCTCTCCAGTACTTCTCCCCAGCTCGACACCCCACTCCCCCTTCATCTCCGTCCTGTGCCATGCCGATCAAACAGTTTCTGCCTCCCCCTCCAGGTAGTGTAGCCTCTGCCTTCCCTTCCATCCACCAGGGTTCCCTTACGTTTGGCCACTAGTCCTGCTTACCTCCTGGGCAGCCCATTCTTCTCTGGATATGCCCGCAATTATAGAGTCTTCTGGCTGTACAGGCTGGAGTCCAGTGCCAGCCTGTGTAGCCTCCAGAGCGACGCTGGGTCACACTTCAGCTGGGTGTGCACATGCACACTCTGCTAGTAATTGGCAGAAAGACACTCTGCCTAAACACACATGTATACATCTAGAACCTTTTTTTTTTATTTTCTCCTATTTTTCTGTTTCCTGTAGATGAGGAGGAAGATGAGGAAGAGGTATACAAAATGGCTGGTGTTATGGCCCAGTGTGGAGGTCTGGAATGTATGCTGAACCGTCTTACTGGAATAAAGGACTTTAAACAGGGGCGACATCTTCTGACGGTGAGTTCAAGCCCAGCTGAGGTATTGATGAGGGACACTGGTAAAACTTAATGAAGTATTAGAAGCATTATTTGACTTTGTCAAGAACAGTGCAATAAAAATACAAATAGTTTTAATTGTATAGTTTTATTTGTAGTTTCTGGTTACAGAATTAGTAATGTTTCAGAATTTTCAAAGAGCCTTGGTCATCAAAAACATAAATATTCTAAATATTATTTCCATTTGTATATTTCAAATTGTAGTAGAATTGGATGTTATTATTGAGCTTAGAAATAAAAGTAATTTTTTTGTTGCTTAGAACATAATTGCCATACTGGGTCAGACCAAGAGTCTATCAAGCCCAGCATCCTGTTTCCTACAGTGGCCAATCCAAGTCACAAGTACTTGGCAGGATCTCAAACAGTAGATAGATTCCATTCTGCTAATGCTCAGGAGGAATAAGTAGTGGCTTTTCCTAAGTATATCTGGTTAATAACAGTTTATGAATTTCTCCAAGAACTTGTTCAAATATTTTTTAAACCCAACTTCACTAGCTGCCTTTACCACATCCTTTGGCAATGAATTCCAGAGTTTGTGTGTTGAGTGAAAACAAATTTTCTCTGATTTTGTTTTAAATGTGCTACTTGCTAACTTCATGGCATGTCCTCTAGGTTTTTGTATTATTTGAAAGAGTAAATTACTCATTCTGTTCCATTCATGCTTTTATAGACTATCATCATATTCCTCCTTAGCCATCTCTTTGCCAAGCTGAAGAGCCCTAACTTCTTTAGCCTTTCCTCATATGGGTTCCATCCCCTTTATCATTTTGGTCGTCCTTCTCTGTACCTTTCCAGATCAGCTATATCTTTTTTGAGATGCGGCGATCGGAATTACACAGTGTCTAGCTGTGGTCTGAACATGGGACAATACAGAAGTGATATGACACACTCTGTTTATTCTCCATTCCTTTACTAATTATTCTTAACATTGTTTGCTTTTTTGACTGCTACCACATACTGAGCTGAGGATTTCATAGTATTGTCCACAATGACACTCAGATCCTTTTCCTGTGTTGTAACTCCTCATATGGAACCTGACATCGTGTAACTACAGTGCAAGTTACTTATCTCCATGTGCATCATGTCAGCGAGGAGTTTTCATTTAATACTTTTGGGGAGTACATATCCTGTATTACTGGGGGGGGGGGGGCTAAGAGTGTTCAGGTAGCTTTTACTGTTTTATCAAGTATTTCTGAGTAATTGGAGAATATTTTCTGTCTCTGCAGGTGCTGTTAAAACTGTTCAGTTACTGTGTAAAAGTCAAGGTCAACCGCCAACAACTAGTCAAACCTGAGATGAATACATTAAATGTTATGCTAGGCACCCTGAACTTGGTAAGGAAGAGATTCAGACCAGAGTTATGTTAAACCTTGGTAATAAGATAAATCTTGTAGGGGAAGTCGTGTACAGATCAAGGTAGGTTACTGCTTTGGAAAGAGGTTTATTCCAGGAGTGGGGATCTTTGAAGGAGCGGGCATTTGATATCACTGGTAGAGACATACTACTACTAAACACTGCTGTTGCACTATTAGGTATACACAGCGCTGTACAGATGCAGAAAAGAAGTTATGCATCTAATTGAGGCACCCACAGATATGACGCTTAGTCTGGTTGGGAGATGCAAATAAGACCTGTCTGCTATCATTCTGAAAGATGGAAATTTGTAAATACTGTATAAAGTCTTCAGGACCGAAGTATTTGTCTCTTTAATAAACACCAAAGCATTACAGAGCTTAGTGGTAAGACATAGGAGGGGCTTGAGTGTTGGTTTTAGTATGGGACTTGTAAGAACAAAAAAAGGAAGACAATGTCTGGATTGACTTGCCAGGACGATAACAGGATTTAAACGTGCTTGGTACTAATATTGAAGGCAGTGTTAGTTACAGGGTGAGGAAAAAGATATGGGATCAGGTTACTGATATTGGTTTAAGTAGGGTAATTTTTATGCTCTTGTACCC
Source organism: Rhinatrema bivittatum (assembly GCF_901001135.1). Taxonomy (NCBI): domain Eukaryota; kingdom Metazoa; phylum Chordata; class Amphibia; order Gymnophiona; family Rhinatrematidae; genus Rhinatrema; species Rhinatrema bivittatum. The sequence continues at coordinate 55,777,407 of NC_042629.1, read as the reverse complement.
AAAGTGGTAGAGAAACAGAAGAGGATGACACTTGGACCTTATCTGCTGTTATCCACTATGCCACATTGTCACACCGGTCATCGGCTGTAGAATGTAGATGGTTGCTTGCTATGTCATTATCCACTATGCCACATTGTCACACCGGTCATCGGCTGTAGAATGTAGATGGTTGCTTGCTATGTCATTATCCACTATGCCACATTGTCACACCGGTCATTGGCTGTAGAATGTAGATGGTTGCTTGCTATGTCATTATCCACTATGCCACATTGTCACACCCGTCATCGGCTGTAGAATGTAGATGGTTGCTTGCTATGTCATTATCCACTATGCCACATTGTCACACCGGTCATCGGCTGTAGAATGTAGATGGTTGCTTGCTATGTCATTATCCACTATGCCACATTGTCACACTGGTCATCGGCTGTAGAACGTAGATGGTTGCTTGCTATGTCATTATCCACTATGCCACATTGTCACACCGGTCATCGGCTGTAGAACGTAGATGGTTGCTTGCTATGTCATCCACTATGCCACATTGTCACAACGGTCATCGGCTGTAGAATGTAGATGGTTGCTTGCTATGTCATTATCCACTATGCCACATTGTCACACTGGTCATCGGCTGTAGAATGTAGATGGTTGCTTGCTATGTCATTATCCACTATGCCACATTGTCACACCGGTCATAGGCTGTAGAATGTAGATGGTTGCTTGCTATGTCATTATCCACTATGCCACATTGTCACACCGGTCATCGGCTGTAGAATGTAGATGGTTGCTTGCTATGTTATTGTTGTTTTCTCTTTCCAATAGGCTCTAGTGGCTGAGCAAGAAAGCAAAGACAGTGGGGGAGCAGCAGTAGCAGAGCAGGTGCTCAGTATCATGGAGATCATACTGGATGAGTCCAACGCTGAGCCTTTGAGTGAGGATAAGGTGAGTGGAAATACCAGCTTGAAAGGAAGAGCAATACTTTGTAAATCTGGCTTTCATTAGCTATCCAGCATTGTCACTTTCTTGACTCTAGTTCTTCTGAGCTCCTCATACTTCTATTTCTTCACACATTGATTACTGCAGTTCTTTCTTCTGTGGTTCCCCCAAGTTCCAGATTAGTCTTCATTATGTCCATATTGTTGCTTCTCACCTCCTTAAGTGTTCTCAAAAATCAGGGCCATCTCACCCAATCCTCAGAGCTTTAATGAAATTTAATGTAGACAAGGGCAAAGTGATGCACGTAGGCAAAAATAATCCTAACCCAGGGAGGTCAGTGTGGAAAGAATGTCTATGAAAATGCACATAAGTTACAACAAATTTCAAGTGACTGGCGCACACACCCCTCCCCCCTCTTTTTTACACACGCATGCTTACTCATGGTCCCCGATTTATGCACGTATTTTTCAGTTTTGAACACATGATATACTCGCGTATGCACTTTTACATGTGCGCACATGCTATTTTTCAGTGCCCATCTTTTGAAAATTCACCTCCAAGTGCATAATAAATTGAAATCCTCATCTCACTGTTAGGAATTATTTGGAAAAGAATGGCGAATTAAACACTGAATATCATAATGCCTCTGGAGGAACCAGAGCTGCAACCTATTGTTTGCAGTTCTGGTTATTCCATCTCAAAAAAGATATAGCAGAAGTAGAAAAGGTACAGAAAAGCGCAGCATATTTCTAGTAGCGCTTTATAAATAAGTAGAAGGGCAAAAAAAAAAAAATAAAGGAAATGGAAACTCTCCCTTTATGCAGAAAGACTAAGGGGCTGATGCAATAAGACGTGCGTCAAAATGGATGCTTGTATTGAGCGTCTGTTTTCCTTCTGCACGCATAGCCACATTCCCTGGGCACCGGATGCAGTATGTAAATGAGGAGCTGTGTAAAAAAGGATGTGCTAGGGAAGAATTGTGCATCCCTAGTGCTCAAATGCATCGGGCGCCCTCGAGTGCCCGCTTCTGCTGAGGCTATTGGGCGCCCATAGCTAAGTGCCGCTTGCTATTATGCATGTACAATTGTGCCACTAGAATTGTGTTTTGTTTTTGGTTCTTTTTTTAAATCAAGCCCATATACCTTTATTATTAAACACCGCAAACAGTACATTTAAGTATCACAACGATACTAACTAGGAAAAACCACAGAGGAAGGTATTTTTAAATTTCTCATGAGCTCTTGACTCGCGGATTGACTTAACGCCACCTCCGGGAGTGGTGTAAAATTTGCCGCATTAAAAGTGTGCATTGGGCACCCAGCGATTTCGTGCATCGGGGGTAATAGCTAATAGTCTCATCTTCATGGAACTTAGTGTAACGAGCACTATTAGCTCTGCATTTGTTTGGGTGCGCATTTTGGACGCGCTTATCTCCTTGTTGCATCAGGTGCTTATTAAGCATGTCCAAAACACGTGTAAATCTGTGCGCTGGGATGGGTGCACTTCATTGCATTGGCCCCTAAATAGGTTAGGGCTGTTCAGCTTGTAATAGACAACTGGGGGGGGGGGGGGTATGATAAAGGTGTACAAAATCATGAGTCATATAGAACAGATAAATAGGAATGGGAAAATGTCATGAAACTAGGATGTAAAACAAATCTGAAGAGTGTAAATTACACTGTAGAATTTGATGACGGAGAACTTAGTCAAAGTTAACAGCATATCTTGGTTTAAAAAAGGGTTTGGCCAAGTTTCTGAAGTCCAGATCCATTAACGCTTAGCTAGACAGTAATAGGAATTGCCACTACCTACGTTTGGGAATGAGCAACAGGTGATCTAGCTACTTCCATGAGGCCCAGATTGACCACTGTCAGAGACAAGATGCTTGGTTCAATAGACCATTGGTCTGACCTAGTATGTTGTTACTTATGTTCTTAACTCTACCTGCTGCTTCTCTGTTTTGGATGTAGTCCTCCGCATGCTCCCAATAACCAGTCACCACTGTCTCCTTTGTCCTTACTAGAAGGGGGAATCAGATGGATTCTTTCCTAACAGGAAGAAGATAAACTGCTGGACTGTACTCTTGTCTCCCTCACGCTGTCAATATTCAAGCGATTCATGTCACACAACATTGCCTTCCTCTTCATCCAGTCAGACCAGTGTTCTCTGTCTCCAGTAGAATAGATGCACTTGAAACTGGTAATGACCATCTACATCACAAAACGAAGACATTTCTGATGACCACCTCTTATGGGAATATGGAGATATGTCTCCGTTAGATCCAAGGATGTCAGGAATTCCCCCATGTCGATTTTAGGATCATAAACTTCAATTTTCCCATTCTGCAATGAGGCACTCTCAGGGACTTGTTGACCTGCTTCAGATTAGGAGATAAGGATACTTCCTTTTTGAGATTATAACGTGAACTGAATACTAACCCTGACCCCACTGAGTTCATAGGACTGGCACTACTGCCTCTAAACTTAGATGATAGAATCTTTTGCACAGATTGACAAGGGGAAACCATAAAAGCATCTGCTAGAGGACAGGAAAACTCTAAGATAAATCTATCACAAATGATCTCCAACACGCAATTGTCTGAAGTGATCTGGACCCTCTGGTATACAGGGCATTGGGAGGGTGGGTGTAGAGGGCTCTGGGAGGGCAGCGGTAGCTCCTAGTTCTGTGCCTTGCCCCATTTAAAAAGCTTGCAGGGAGGAAATATCCAGTGCAAAGGAAGCAGGCAGTACTGCACCAGAAGCAGCACCTGGCCTTCGGCCCACTGCCACCGTAAACCACTGCTTAGAGTTGAGGAGAAGAGGCCTGACCACCATTTCACTGCCTCGCAGCTGTGACATGGCTACTGGGATAGCCACAAAGGGACTCGCAGCAACCTCTCCAAAAGTTGCTTCTCTCAATCTGGATCCCTTGCTTCCAAAAATCCTAATTTAACAGCTTCCTCTGGGCTGATGATCATGCTCTGCAAACTTTTAAGGTGCTGCCCACTTGCACTTTCTGTATATGGTAGCAGGCTGCGGTTTTTCTCTTGTGCTCTGCCACCAGTGCCATTTTGCTCATCTAAGCCACTGCACTAAGGAACATATTGGTAGCATGAATCTCCCCCAGATTTCTCAGATTCACTGACAGAGATGAGAATCTGTCCTCCGAATTGTAAAACCAGCGCTCCTGTACTGCCGCAGCCTGTCTCTGCTGAGCAGCTTCTCTGAGTTTTTTGTTTTTGTTTTTTTTAACTTTACTGAAACCAGCAGAGCAACCTTAACCCTAAACCTTTTTGTTTAGGGAGGCAAGAAAGAGGAGAAGTACCACCAAGAGGGAGAAAAGAGGAGGTGTGAGTGGGGGAGGGGAAGCACCTCTCATTTCTGTAACAAGAATTCTTGTTATATTGTAAATGCATGAAAAAAGAAAAGTAAATTCAAGAACAAGGGGTCTTAATATGAATTTGGAGGAAGAAATATAGAGTAAATATGAGGACATGTTTGGCAGATGTCTTGAATAACCTACCAGCAGAGGAATGGAAATCAAAATAGTGTCAGAATTTAAGTAAGATTGATACAGATATAGAGCGCAATGATAGGAATAGGGTTAAAGGGTTAGGGTTTTAGTATTAATTTAAGTGTCAGGATCTGTATGTAGAGACCTAAGAGGGAAGAGAACAAACCTAACCAACCTGTCTTAGGAGAAATGTCCTACAGAAAGTCAAGCTTGGATGACTGACTTCCAGGGCATTTTTTTTTTTTTTACAAAGGAAGTTTAATCCCCCTGCTTTGGCAATAGTCATAACATAACTGCGATCCAATGGTGGCAAAGCATCCCCCCCCCTCACTATGTTGTAGAGGTTCTGAATCTCAACCAAGAGGGGCCATTCTCAGCTCACATCTCAAACCCTATACTTTAATCTTATTCAAAAGGCAAACTGTTGGAACCTATCTTTAGCTACCTCAGTGGAGAAGGGAACAACCAGACCATTAATCCTTATCTGTTGTGATGTGCTCCTGTTATGTTACTTTCATCTCCTTGTGTGCACATTTAGAAATCTTTCACTTCCCTGGGCCAAGTAGATTAGGTAATGATATGCTTTAAAAAAAAAAAGGTTCCTGTTCCATAGTTTGTGGTTAATGATTATCTCTTCAATTTCAGGGGAACCTGCTCCTGACAGGTGACAAGGATCAGCTGGTGATGCTCCTGGACCAGATAAATAGTACATTTGTGCGATCCAATCTCAGTGTTCTCCAGGGTCTGCTACGAATCATACCATACCTGTCCTTTGGCGAAATGGAAAAAATGCAAATCTTAGTGGATCGGTTCAAGCCATACTGCAACTTTGATAAGTATGTGTTGACGTCTAGACATTAAAATGATTCCCAGTGGATTCTCACCTCAGGGAACCTATATCTCAGGTCCCTCTACACAGTATATGTTTACCTGGTTCATTTAATGTTGCTGAAACTTAAAAAACAAAACTAAAAAAACATATACAATAGAATAGAGATTCATTATACTTATGTGCTGCTTCTGGACTATTAGCAACTAACAAGAAAATATGACAATATCTAACTTTCTCCATGGACAAGCAGAATGAATCAATCACACAAGTGGGTAATATTCGACTGTGCCAACATGGGAGTATTTCTCAGGAAGATGTTTTAAAAAAATAAAATACTAGAAAGCTTTACTTGACCTGCCCAGTTGTTCCCTTCCTACTGCCTCTGTATTGAGCCCTTCTCACTTTGGGGTCTCCAGACCTAAATGGACAGGTTTCACCTCTGTTTGCAAAGAAATTTTACTGCATTTTTTGGCCGCCTCAATCATCTTCCTCCTTATTATCTCCTTTAGAATGTTTATTTTTTTTCATTTTCATACAGATAAAACCATTTGAATATTGACCCCCTTAATTGTATTTTGCATACAGTAAACAAAATATTTCTCAAGTGAGAACATCCAAGATAAATAATCTTAGCAACTTCTCTGAATAGGGAGGGTCCAGAAGAGGATTGAAGGGCAAACTTAGCATCATATGTTTTCTTTCCTCATTAGTGGACATGTCTTTCGTATGCGTTATCCTCCAGTATCCAGGGTTGAGAAGACTTATAAAACATCTAATAAATGATCTCATATCTCATTTTTGGCCAGTATAGATTTGTTTTCTGCTCTTTTGGGCATTATCCATCAGAAAACCAGTGCAACTGGGGAATATTCCAACTCTAGTCCTGCAGAATCCGAGAATTCTGTTCATCCCAATATCCAGTCTCTGGCTGACTCAGCCTGGACATAGAGAGCAAGATGATTAATTAATTTGGTTTCTCCAGTGAGATGCCATACGTCTTTTTGGCTTCTAGGAAGAGTCATCAGTGGATCTTCTGGGTTTAAATGGAAGAGGTTTACCATCTACTGTGCAAGCAAGGCTATATGTCCCTTCTCTTGCCCCAAGCAAAAATTGTTTGAGTGCCTTCTATATCTGTCAGATTCCTGTCTTGAAACTAAAAGTTCACCTTAATGTGACAGGTGCTTATCACCACCATGTAACAGGGAACCCTATTGCAGTACAATCTTTGTATGTGGCTTGCTTCAGTTGAAGACTTCCATTAAGTCACCTGCATTTTCATGGGGCCTCGGTTGGTGCTTTACAGATGATAAAAGCCCTTGTGAATTCAGATACTTGATCTTGAAGGTCATATTTTAGTGGCAGTCACTTCAGTCTACAGTCAGTGAACTTCAGGACCTAAAGGTAATAATAATAAGGTGCCACTTTGCACTCATCCCAATTTCATGCCTAAGATGGCATCAGATTTCCAATATTTTCTCCCAGACCTCATAAACAGGCCTCGAAAAGTTTAGATTGTAAAAAAGGTTGTTGCCATCTAAGTGATGCAGACAAAAGCCTTTAGAAGGTCCATCCAAGTTTGACTTAAACAATCCTGGGCTGCTTGTAACCAAGCAAACCATTTCTAATTGGATAGCAGATTGCATCTCCTTTTATTTTGCACAAGCAGATCTGACTCGAGAAAGGCATGTCAAGGCTTAGAATGTCTGAATCATAGTTGCAACAGCTGCCTATCTAATATCAGCCTCTCTTTTTAGAGATTTTCCAGGCTACAATATGGCTTCTGTCCACACATTTATTTCCAATTATTGTTTAGACATAGACTCCTGATGCAACAGGTTTATGGTAAGTCTGTTTCCAGAGTCTCTTTGATTTGTAAGATCCAACTCCAACCCTGCTAAGAGACTCTTTTTTTTTTTTAATTTGAATTGTCTGCTTCTGTTTAAAAAAAAAAAAAAAAAGAAAAGATAAATAAATAAAATAAAAGGCACAAAAATGTAAAGATCTTACCCTATTAAAAATATTGTCGTGCCCATTGGTGGTCCCTTATTCCACTCCCCCACCAACACACACACACACTGTTTATTTTTTGGAAGGCATCCCTTAGCTACAGATTCACACTTAAGTGGTTGATTCATTTTGTTTTTCTAAAGGGAAAACTAGTTGCTTATTTGTAGTAGGGGTTGTTTACTGATAATAGGATAATGAGCCACACATTCCCACCTCCTCTTTTGGTGATGATGGCTTCTTAAGCTTTTATATAGTCCCGAGGGTCCCTGTGCAGTAGAAGTAGGTCAGGATTGCCAGTCGGGCCTTCTAAGTTTTTCTACAACTTCCTAAGAAACACTCTGCATTGGTTCTGTTGGATAGTATCACCCATTTTCATGGCTGATGATCTTGCAGTCCACAGAGATTGCCCATTACAAGTATGCAACTTAAATTTAAAAAAAAAAAAATCTTTTGTAGCATAACTCAGAAGTTTAAGAAACTGAAAGCTTATCTGAAGGCATCTGGTATTGTAAAAATTATTACAGGTCTTGATATAAATATTAAGATATTTAATCAAATTCCCTCAAATGTGTCCATTTCTTCAGTCTGAATTGGACTGATTTTTGAATTGCAGGGATCCTGATTTGAAGAGACTGGGCCCAGTTTGGATATTTTGCTGGGGCAGGGCTTTTGTGGATTTTAATCCCGAACCTATTATCAATCCTGAAAATTCTGAAATTTAGTTAGTATCAATTCATAAAAATCACAATATTAAAAATATCTAGTTTGGGACTATGATACACAAAAAGCATGTCCCCTCTTCACCTGAAATAATCATTCATTTCGCCTGTCTAAAGGGAAAACATTTCTTTTTTTTTTTGTTCATAATAGAAAAGTTGGGCCATATGGTTTTTTTTGTTGAATGGCACAGTTCCAGTCAGTTATTGGATGTTTACAGCTTTTAAGAGGGGAGGTGCTGATGAATTATCTGTTGTCTTTAATATTAGTACCATAAGGCAAGGCTTCCCAAACTGAAGGGTTAAGACCTTAAATGGGGTCACACGTGCCTCAAATGTCAGCATTCTCCAGGCGCCAGCAGCATTAGTAGTGGAAGTCAGCAGTGGGCCTGTGAGCCGGCACACGCTCATAGGCCCTGCAGAGGCACCGCCCATATGTGAATTTCCACAGTAGCAGGAAACTCTATGCCAGGACAGATAGGTGCCACTGCAGGGCCTGTCAACTTTCACTAGCTTACAGGACCCATGTTGATTTTCATTGCTAATGCTACGCCACTTTCTGACCACCAGTTGGCTTGGGACCAGCCAGGTGGGCAGAGTGTGCATGGGCCTGTGGTAATTGCCATTGTTCCTCTCTCCTCACCCACCACTGAACCTACCAAAGAAAAAAATGTTGCCATAAGCCTGCCCTTTTTTCCTACCAGTTGTCATCCAGCTTTGGCCCAAGGCCCAAAAGAAAATGTTGTTGACCCTTGACCAGGTAGTTGTTTGGAAGAGAGGCTGTTTTAAAGGAGGTATCTGATGCAGGAGGGGGTTGAGGTTTGGATTAAATGTAGATTGATTGGCTGTGGAGGATGAGAGAGGGGAAATGACTGAAGATTGACTGAGGGATGTAAAAGAGCTAGGGGTGAGAGTGGATTATCTGTGGGAGATGTAAGAGAAGGGTTAGAGGGCAGGAAGTGTGAGGGAGAGGTTGACAGGATCATAAGAAGGGCTTGGGGGTAATAAAGGATCAGCTGGGGAGGATGAGAAAAGGGCTGGACTTGGGTGTGAAAGAATGGGCTGAGGAGATGAGCTGGGGGGGGATGTAAGAGGGCATCAGCTGATGGGGCAGCAGTTGAGAAAGGGGGTCTGCTGGAGAGAAGGCCCTCTGGAGGGGTAGGCTGGAGTTTGAGAGAGGGGATCAATTGGAGTGAGGGAAGGGTAAGAGTGGAATGAGTTTTGGAATAGAAGAATAGAACCACACCCTTGCTAATTTGCTTTGAGTCATGTGAATTTTCAAGTGGTAAAATAGGGACATATTGGCTAAACGTTTGGGAAGCCCTGCAATAAAGTGTTGGTTATTTTGTGCCAATTTAATGGTCTACATTCCTCTTTTTTCTCTTTTTTTCCTCTCTTCTTTCTCCTCCTCCCAGGTATGATGATGAACACAGTGCAGATGATAAAGTATTCCTTGATTGTTTCTGTAAAATAGCAGCTGGCATAAAAAACAATAGCAATGGCCACCAATTGAAAGACCTCATCCTGCAGAAAGGAATCACTCAGAATGCTCTGGACTATATGAAGAAGCATATCCCCAGTGCTAAAAAGTATGTTTGCCTTCTCATAAAATGGTGTATCTTCCCTTCTGCTCAAACATTCAGAAGGACAATTCTCTTTTTACAACTGCAGTATACCCATCCCTTGCCTTCTATCCCTGTACTAAAAAGGAGTTTCTTCTCAGTAACATTCCCTCCCTCCCATATACCATGTTGTCCTCAATCCAACTACTCTAGGTCCTAATGCTGCAAGCTATTATTTCCTGCTGTATCAGAAGGGTTCAGGACCACCTGGTGGGGTGAGAGCAGTAACATTTTAATTTTTGAAGTTTCTCCTACCTTTCTCTCTTCCCAAATCACTTCCTCCCCTGCACTAGTCTAATTGCTTGTCTGCTGGGATGTATGCTCTTCCCTGTGTTCCTATAGGAACAGGTGTTTTTGAAAATGGTGTTCTTTGTTTTTTGTTTTTTTGGTTAGCTCTTCAACCACCAATATTATTTTCCCTCCTTCTCTGAAAGTTGGAAGTTTCCCAGGCCAAAAAGTCAAGAGATTGTGCCCTACTATTCTTGTTTGGAGCACAGATGAGTATGAGAAGTTGGTTGCCAGCTTCACTGCTGTTCTGGCAACCATTTTGGATTTTCCACATACTACATGTTCTCAGCGCCTTAGACCCTGAGGTCTTCTTCCAGTGTAGTGTGTGTTTTCCCATTAGATAAACAGGATGTATTGGCCACATAGAAGGGTGGCATCATCCAGTGGCACTAACAAAGGATGGTTTTTTTGTTTGTTTGTTTTTTAGAGGCTATAGAAAAGCCTAGAAGGTGGTGTTTGACCTGAGCAGGATTTTAACACCCTGTTACCCTTAGTTCTTTTTTGTCCATAGACTTAATAGGATGGATTTCATCACTCTCTCTGATATATATATATTTGTTATAGTTTTCAGCATCTTCATTCATCTTCCTTGTTATAGCCATAGAGCAGGTTATTGCAGCATTTTCTTTGTTTTATTATTTTTCAGTGATTTGTACTGAACCTCAGAACCCTTCCATTTTATCCTGATGAGGCCAATACAGCAGCTTGGTTGGCTTTTTTATTTTCTGCACAATTTCATTTTTTGGTTTTGACGGTTATCCTCAAATGACAGAAAAAAGCAAGCAGCTTCAAGTGGTGCTCGACATACAGTCAGAAGATGTCAGTTATTGACCATTATAGGGACTGTATAAGATGTCTAGGCCTTGAACAAGATGTCCCTAATTGTGTCATCTCCCCAAAGATGTTGCCTAGAGCCATGAAGTTTTGAGGATTTAAGCTTGTTAACATCTTTGGTGTGGCTTCAAAGTTCAATGTGCTTTCAACAGCGCAAAGATATTGATATTGAAGGACTCAAGGTGCACTGTCTGCTGGTGATTCATCAGTATCAAAGGGCCAGTCGACATTCTCGAAGCTAAGACTTGAGAACAGATCCAGGAGCAAGGCATTCTTTCCACCCTACCCACTCTATGCACAAAAAGGATTCCTTGTCATTGAGTTTGACCTCAGATATGACACCAAGCATCTTATGAAGGCATCAGAGCATAAATGTTGTTCAGTGCACAATTAAGCTGTAGAACTTGTTGGAGGGTAATAGCTGGGTTTAATAAAGGTTTGGAAAAGTTTCTGGAGGATGTCTCTATTCATAACACACTATCCTCATTCCTTGTACCCCATCACTCTCCTCTCCCTCTCTTTAAACTTTGTATGATTCTTACTATGTTTCTTCTGTCCCTGACCCCTTCATCCCTTGTCTGCCCCTTCTGTTCCTCTCCCTTCTTTTTTTTCCATCGTTTTTTTTTTTTTTCATGTTTTCTCCCTTTGGTCTGTTCATTCATTTCCTTCCATCTGCTTCATTCTTCTCCCTGCTCCACATTTCCTGGTGTGTGCTGGACCTGTGCGGAACACTGAAGCTTGACCTGCTTACTGGCAGACAACTTGACCCTGTGTAGTAAAGAGAATGGAAGAGTATACTGTTCAAACTGCCTGAGGCTGCCAGCAGCTATAGATATCCTGCCACACCACCTCACTTCCTAGATCTGCCCCACTGGCATCCATGGTTGGGGGATGTCACATGGGTAACACACTCTGTGCTTAAAGAGGAGGCTGCTGAAAGGACAAAGCAGGGCTGCGAGAAGAGAAGCCATGGCTGGGGTTGCAGGCAGCTCTTCCCACAGAAAAGAAAATGAGGGAAGTGGGACATAAAAGGCTGGAGCTAATTACCCAAAGTCTGCAGAAGAAGCTGGAGCCACAGTTTGCTGCTGAGCTGTGCTGTGTCTATGGGTCTATCTCCTTTCTCCAGGGATTCATGTAACAGCACAAGAAAAGATGATGATGCAAAGTAGACGATCCCAGTTTTAGTCAGCGTGCTGCTACTGGACCACCAGCTCAGTCTGTAACTAGGAGACTGCACCATAGAGGCAACAGGGAGGACTGAAGGCTCTGGAAGATCAGGAGTTTCAGGCTGTCTGACTTTGTAACCCATTGCCATCTTTAGGAGTATTGCAGTGTTCTTTATAGCTTGGAGCAATGTAGGCAGCACATTGGTGAGCAGCAGGAATTCTGCTTTTGTCATTTTGAATTCTTCTCCTGTAGATGATAACCTACGTTTTCTGCCTTCATTTTCTTTTTAGTTTGGATGCTGATATTTGGAAGAAGTTCTTATCTCGCCCTGCTCTTCCTTTTATCCTAAGATTGCTTCGAGGTCTGGCCATACAGCACCCTCCAACACAGGTGAATAAGTTTCTTGGTTTATGAATAATGAAATGTCTGACATGTGTCCATTACATTACTTACAGCAGCAAGAGCTAGAAATCTTTCTTTGTAATTTCTATGGGATAGAAATATAATTATTGTGCATTACTAATACTAAGACAAAGTTTGAAAGAAATAGTCATCATTTCTGGATAACTTTTGGCCAACATCTGTTTTATTCTCCCTGTTATACAATCTCTACCAGTACGTGACTGTTGTATGTATTTAGTTAATCATGTACTGATTTATACCAAGGCTGCCTCAAAATTGATAATATACAGTTATAGCAGTACAAAGCCAAACATAAAGTGAGTTAAAGGAAAACAGGCTTTAAATAAGACAATTTGAAGAAATGTGTTCTGAACTATTTTTACAACTTTTTCATTTGCAAATGAAGGGAAATTGTGAGGTAAGTTGTTTTTTTTTTCTAGTTCAGGTGTGAGTCATATTTCAGCTGCAGTCTAAATATTAAAATATTATATACTTCAGATAGACTGTACCATCAAATTAGACTGCGGTTTTCAGAGGTGCAAGGGCACACAGAGTTCTTGGGGCCATTCTCCCCGTTTCACCACTCTCATACAGGTGTCTTGGACCTCAGGTTCTTTTCTGACGGGGTAAGGGAGAATCTTTCATCCAAGGCTCAGAGTGGCAGGTGTGACACTCCATACTGTAACTTGAGAGAAGTACAAGTTCCTTTCAGTTTTAGGACAGGTGAGTTCCAAAACAAATGTCCAAAATTAAATCTTTACTTTAATTGTTCCTGAAAGGCAAGTTGACACTGTTCATATCAGTTCTTGGCGTAAAGATGGAATTTACAGTTCTCAGTTTTCTCTGTCTGTGCAAGGGTTTCTTAGTACCAGCACTATGGTAAATACTCACCCTCCTGGACTAGGGAAAGTGAGAACCCTAAGAGGAACAGGGGTATCCTTGGTTGGGTGGAAAAATCCCTTCCAAACTGTTAATGTTTAACTTTTTTTTTTTATTTGCACAGTCTCCCCACAATCTCTTTCACATTTTTGTGGGGATCACTTCGGCTCACAGAGTCTGTGAGCTGAAGTCAAGTTAAAGCAGATTTCATCATAATAGAATGGTACTTGCACGCCAAGTTGCTACCTAAGGTGGTTTTGGATTTTCACCTTAATCCATCAATCTGCCAACATTTTTCCGTAGTTCACAACTCCATAAAGGTGAAAAGGCCCTTCATTATATCTAAAGTGGGCTACAGCCTACAGCAATTACACCCATATTTTTTGTTTCTTTTGATGTTAATTGGCCTTAGAGCATGGTGTCAAAATGTACCATTTTTCATTGGATAGCAGATTATGTCGTCTTTTGTTATGTCCAGGCTGCTCTGACCTTGGATGGCCAGGTCAATGCCCATAATGTTAGGGCTGTGATAATATTGGTCGCCCCCTAATTCCCGTTGGGCATACTTGCAAAGCTCTAACATGGAATTCAGTTCACACATTCATATCTCGTTACTGGTTGCACACAGCTCCCAGTGAGATGATAGGCTGAGACTGTATTCCACAGCTTTTTGGAGTAAAACCTGATTCCATCCTACCAAGGGCCCACTAAATTATTTTTGGTAGTCTTCTATGTTATAAAGACAGTCAAAGGATTCCTCCCTTCTCCCCCCACCATCACAAAAAAATTGTTCCCTGCTCATTGGCAGTTTTTGTTCTTACCAGATTTCGTTGAAGATATATCCAAACTAGGGAACGTATCTAACTCTGTGAACTTGTTTGTCTTCCAAGAAAGTAAAGTTGGTATCTTATGAAGACAGAGGTATACCAATTGCTTGAACCCTCCCATCACCCCTTTGTTCCCCCAGTCAAAGCTTTATTAATATAACTAAAGGGGAGCTGCAAGGTCACACAAGAACCTCCCATGCATGACCAATAAAGGCCTTTAGGGTTTTCCAGAAAGGATCTTCCATTAGATGTTAAGCATGTTCATCTTCATTGAAGCTGTGTATCATCTGTGCCGACTCCATTTGGCCGCTCTCTTGCCATTTGAGCGCATCCCCTGGAACAGACTATTGTCTTCCGGTAGCCACTGATCCTGGAAAGATGTCGAAGGTGTGCATGCTAAGGCGTGTGTGCACAAAGGAACGCAGAAAGGAGCTCCTTTGTGTGTTCTTTCATCTGCAGTTCAAGTGATTTAAGGATCTACATGGCTTAAATATTCTGGGCAATTTGCTTCTGAGCCTCGTGGACCTTCAGGTTGGACTCTTATATTTTGTTAGATTGGCAATTTCTTCTATCATTGTTTTTTGACGGGCGATGCCATGATTGATACAAGTGGCCTATCTACGATTCATGTTATCATGGATAATGGAAGGTATGATGGTTTGAATTATGCTACACGTAACTATCGGAGAATTTCCAGTCTAATCCCGATTAATGCTACCTCTTTACTGCTGTTTGACTTTTATCTGTGAAACCGTTATTGGTGAATTCTCAATGTCTTTAAAAAAAAAAAAAAAAAAGGGACCTGTGATATTTAATCTTTTACATGAATCCTCTCCAGAATGTGTGTATAACTCAAACATGATTAGCTAATTGATAGTGTTATAGTGCATCAGTTATGTCACCCTGGCTATTATTTAATTTCACAGCCAAGGTCAGAGAAGAAACATGGGGGAGGCTTTATGATGATTTATAAATAGCAGTTGAAATTTCTGCAAATTCCGTGTGAAATAGTCTCTCTGTTTGAAGTTCTAATTTCTTTCTCATTATGCAACTTCTGCCTAGTATTTTGCCTTCCTGACAATTCTCCTTTAACTGAAGTCCTTGCTAATGCTATTATTGATTTTTTTCTACTTTTGTAGTCAGGGAATTCAACTTACATATTGATGACTTATTGAAGGCCTCTGCATGTACCGTTTTCTTGGACTCCATGTCAGCCTTAGGTTGGGAGCAATTAGTGCAACAGCCCACTCATGAAAAAAGACCCTACTTTAGATTCGATTTTTTATAACCCAGTTTTTTCTGGTTATAATTTCCATATTTAGATGTACAGACAATCCCTTGGTATAATTATTATTTATTCAATGCTAAATTAGCTGTTACAACTTTATAAAAATTTGGACTCCACTGGCTCTGAAAGTCCCCATGTTGTCAAGAGAGGGGAGACACATTGAGGCTGAGCAGTTTTGAGATTTTTGTTGTACGGATTTGCAAGATGAACTTGACTATGGGAGTACATTATTGCAGACTACTGTTGAGTCAGTTGCCCCTTAAAAATTTATTTGGGTTCATCATACTAAATTTATACCTTGGTTTAATTCCCAGTTGATTACTGCCAAAAGGAGTCTTCAGAGATTGGAAAGAGCATGGAGGCATCATCTATTTTTCCCTCCAAACATGAGGGCCTTGAGAGCCTACTTGAATATATATCACTCTTTGGTTAATGCAACATGGAAGATCTATTTTTCTGCCCATATGCAGGCTCCTTAAATAACTCACGTGAGTTATTTTTCACTGTGAGGCAGCTAACCAATTGCATTCCTTCATTAGGTACTAGGGCCGATATGGAACCCAGTTCTAATACGTATGAAAAGTTTGCAAACTTTTTTGTTGATTTCCACATTCTGTTGTTCATTCCAGTGTTAGGCTTTCACTCTCTTCTGAACCAGTTAAATGGAAAGAATTTTTGCCTGTTCATCTGTAGAAATTATCCAGGTTATTGGAGGTATGAATTCCTCATCTTGTTAATTAAATCCATGCTCTACCTCTTTGCTAAAAGTTATTAAAGATATCAGCTCTTTTATCACAAACATGGTGAATTTGTCTCTTCAATCTGGTTTTCTTCCATCATCTTTGAAATAGGCATCTATTTGCCCTTTGTTTAAAAAAAAAAATATCAAATTTAGATTCATCTGTGTTGACCAACTATTGACCTCTCTCATCACTTTCATTTGTTGCAAAAGTGATAGATACTGTAGTTTTTCAATAACTTTCTAATTTTATAGAGGATCATTCATCCTTCATTCTCAACAATTTGGTTTTCGTAAAAGCTACTGTAACCCCTCTTGGTTTGGATGTCCCTAATATAGGAGCTACATTAATGTCCAGAGCCACAATTTCTCTTCCGGATCTCTCAACTGCATACAAACAGCAGACTTCAGCTCTGGGTGCCGGAGGTTCCACTTCTGGACCTATGGTGCAGTGGTGGAGATTCAGAATACAGTTGCCCAAATTCAAGCACCCTCTCGCTTACAGTTCAATAGGTATTCACAGAAGAAAGGATCTTATTGAGTTGAGGACACCAAGAAAGAACACAGCCCCCAGTCCAGTAGTGGTGTTCAACAAAAGTAGGTTTACTTTAACTTAAAAAAACAAAATCCTGTTTGAGATTGAAAAATCATTAACATAAGCAAAATCACTACTCCAAGGGCTGCAGTTTTTCTGTCTACAGTGCACCTCCTCTTAACTCTTTTCTGATCTGAATCAATATCCTGTATGCCTTCCTCTTGAAAGGCGACAAAATTCTCCTCTTTCAAAAGCAAAAGAGGTAAAAATAGAACAAACCTTCCTTGCTTCAAAACAGAATACAAAACTCCTTCAAATCAGCAATCCCTGTCCTCACTGTTAACTGGTGGCAGGGGCAAAATTGCTGAAAATCCAATCCTTCTAGCAAGCTTGTATTGGCCTCACTGTTTGGAAAGTGGTCAAAAATCAGCGGATACAAAACTCTTCTTATCCAATAGTTTCTTGCAGGTTTAAACCACTGTGAAATCCAGTTCTTCTAGGGATGGTGTAACTGTCTCTCCTGTCAAAATCACAAAAATCCACAAACTCTTAGCTGCTTCAGTTTTTTTTCACTTGGCAAGCTGTGAAGACTATAAAAAACACCTCTTTACTTGGTGAGCCGTGAAATCTACCATGAACACCTCCAAAACTTCTGAATCAAGATGGTCTCAACTCTAGATGTTCTCTCTTCAAAGGCTTCTCCACCAAGGCTCTATGCAAGAGCTTGCATCAAGCATGCTCATCTCTTATTTATAAGGAAAGACCCAACCCAATAAAAGAGGCAGGGCTAACCATGGGAAGGAGCCGAAGAGCTGTAGCTAGAGAAAAGTTAGTGAGGGTTGTGAAGCTACCATCACGCGACAGTATAGAAACTCTATTATTGTCTTGCACAGACACAATTTGGTGTAGCTTTGATTCTGCCACTTTCGATATGGTAAAACCATGGTATTTTGAGATCTTGTCTCATGGAAATAGGAATCAGTGGAACTGTGCTATTTTGGTTTGTCTTATCTGACTGATCGATCATAGCAGGTACAAATTGGCCGTTGTATGTCAGAATGGTACATAATTTCAACTGTCATTTTGCGAGGATCTGTGCTCTAGTTAATGTTTGTTTCTCTGTTTGTTTATCTCACTCCATTATGTTAGCTTCTTACAACTCATGGAGTTAACTATAAATTATATACTGATGACCTTTTGATTTTTATTCCTGTGAAGTCATCGTGGGAATCCACATTTGGCTTTATTTCTGATTGTCTATTGGCAGTTAAATGTTGGTAATTCATAAAGTTATTGCGCAACATTAATAAAACTGAGTTACTTGTATTTTCTAGGTAGTCTGTTGCAGTTATTCCCATTTGGACAGTTTTCACGTTTGGTAGTCATTCTCTAACTATTAAATCGGCAGTTTGTGACTTAGATATTATCTTAGGTGCATCCTTGTCAATGCATGATCATATCAGAACTGTAGTGAAGTCTGCTTTTTTAAATTACGAATATTTTTCAGATTTGAGCCACTATTGGAGCCAAATGCCTTTAGTATCACATTGCAACATCTGGTATTTTCTGTTAGATTACGTAATTTTATTTTCATTAGATTACCCAGTAACTCACTTAAGGTGTTAAAAATCATTCAGAGTTCTGCTGCCTGTGTCTTGACTGGAGTGAGATCATATTACGACTGTTCTTCAGTTTTTATACTGATTCCTAGTCTATTGGCATGTGAGATACAGTGTAGGGTGGCCTTTTTTGATTTACAAGGTAGTTAATACTTATGGAGACCCCTGGATTAACTCAGTACTGCATATTTATCAACCTTCGTGGACATTGCACATTCAGCTAATCGTAGTTTGCTAGAGACATCCTCTGTGAGGCCTGTTCACTTAATGGAGACAAGAGGACGTGCCATTTCAGTTGTGGGGCTCCTTTTATGGAACTCTCTTCCAGAATACTTTAGACATAACTGATAAAATTAGTTTTAAGAAAGTCTTAAAGACACAAATATTTAAGGAAGCATTTAGTATACAGAGTTGAGTCTGGTTTTTACAGCAGTAGATTTTCTAATTTAGTTTAAGTGGGTTTTTTGTATATTTCATGGTAATGATCATACAGCTCTCTCATTTTCTGTATTTCTGTTTATGTATATGTATTTATTTTTTTGGGTGCTTTTATGGCTACCCGTTTCGAGCATTGTAGAATGTGGGGTATAAATATTTTTAAATAAATTAACATGACCCACTTGTGTAACTGGTGTGTCTTTTGCAAATACCCTTTACAGGTAAGCATCATCACTTTCTATGTTTTCTTTGACAAACAGTTGCTTAATTAGTTTCTAGCATGAGTTAAGTGTAACTTTGCCCAGACTGTACTCCCAGGATCCAGAGAGACATCCCAGGGCCTGCACTGGTGGTTCTTTTTCTGCCTGGGCAAGAGGATGCCCAATTCCACATGGAATGTCTTTGATCTCAGGGCAGGGAGTTCCAAGCCAATATTTTGACTCATTCTCTTTCTCTCACACTCATCCTGGAGAGCAGATCCCCTGGTCCATTCTGATTCT
The DNA here is from genome assembly GCF_901001135.1 of Rhinatrema bivittatum. Lineage (NCBI taxonomy): Eukaryota > Metazoa > Chordata > Amphibia > Gymnophiona > Rhinatrematidae > Rhinatrema > Rhinatrema bivittatum. The sequence continues at coordinate 55,758,271 of NC_042629.1, read as the reverse complement.
CTTACCCATCTGGGACCCAAAGAAAGGTATTCCTTGGGCAACGCTGATTGCTCTTTCCTCCCAGGGAGGGGATTCCCCAGCCCACATTGATTTCTCCCCTCTTACAGGACTTAGCGAGGTGACCTCCACACCTGCCTGCACTAACCACATGACACAGGAGCCACGCACTCTTTTTAGCGGCGGGTTTTACCATAATTACTGTTTCAGGCATTTTTTGGTTTCCTTTTTCATCTGTTTCTTGCACCTATTTTTCAACACTTCTTTTAAAAGCTACCTTAGCTTGCAACTGAAAGTTTCCGAACAGTGTCCAAATAACATGGTATGTTTGCTATTCATATATAGTTGTTTAAATGACTTTATTAAGTACAGCTTTTTCCCATTGCTTTCAAATTGTTTTATGATTGTACTTGATGTGAGAAACCTAGAATCATGTAGAGGTGGCATATAAATTTTCAAAATGAAGAAAGAGAAAAGTCTTGAAACAATTTTTTTTCACTTACATACTATAAATTTGCTGCTCTTTATCAGTGGGACTTCTTACCATTGGGAAAAATTATTTGCCAGTAATTGTTTTCTAGAGTTAGTATATTTATGAATTTACGCAATCCATGTGCCTTGTGTGCCATTGAAACTAGATATTCCATTCCTTCAAGCATAACCCAAAATGGTAGATTGTCAAAGCACACAATTTGCCTGATTGCTTGATGCTTCTTATAACACTTTACGCATGTGAAAATCTGTCACGAAAATTCATGCTGATGAATTGGTATTATGTCTACTGTACAGATTTTAGTCCTTTTTTTCTGCAGATTTTTTTTGTACTTGTAAATTTGGGTCCAACTTTAGCTTAAATACACCCTTAAGAATTACATGCATGTTGTACTTGTTTAAGTAGTTGAGTATTTGTCAGTAGGAGTTACTGTACATGTTCTTGTGTCACAGGTACTTATCGGTACAGATTCAATTACAAACTTGCACAAACTGGAACAAGTATCAAGCGATGAAGGGATTGGGACACTAGCAGAGAATCTGCTTGAGGCTCTTAGAGAACACTTAGAGGTCAACAGGAAGATTGATGCAGCACGAAGAGAGACCAGAGCTGAGAAGAAACGCATGGCCATGGCGATGAGGCAGAAAGCCCTAGGCACACTAGGAATGACGGTAAGTGTTACCTGTGTCAGCTGAAAGAGAGTATTGGGAGGGGCTCTATGATGGTACACAACGATATTCTTTAGTACTGAGGTCTGTTTTTGAGATCAGTATCGTGATCTCAATAAAATGGGTTTCGTCATCATCCTTGCAATAGGAGATCTGAAGTCAAGGAGAAGCACGTTTTGGGAATTTGCAGCACCCATAAGAGGGTTCTTTCTGTCCATCAGTGTTTTCAATAGGTCTCTTAAGCAGGGCCATCAGAAGAGGCGTGCGAGATGGGTGGCCACCTGAGATGCCAGGCCAGGGAGAGGCGCAATGCTGCTGTTGCTGCCACTATGGCAGCAGTAGGAGTAAACTCCCTCATAGATCCCCCCCCCCCCCCCCCCCGTCCATTGACCATCCAAAGCCTCACTTACCTGGCAACTGTCCTGCTGTTAAGGCTATACGAAGCAAATGTTTAGTAAGAAGTTTTAGAGAGCAGAGTCCAAGTTTTTATGTTTACAAATTTTGTAGTAAAAATATCAAGAATAATCTTAATAGAAAAAAAAGATATGGGCAACTCATTAAAAACTTAGTAAACACAAATGCAAAGAAGAAAAATAAAGGGGGAAAAAACACTCATCCAGCAGATGTTTTAAATAAAATAAATACATCATCCTATAATATATAAGGAAATCCAGGAAAATAAGGAAGCAGCCTCAAGAAAAACATAAACAGAGAACTAAGTAGCAAAAGCATTTGCTAAGCTAGTACAAAACATGCCTCCATCTACCAGGATATCTATAACCACAACGCAAGATACTACCTCCTTCCAAAGGGGACCCATGGAAATAAGGAAAGCCCTTAACGGACTTGTAGGGTCGTTCTTTATTGTGCGATGTGCCTGAATCGAGTGCGGTGTTATTAAAAATTAGGGGAAGGGAGAGTGTGGGCGGGGTTTGGGCGGAGTTATCTCCCAGCAGTGCTGCGGGCGATAATATTTTTCACATTATCGCCGGCAGCACCGTGGGAAATGGCTATACCTTTTCCCATGGCGTTATGGGGGCGAAAGTGTGCAGGGGGTGAAACCACACTGCCGCAATGCGGCCAGCTACCCACTATCGCTCCCCGTCCCTTTTTTTTTCCCGCAAAACATTCTACTATAAATATAGCAGAATGATGAATCTAATATATAATCTATTAAATTTTTACAAAACACTTGAACATAAATCACAAAAGAAACCTTTCGCCAAGAGAGTGTTTCTTGGCACATAACTAAGAACTTTTTTCTCTTTTCTTGCATGGCTTTGAGAAAAAACTGGAAAAATCCATATTCTGTGCCCATAGAGGTTAACCTCTTAATGTCCAATAAAACAAACACAATACCCAGTTAGTGTCATGCTAAGATGCAAATGTGACCAGCAAAAACCTGGGTTAAATCAAAGGAGTGCGTCTCCCTTGTGGACCTCTCCATGTTCCCGAAAGGAGATACTAACTTTTTAAGAGGAAAAGTTTCCGGCGGTATCTTGAGAATTTTCTAAAAGTATTTTTTTTTAAGTAAATCAATAGGTGCAGAAGTTGAAATCATGGGGAAATTCATGGAACTCAAGTTCAAACGTCTTGCTTGATTCTCTAAGTTCTCCAATTTGCAGTGTTTAACCATTTTGTCCTGATTCAGAGTCAAACTGGTATCCTGCTGTCAGCATAACATGGCCAACTCCTGAATATGTTACCCCACCATAAAATCCTGCTGTTGCATCTGTGCCTGCACAGTTGTAAAAAAAAAAAAGAAGCATCATCAATACATTAAGACCCCTCCAATATGGTCCATGCATTCCAGAGTGAATAGCGAATTATATTAGCCAGAGTAACAAAGCACCTTTGTACCTGACCAAAAGAAGGTGAAACATCTCAATCACAGCTCCCAACAGGGACAGATCCTCCTCCTGATTTACTCAATTTCTTAGTCCAGATCTCAAGGACCCTGAGACTGGTACAGAAATGCTGCAACTTCAGGATACTCCCTTGAGCCTCACAGTAGTCAGTTCATCAGGGAGCAACATCCCCGTACTCCCTCCAAACTATGGATCAAAACCAACAACTTCCATAAAAGTTGGTATGCCCAGTGATTCATCCTTCAAGCCAGGCAGGTGAGATGTCATTTCCATATCCGGGCTCAAGGATATATCTCCAGTATCCTCCTTGACAATGGGGGAAGCCACCAACTCAATATCTGATCTACAAACGACTCCCCAGTTGACTGGAGGGGGTAAACCCGCATCCATCCCTTGTACGTCCTAACAGAAAAATGCCATGTGGAGCTCAGCAATCTTGCTGCACACAGGTAATCGCCATGTTCTTAAAGGAATTCCCAGGTCCCCAATTTTTAAGTTTTAATTTATAGAACTTGTCCTCAGTGCATTTACGGACCAGAGGTTGATCCAGAATAGTTTCCTTACCTTGTTCTTTATTTCTTTTCTGTTCTTATTTGATAACATTCCATATGTCCTGTCTGGAGTCATTAAAATGAATGGTGACCTGAAAGGGCAGTTTAACTTATGCCCTGCACATTGGCCTACCAAGAGTGTTCAGAAAGCATGGTCACTGATTCTATATAACGTCTTTGGGCAGTGAGCTTGTATACGATTTTGGGTGTGTTAAACAAAATATTGAAGATTCTTCTCCCGACATAGGAAAGGCAAGCATTATCTCTGTGAATTTTCCCTTTTAATTCTTATCATGCTTTTGGTTTGTGTCCCAGACCAATGAGAAGGGCCAAGTGGTGACAAAAACAGCACTTTTAAAACAGATGGAGGAGCTGATTGAGGAGCCAGGACTCACCTGCTGTATCTGTAGGGAAGGGTACAAATTCCAGGTAAGCTGGCTCCACCCTGAAATCATATGGCTTTGGGAAGGAGGGATAGCATTTCTACGCAGTATCGGCATGTAAAACAGCTATGCTAGCATTCTGCAATGGCTATGATCATATAAGTATTTTGTATGATTGTCTTGATTTAGAAAATTATTTTTATGGCATAGTAAATAATAGGTGATGGCAAAAGAAGACTAATTTGCCTATACTGTTCTGCCCAGTTTTTCCTGTCTACACGGCAAGGATATATCCTAACGATAAGGTGAAATTTAAAGATACAAACATGTATGCAATATAGGAGAGAGATGACAGACGTACTCCAATACCTTAAAGATGTCAATGGCCAAAAAGTAAACTTTTTTTTTTTTTAGTAAATGGGAAGTTCCAGAGCAGTATGAGGCTGGAGGGTGGGTAGAACTGGGAATCAGATAAGAGTATTTTTCTTCCTTAGGCCCACAGAAGAAGGGAAGACTGCTGCCGCTACAGTGGCAGCCTGTGCAGGCTAATCGGTGTCCTTGAGGAGATACCTTTCCAGTCCTGTGGCCAGCAAGGGTCATTTGAGCTGCCCCAGGGCAAGACCATCTGGAGAAGGATGGAGGTGGAAGCGCAAGAGAGATTTCTTTAATAATAAAGGAACATGTATATTTCTTACCAGGCTGGTGGGTGCATGGTAAGGTTTCCAGTGCAGGTGGTGAGGACAATTCAGATAGACACAGAGGTTCCTTAGTGGTGAGAGAGGAGGGTAAAATTGGAGATGCTGACTTATGAAAGTTTTACTATGTAAGACGTGTCATTCCTACACTGTAATTGTCTTGCTATATGGTTGACTGAAATCATGATTTATATACCCAAATACAGATATAAATATGGTTTTTGACACACAATAAACTTGTTTCAGCCCACAAAGGTCCTGGGTATTTACACCTTCACCAAACGTGTTGCACTGGAGGAATCTGAGAACAAACCTCGAAAGCAACAAGGCTACAGCACGGTGTCCCACTTCAATATCGTCCATTACGACTGCCACCTGGCAGCAGTCAGGTACCAATATCTTATAACTACAGACGTTGTATTGGTTTAAGCGGTTACTGTATATCCCAGTTCAATTAGAGTTAACACAGTCTGTGCCTGATAGGAGGACAGCCCTGGGGATTTAACCTCAAACTAGACAAGCAAGGCAAATAAAGCAGCAGGATTCCATTAATGTGGGAATCTGATGATGAAACTACTGTGATCATGCCAGAGCGCACAGGATGGGCTAGAATTCCAGAACTCTAAACCAGGTCAGGGAGGCCTCTGGCACTAGGGAAATACTCACAGTACCTGAATATAATCTGTTTGAAGTGCCTGAAAGGCAGAATGTAAATCAGATGAATTAAAATATGCTAGAAGTGAAACCAAATAGCTTAAATTATAGTTTATTTGTCATTTGTAGGCTAGTTATCTGTAGGTTTTCTTTCCTTATCAAGACATTCTGGTAGTTGTGTATGTGCTTTTCTGTTAATAAAGCAGGATTACAAGCCCTGAAATCCTTCATTTGATATACAGTCAGATTATAAGCATTGTAATGAGTCTTTCTCCTCCTTGGTTTGACTCTTTCATTTCAAAGCTGATCTGAAAAACACAGTATTTTGATTTTGTAAGCATTGTTAAGAAATATAATTAAAGAAAATTGAATTAAATACGGTAGGTTGTTTTGTGTGAAGTTTGTCTTTCTGCCTTGAGTGCTAAATGGAAAAACTGTGTAACATTATAGTTACTTTACAGCAGAGAAATCTTTCACACACAATGTTTTAAACACCTTTCCCACTGAAAACATACAAAACCTTGAACCCCCCCTTGTGCAGAATAAACATTTTTTAATACAGAGTTAGTCCATGGCAAATTCTGTGCATGTCAATGCAGAAGATCCCCAGTTTGATTCCAGGATCTGGTCTTCTGGACCCTCGATTGGCTGGGGGTGGGGATGATGCAAATACTCCTTAGGAAGAGTAACGTTTGCTAATAAGGACCAAAACCTGGTGGCTAGATCTAGAACCGATAATACAGGCTCTGGAAGGGTCTATTAAAATAGGGGGGGAAAAATCCCTGTGTGGCTGTGAATGAGGCTCATGGTGCCAGGATCCCAGCCCTGATCCTGATTAAACCGGAAGAAAAAAAGAGAGGACAAAAGACTGAGCCAAAAAAACATAAACAAAATGTTAGATCACTTTTAAAAATGGTGTTTCATTGTAGAAACTGTGCAATAGTTTGTCTTTTTGTGCACTTGATTTTCAAAACTTCAATAACTAATGAAATTCTGAATTATTGTTTTTATCTGTGCATTAACAGAGGGCTTGATAATTATTTCCTTTCAGCTTGTCACTGTATGTTACAATCAGATGTGCTGAAAGGGTGGAACAAATGATGAGGTCAACAAGGCTTTAAAATATACAAGTTGTGCTCATAAGTTTACATACCCCTGGCAGAATATGTAAGATGTGTAGCATTTTAAGATAAAACACATCCGTTATTTTTAATATGTTTCAAATTAAACCATTATGCATTACAAATAGCACATTTATTAAACCATAGCAATAAAGGAAATAAAATTGCCCTGTTCAAAAGTTTGAATAGGCTTAGTTCTTAAAATCGTGCATTGCCCCCTTTTGCATCAATGACGGTTTGCAGTCTGTTGTGATAGTTGTGAATGAGGCCCTTTATTTTCTCATGGGGTAAAGCTGCCCATTCCTCTTGGCAAAAAGCCTCCAGATCTTGTACATTCTTTGTCTGTCCAGCATGAACTGCAGGTCTGAGTTCTCCCCAAAGTGGCTCAGTGATGTTGAGGTCAGGACACTCTGATGGCCACTTCAGAACCTTCACTTTCTTCTGCTGCAGCCACTGAAGGGTCAGCTTGGCCTTATGTTTCAGATCCTTGTCGTGTTGGAAAGTCCAAGTGCGCCCTATGCGCAGCTTCCTGGCTGATGAATGCAAATTCTCCTCCTATATTTTCTGGTAAGATGCTGCATTCATCTTGCTAATAATTCTGACTACATTCCCTGTGCCGCTGTAGCTCACACCCCCAAAACAGCAGAGATCCTCCTCCATGCTTTATGGCAGGGAAGGTGCGCTTCTCTTCATAGCATTTATGGTTGTGACCATAAAGTTCAATTTTGGTCTCATCACTCCAAATTATTTTGTTCTAGATGTTTTGAGGCTTCTTAAGGTGCTGTTTGACATATTAAAAGCGAGCTGTTTTATGGCATTGGTGCAGCAATGGCTTTTCTGGCAACTCTACCATGCAGCCCATTTTTGGTCAAGCATCTCCTTACTGTGCATGCTGAAACACCCACACCACTTTGTTTCAGAGAAGCCTGTATTTCAGTGCATGCTGAAACACCCACACCACTTTGTTTCAGAGAAGCCTGTATTTCAGTGCATGCTGAAACACCCACACCACTTTGTTTCAGAGAAGCCTGTATTTCAGTGCATGCTGAAACACCCACACCACTTTGTTTCAGAGAAGCCTGTATTTCAGTGCATGCTGAAACACCCACACCACTTTGTTTCAGAGAAGCCTGTATTTCAGTGCATGCTGAAACACCCACACCACTTTGTTTCAGAGAAGCCTGTATTTCAGTGCATGCTGAAACACCCACACCACTTTGTTTCAGAGAAGCCTGTATTTCAGTGCATGCTGAAACACCCACACCACTTTGTTTCAGAGAAGCCTGTATTTCAGTGCATGCTGAAACACCCACACCACTTTGTTTCAGAGAAGCCTGTATTTCAGTGCATGCTGAAACACCCACACCACTTTGTTTCAGAGAAGCCTGTATTTCAGTGCATGCTGAAACACCCACACCACTTTGTTTCAGAGAAGCCTGTATTTCAGTGCATGCTGAAACACCCACACCACTTTGTTTCAGAGAAGCCTGTATTTCAGTGCATGCTGAAACACCCACACCACTTTGTTTCAGAGAAGCCTGTATTTCAGTGCATGCTGAAACACCCACACCACTTTGTTTCAGAGAAGCCTGTATTTCAGTAGAAGTTGCTTGTGAGTTTTTCTTTGCATCCCAACCAATTTTCTTGGCAGTTGTTTCTGAAATGTTTCTTGGTGTTCCTGACCCATAATTTTCCACTTCTTGATCAGAGTTTTAGCAGTAGTGATTGGCATTTTAAAATCTTTGGATATCTCTTTATATCCTTTTCCTGATTTATAAAGTTGAACTATTTTTGCTCCTAGATCCTTTGACAGTTCTTTTGCTTTCCCCATGCTTCACCAAAGTCATTGCAGCCCTGGATGAAATGCACAAGGGTTTCTTAAGAGCTAAGAAACTCATTGACAATTTATACATAGACACTAATTACATCAGCCAAGGCACAGGTGTGGATCGTTGCCATCTCAACCTGTGTATGTCAGCTTGAGTGTAAATTATCAGCTCAAACATTCAAGGGAATGTAAAATTTGAACAGGACCATTTTATTATTTCCCTTATTGCTATGGTTTGTTTAATGATTGTGCTATTCTGTGATGCATAATAGTTTTAATTTGAAACACATTAAAAATAACAGGCATGTTTTGTCTGATCACTCATGTTTTCTTAAAATGCTACACATCTTACAAATTCTGCCAGAGGTATGTAAACTTATGAGCACAACTGTATTTTAATGGTGATAATATGAACAGTTACTTGGAGCCAAGATATACTCAGTTATGCATTTAGAAGTTGTCATGTATATGTCTGCTATGCTCTAGTTTTGATGGTGATGGTTCCTACTGCTTCACTGTCACGTGAGCCCTCAGCCCATTTAGAGTTAATGCCTATGGCTATTTGGAGAGTCCTAATGAGCGTGCCCAAGCCTGCCTGCCACTATACACATGCCCCTACACTGGCAACCTCCACCTACCAACTGGGTTTCCTCTTGCCTCTGGGCAAGTGCTCTGCCAACTATCTACTCTGATGCTTTTCTAGGTTCAAGGCAACTGTACAAACCTGGCGATTCACAATTCCTAGAAAAATACTCTCAGACCACACGTCTTAAACACTGAGATCACCCAGCCTCGCTCACCAGGGATAATAATCAGCTACAAACACAGCGTTAATAAAATAGTGTTTAATAATAAACAGAATAGTGAATATTACTGTTTGCAGTTTTGTTTTGTTTTGTTTTTAATTAAAACTGCATTACAACAGGCAGGGACAAGAAAAAGGATTTCACAATAGCATTAACTAGTAAACCGAGTCTCTGCAGGCTAAATGCAGCACCTATCTAAGTCCTTAACTCTCCAACTGCCACTTCCAACAAAGACTAGAGATTTTAGCAACTGTGTGAACTGTGTCTGAAATGCCATTCGAGGTACAGAGTACTAACAATAGCTTTCTGGCCAGTGGCACTGCAGGAAATTAGTCTTGTAGTTTCCTCAAGATACTGGAAGATTAAGGTGTCTAAGCCTCACTTTGAATAGAGAAGCATCCCAAGCCTCTGTTTGAATTGTGAGGTAAAGATCAAACACCTCCTGCTGGGCAGCTCAGGAGAAATGAGCTCTCTGGGGAGAAAACAGTTACAGGGCAAAAAAAAGAAATTGCAGTGCGCACAAACCCCCTGTTTCTGCACACTGACATATTGGTAAACCAACTTGCCTGGTTCTTGTTTCATCCCTTGGGGTCAGATTGGGTTTGAAATGCTGCATTATTTCAGCAGATCATTGGTTTCTCGTGTCCAGTTGCATGAAACCAGGTGCACTTATAGTTTCTTCTTCTCTGAACAGGCTGGCGCGGGGTCGTGAAGAGTGGGAGAGTGCTGCTCTACAAAATGCTAACACCAAGTGTAATGGGCTTCTGCCTGTCTGGGGTCCTCATGTGCCAGAGTCAGCCTTTGCCACATGCTTAGCAAGGTAAGAATGGGATCTAAAAATATGTATTAGAAAAAAATCAAAGTGTAAAGTTGGTGCCATAAACTGACGGCAGTCTCTGTTTAGTGCTGAGACGGAAAAGCTGAATATTGTCTTTCAATTCATTAAAGCTTATTGGGGAAACTATTTAAAGCATGGCCAAAGCAGGAAGATTAAACGTGTTAAAAAAATTAATCTAGAAATGTATATTAGATAACAGGAACAGTAGAAATGTGACTTGTTTTCTAGTATAGTTAATATTTTCTTGCTGGATCTCGGAGGTTCCTTATCAAAATAATTGATCATTTCACTAGTAGTTCTAACTTTTCAAATTTGAGCAAACTATAAATAAAATGCTGTTGTCATAATCTGTACTGGCCTTCCCATTGTAAGGAACTTCAGCTTCACTTTCAGTACTTTGCCTGATGAATGGTTGTCCCAAATCCTCCCATTTTAAATCATTTGTGAACCAAATAGCATTCTGTATGCTGAACTCCACCCAGCTATTTTTTATTATTTTTCTTTCGATTCATTTTTGGAAGGTTATTTTGATAGCCTTTTTTTATGAAGAAAGCAGTTATCCAAAGTGTTAGACATGGGCGATGACATTGCCACTCTGTGCCAATGGAGACATTTCCAGAGCTTTCCAATAAAATCTTCATAACCTCTTCAGGCATATGCAGCTGTTTTCATGTTCCTCTGATCACACAGCATCCCTCAGTTCATTTTCTGCCGACAGCAATGGAACATTCCTTATCCTTCCGGACAAATGGGTTTTTCTTGCCTACCAGCACATGGAGACAGAAGAAAAGCTTTGCTGTACCAGTAGTACATAAGACAGTGTACCACCTGCAGTTGCTCAGTATTCTGTCTCCAAGCGGATAGTGGAGGTTCAAACCCTACAGCTGTGCTTTACAAGAGGCCAAATTGCTTTGTCTTGCAGCCATCCCTCTGGTGGAGTAGGGGCAAGCCAGGGGATCATTGGCCCTTGGAATGGCTTTACCCTGGTTATGTGGGGGGAATTTGATAGCCAGTGGTCTGGTTCCCTCATTTCCTGCTTTTCTCCCTCTCCCTTGGGATCCCCTGCTAGACAGAGACACCAATTTCACAAAAGTATTCCTTTAACTTCCCCTTTTTGGTAGTGGGAACTGTTCCATTAATAAAAAAAAAAAGATGGTCAAGCAGAACCAGCATTTTTATACTTTGCAGGGAACCTCAGCTTGCAGCACCATTGCTTGGGAAGGAAAGCTGATGCAAATCAGCAATGGGACAGCGTTTTGTTTCACATCTGTTTTTGTGTGTTTTGGGACCGTGGTGAGTGGCTGGGCCAATGGTGAGCTTTGATTGTGTGGGACAAAACGCTGGCAGCTTCTGCTGAGCACAGGAAATGCTGCCGAGCCTGTGAAGACAAGCGAGCAAAGCTGTAGTCTTTGGGCCTGTGGAAGGCCCTGTGGTGGGGAGGGGCAACTCAGGGGCTGCAGATACCACGCAGATGGAAGGAAGGCAGCAGGAAACAAGCAAGTATTGTGAGCTCCTGAGCAAACAGTACTAATCTGCTCTGCAGCATGGGAACCGCAACCATCTTGGCCTGTGTTCACATGGTGCAGGGGATGTTGGGGGAGGGAGCTGCTTCTCCTCTGGTGCTGACCCCTGTGGTCGAAGCCTCAGAAGGTGCCTGGGAGTTTGTAGACTCTCTAGATGGGGAGTCTGATTCAAGAGGGGTCTTCTCTACTGAGTTTGTGCTTCTAATGCACAAAGTATAACAGGCTAGAAAAGGAACGGCGGGGATTCAGCAGTCTTCCAAGTGGCCTTTTGTTTGAGGGTCCAGAATCCTGACTCGCCTCTCTAAGAGGAAGCGACTTCCTGATACAGACTCGGATGAGAAGTCGGAAGTTTCAGAGAAGAAGAGGGGTGAAGATTTCATGCTAGAACTCGCCAGGGATAGGGATGAGGGTAGGGGATCCCTTGGAGTAGGTGGAAATCCCAGTGGTGGAAGATGATGACCCTAAAGTGATCCAGCTATTCCATAAGGATGAATTGCACTCTGATATATCAGGTCTTGAGGGTCCTTACGATTAATGAAGTTGTAGCAGAATTAGAGTACAAAGGTGAAGACCCCCATCATGGAGGGACTTGAGGGTCCCGCTGGGGCATTCCCCTTCCACTGTACTGTAAAGAAGTATTTAGGTAATGGGTCACTCCTGAGGCAGGTTGGAAGGGCCATGGCGAAGTTTAACAAGTTACAGAGCAGGCTATGAAACTTTTAAAACTGCCTAAGGTAGATGCCTTAGTCTCAGTGATAACTAAGAAGACCACCATTTCAATTGTGGGCGGTCCAGCCCTAAAGGATTCTCAAGGTCAGAAAATGGAGCCATCCGTTCATTCCAGGGTGGATTCAACCACCACAGACTAATGTGGAAAAAGGGGTAGGTGGAATACCTCATCTGCCTGGGCATGGTACTTTGTGCCTGCCTTTTCTCCAACCAGGAGTACTGTGTGGGATTTTCCATATCTTCTTACATACTTCCCAGTAGAAGGTGGATGAGCATTACCACCAATTCTTTAGGGGCATTCAGGTGCATCAGGAGGACAAACAAGGGTGCCCTGGGCTTTCCTTCATACTGAAACTCAACTGGAATGGACCTTACCTAAACAAAATTTGAAAGGAAAGGTCTTCAGGTATTTGAGCGGAAAAAGGGTCCAAGGGGAAGTTAGGTGAATATTCCTTTTCAGCACCTGTCTTCTCTGATCTGTAAAGGGATCCTCATGACTGCTCAGAGTTACTCTCAGCTTAAACAGGAAGTGACATCTGAGTTTGTGCCAGTCCTAGAATCAACTGCTTTTCGGCACTGAAGGTGAACTCTTGAGTCCTTGAACTAATTGTTGAGGGTCTGAAAAGGTTTTCTTCTCCAAGGCTGATGGGCTCTGATTTGGTGTACTCTTTACTGACATGACCCTTGACCTTGAAAGCTCAATATCTGTGCTAAGACACTTAGTGCCATAGGGGCGACACTAGTAGGTAGATTGCACTGTCGTCTGGGTGTAGTTGAGCTAGTCATTGACAGTTGCTCAGCACTCTTCATGTGCTTAATGACGGTCTCTATGTTTTGCTTCTGAAGTTCCTCCTTGAAGATTGCCAAGCTGTGAAAAATCGATGGGCCTCAGCCAATAAGAACTTGACATACTGGGTCAGACCAAGGGTCCATTGAGCCCAATATCCTGTTTCCAACAGTGGCCAATCCAAGTCACAAGTACCTGTCAAGATCACAAACAGTAAATAGATCCCATGCTGCTATTGCACAGTGATAGGTCTATTTGGTTAATAAGAGTTTATTGGCTTCTTCTACAGGAATTTGTCCAAACCTTTTTTAAACCCAGCTACTCTAACTCTAACCACATCTTCCAGTAATGAATTCCAGAGCTTCGTTGTGCGTTGAGTGAAAGAATTTTTTTCCAATTTGTTTTGAATGTACTACTTAATAACTTCATAGAGTACCCCTAGTCTTTATATTTTTGAAAGAGAAAATAAATGATTTATGTTTACCCGTTCTATTCCACTGATGATTGTTTAGACCTCTATCATCTCCTCTCTTGTCACCTCTTCTCCAAGCTGATCAGATGCAACCTCTTTAGCCTTTCCTCATAGGAGAGCCATTCTGTCCCCTTAAGCATTTTGGTCACCCTTCTCTATACCTTTTCCAGTACAACTATATCTTTTTTTAGGTGCGGTGATCAGAACTGCACACAGTACTCCAGGTGCGACCTCACCATGGAACGATAGAGCCATTCTGATACTCACAGTTTTATTGTCCATTCCTTTCCTAATATTCTGTTTGTTTTGTTGACCGCCGCTGCACACTGAACCGAGGATTTCAAAGTATTGTCTACTATGATGCCCAGATCCTTTTCCTGGGCAGTAACCCCTAATAAGGAGTCTAAAATCATGTAACTACAGTGTAGGTTACTTTTCCCCATGTGCATCACTTTGCACTTATCCACATTAAATTTCCTCTGCCATTTAAATGCCCGGACTTCCAGTCTCGCAAGATCCACAATTTTTCACAATCTGCTTGTTAAAGAAAGGCTAGTAAATGATATAAAGCCTTCAACACAAACCTTACAAAATGTACTCACTGAAGGAAAAAAGGGATATAAGGGACCTAATATAAATTTTCTAATATTTGAGAGACTTTAATAAAGCATGGTAGAGATCCTAGGCTAGCCTATTGGCATAGGTGATGGCAACCCAAACCATAACCCATTTCAAACATGCCTAGTGCTTAACCTCATTAAAATATCTTGTCATCTCGGCATGAGAAGCTGTTCTCTTTAAACTTTCTTCCTTTACTAAGTAAAATTAAAAAGGATTTAGGAATTTGGTCCCCAGTAGTAGCTTTAAGAATGAATATTCTCCCTCTGGTTCTCTTTGTTTAAAATGCTCCCCATAACACATGTCAGATTTTTTTGTAAAATGTTAACAAAGCAGCAATAAGGTTTATTTGGTGGCAGGAAAGGCCTAGGGTTTCTAAAAAGAAATTGTGCAATAATAAAAATAAATAAATAAAAATTGGTCTTCCTTGGTATCACTGATTTTAAATTTAGTTTAATTTCAGATTTCTGTTCTACCTTTCCTGGCAATTAACCATTCTAAAACAGATTACAAAAAGTTATATTATTGGGCCATTTTTCTGTAAAGGATGCCACTTATAAGTATTGGATGGACTTTGAAAAACTGGTGGTACTCTAGTGTCAGATTTATTTTACCTTTCTCCGCTGGTCTGTTAAAAGGAGGAGAGGGTTGCAGGTCCATCATCCTATCATATCAGTGGTTCTTTGTTTTGTAAGAATTATCACTTAAATATTGATTAACTATATTAGTATTCTCCTTATACTTGCTTTGAGATAGCTTAGGGTACCCTAAAACTTTTAGTAAGGCCAGCTTTGCTCTTTGAATTAACATAATATGAGAGCAGGGCGACTTTTTGCTAGAGGAAGGCTCGTCTGCTCTCTCTGGGCTTCAGCTCAGTTAGAATCAGCTTTTATCGGGGTATAGCCCCATGATCCTGGGGATTTTATTCCTCCTAACTGATATCTTCCACCCCTCCCAACTCACTTAGCCCAGGCACTGCGATGACTGACCTCGTCCGGGGCCATGTACCAGGACTACTTCCAGAACCCTGGAATCGCGGGCCCCAAGTCTGGCCAGTAGGTGTGACCATTGCGCAATGACTAAATAGTAATATTATTTGTGGACCTATGCCTGAATCATTAGGAGAAATGGGAAGTGTGTGGCAAAATGAAAATCCTGATATGTAAAGTAGGATGAAGTTACACGGCATGGTGTAAGGGGCAGGAAGTATTAATGGACCTATTTTTGTGACAGCATTGCTCAGAGAGATAAATGCCTTGTTTTGAATCTTTCACTTTATTTTCCTATAGCTTGTTTAATGTTAAATTGATAGCTAAGTGAATGCAATGTATTATATATGGGAAGTGTGGCATGCAAATATTTTAAATAAATCAAATGTGTTTGGAAAGCAATAATTTTTAAATGTCTTGCATTTTTATTTTCTTTCCATCGGTTTCATTTTATGTATTCTGTTTCATTCCTTTCAGGCATAACACCTATCTACAAGAATGCACGGGCCAGCGGGAACCAACCTATCAGCTCAATGTGCATGACATGAAGCTGCTGTTCTTGCGCTTTGCTATGGAGCAGTCCTTCAGCGCGGATACTGGTGGAGGTGGCAGAGAAAGCAACATACACCTCATTCCATACATCATTCATACTGTGCTTTACGTCCTTAACACGTCAGTATTTTCTTGGCCTTTTTCTCCTTTTTAGCCAGGAGAAGTACTTATAGCAAATACCCACATGTCATTTGGTAGAATAATGAATGAACATGGAATTATGGTATATTGAGATTGATGGGTTTAGTGAAGGATGACAGCAGTTGAACTAAAAGTAAAACTTGCGCTGTTTAGTGGTTTCTTTTCTGGAGCTTGAGAGTCTAAATATGGGATGTACTTAAGCCCAGAATGGTTTTCATCTGACAGAGGAAAATCATCAGTGTCTGTGTGCAGACATGTACTGGCCACTTAGAATTCTGTTTGAGGATTAAATGCATGAGAATGGAACAAGTGAAAAATGGTATTTATAAAAAAAAAGTCTCCTTGGACAAGCAGGATGGCAGTCCTCACACATGGATGACTTCACCTCATGCAGCCCGGCACAAAAACGTATGTCAGAGTTTCTAGACCTTTGACTGTGCCTCACTGGGCTTGCCCAGCATACCCTTATACCGTGTGTCTGCGCAGGGTCCCATTAGTCTTATGTTTTTCCATGAAGCCTTCGGTCTCTGTCTGTTGCCTTATTCTCCTGCTTCTGGGCCTATTTGAGAGTATTTTTTTTTCCAGAGA
The DNA here is from genome assembly GCF_901001135.1 of Rhinatrema bivittatum. Lineage (NCBI taxonomy): Eukaryota > Metazoa > Chordata > Amphibia > Gymnophiona > Rhinatrematidae > Rhinatrema > Rhinatrema bivittatum. The sequence goes on along the minus strand of NC_042629.1, from coordinate 55,741,970 downwards.
GCAGGATTGTTTGTCATGGGGACTCGTGGTTTAGTCCTCATAGTTTACCCTAGGTAAGGTTTTTTTGGTCATTTCCTCTGTTTCCTTTCGTGTCATTCTTCCCTCAGTGGCAGTGTGTTGTCGGTGCTCGCTGGCCATTAACCAGCCCCCACCATCAAGTCTGATTTTGCATCCCTTTAGTTTCAGCCAGACTAGTCTAGTGGACTCCTGGGTTCAGACTGAGCATACTGACATTCTGCCTGGGGGCTCTAACCTGGGAGCTGATCTCACTGGGGTCTACACTGGGAGTTACCTGAGGGGCTTGTCACCTGCATGCACATGGGACTGCCTCAGAGGCGTATCCAATGTAAACACACACAATTACTGGGATATACCTGGGGACTTGAACCCAGGAGTTTACTCCCCATACATATAATCACACACACACACTGAGTACATCACTGGTCCAGATATTTAGGAAAGTAGTTTTATTTAAGCAATAACAGGATAGACAGATAATACAGAAGAATTCGTTTTCAAGGGATCAGTCTGTGCTATTATGTTGAGGAAGCGCCCTCTCTCTAGCTTTTATTTCTCCTTACACACTAAATACTTGGGAGAGCAGCAGTGCTCCCTCCCTCTGTGTTCTTGTCGATTTCAAGAGCAGTTGTGTGGCCTTCATGCTCTCAAACTTTAGTATCAGTTAATTTCCTGCTTTCTCACTAAAGAACTAATAACATAACTACAGTTCATAGATTCTTGCCTGTTCATAAGCATTTCTTAGCATTTCACAGTACAAAACAGTAAATATTGTTTCACTCAGAGGTTGGCTTGTGGCCTACATATTAGTCTGCGTCTGTGTGACAACTCTGAATCCGTTATATCCTAAACTCTAAATAAATCCTCAACCAGAGTGATCAGAAATAATATTATTCTCCGAGGTTAAGCAGGATGGTAGTTCTCGCACATCAGATGGAGCCCCAATGCGGAAAACTTATATCAAAGTTTCTAGAACTTTGACTAGGCACACCAAGCATGCCCTATACCATGCGTCCACACAGGGTCCCTCTCCAGTTTCTCTTTTTTCAAGGAGCTGTAAGCATCGCAGTGTGAGCGAGCTCACTTCGGCTGTTTTTTGGCCTTGTGGAAAACTTCATTTTTCTCGGGTTTTTCATGGGTTTTTCTCATTGCCTATTGACAGGTCCCTCTCTGTGCCTTCCCAAAATGTCTCCTAGTCAGGGTTTTTGGTGATTCGGGTAAGCTTCCTTTAGCAGTCGATTCCCCCATGGCGGCGGTGCACCAGTATCTGCCGGCCATCGAAGCCCCACAGCCATCATCTTCCATTAGTGCCCTTTAGTTTTGGCCGTCATGGCCAAATCTGGATTTTGGTGATGCCCCTGTTACCCGAGGACCATGTTCATTATGGCTCTGTCTGAGTATGTCTCCTCTGCCTAGATGCATCGCATGATGTCTGGGGCTGCTGCTTATGCATCCAGATGACTCTGAAGGGACTTCAACTTCCACTCGACAAGATGGAGCAACTCTTCGGGTTGAAGAAGTCAGAGCCATCTGCATCAGAGAACCAAGGAGCTGCACCAATGGACACTGAGCTACTGACATTGGTGGATCCATTGGTTCCATTGATGTTGCCAGCGGACAGGGGACTGAAGACCGACTATCATCTATCTCCTCCAGGCTGAGGACAACGGGTTCCTTGTCATTGGCCTCTGCACTGGGGAAGGACCAGGCCGACCATCGAGGGAAGCTGAAGAAGCATCGGCACCGGTCCCTGTCAATGTACAGTGTCGGGCATGGGGATGCATTGGCTTTTGACACGATGCTCTGAAGTGGCTCAGCGGCAAGGAGTACCAATCCTCCATCGGTGTTGGGGGTTTGTGACTGTCTCCACCAGTCCCGATGCCAATCATTGATCCACCTCGAGGGTCTGAGGAAGATTTGGCTACCTCTCCTTCTCAGTCGGTCTTGGCATTGGCAGCACTCGAGGAGAAGTTGAAACGGCAAGTTCAGCTAGTGGTGGACCGGGCGCTGCAGGGTTTTGGTCCTGTGACACCAATGGCACCAGACCCAGTGCCACCCGTCCTTTTTCTGCTTCTGGAGAAGCTCAATGTGCTCATCGGTGTGTTACTGACCCAGTTGGCGTTGGTTCCCGTGACAGCATCAGTGCCCGGTGGAACACAGAGACCTCCCCCTACTGATATGGTGGTCATCGCTGGTTCCTCCGAGGAGGAAGCTCCACAGAGGCCAGCAGAGACACCGAGACCTGCCGCCCCCCCATCCAGTTCTACTGGTGCCTGCATCTCTGGTCGTAGGCTGAGCACTTACAGACCCATCCCCTGTCGCTTTCAGTGAGGGTGAGGAACCCTATGATCCCTGGGGGGATGATGTTTCAGAGTCTTCAAACGAGGGTTCCGAGGTTCTCCCTTCAGACCTTTCTCCAGAGGAGTGAAGGAAGTCTCCACCTGAGGACTTGACCTTTGCAGGGCTTGTGAGGGCGATTGCGGAAGCCATCCCTTTTCAGTTATTGACAGAGGAGGATGCCAGGCACAAAATGCTTGAGATCCTCCAGTTCATGGAACCTCCTAAGGAGATCATGGCAGTCCTGGTACACGAGATCCTTAAGTTGCTACTGAGGATATGAGAGCACCCCCTCACAGTGCCTCCCATCAATAAGAAGGCAGATGGGGTTTACCTAATTCAAAAGGTGGCCGAATATGATATGCTTCAGCTGCCCCACAAGTCAGTGATGGTCGAATCTGCCCTCAAGAGGGCCAAGCACGCTCTGACTCATTCCTCAATGCACCTGGGGAAGGACCATAGCAATGGATGCTCTTGGGAGGAAAGTATTTCAAGGTGCATGCTTATTGCATGCATTGCCGCCTATCAGCTCTACATGAACCAGTACTCATGGGACTAGAAGCAGGTGCAGAACATGGCCGAGTAGCTGCTTCAACTGCAGCAGGACACCCTCATGTCGCTGGTGCATAAGGGCCTGGAGCACAGAAAACACTAGCTTCGTGCGACCTACAATGTTTTCAAGACTGCATTGAATTTCTCTGCAGCGGGAATAGGCGCCTGCAGAATGGCATGGCTACAGGCCTCAGATCTCCGACCAGAGGTACAGGAAGGACTCGCTGACATGCCGTGTACTAGAAAGAATCTCTTCAGAGATAGGGTGAGGGATGCTGTGGCCCAACTTTGGGACCACCACAAGACCTTCCAACAACTCTCCGCCAGTACTCCGGACCCATCTTCCTCATCCAGGAGGCCGGCAGGACCAGGGCCAAGGAAGTCTTTTGCCAAAGGAAATACTATCCTCACCTCCTCACTCGCATCAACACAATCAGGGCTGCTACGGCCAGCACAGGCAGCAGAGAGCTCCCAAGCCCCAACCATCTCCTCTGTGAACTCCGGGGCAAGGTTTAGACTAAACCGTAAGGAGCGTAAGCCAGTTGCCCGTACCCGGGCTGATGGACCCTCTGGTCGGGGGAAGGCTGTGGTTCTTTGCAAACCAGTGGCCCTGTATAACCTTGACCAGTAGGTTCTGTCCTTCGTCCATCAGGTGTACCAGTTGAACCTATTGGGTGTCCTGACAAATTGCCCTCCCTGCCTGTTTTTGGGGGCTGGTAGCACATCAGGAAGTACTACTAGTGGACCTCTCCTCACTCTTAACGGCCAGAGTGGTTAAGCCCTTAGCACTAGGGCAAAAGAAGTCAGGGATTCTGCTCCAGGAACTTCCTGATTACAAAGAGAACAGGACTTCATCCCATCCTAGACCTAAGGGCCTTGTACAAATTTCTAAAAAAAAAAAAAAAAGTTCTAGATGGTTTCCCTGGACACCTTGAATCCCCTTTTGCAAAAATCAGACTGGCTATGCTCCTTTCGAACTAAAGGACGCATTCACGCATATGAAGATGTTCCCCAGTCGCAGGAAGTATCTCCAATTTGTGGTGGGAAAACAGCACTTCTAGTACTAGGTGTTGCCATTCAAGCTCATGTCAGCCCTACAGGTCTTCACAAAATGCCTGACTCTGATGGCAATGCACCTTCATAGGCTGGGAATGCATGTTTACCTGTATCTGGATGATTGGTTGGTCAAGAGCACGACTCAGGCAGGGGCCACCAGGTCCATGCGTTTGACCATTTGGATGTTGGAGTCACTAGGATTTGTTCTCAACTACCCAAAGTCCCATCTCAGCCCATCACTTCAATTGGACTTCATAGGAGCCCTGCTAGACACAACTCAGGCCAAGGCCTTTCTGCCTTGCCAGAGTGCCATCACCTTGACCACTGAGGCAGAGATCCAGCAGGTATCAGCCTGGCAGGTTTTGAGGTTGTTGGATCACATGGCCGCAACCGTCCTTGTCACTTCCTTGGCACATTTACACATGCGCAGATCCCACTAGACCCTGAGGTTGCAGTGCCACCAGGCCGCTCGGAGCCTCCAGGATTGCATCCGAGTTACCCTGTCTCTGTTAGCCAAAGCTTTAATGGACAGCAGAATAAATCAGTCCCATAAAATAAAAAAAATTAAAAAAAAAGAATTTTCTCTTAAGCTCCGATATGACTGAGGGGGCTTCACAGCACGTGGTTATAAAATACCTACTGTGCATGAGCAAAAAGACTGCCTAGGCATTACTAGCTTTAGCTATATTTGTGAAGCTGTAATCCATCAAGGTTTCCAGATTGGCGGAATTGAATTTGGCCAAATAAACAAATAAACATTTAAGTTCTTAGTGCCATCTGATGAAATCAGCCACGTGCATGGCTGATATATCTTACTCTCCACAAAGAATGCCAATTATAGGTAAGCAACTATGCTTTATTATGTTGCACTCACTTCATTTTCAGATATTCATTTTCATCTCTATTTGCTGATTACTGTCACATTTATATAGAAACATGATGGCAGATAAATACCATATGGCCTATCTAGTCCGCCCCCAACCGCTCAGCTGCACAGTTCCCACCACTACCTCAGAGATCCTCTGTGCTTAAGCCATGCCTTCTTGGATTCAGATACTGTCCTTGTCTCATCTGTCTCCATTCATCCCTTACCCTCTGCTAGAGTAATATAGTAAAGGTTGTAACTACAGCCACGCCATGCAGTGTAGCCCCTCACTGCCCTATTCAGGATTGTAATTGTTGCTCCATGCGGGTTTCCCCCCTCACATTTTTGTTTCCTTAGATTACTCCTGAGTTTAACTCCTTTCAGCCTCATGCAATGACCCCATGTTCCAGAGCCTCCTGGGCATTGATACCTTGGAGGTATTTAAATGTCTGTCATGTCTTCCCCTTTTCTCTAGGCTATACAGGTTTAGATCTTTGAAGTCTGCCTACGTATGTTTTCCACATACGGACATCTGTGCCATTTTACCATATGGACATGAATTTCAGAGCATGTTTAAACATGGATTCTTCATTTTGTGCCAAAAACACCCCTGAAGAAAAACCAAAACACCTTACGTGTCTGGCACGCAGTCCAATATTTCCTTCATTTAAGAAGGGACCTCTTATACCGGTTTCGGCAAAAAGAAAAGTCCTTGTTTTCTCCTTATATTTTATTTGGAACGTCAACAAAATGAAAAGAAAAAAAAAAAAAGATAATGTGAGACCAATGATTGAATTTCAATTTAGCGGATATTAAAACTCTTTTTAGGTTCCAGGAAAATAAAAGTAAATAGTATTGGAACATTGATAAGCAAATTTATACCGCTTAGTCTATGAATGACTCTTAATTATTTTGTTGTCAACTGTGGTTATACAGTGGGTTTTTGTTTACTTTGTGTTTCACATTTACTGCTGTCACATTTTTTAATTTTTCATTTTGAGCAAAACTGTGGTGTCCGCCAAAAACAGCTGCTGCCTCATGCATACTGGGTTAGACTGATGCCACGATGACCAGCTTGTTTACATGTAGCACACAACTTTAAGTTTTAGTCTGCAGTAGTGTAGAATTTGGAGGGGAGAGACTGGAGAGTTTTGAACAGTGTTAGAAGAGGAGAAAATGATTCTGAAGGAAGGTGTCGATCCCATCATTCTGACTTCCGTAGAACACGAGCAACGTCCAGAGAAGAGAAGAACCTGCAGAGTTTTATGGAACAGCCCAAGGAAAAATGGGTGGAAAGTGCCTGCGAGGTGGATGGTCCATACTACTATACAGTTTTGGCACTTCACATCTTGTCCCCAGAGAAATGGAAGGCTGTACGAATTGACATCCTAAGGAGATTGCTTGTTACTGCACATGCACGAGTGGCGTCACCAGGGGGAGCCAGCAGGTTAGTAAAAAAAAAAAAAATTCTTCAGGAACTGTAACTTGTTGTCATGATTATACAGTTGGATTTATTAGTGTTTATAGTACTCAACCATATAGCAACATGTCTGCTGCCAACCTGATGTCTACATTTGTTTTTGTTATCCTTTTACTTTAATTAGATAAAGTAAAGATCAACTATCATTAGTGTTCTCTGCCTCATTATCTGGATTGACAGTTTTTCTTACGTAAAGAAGCAGAGAAACTAGGAAGGTAATAGTGATAATATGAATAGATCTTAAACTCCTTGTTTAAAGGCGTTTGCAAAGGCTTTTAACTAGGTTGACCACTTGTCTGCAAGGTAAACAAACAAGTTAGTCCTTGTTTTCAGCTCCTGTCTCAGCATTCTGGAACGGTCTAGGTAAGAAAGATCAGCATTAATGTTTCTTATGACACGGAGCCTAATTTTTAACCCAGAAGCAACATTAGTAGCTAAGTTCTAAATATCAGCTTTGATTTGCTGATTCTCCTGCTTCCTCCATTGGTCCTGTTCCTAGATCTCCTTTCTGTTTTATTCTGATGCAGAACATTTTTTTACCCCATTTTGGAATGAAAAAAGCCACCTGAGTTATTTCCTGGTCTCAGGCTATAGTATTGTAGTACAGGAGACTTGCATTTGAGTCGGGGTTAGCTGGAGTCCATTTCTCCATAGCAGTGACCCCCCCCCCCCCCCTCTCTGTCTTATAGAGGGAAGAGAAATGGCTGTTACTCTTATTATGGCATCCTCTGCCAGCAGTAGGGAGCACGAGTGAGGAAGGAGAGGTCCCTTCAGTCCTCGAGCCCAGTAAGAGTTCTCTGTGCTGCCCTGGCACGCCATGTGAGGCGACAAGACTGAAGGGAGGGGTGAAACATGTACGCTTATTATGGTAACACCCAGTTTTTATAAAATTGCTCACAGTCTCTTCCGTGTTTGTACTTGGCATAGTGATGTGATGCCTGCACATGCTCTGCTAAGAGTCTACAGTATATAGGACCCTGATTTATTTAGCCACTGCTACTTTAACTGAAAAGAATATTGCTAACGCAGTCAAAAAATTTGTTTTTATCTTTTTTTTTTTTTTAAAGTAATTGGTGCAAACATTCAAAACAATGAAGAGAAACTAACATCCTCTCTTCCAGTCATTCTGATTGCTTAAAGTCATACTCCACATTATATTTAGTTTATCAATAGTGCCCATGATAGTGGGTGCCTTAACTATCAGTACCAAAAGTGAAACATGTATCTGAACATTCGAAAACTCCCAAGAGGGGAAAGTGTCTGAAAAGGAGATTTGGCCCTCCTTCACAAGGCTAGGAAGGGAGGAGGAACTGGAAAACTGCAAACCTGTTAGTTTCTCATCAGTGGTGGGCAAAATAATGAATGTACGACTGAAGAACAGATCTACTGCCTAGCCTTGAAGCCAGTGGCTTCCAGCATTAAAGGCTATGTGGCTTCACAAATGGAAAATCTTGCCAAACAAATTGATTTTTTTCTTTGATGATGTGACCAGAAACTCCTGGGGGAATTGTGCACAAAAATTCTGCGCACAATATTTTAAAATTCCACAGACTTTATTTGTTTAGACAACACACTATATTTGCTGACTTTGAGTAATAATTTATAATACTATACAGAAAAACATTTACTTAAAGATGGAGAATACTTTTTTTTTTTTTGTGCTGAATTTTCCCATCATAAGCCTGGCCATCCCTCAGGTTCAATGACTCTTCCCAGCTCTCTCCTGCTTATGGCTTGAACCCCTTTCCCCATGCTGGATCTCTCCTTCCTCATGGCTCAGTCTCCCAGTTTGCTTGTTATCTCTGCCATTCCCCTGGGGTTAACCCCTCTCTCTCATCCTTTTCCCCTAATTCTTTTACCCCACCCCACAGCTCATTCTCCTTGCTCCTCCAGGCTCAGAGCCCTCTGCCCTGTGTTCTCTTTGCCTATCCTCCAGCAAGACCCTAAGCTTTCTCTCCCCCCTCTCCCCATCTACCAGACTTGACGCCCTCCCCAGATCTGCTTCAGTGATTTCCCCCCCCCCCCAGCCTTTTCTCTGTGCCCCCAACAAGGCTTGAACCTCTCAGCTTTTTCTCTCTGCTTCCCCTCAGTTCTCTCCCCTCATCCCAGCAACTGTCTTCTGGTCCACGTAGGCTCGCCCACCTCGGCTGCTTTCTTGCTTTTAGCTGATCTCTCGTCTTTGCCTGTGCAGGCCTCCATTGCTGCTACTGCTTCCTGGTACTCGTGCCTAATTCTGTCTCGGAGGGATATTTTGCACAAATTATTCATAATTCCCCCAGAGTAATAGATTTAGGGGGTAAATTAAATGTGTCCTATCGGGATTTCCATGAAACCTTTTGACAGTGTCCAAACAATAGTGGTGAATCAGCTGGCCAGTCTGGGAGCTGGAGGAAAAATTGTAAACTAGGTAAGAAGTTGGTTGTGCAACAGGACCAAGGAGAATGGTAGTCAGCAGAGTCCATACAGGTGAAGGAAAAGTGATCAGCTTGTGCTACAAGAATCTGTGCTCAACCCAGTCCCCTTCAGTTGTTTGTATGATTGACATGTTGGAAGGGAAGATGTGCCTGTTTGCAGATTATATCCAAATTTGCAAGAGTAGACATGCCATAAGGTGCAGATATAATGAAAGATTTTAAAAACTTGAAAAAATGCTCAAAGGTATGCTAACTAAGCTTTAATAAAAAATAACTAAAACATGCCGTTTAGAAGTGAAGAACTAGCAGTCTCCAAAATAGTTCATGGACCTGTGCTATAAACCATACACAGAGATTGAAGGAGCCAAAGATTTACTTGAAGAAAGAAGGAAAAGGGGAAATATGATACAGACTTTCAAATGTCTATCAGGTTTCAATACAGTATCAGAAGATAGTGTTTTCCATAGGCTGATTATTCAAGAAAGCCGAAGAGAGGGCATCTCAAAAGGAATGTAAGAAAATATTTCCACCGAGTGGGTAGCAGACACCTGAAACAAAGATTATAGGAGCCAGAATAATAGCAGAATTCAAACATGCATGTGATAAACACAAAGGAACTGAGTGGCAGAAGGAGTTACAGGGCTGCAGATCAAGTAAGACCAGTGACAGCACCTTGGGCAGGTACAAATCTGCAGTCTCTCTGGACCCGTTTGTTCTTTTCTGCCAACATCTCTGTTTCTGTGCAAGTCCCATTGCATGTTTCCACATGACACAAGTTCAGTGACTCTTGAAGTCTCATTGGATCTGGCCATGCAGAGACTAAAGGACAGCATCCAGTTACAGAAGAACTAAGAGACTGTGTTGGTGACATCGCCAAACTTGTGCTATCTTCAGATTTTATGAGTTCACTCATTGCACCCTTTTCTAGATCATTAATGAATAAGTTAGACACTGGTCCCATTCTAATACTTACCTTTCTCCATTGGGAAAATGGACCATGTAGTCCTAACTTCAGACCATTTACAAATCCACAATAAGACAGTGCGTCCTGTTCCGCGACTTTTGAGGAATAATTTTCAAAAGGATGTATGCTTGTACACCCCTGATTTATGTGGGTTGATAGAGGAAAAAGTTGTTTATTGGCCAAACAACTTCTGCCATTCTCACATCAAAATAAGTCTTCAATTCCAGACACCTCACATTATACATTATAGATACAATTATAATACCCGTGTTGTCCTCCCACTCATTTTTTACCTCTTCCTCCCACAATAACACACAAGAATCGTGGATGATAGACTATACAATATTTAAAGAATTAACAATCAAACTGTGGAGCATAGGAGGTAATGAAGTAAAAACTGGGCACCATAATTCCAGAAATGCTTCCGCCTCTTACTAGACTTCTTTAAAACAGATAATTTTTGCATAAGTCATTGTTCCAAAGTAGGGGAGTCCATGCTTATCCACTGCAACTATATACATTTTTTGATCATACAACATGCTTTCCATACAAATTTTAAAAAATTATCTGGGGAGTATGAGCAGGAAAAAGTACATGCATACTTTTCTCTGCGCTTAGGTCGGTGCTTCGAGGAAGCCCAAGGAGAATTGACCTCCTCAGACTTTGCTAAGCCAGTCTCCTCCCATTCCAAAGATGGGTTAGCCACTGCCTTAACTGGACATACGCCAGACCTTAGTGTCCCCTTGACTGGTTCATCCGTGGGAGAGGGAAATTCAACTGGGCCCACCCCAGAACCTCCTGGATTAGGCATGGACCCGGCTGCCTTTTCCTGGATGGAGTTTTTCCAGGGGCTTCAAGCCTTTTGCAGGCACAGTCTATTTGCCTCTCTTGCCCTTGTCCGGACCGGCACCTCAACTGGTGGCCCATCACATTCCTACAGGCAGACTCCAAGGTATGCTTCGCCTTATCAAGGATAACCCTGGCAGGGACCTGGATGTGATGGACGAAGAGGAGGATACAGATTCCTTAGAAGATGGGGAAATTCCTCCTGGGTTAGAACTTTATCGGACCATGTTATAGTTTTTCCATAGAAACGAATTGCCGGTCCTGGTTTCCCAGACCCTGAAATTGCCGGAACCAAAAAAGAATCCCATTCTGATTTCCCTGCCGAAGGCCTCCTGCTACTTTCCAGTGATGGATGCCATCCAGGAGTTGATTGATCTGGAATGGGATGCCCCAGAAGCAAATTTTAAAGGGGGCAGAACATTGGAAGCTCTATACTCTCTGGACCCAGCGGTAAGGGAACATTTGCATTTTCCTAAAGTGGATGTACTGGTCTATGCCATCTCTAAATGAGCAACTATATCCCAGTGGAAGGAGGAGCAGCCTTAAAAGATCGCATGATAGATGGATTGAGTGTGTCCTTAAACAAGCCTTTGACGCTTGACCTTACAGATCTTGTTGTGCTCTGGCGTCTCGTTTGTGTCTGCTTTTCTCTCAGGAGATTGACTCCGGGGTGAATTCCAGAGCAGTTATGGAACCCGCTGCCACCTTTTTAGCAGACACAGTCTCTGATTTAGTCCCTACTTTGGCCAGGGGAGTGGCCTCAATGATGTGGCCAGATATCAGCTGTGGCTGACGCAACCTTCAAAGCAAATCTTACAAAGATGCCCTTTATAGGATCACTCCTATTTGGGAATGAGTTGGAAAATCTGGCCAGTAAATGGGGTGAGTCTCCAGTTCCCCGGTTACCAGAGAATAAGAGGAAGTAGCTACCTCGCCCCTCGCCTGTGAAGGGTCGTTCCAGGGATTCCTAGTGTTTTTGCCCCTACAGAAATTCGACATTTCAGAGGTCGCGACCCCTTGGGAGGTCCCAGTCCTTTCGTCCCCAACAGCCCAGGAGAGGGGCAGATTTGGGTTCAATCTCATCCCGAAACCCACAAAGAGATTTTACCAACCCACCTTCGGGACGAGGAAATAGGGGGTCACCTGTCTCTCTTACCAATGGTGGGTCTAGATTACTTAGGACAAATGGGTACTGGAAGTCATTCAAGAAGGCTATGCACTGGAATTTCACAGCACTCCTCGGAATGTATTCATGTTGTCTCCTTGCCTCTCCCAGCACAAGAAGCAGGCAGTGGAGATTACAATTCTAAGGCTCCTCAGGTTAAGGACCGTAGTCCAGTACCTACGCCCCTGGAAAATATGGGGCATTATTCCATTTGTGTCATACACAAGAAGGAAGGTTTATTTTGCCCCTTCCTGGACCTCAAGAGCATCAACCATCACTTGCAAATAACTCATTTTCGTATGGAGATCTTACGCTCTATAATAATGGCCATACAATTGGACAGTTCCTTATCTATCTGAGGCCTACCTACATATTCCAATCTGACAGGAACACCATTTTCTACACTTTGCGATGTTGAGTTGTAATTATCAATTCCGGGTGCTACCCTTTGGCTTAGCCACCGCCTCCAGTACCTTCTCCAAGATCATGGTGGTCGTGGCAGCAGTGTTAAGAAAATAATGGATCCTGGTGCACCCATACTTGGATGATTGGCTGATCCGGGCCAAGTCTGTGGAAGAGAGCCTCCTTGTAACCAACAGGGTAATCTCCTTGTTACAGGAACTTGGTTGGGTAGTAAACCTGGCCAAGAGCAGCCTCAAGCCCTCCCAGTCCTTGGAGTATCTGGGAGTCCAGTTCGACACCAGACGGGACAAAGTCTTTCTTCCATCCACATGGACACAAGTTGATGTACCAGGTGCGTCAGTTGGTGAACATGGTATGCCTGACGGTGTGGTGCTATCTCCAAGTTGTTGGCAGCAACCCTGGAAGTAGTGCTGTGGACAAGAATACACACGCGTCCTCTTCAACGCTCTCTGCTATCGCGTTGGAACCCACAATCTCAGAACTATTTGATTCATCTCCACCTACCGACGGGAGTCTGCTGTCTCCTACAGTGGTGGTTACAGGAAGCTCATCTGAACAAGGGTGTGTCCCTGACCTTCCTGGACTGGCTGGTTCTCACAACAGATGCGAGTTTCTGGGGCTGGGGAGCACACTGTCAGGAGCAGATGGCCCAAGGACGGTACACAGAAGAAGAGGTCCTCTGGAACATCAATCGCCTGGAAGCCTGGGCAATCAGATTGGCATGTTTACAGTTCAGCCTGACTACAGAGCCAGACGGTCCGCATGATGTCTGACAACGAGATGACTGTAGCCTAGATCAACCGCCAGGGAGGAACCAAGAGCCCACAAGTGTTACAGGAGATAGATCTCCTGATGGAGTTAGCGGAGGTACATCTATAGATGATCTCAGCCTCCCACATCGCAGGAAAAGACAATGTCAGAGCAGACTTTCTAAGCAGGGAGAGTCTGGAATCCAGGAGAATGGGGATTGCATTCCAAAACATTTCAACTGATGATAGATCGTTGGGGCCTCCCATCAATTGATCTGCTGGCCACATCCCATAATTCGAAGGTTCCTCAATTCCTCAGTCACAGAAGAGATCCATGGGCCCTGGGAATCGACGCCCTCGACAGATCTGGCCAGAAGACGAGTTGCTTACATGCCTTTCCTCCATGGCCCCTGCTGGGCAGGGTCATTCACAGAATCGAACGCCACAGGAGACTAATCCTACTGGTAGCTCCGGATTGGCCCAGGCATCGGTGGTATGTGGACATGCAGAGACTACTGGTGGAGAATCCCCTGCTCCTCCCACCGCACAGGGACCTGTTACAGCAGGGACCAGTCCTTTACAAGGATCTGACTCTATTATGTCTTACAGTCTGGTCCTTGAGAGAGGGCTCACCTGATGAAGTGAGGATATTCTGCAGCTGTAATTGTCCTCTTACTCCGCGCTCAGAAGTTCTCCATGTCCTTAGCGTACGTGCAGGTCTGGAGGGTATTTGAGGTCTGGTGCGAGGAACTCTGTGTCAACCCTCAAGTGATCAAAGTCCCATGTATTCTGGAATTTTTGCGGGATGGCTTGAATAAAGGTTTGGCCCTTAACTGCCCCTGTCGACCAATCCTGACGTGGCCTGATTTCTGAAGGGAGTGAAGCACCTTCGACCTCACGGTTACCAGCCCCCTTGTGGAATCTCAATTTTGTACTGGAATTCTTGGCAGGTCCTTTATTTTGCCTGCTGCAAAGTCTTTTCTTATGCTTATTGACCTTGAAGACTGTGTTCCTGATGGCTGTATGCTCTGCACGTTGCATCTCTGAACTACAGGCGTTGTCGTGCCAGGAGCCATTCCTCCAGCTGACTCCAAGGGCATTACAGCTATGTACTGTCCCATCCTTCTTGCCTAAAGTAGTCTCGGAGTTGCATTTGAAACAGTCCATTTCATTGCCATCCCTAGATAAACTCGAGGATGCAGAGAAATATCGTCTCCACCGTCATTTGGATTTCAAGATACTTTTAGTGCGGTATCTGGAAATCTCAGAACCGGTCCAAAAGACCTGTTTGTCCTTCACTGCAGAAAGAAGCAGGGCGAACCAGCTTCGTGAGTTACCGTAGCTCGCTGGATTAAGGAGGTGGTCACGGGAGCCTGTGTGGAGGCTGAAAAGCCATTAACTTCTCAGATGAGAGCTCATTCCACTAGGGCTCAGGCAATCTCATGGGTGGAAGTTAGACTGCTGTCTCCCATTGAAATCTGTTGAGTGGCAACTTGGTCCTCCTTGCACACCTTTTCCAGGTTTTATCCCCTGAACATACAGGCCCGAGAGGATGCAGCCTTTGCACGGGCGGTCTCCCGCCCGATTGGAAGTAGCTTTTGTACATCCGATTGGTCCTGAGTCCATCTGGCTACACGCTAGGAAATGGAGAAATTACTTACCTGATAATTTTGTTTTCCTTAGTGTAGACAGATGGACTCAGCATCCCATCCTCGGCTGCCCAAGAACTGCGCCAAGGGTCCTCCCGTGGAGTGGGCCTCAAAACCAAGAGATCACTAGTAAGTGTTCATCCAGTCCCTAGATTAGGATACCTATATTCTTACTGAAGTTCAATGTTTACGGTTGGTTGAGTACAGTTACGGTTATCCGCTTTTAATCATATTTTTAGTCGAGTCTCTTCACTACTATGTCCACAGTGGCTTTTGAAGAGAATATTGGAGAGCTGAGGTCACTTTAGAGCTTTGCAGTCAGCTTTGCAGCCTAATTGAGCCTCCATCTGCTGGCATGGGAGCATTGGTTCTGAGGCCATCTGTCTACTCTAAGGAAAATGAAATTATCAGGTAAGTAATTTTTCCAGTTGAGATGGAGGGAGAGACAGGAGGAGAGATGAATTCATGGGAAAATGATAGCGTTGGGGAAGAGATACACAAGAAGAGCAAGATGAAGGACAAATAACAGTGGAGAGGTAAAGAACAACAAAGGGGTGAAAGGCAGAAATGGAGGTGGAGTTATAAACATCTCACTTGTGCAACACCATGAGAGCTATGAGAAAATTGGGCTGAGAAGATGGAGAAATTAGAGAGACATTCAGGTCAGGGATGACGACAAAATATACTGTTACAGCTGCTGATTATTCATCCTAATTACAGCTTATCAGGGAAGAGCCTGCTTCTGTGTTTATATTTAAGATAATTTTCAGTCTAGAGCCTAGCTGCTTATTATCTTAATGTGATTTCTTCATCTTGAAACTATAGGGATGATGGAAAATGAATCACAATGTAGCTTGGTGTATCTCTTTGTAACACATTACAGGGGAGTGACACTTCAAACAAACTCATTATTATAAATATGTATTGGATATGAAGCCATGTGATGGTTGAATTTACCACAGCATGATAGATGCATAGAGTTTAGCTTTCTGCAGATGTTATGTAAACTCAGGTCATAACAAAATCATTCTCTCTCTCTCTCTCTCTCTCTCTGCTGATAGTATACTGGATGCCTTTGTAATGTGTCATATTTTTAATTTTGTATTTGTGCCACCTTTTGTGACTGGTCAGCCACTTCAGAGCAGATTACATTCAGGTACTAAAGATATTTCACTGTCTCCAGACAGTTCACACTCTAAGGGGCCAATGTAAAAAGTTGAGCATTAAAACTGTGTGCTGAAATTTAGCACACAGTTGAACAGTTACTTAATTTCTTTTTTTATAACTACCGATGCAGTAAGCTGTGGTATGCTAATACATTGGGAGTTAGCGCACAGCAAACCATGATTTATGTGCATAAATCATATTTAAGCACAGGAAATACAGTTTATGTGCACAAATCATTTTCCATATGTAAAATCTGATTTATGAGCACAAAAAATGCTTTCTGCACAGAAAGCATTTTTAAGCATGAATCCTGTTTTATGAGCAGAAAACATGATTTGTGCACATAACTGACATTTTATGCAAGAAAACATGGTTATTGCACACTATTTTGAACGCAGAAATCATATTTTATATACAGAAAGCATGCTTTTTGTACACAAAGCATGTTTTCTGCATGTAAAATACTGACTGCAGGTCCCAGCACTGGAACTCCAGCTTCTGCCAGTAAACTAACATTGGCCCTGGAAACTTTACTCTGCCTCAAACTAGCAGTTAATTTTCCAGCACTAGAAAAACAGGAGGTAAGCCTGTGCATCTCTCTCCTTGGGGAATAATAGCTAGTGCCATTATTAGCATGGAATTTCCATGCAAGGGCTCTAACTTAAATGCACATTGTGCGCAAAACTCTTTGCAGCATGGGCAGTCACGTTTGTTCACAAAAATGTACACACACGAAGGGGTAAACTGCACGCTTTGCCGCGCACATGGTATTGCATCGGCCTTTATTTGTACATGAAGCAACTAAGGGTGAAGGGATTTATACAATGTCACAAGGTTGGATTTGAACCCGAGCTTCCCTGGTTCACAGCCTGCTGCTCTAACTCCACATAATATGCTTTGCTTTCTAAGGGGTAGAATTTAAAAAATGCGCATGTGCGTCCATGTGCATGCGATTCCTGTTGCGTGCACATGGACGCAGCGATTTTATAACATGCGCGGGTCCCATGCACATATTATAAAATACTATTCTCGCATGCACGTGCGCAGCCGATTTTAATATCTGCGTGCACATGTGTGGGCGGGTGTCGTGTCACGTGTGCAACGGGGGGGATTTTCAACCCAAGAAAATCTGCCCCTGTGCGTGCCGAGTGCAAGCCCCGGGACACGTGTAGACCTCCCCGGGTTTGCAAAAAGGGGTGGTCTGGGGGCGTGGCCGGGGGTGTGGCGGCGGTTTGGGCTGGTGGTCCAGGGGCGGGGTCGAGTGCTCCGGCAGCCCACCGGCACGCTCAAGTTATGCCTGCCTTGGGCAAGCATAGAGAGAGGAATATCGAGTAAGAAAAGGGAAGTGATTATCCCCTTGTACAGGTCCTTGGTGAGGCTTCACCTGGAGTACTATGCTCAGTTCTGGAGACCGTATCTCCGAAGAGACAGAGACAGGATGGAGGCGGTACAGAGAAGGGCGACCAAAAAGGTGAGTGGTATTCATCAAATGACTTATGAGGAGAGATTGAAGAATCTAAATATGTACACCCTGGAGGAAAGGAGGAGCAGGGGTGATATGATATAGACTTTCAGGTACTTGAAAGGTTTTAATGACCCAAAGATAACGACAAACCTTTTCCGTCGGAAAAAAATCAGCTGAACCATGGATCACGATTTAAAGCTCCAGGGAGGAAGATTCAGAACCGATGTCAGGAAGTATTTCTTCACAGAGAGGGTGGTGGATGCCTGGAATGCCCTTCCGAAGGAAGTGGTGAAGACCAGAACTGTGAAGGACTTCAAAGGGGTGTGGGATAAACACTGTGGATCTATAAAGTCTAGAGGATGTGTATGAAGAGTGGGTGGCTCGCGGGAATGACGGCTACTACCTGGAGATAATACCCTTATTCAATAAACATACGCACAGTTAATGCGACTCCAACATTGCTCTAAGCTTCAACGGCAAGAGGTAATGGTGAGTGGGGGGGAGGATTTCCATTCACAAAAAATGCGGGGAGTAGCTTGCTGGTTATGGCAGTTACTACTCCTAACCAAATAAGCCTGATGCTTCACTTTCAATGCCTATCCAGCATAGCTCTCTGCTTCAATGGCAGGGGAGAATGAAGAAAAGTGGATCTATATGCAGACCACAACCAACAAGGACTGAATTACATAGACTGGGTAAACAAGCATGGGTGTAGCTTGCTTATTGCGTCGGTTACTATCCCTAACTAATTAAGCTAGATATTCACTTAGATGCAGTTCCAACACTGCTCTCTGCATTATGGCGGGGGTGGAAGGGAAATAGAACCAAAAGGTTACTAAGGGCCAAGAGTAACAGATAAGTATGAGAGAGGAGAAAAAAAAAAGAGTGCGAAGGCTTGCTGGGCAGACTGAATGGGCCGTTTGGTCTTCTGCCATCATTTCTATGTTTATATGAATTGGGCAATTTTAGCAAGGAGGTCAATGATAAAAACCATGGTATTGTCCTGGAAGAGTGAAAAGTCTATGATGTATTCAAAACTTATTGAGGCTTACAGCCTAGAAGGTGTTATTTGTTATAGCAGGCCCACCATTTGAGCCTTCTGTACCTTATTTCGGATGTGAATTTTGCAAGAGTAAATATTTGGATTCTCTCTGGCCACCAAAAAGTTTGAGAAAGCAAGCAAGTGGTCTTGGCTTGGCTAGGGTGACCTGCCAAACTGGAATCGTGGCAGAGTTGGAGGGTCTCTAGCCTAGTGGAGCCAGATGTTATATACAGGTACTGGAGGTGCTAAAAGAGCTCCCCCTCACCCTGCAGTCCTGGAGCAACAAACCTGAGGGATTAATATTTCCCTTTGGATTCAGGGGGGTTTGCATTTATGTAGTATGGATTAGCACAAGCAAGTCGGCAGCACGGGTAGCTCTAGCAATCCTGCAAGAATTAATGATGTTGGGAAGGGGCTTCTTTTTTTAGCTGATGGATCGAGATAGTGGTGTTCTTCATGGGACAGGGCATCTGCCTTTCCGTTTTGAGCTTCCGTGTGTTAGGAGATTTGGAAGTCAAACTTTGAAGAATAGTGCCCACTACATTTCCTGCAGGTTCAGGGCTTTAACTGATCAAAGGTACTTAATATTTTGCTGGTCAGTAAGCATCCCAGGATGGGATTCTCTCAAGGTAATATTTTGTAATTCTGCTTTTATGACTATGAGCTCCTATTCAGGGTGGCATCATAATGCTCTACAAGTAAAGGTTTTGTGAAGAGAAATGTACATGGGTGCAGCTCCAGTCTAGGGCTCTGCTGCTTGGAAGACACTTCTCTCGGCCCCAAGTCCAATGCATCAGGGTCTGGGTGAATCGAAAAAGGGGTGAAGTCCAATGCAGAAGGTCTGGGTGAATCAAAGGGGTGAAGGTGAAGACCACGTTCAGGATCAATGTGTTTCTGAGGACAAGGAAAACTTTTGGGGATCCGTTTGCCATTGAAAGACAAAATACAGCCCAGAAACTCCATTCAAACCTGGATGAACAAGCACTTTACTGATTTTTTTTTCCTTCTAGCCTCTCTGCAATGTCGCTCATTAAGATATTAAACAGAACTGGTCCCAAAATTGATCCTTGAACACTCCACTTAATACTGTTCTCTCTTCAGAGCAAGTTCCATTAACCATTACACATTGTCTCCTGTCAATCAACTAGTTTGTAATTCACTTCCAAGCTTATTTTATTTATGAGCTGCCTATGTGGGACTGTATCAAAAGTTTTGCTGAAATCCAATTAAATCACATTGAGTGCTCTTCCTTGATCAAATTCTCTAGTCATCCAATCAAACAAAATCAAGTAGATTTGTCTAACAGGACCTTCCTTTGATGAATCCATGCTGCCTCAGATCTAGCAACCCACTGATATGTAGATAGTTCACTATTGTTTCCTTCAACGGATTCTCCATTCATTTTCCCACCATCAAGGTGGGGCTAACCAGGAAAATTAATGTGCCTTTTGCTGTAGATTTTGCATACTGGTGCAGATTCTTCCCTATTCAGCATTTCCTAATAAGCACATGCTTTCTTCTTCACTGGCTACTCCTCAATACTCTGTTCTCACTTGAATGTCAAGACTCTTCTGTCTTGGTTCTCTTCTTAATTCTCCCATCACAATTTGTGTATCCCTGGTGGATCATCCTCCACTGGTATCCTGCTATCAATTGGTGTGCCTCTGTCCTGGGCGCTATTCTTTCTCTTTCTCCGCATTCTCTTCCTCCCATGATTTCAGTACCATCTGTATGCTAATGACTCCCAAAACAGCCTCTCTACACCAGAAATTTTACCAGGAATCTAGTCCCAAATCTCAAGCTGCTTATCTACATTGCCATCTGGCTAACCCAATGCCACCTTTCACTTAACATGGCCAAGACAGAACTTCTTATTTTCCCATCCCCTCAGCCCATAACTTTGGGACCATCTTTGATTCCTCTCTTCTAAACATATCCAAAGCACTACTAAAATATTTTTCACCTAGATCTACTCCTTCCTCTCTGAACACATTACGAAAACCCTTATTCACTCTCCCACATAGACCACTGCCACCTGCTTTTCACAGGTCTCCCTCTGAACCATCTCTCTCCATTACAATCTATTAGAAAGTCAGCTGTGCAACTTATCTTCTGCCAGTGTCACTATAACCAATCCCTCTTCTCAAGGTTACTCACAAAATGCATTCATTCTATAGTTACCTCTTACTACTACTACTACTACTGCTGCTGCTGCTGCTGCTATCACTACTGCTTATCATTTTTATAGCACTACTAGGCATACACAGTGTTACATAAGTACATGAGAGATTGTTCCCATTCCATGGAACTTACAATCTAGTTAAGCTGTATAGTCAAGACAAAAAATGTTTTAGTAATCACTTAACTATTATAAAGCAGGTTTAACATGAGAGGGCAAGGTCAGGAAGAGTCAATTTTTTGATTTATAGGCAGTCTCACAGAGGTGAGTCTTTAAGCAGGATTTGAATACGACCAGAGATAGAGGACACTGTGCTAACTCTGGAAGGCTGTTCCAAAAGACAAAATGTGGAGTTAGCAGTGGGGGATAAAGGCACAGATCAGAGCAGATTGTCCAACAAACTAAGGTCATGAGGAGGACATGTAAAGAAGAGATGTAGTGTGGAACTGCAGAGTAAATAACCTTGTAAAGGAGTAGTAGTAGTTTGAACTGAATGCAGAATTAGATAGGAAGCCAGTGTACCGACATGAAAAGAGGTAACATGGTTGTAATGACACACTTCTCTGTTTTCTCCTTGTAAACTCAGTTCTTCAAGCAAGTCACTGATATCTATGCCCTTGCCATCACTGATTCTGTGATTTCCTCCTTGCTATGCCATATGCATCATGCTCTCTCTGGCCTTATTCAAATTCAGCCTAAAAAACCCATCTTTTTGAGGCTGCTTTTAAATCTTAATCCATGATTCTCCTGGTCACAGCCTTTTTGGTTTTAACCATTTTCCATAATAAATGGAATTGACTAGATTATAAGCTCTACGAAGGGACTGTCTCTTATATGTATTTGTACAGTGCTTTGTAGGTCTGGTAGTGCGCTAGAAATGCTAAGCAGCAGTAATAGAAACAATCTCCACATACTCCTTCCATATGAATGATTTATATACTGCACAGGTGGCAATATATTGCAATATTTTACTTTGATGGGCATAACCAAAGAGAGAAAATGTCTGGGAAAATTTGAAATGATTGGAAAAAGTGCGAGTTCCTGTTTTTTCCCTGAATAAAAATGGAAATTTGGTGAAAATTTGTTTTCAAGATAAAAATGAATTATGTAAAGCTTAGCATATAAGATTTTCCTTTTTCTTAATGTAAAACTGAGGCATTTGTACTTCAGTCTCATAAGTATACCTAACAGTTATTACAGATATATCCCGTCCTAGAGAGAGACTTTCAAGCTGCTGCAGCCCAAGTATTTGAACAATCCTCTCAAAGGAGCTTGTTGGGCATTCCTTCAGTACACCAAGCCAGACTTTTTGATACGAGGGAACGTGCGTGTTCTGTCACCGCCCCAACCCTCTGGAACTCTTTACTGCAAAAGAATTATAGCAAACTGAATGTCATCAGACTTTCAGAGGAAATGACCAAAACATTTTTCCGACTGGCATTTCTGTAGCCCAGTTGTTTTTGAGTTGGGCCTGTATATCTGGTTTCTTCTAGACTGTAAAAGTAAGTGCCTTAAATTTAATTTCTATCCACCAGGCCGAGGGAGTTTGTCTTATCTGTTTTCTTTGTATGTTTTAATACTGGTTATGTATGTTATTCTTGTGCGCCGCCTAGCTCCTTTGGGTTAGGCAGCAAAGAAATGTCTGAGATTTTGCCAGTTGAAAATTAAGGAGTGGTATTAAAATAAGAACCTTCAATACTGTAATAAATGGTAACTTTGTATTATGTAAAATTAGCAACTGTTCCTGCAGATTACAAAAAGAAAGATGCTCCTTGGTTTCTTTCTCTTTAGTGTCATAGTAATTCTACCTTCAGTTTGTGGGAAAAAACTGTCAGCCTAACAAATCACAGTATAAATTAGCAGTAAATGTGAGAATAATACTTTAGCATCTTATAACTCAATTAGCATATACATCTAATTAG